>NC_132801.1:8062500-8670000 GCF_048594095.1 Paramormyrops kingsleyae
CTGCATGACCTTATACTGGATGAGAGCTTGGAAGATGGATGGAATATTCAGTGCTAAAATGCTACGACTGCCAAAGAGTACAGCTTTATTGTGATATTATGATGTTTTACATCCATCTTGGTCTGTTTGTGACTTCTGATGGGAAGGCCGGCTGTTTATGCGCATGGCGTCTCTACCTCAGGTGACATCCAGGTGGCAGAGCAGGCTCAGTGCAAGGTGCGGACGGAGGTGATGGAGGTGTCTCGCTCCATGCTGGACCGCCGTAACGCCAACTTCCTGCTGTGGCCTCCCTGCGTGGAGGTGCAGCGCTGCTCTGGCTGCTGCAACACCAGGAACCTGCAGTGTGTGGCCACCGTCAGTAGAATACGCCCCCTGCAGGTACATAAACGCTACTGCTAGCATCCGCCCCTGCAGGTACATAAACACCACAACCAGAATCTGCCCCCTGCAGGTACATAAACATCCTCACCAGCATCCGTCAGTTGCATCCACCCCCTGCAGGAACATAAACACATTGTAGCCAACATCCACCCCCTGCAGGAACATAAACACCATAACAGTGACCTCCCCCTGCATGTACTTCAACACCCTCACCAGCATCACACTCCATCCCCTATTAAGGTCAGCCCCGATCCTCTGAGACTTCTCTGTTTTCGCCATCAGGTGACGAAGATCCAGTTTGTGAACAAGCAGCCGTTGTATGAGAGGGCCGTGATATCGGTGGAGGACCACGTCGAGTGCCGCTGCAAGAGCGCCGTGTCGGCGAACATGCCCAGGACCACGGCGCGGAAACCGCAAAGCCCACCGCCACCGCCAAAGGCCCCCAGGCTCAAAAGCCCGTCCAAGGAGGACATATACCAGCATGACGTGCTAAAGCAAAACCAGAACTTCCAGCTGGAGGAGCTGGAGGGGCGCCAGTGGCAGACCCAGACCCCTGACACGCGCTCGGGAACGTCCGGCCAGGGGGAGCCGTCGACACCCTCAGGCGCGCAGCCACCGCTTAGCGCTGCAACGTGGGAGGGAGCAGAGGAGAAGGAGGTGCGGCGGGAGGAGGAGCTGGACTCACAACTAGGAGATGAAAGGCCTCCAGAGAGGCCAGGGGACCGTCACACTGGCACACGATTGGAAGCAGGCCAGAGACTGTCCCACCATCACCACAGTAAAGCCGCAGAGGAGAAACTCCCATCAGAGAGCCCAGCCCCTGGCGGCGGCTCCACGGTAAAGAGAAGGACCGAAGCGGTGGAGCCACGGCCTAGCCTGCACCCGGATGCAGTGACGAGACATCCGCAAGAGCACTGGCCTGGCTCCGCCCATGCAGGGACGACCAATCAGGGGCCGCTATCCAAGGAGCCCCACAGAGATGACAAGCAGCTAGGGATGGAAATCAGGAGGAACCAGGAGGAAGTTGAGGCTTCAAAGAAGGAGGGACTCAGTGACCAAGAAAGGGATCAGGTGCAGGAACAGCAAGCACGCCAACAGCACCATCACCATCAACAGCATCTTCATCAGCTGCACCAACAAGTGCACACGACCGCAACAAAAGCAGGTGATTAAGACGGCCCTTACACCCCCCCCATGCACGTGCCTCTTGCCCTGCACATTCCTTGTTTCCCGTGAACCAAGGTCTCGATCATAGACGTGTGAATGTCAACTAGAGCAGCAACATTGACCTTCATACTGACGTGTTCTCTATGTCCATTCTCTTTGGTGATTCAGCGGTGGCGCCACCTACCACGAGATCACCGGCCGTCATGCAGACACCATCCCCATTCCGTCCCCCCAGGAGGCGCTCCTCTTCGTTACGAAGGAGACTACGTAAGAACAGGAACAGGATGAGCAAGACAGCCATGAGGGCCATTCTCATGTAGAGAACCCATCCAAGGTGAGGGAGCAAGATGTGTTTTGGTCTAAATACCCTGAACAGCGATGACGAGTGTCTAACATGTCTTTCATTCTTCCCTGTGCCATCCAAGGTGTTAAGCTGCTGTTCCGCCTCCTGGCCCACTCAAAAGTGCTCCTGGAGCTCGAGGGAATTCTGAAGGCATCGTGGATGTACGGGTGCTCGTTGAATATAAGCTCATCCACTCTAGATCTTCACTTAGCTTTTTGCATCAGAAGAGGCTTGTAATATTACCGGAACCTTTCTTGTAAGTTGTACGTGGCAACAAGAGTCTTTTCGAGAAAATAGAAATCATCAGAGGGACTCCTGGATGAGATGGAACTCCTTATGAGACCGGTTGTGCGTCATGGGACGTCTCATATGTGTCCCATCCATGCCACACTGTGGAAACTCATAGAAATACTGGACCAAGACGCAACAAGAAAAGGTGACCCGGAATTGGAAAGTCATTCAACTGAAACAGGGGTTGACTGCAACCCTGGACTACAGCACTGAAAGAAACCTCAAGACTCTGAAAGATAAAATGATCACTGTCACATTTGAATGCCCTCACGTATCACTGGTGCAGTCGTAATATATACATGTGTATACTTTTCTGGTATGTTAATTTAACCTAGACACTGGATTTTAACTGAGAAGAGCATCCAAGGCTCTGGAATTCCGAATTCTGAAATTCCAAAGGCGTGTTCGCACTGGCCCGACGAATCGAACAGCCAGAACTCGAGCCGAGGGCATGTCATAAGCGATGCATTATCTGCTGTGGTTCAGACAGGCTCTGAACAGCTGTGGAGGTCTGTAAAGCCAGCCTGTATCCATCTGTCAGGCCTGCCGACCAGTGGACAGTCCATGGTTGGGGGTCCTTCACTGGAGCAGCACCGTTTGCTGGACAAGGTTCTGAAATGAAGCTCAGTAGAAGTGAAACCTGATTGCTACAGATGGCGAAAGTGCAAGTAATTAGTTTGTGTCTATGCACTCGGAGGCATGTTTTTGTGTCAAAGATGCCAGTTCTCTATGGAGTCGTTCGACCAAGACTGGCCATCGGGTCACAGTGGGTCAAGCAGAGAGTGACTGGGAGGTTCCCTGCTTGGATGAGTCCAGTGCTGTGGACTCTGACAAGGTCCTGCCAGACATCCAACAGGGGCGGGGTTGTCAAGAGAAAAATGCAGAGCAAGTAGAGGGTGCCGTCATGGGGAAAAAGGGCCGGTCCCTGTCAGAGAGAGACTGTCCCATGAGGCTCCGGCCATCGTTTCATGCCATGCTGACATGGCAGGGGAACGACGCCGCAGACAGCCCACAGCCTCCGTCTTCAAAGTGCTCTATTTCTTCATTGTGTCGTTTTTCTCTTTTCCTTTCCGAAACAATCACGGCTTTGATGCTGTAGGAAAGGAAGCGGCAGGAGACACCGATTAGCGGAAGGACTGTAGCCTGTCTCGACTGCCCCCCCCCCCCCCCCCCGCCCCCCCTCCCCAGGGAGGCCTCATTGGGCAGAGGGGCTTCAGAGTTGGGGGGGAAGAGGGGACAGACATGTCTTCCCCCACCAGGACCAAATAACATGTGAACTGTCAAGTCCTGTCATGAACACTGTATGTAAATGTTCCAGAATGTCTATTTTTTAAGTTATTTAAAAACTATTGTCTCCCATGTGCTCATTTGTAATGAATTGTTTTGATTATAATTAATGTAATTATAATGTTTAATATATCTATAAAAGCAAAGTAATATTAATTATCAAGATCTGTGTTGTTTGTTGATTTCCTTTACGTCCATGGGCATGCAGATACAGACACAGACCCACACACGCAGGTTTGTAATGATATCTTTGTGGGGACTCACCATTCATTATTATGACTAATCCCAACACGACGATCTTAACCCTACCCAGACCTAACAAAATACGAGAACTTTTGGCATTTTTACTTTTTTGACTGCTTTCACAGATCTTTGTGGGGACCTGAAAAATGAACGTCTAAAAAACTGGTTTTTATTACATTGTGGGGAACATTTAGTCATCCAAATGTAATCCACATACACACACACACACACACATATACACACACACACACACACACAAAGTCAGGATTTAAATGTCTGGCCATGTTCTACTCTGTACATTTTTTGTCTCCTGAATCCTTTAAGATCTTTTTTTTTCCTATGAAAAAGCCATCGGGGCTTAAGGGTATCATTTAAAAAGACCATGGATTATGTAATAAAAAATATGCCCTTTTAACATTCTAACAAAGATTCATTGCTGTGGGATGTACTGGAATCCCTGTCAGAGTGTCCCCTGCCTTGTGCCTGGTGCATTCTGGGATACGCTCCAGGCTCACCGCGACCGTATACTCGATAAGATGCATGAATAATGAGTTGTTGGTGTGATTTTGTTGTGACTTTAGTTTCTTCACAGGCTGTTTCATTCTGCCTCTCTGATGGGTTGCGGTATGTGTCCAGATCATTAGTGTGGCGTCTCTGTCCTTTCATTACCATCCTCAGCAGACATCCCAGGCGAAGTTAACCCCTTGAACCCAGTAAATAATCATCCTAGCTGGGTAAATTGGAAGCTATGGGAGCTGTTATGTGTGGGAACCACGGCCTGAGCATGTAAGAGCTGCAGGCCGCGCCCAGAGAGAGTGAATTTATGGTGGCATCACCATGTGCGTGAAATGGAGGCAGAGATGGGAGTGAAACTTAATTACAGCAAAACTGAGTGTGTGTGTAGGGGGGTGGGGGCAGTGCCGAGGGGTGAAGGTAGATTTCACAGAGGAGTGGTAGAAAAATCCAGGGGAGATAAACTCTGGGTGGAAAAGGGCGTCTTGTTGACCGTGTGAGGGAGTGAGACATAGAAGGATAAATAGAGTGGAGGAGATTTACACACGGCTATTAACACACTCTGCAAACTACGCTCATGTTCTGGGTGGGGGGGGGGGGGTGGCTTGGGTGCAGTGGTGGTGCTGCGGGGGGGGGGGGGGGGGGGTAGTGTGAACTTTGGCCCACCTCCGTCCCACTCATTTTTGCACGAGTTGCTACATTACACATCCCAGACACGTCGACGTCGGCATCTCTGCTGCTCGAACCTGACGCCAAGCCCACTCACCCTGACCTGCCACTCGGACAGGCATGAAAAACACAGATGATCCCACCAATTAGATTAAGGGTGAATTCAAAGGGCTGCTCGATGTTCTCCTTAAACAGGTTCTACGGAGGACAACGGGTTGATTAAATGAAGACCAAAAATGTTTTGGAGACTTAACAGCCTTACCTGTTCAGCTGAGTTTTAATTTCATTTTATTAACTTAGTGTGAACACATTTATCCAAAGTAACATACATTTTTCGAGAAAACAGGGCCAGACGTCTCTGGAGGAATGAGGGTTAAGGTCTTGGTTCAAAGCCCCAACAGTGAAATCACTCCCACCACACCAGGATTCAAACCAGCAACCTTCCGATCACAGGTACAATGTCCTACCCTGCAGAGCCAGACATCACCCCGGTTCCTACTTTATAGGTGAGACAGAAATCACCTTTTGACACTATTGAGGCCTCTTGGGGTAAGGACACTCATTTCACTTTTCTTTAATAATACCTCAGGCATGGATGCAGGCTGTACATTGTGTACGAGGGTGTCGGATTCAGCGCAGAGGTCACCAGGCAGGGCAGAGTCACCATCAACCTCGCACACTGGTGCTTAATCTAAACATCACGCTCCCTCCACATTCAGCACCGGGCTGAGAAGGTACCCCTAAAGGTCTCTCCCATATCTTCCAAAAAACAGCCAGCAAAACAATTATTTACGTCTGGGATGAGGGGACGAGATCAGCTACTGTCCAGACTTGACTGTACATGAGGACTGAGTCTGGTGACCTTTGACCCCATCTCCTGGTCTAGCAGATACTCAGTAAGGAAGGTGTGTGTGTATGTGTGGGGGGGGGGGGGGGTGTTACCTTATGGTGAAAACAGCACACACAGTAGCAGCTGTAGCATCCCTCCCTAACAGTCACATTTTTTGGTGGCTTATCTGATCTTTCGCCGTACATGTTTAGCATGAAGTATTGTGTCCCCCCCCCCCCCCCCAATGATCAGTGGGCGACGAGGAAGCGGCAGCAGGGACGCCCCACCCCACCCTCTCGGCGTTATTACTGCCTCCTGCCGCCAACATGGTTTCAGCATCTTCCTGTGGAGAACAGGAAGTGAAACTGGGATATGTCTGGACATAAACCCAGTCGACTGATTGGAGGATCCATCCTTTATTCACAAAAATGCTATCAATTCGAACCCATGATCACCAGCTGTGTGTCCCCTGCTCTCTCTGAATACCCTCTGTATGCGCGCCCTCCACTTTCTCACATGCACACGCACATGCACACACACACACACACACACGTGCACAATGGGCTGTGATCTCTATCTCACTCTGCAGCACACAGCGGCTCTTCCTGTTATTTTGTCCAGGCTTGGATTCATCTCAGAGTGTATGTGTTGTGTGTTTATGATTGTGAGGTCCAAGGTGCGTCCGAAATCAAGAGCACGACCGACTCCTTCCTGTGCCCCAGGGTCCATGGAGCCACAATGTCCTTTGTGGTCACCAGGTACCAGAGTCCCGCAGCCATGTGCTTCCTTCTGCCCAGAGCGTGTTTGTGGAGCTTTTAACCCTCACCAGGTGCTGCCTGAAACATGGGGCACAAGATCACCGTACTGATACATAAACCACTCAGCTGTACATAAAAAATATCAGTAAAGATTACATTAACTGCACCTTGATAATGCATTCATAGTGCATTCATAGGACATTCAGTGCACCTTCATAGTGCATTCACAATGCATTCATAGAACACTCAGTGCACCTTAATAATGCATTCACAGTGCATTCATAGAACATTCAGTGCACATTCAGAGTGCATTCATAGAACATTCAGTGCACCTTAATAATGCATTCACAGTGCATTCATAGAACATTCAGTGCACATTCAGAGTGCATTCATAGAACATTCAGTGCACATTCAGAGAGCATTCATAGAACATTCAGTGCACCTTAATAATGCATTCACAGTGCATTCACAGAACATTCAGTGCACCTTAATAGTGCATTCACAGTGCATTCATAGAACATTCAGTGCACCTTAATAATGCATTCACAGTGCATTCATAGAACATTCAGTGCACCTTCATAGTGCATTCACAGTGCATTCATAGAACACTCAGTGCACCTTTATAATGCATTCACAGTGCATTCATAGAACATTCAGTGCACCTTAATAATGCATTCACAGTGCATTCATAGAACACTCAGTGCACCTTAATAATGCATTCACAGTGCATTCATAGAACATTCAGTGCACCTTCATAGTGCATTCATAGAACATTCAGTGCACCTTAATAATGCATTCACAGTGCATTCATAAAACATCCAGTGCTCCTTAATAATTCATTCATAGTGCATTCATAGAACATTCAGTGCACCTTAATAATGCATTCACAGTGCATTCATAAAACATCCAGTGCTCCTTAATAATTCATTCACAGTGCATTCATAGAACATTCAGAGCACCTTGATAATGCATTCACAATGCATTCATAGAACATTCAGTGCAAAGTCTGTTTAGACTGCTTAAACATTAAAGTCAGTTGGGTATTATAGATCACTATATACCTTAAAATATTTACAGATATATTTCTAAAATAATGTATAACAACAAATGTATTTTTGTATAGCGCATTATCACAACATTACATTGTCTCAAAGCGCTTTACAGCATCCCCACCCAAAGCCCCCAGTTTCATTGTATCTTCTGCATATGCGCTCAAAAGGAGCTACTATGAGGACAGTACGAGTTCTTCACAATAGCTGTGTTCATCACAGTAATTAATATGTTCTTCATAATAGTCAATACATTCTTCATGATAGATGATACATTCTTCACAATAGCTAATTCTTCATGATGACTACTGCTAGCCTCACCACAGCTACTACATTCTTCACGATAATACCTTCATGATAACTAATTCCATTCTTTGCCATAGCTAATGCATCCTTCACGATAGCTAATGCATCCTTCTTGTTGGCTAATGCATTCTCCATGATAGCTAAGATGTTCGTCGCCAACGGCTAATGTATTCGTCACAATACAGCAAGTGTCACCATTTGAAGCACAGGAAGTCGCACTGCAATGGGTTACCAGTGATACGTCAGTATTTTTATGCCTATGAACCCTTTAAGGAAATGAGATAAGCTATTGTCACACAGGTTTCCTATGGAGCTCATGCAATCATTCAGCGGCTATCTATACTTAATGCCCTGAAGTTATGGGTGTCTGCTTGGGCAGTGGGTAATAATAACAATGAAATTTATTCAGAGTTGCAACATTCACATTAACCACTTATAATGAGTCATTGGGACTGGGGGGGGGGGATTGCCCTGGCTTTGCAGAGAAGACAAGTCAATAGTCAAGATGCAGACAGAGTGAATTCAGGCAAAGAAGTACATAAAATCTGCATTTCGTGCCACTTGTTGTACTGGTGCATAAATCTAGGTGGCTGTCTTTTTTGCAGACTTATTAACGTGTTTTACAGGGACATCTGGTGGTTAAACTGGACCTGGCCTGACAGGTAGATAAGAAGCCAGTTTCATAATCCCCTGTCCTCACGCAGGATGGGCATTTCTGGTGTGAGAAGGGGGGCATTATGGAAGAAACGGCGGGCTTTGTTACTGAGAGGAGGAGGAGGAGGAGGAGCACGATCCAAGTCACAGACGACCTTCACGGGTGACTTTCACAGGCAACTTTCACTGGCAACTTTCACGGGTGACCTTCATGGGTGACCTTCACAGGTGACTTTCACGGGTGACTTTCACGGCTATGGTGTGAGCCCGAGGGGCACGCAGCCCCACAGCCAATCCGCGAGGAAATGCAAATGTACGGAACAGGTCCAAATGGAGGGAGGCAGCTTGTATTAATTTACTGTTTGAGTACCGCAGTACGTCTCTGTCAGGCCTCCAGCGGGTCAGCGAAGCACAAAATGCACTGCCGCTCTACTTCTCAAGACATCCAATATATTACCGAAAAAAAAAAAAAAAAAACGCAGCAAGGACAACGCGAGTTTTAACCTCATTTAACACCCAAAGAACAGCAGGCCCCTAACCTCTGCATTGTGCTTACATAACCCAGACTTAATTTATACCGCAGATACACGATTCAAACACGAGCATCAGTTTATGGGAGCGACTGCATGCTAAAGGACAATTCAAACATCAATGAAATCGGGTTAAAAGCTAAAAGGCACATTAATGATCCATTCAACAAAACAGCTTAGTCACGAGAGGATGTACTGGTACATACTGTATGCAGTCCGTTTACATGCCAGTGTTATGAATCCAGGCGACCCAGCGTGCATTTGCAGAAATGAAACAAGAAGCTGCATCACTGATTTCCTCAGCATCTCAGTTTTGGCATGGGGGGGGGGAGGTTTCCAAAACCCCCCATTTTTTTGCTTTCGAGAGAGCTGAAAAGTGCGGATCACGCATCTCTTGGCTTCGGGGAAAATGGGTGGGGGACAAATCGAGCGGCAAAATGAGGAAGCGAGCCAGCCGTCCACATTGCATTCTTGTTGTTTGTTTTGAGGCCACCTTTCTGGCGCCGTTTCGAAAGGCGGCACCGAAGTTGTGAAAGTCTTCCGCTCCGACTCCTTCGCTTTTGCGTCCCCGCATCCACACGCGTCCGCCACGAACTCCTCACTCTCTCGGTCCCTGGTATGAGGGCGGGAGGTTCCTTCACGCAAACACGATGGCTTCGAAAAGCGTCTTCGAGGGCCTGGGGATGAAAACTTGCCATCCATTAAAAAAAAAAAATCAGCAAGTGAAGATCCATGTTTGAACTCATCCCCTCATAGAAGCAGGTGGGGCAGCGGGACACTTACATTTGTACTTCAAAGGTTGCTGTTTTCAGCCTTGGGGTTGTAACATTGATCAAAGGATCTAAACTAAAAATCCAGCTATATTCTGAAGTTACAACCCAGCGGTTTGATCTCCATACACATCCCTAAAGATTACCGGTGCCTTTCGCTCTGTACTTTCTGCTTTCTCCACCCCTCTCATACCACCACCTTTGCATTGCAATGCTAGCATTAGCCAATTCCAGCACAAATTATGCAGTAGCTTCACTCTGTCCCTGATGACGCTGCGCTCAGTGCACCTCCTGACGCGAGCTCATCCCCAGGCCTAAGTTAACCTCCCTTTGTATATCCTCATGTACTTTGAGGGATGTTTACGCTCCGCCGGACAGCAACCCGAAAACCGTTCGTTTTCTGTGAGAGAACGAGAAGACGGGCTTCGGCGCCCAGAAAGAGGTGAAGGCAAAGCCTCGCATCTTCGGGGGAAAGGCTTTGTATAACTGAGGAAGTCTGAATTTTTGTCTTTTAAATATATTTAGCTGCTAAGCGCACATGTTGTGACAGAGAACAAAAAACAAACAGACTAATTGCAGATGGGAAGGAATCAGCACAGATGATAAATGGACGACTTCACACAAACATCCAGGTGCTATTTATCACGATCAAGCATCTTTGCTGTGCTTGTTTACAATAAAATACAAGGACACTCATGGAAAATGTGACCCCCCCCCCCATCATCCTTCGTCCGCCCCGGTCGCTCTGAACAATTGCTAAGTGATTAAGAGGCCAAGAATGCAAATATCACCAGGCAGACTGTCAGTCATGGCATGTGCCATATGAGAAGGGGGACAGTTGCATATTTACGGTCCTTCAAGGTCAGACTGCAGCCCATCATGGGGCTCAATGGCCGTGTTTGTGACCATCTCTGAGAGCACGTCTCTGTCCCCCCATGTGGGCGGATCAGCCCGGCATCACCACGGGACAGCATGCGCCCGCCGACAGTGTTTTCCACCCAACAGACGGGAAGCGCTACCTAGCGACGGGACGAAAACACAGGAAGTCCGAAGTGCATGTCTGAAATTCCAGCATTGTCTTGCGGCACTGAAACACACACTTCTGCAGACAATGAGCGACACACAGGCTGAGAACAAGCACATACAGTACACACACACACACACACACACACACACGTATACATGAATGATAGACTCAAACTACACACAAACTACGGTAATAACATTATGAACATTAAAACTGGACATAAAATCTGAAATGACAAAGACTACAAAGAACTACAGTGTTTTGACTAAATATATTGTAATGTCCATTTACGGCTCTGGAAGAAATTAAGAAATTAAGAGACCACAGCACAGTTTTTTGTTTCACTCATCTTTCAATTTATGGGTGTGTGTCTTTGAATAACTTTTTTTGCAAACTCCAGCCTGGTTCTTCCCTGCTTCTCATTACTGAAGGGCTCCTTCCTTGCTTTATGGGACTTCGGTGCTGCTTCTACGACCCTGATACACACTGTCCTAGCCGTGCACTTCATACCATTTAATGTTTCCCATTTTTTTTGAAGGCTACTTGAGGTCATCCTCTGATTTATGAGGCACTGCTGGATACGCTGATAGTCATCTCTAGCATGAGAAACTCTCTTCCACCCTTTACCTGGCTGTGTTTTTGGTCACTCCCAGGGTCTCCTGCTTCACTTTTGCTCTTGCGTACTGCTGCCTTAGGAACTTTGAACCTGGAAGCAACCTGTTGCTCAGCGTATCCTTCAACCAGCAGAACCACGACTAAACTAGGTTTTTAAAACGCAGATTTAAAAATAATACGGAGTGGTCTCTTAATTTTCCAGAGCTGTGTATTGTTTTAGAGAAAATGTCAATTATACTGCTTAGACAATTAGCATGGGCGTAAATTATAAGGGGGGGGGGGGGGGGTTGTAGCGCCCCCCCCCCCAATAATCAAAACTAGCCAATACAATAATGTACATAGTTATGTCCTTGACAGTGATTGTCCGTAACACAAGCAAATTTTACTCACGGTCTGTCTGGCAGGCACCTCGTCACACATTTTTGTCAGGCCCTACTGATTTTTCCTCACCAGCTGCTCGAGTCAGAACTGGAAAAACAGAATGAGCGTGACGATTTGGCCACCGCCGTCGGCCGTGTTCCGTTAGCCTTAAGCAGCCATTCATAATCGAGCTCATCAAGCGGCGGCGTCACAAAGAATGAACAAATAATCGGAAACCGATGCACGTTTCCATGGGGACAGAAGAACGCCCTTGAGGAGCCAAGCGCTCCTGACAAAGTCTGGCACAGCGTGGCACAACACGGGCTGTCTGGGCATCACCTGCACCGCCTTTTTCAGCAGGAGCTGTCTGGAGGTCCACCCTGGGTCATTAGACTTTAATTCTTTCTCTTCTCCTCTCTTTCCTGGCTTGCCGGAACTTTTTTTGATTTTTTTTTCTCCCTTCCATCTTCTTTATATTTAATAAGTCTCTCCCGTCACCTGCCAGATGCTGCCCGTCTCGTCCCATCTCCTCGCAGCTCTACGGCTCCCTCAGCTATTCATCTCAGACGCTCCATCTAACCTCTCTCATTTTCTCCTGTGTCACTCGAGGCGAGGGGGCACCTCAGCTGACGCTCAGACGCACACACACACACACCCCCCCCATCCATCTCGCCTTGGCGGGGGCTGCTGACCTCATTACCATGTACTACCCCAAAGATTAATCACAGCACCAGAACTAGGGGACTCAGCCCAAGAGGCCCATCTTAGAGGAGGACGGGTTACGTTACTGCATGCCCATGGTTGGATATCTTCATACGGGATAAAGAATTTGAACCAAACAAACACGTCCTAAACCAGGGGTGGGGAATCAGCCAATAACAGTGTGTCCCCAGAACTGGAGTTGAGAAACACTGCTTTACTACTGGCTGATTGAGAGGCCATCCCAAAAACTTCTCTATGGATCAGGTTCCCCACCCCAGCCCTAAACCAAACGTGGAAATTTGGCTTGATTTTTCAAATTATCTTCACATAACGGTTGTAAATTCTCTGGTGTGGACCGATATGGTATTAGCCAACTGTTTCTGCATCAGAGAAGGTTCCAGACCAGATCTGCACCTGTTCTGCTCCTTTATGGGCTTTGGGCCCCTGCAGCAAAGCCAGCTACGGAGTCAACCCCCAGAGATTTCATGACATGTTTGCCTGGGAAGGATCCTCTCAGCTCTTGTCACAGTGCACACGATTGGCCCCAGATGCCCTGCAAAAATTCCCACGCCAACACCTCCATGGACTTTGCTGCAGGCTGAGAGCAAGCTAGCAGACGGAGCAAGAGCAGACTTTCTGGTCGCCTTGCAAAGAGGCAGTAAATCTTCAGGGTTAAGTGCGGGAGCAGCTGTTTTCCAGTCCTCCAGATGTTAGCACGCAAAGAGACAAACACAGGCAGGCAGGGCAGGGTGAGAGGCAGGTTATAGCGAGAGCAACACCAGGAAAAAGGTCCCAGCAAAGCTTACACAGAGCTGAAGGCAGACTAGAATACAAACTACATCACAGCATTAGCAGCACAGACACTTATGCACAGAAACAGTAGCGCTGGAAGTAGGGGCCCAGACAGTGCTACAGCGCCCCCTGTGGTTGTTGGTGGTAGTGCAGTGTCAGAATACCGATGGGCTGCGTGCCAATATCTATAGCTTAAAACCAAAAAATAAGGGTGCCTATATTTTTATGCCTGTTATGTTGTTGTTAGCAGATAATAGCTATTGAAGAACTTCAGTAAAGTCTATTGGTCGTTCTGACTTTCAGCGTCCTGAGCTCAAAACGTCTTCCCGCGCCTATATGCGTTTAAAAGACAAGCTGCTCTGTAAACTGCTTATCATATTTGTTTGCCTGTTTCCTTAAAAGCTCTGTGTGACTTACCGCACTCACTTTGCGTTATATCCACAAACATGTGTCTCTAACCACACTATCATACTAGCCCACCAGTGTGCATGCATACATCATTCTTTCACACAGAGCAGGAGTTGGGGCTCTTTTTGTCCCATAAAGATTTCTTGCACCCCTTACGCCGGAATGTCATCTATACAGACGTCGTGGCATGTTATTTTTGCGCCGGCAACTGAGGCACTTTCATTCATTAAGAAACAGCGCCGTCTGCTGGCAAAACGGAGCAGCTGCCGACAGAAATTTTCCGTGGTGTGACATTTTTGCTCCATTCAAAGACGGCTGTGAAGGTCGCAAATGACTAAACATGAAAGTCCGGGCCGCTCACGATCCTATAAATAGTGCACTGTTACCGTAACTTACGTGATTATTATAACCGATACATGCCATAGTAGAAGAAAAAAATTAAGTGTTGCTAACAAACATGATCGGTGCTGAAGGAGCGGGGGGCAGTAGTTAGGATGATCTTAGCATCCTGATGATGGCAATAACACCCGCATCTTACGACTGCCAGGGGTTTTGGCTGGTTTAGAAACGGGGTAACGGGTGTTCTGCCCTTTTCTCTTACCCGACAAAAACTGCTTCCAAGCGCTACAGCGCATGCGTAAATCAACATCACATTACACGTCTACAGTGTCTGACATTTTTGCTACCCTTGCGTGGTTATCTTAAATGTTATTCTCATTTTGTTTATAACTGCGTCTGTTACAAAGGCGATTGTTAATATATTGTTTAGATTCTTACGGACTCCGAATTCTGTAAACATTGGACCAGATTGTACCATTAAACTTAAGTTTTGTTTGTTGAGACTCCTTTAATATGATGTTTCTGTTTTACCTAAAACAAAAGTTGCTTGACATTACATTTTTACTCTGGCATTACATTTCTTTATTTTAAAAATGAAACCTGTAGGCAGAAATATCTGGCAGTATACAACTACGTGTAAAACATTGATAACCCACTGAAAACTGTAGGCAGCAGTTTCTGGCAGCATAAAACTAGTTGGAGATAAACTGCAACCACAATGAAAATGAGTAGTCGTTTCTGACCGCGTACAAGTACGTGTAAAAAAAACTCCTACCCCAATTTAAAATACAGGACCGTTATTTTGATAGCATAAATCCTTATACAAGTGTGCATTCAAAACTACGGGTGGGATATTCTGGCAAAGGAGCAAAAAGCAACAGACATAACTGAAAATGTCTACTATATATACGGTAGCAAATTCTGGCAAGGTAGTACAAATGGCGGAACACATGTGAAAAGGAGCAAGCTGGCGGTTCCGGTGGCAGATGGACCCCTTAACCTCATTCGTATTGTTACACGCCTTGTTCCACGTACACCTTTCGGGTTGGTTCTGGGAAATTCATTTGCAGGGTTTTTTTCCCGGCCATGACTTTGCAATCCTTCCCCATTGTTTGAAGATACTTTGAAATACAAATAGTCCGAATCCCAAAGCGCCCTCGCTAAATGATCTAGCAGCCCCAACCCCCCACAAAAAACTCGAAAAGCATTGTGCATAAAAAAAACCTGGACAGGTTGAAAATAAAAATACGATCATTTATAAAAACCTGCATATGCGCGACCCCACTAAGAAATGTGTTCACAATTATCTTGTGAGATGAGACCACTGTGCAATTAAAAAAACTAAAACCAAAATGTAGAGTTTAATTCAAAAACACAATTGTTAGATAAATTAAATAGCACAAAAATCTTCAATAGGTCTATCAAAGAGAACAATACCGACACGGCCTCGCTCGGGGAACCTGGCAGACACCGTCCCGTACAGGTAATGCCGATTAATGCCGAGTGTGTGAATGCTTGTTTATCTCAATTTGAACTAGACTGGCCGCTTCACCTTAAAAGTAATTTTCCTCGTTATAATCAGATAGGAGCTTTGGTTTCTACTGCATATATTTTTTGTTCGTCCATGAAGAAAAAAAGTCTTGGTTAACCGGAGTTGTGTTTTTTAAAATGGCTGTCAGTGTCAGTCTTCGGATCGTGGTGAGAAAATCGTCATAAACGCAATAAAAAAAAACAACTCGATCCTGACATTTTAACCGAATCGTAATAATATAGTGTGCCATTTACCCAAAAGATTAGTTGTTTACGTCACTTCTGACATACTGTATCTGGTTGGTGGCACTACATGTATTAATCTGAGATGTAATATATTGGAAGGAGACCATTGCAATAGAGAGCAGTAATGACGTGCCAGATGGCACCAGTGAAAATCTTGGGGTGGCACAAAAATCGAAAGCCATAATGGAATTTCAGGAATTCTGTTCTGCTGTTGAAGTATATAGAATAGTGACTATGTCAACATGAGAGTTAAGGAATAGCATATCGGTATACTTTGGTTTCTTATTTTACAGCTAATATTACTAACTTGATATTTTCTTTCATATGGACTTCTTGAAAAATACGCTTTATTGATTAAATAGCACCTAATGTAAAATATCAGATAAAGGTATGTTATGCAGCATATGTAATGTATATGGAATTCGCTGGGGGAGTTTAATGGAGGGGGAAGAGGAGATTGTATCACAGTGACCGTCCTTTACGTATTAAGTATTCATTTCGCATTGGTAGTGAGTAAAAAATACATATGAGAAATAAATATGGCCAATATGAACTACACCATTCATATTTAGCCAATGATACTGAGCCATCTTTGTGTGCGAATTAAATTTAAAGCACAATTTATCAGACTGGATATCAACAGTCATCTCAGACCCTGAAGATCTTGATTTTTTTTGAAGGATGACTGACATCAGGGCTAAAATACTCAGGGCTCCAGCCCCGATTGGTCGGACCTAACAGCGTCCATGTGTTGTACCATATATATATATTCTACCATATATTTTATGATGTAATTAGCCATTTTATTGGAATCCAGAGGTAATATGAGACACATTTCTGTACAAAAAAATGCAATAAGTGTTCCATAATGTTGAAAATTGAGATGAGATGAAAAAAAAATCATCCGTGTCTTAATGTGGAGGATGTTGAGTTCACAGATAAAATCTGATTCTTATCCGACATAAAAACTGGTCTGTGGTCAAAAATCTGCTTCACAGGATATGTAAACACACACGCGTCTGTGTTCGAGATACACAGACAGTAAAGAGAAGATGTAATCAGCGAGAGAGCAAAAGCTCAGTGGTATACCGATTCGCTGAAGTCTTAGTCTGTGTCACTGATCGGACAGATTATCGTCGGCCGCAAGATTACTGGCACTTTCTAACAGTGGCTACAAGATACTCTCAGAGTCTTTGAAGAATTTCTCCCTAGTTTTGAAGCTTCATGGAATTTAAGAATACTGAGCTTCCAGTGCAATATCAATTAATGCTATAATATGCGCAAAGAATTAATTAGGCGACAAAATCCCAGGTAATTTTAGCATCAGTAGTCTTCTCTTAAGGCTTCTTCTTAGAAAAATAGAGCCTGTTTCTCTATGCTGCCCTCTAGTGGTGCATTTTTTCCTGCTCTGTGGTCCTTTAAGTCCAGTGGGAAAGACTTAATTGAGAGGGCCCCTCTGACTGGGATTGGCAACAGACCTCCATAGCAACAGCCCTGAGGACACATCACACCTGTGACGGAGCTTTGGTGAGCAAGGGGGTGCAGGCCGGGGTATAGGAGTCACTGTCCAAATTCAACAGGGGCTGCAGCTTGCAGGATTCCAGACTCTCATCCACTGCGGCCTTCAGACAGGGGCCAGTCGAGGGCGAGGGGACCTCAACATACTGCAAGACACAGCGGGTAAGTGCCGACTGGCAGGCAGGAGACACATAAGGGTCGTCTTTTCCACAGAGATGGTTGACGGCCAGCCCGTCTGGCAGGGGAAAGCCTGAAGGACCGATGATAAAGGGGAGCGCCAAACATGCAAGAGGCGTGTCTTTGCTCGGCCCATTGCGGCGCTGTCTTCCGCGATCTGGGGCCGACTCCCACCCCTGTTCAGCGATGCATTGGTATAGTCCCATGTCATCTGCAGACATCAGCCACATTGGCTGGCTGTGGTGATCTGACAAACTGAGAGAAGGATGGGGGGGGGGGGGGGTTAGTAAATCAAGTCCATTAAGTGGCATTAAGGTTTTTCTAAATAAAACCTGGCTCAAGTTTCCCATTAATCATCTTTTTATTTAAGCAAATACATTTCTGAAGCATGTTGTTGATATACACTATGCTGGAATTCAGATGATGTTGGCAGATTAAGATAAAATAAAATCCTGGTACATTTTTTTTTCTTTTTTCATTCATCCATCCATCCATCCATCCATCCACCCACCACTTATCCAACACAGGGGACCCAGGAGCTGATTCCAGGAAACACAAGGTAAGGAAACACCGTGGGAGGGATGCCAGTCCAGTGCAGGACACGCACATGCACACGCACACACACACACAGGTTTGTAATTATATTTGTGGGGACTCTTAGACATAAGTAACCAAACAAAATACGAGACTTTCGGCATTTTTAGCCTTTTGATTCCATTCAGAGATCTGCGTGGGGACCTGAAAAATGGTCCCCACAACGTCAAAATAATAGGTTTTTATCACATAGTGGGGGACATGTGGATGCGGGTAGAAATCTGCCCAGCGTTGGGAGAACCTGCGAGCACCACACACGCGGAGGAGGCTGGGATTGGGACTCCTACATTTGGAGAGACAGTACGACTCATGTTGACACGCAAATCCTTGCTGTTTTTTAAACGCATGATTCCAGTATTGTCTCCAAGCCCCGCCCACTGCTTCCTCTTTGCCAAGCGAGACACTTACTCGAGGCAGGCTGGGGGTGTCTGGGCGTTTTCCAGCATTTCCACAGTGCTGACGGGGGCCTGGTCCTGTTCCCTGTACACAGCCAGCCAGCTCGCGGGAAACCCCTGTGGGAAGATGAGGCGTTAGCACGTCCGCCTCTCCCTGACACATCACGCTCAACAAGGTCTTCATGCCTTATCTGACGACTGCAGGGCCTTGTCTGGGAAGCTTAATTCGCACCGAAGTGGCTCTGGAGGTGAAGAGTGAGAGTAGGAACAAAAAGAAAGAAAAACAGGAAGAAAAAGAGGAGGAGAGAGAGGAAGTGAAAACCGTGGAGCTCACGCTGCGGTCCCCATTGCAGCAAACGGCGCAACATCCGCCTTACTTAGGAAGCGAGCGTCTTCCACGAATCAAAGGTGGCCCATGGCCCCGAAGATGGGCAAAAACTGACCAATTTACCAGTCAACCCATCACAAGTAAGACTAACCTAATCCCAGGGCAAACAACTTTATGAACAGAAATTGAGCCCCAACATGAAGATTACGAAGGAAAAATGGGTTCAAAGTATATTTCCATTTAAACGGTCCTCTGTCCCCAGAGGGTGCTATACTATCACGGAATGACGTGCCCAATGCTGGGAATAAGGGCGTGTAAATGGGGAAAGGGAACACCAGCTCTGTCCCGCGATGGTCTCTTTGGTACACAGCAAGGGACTGTAATGAAAGTGATTTACGGCTTGTTCCCCTCTAAGGCCGAGTGGACATTATTAAACTAATATCGCTCTGCATAGTTTCACTTTTCAAATTATATTCAATGCTATTCTCTTGGGGAAAAGTGCCGCGCGAGATCAACGATATCGAAGGGACCCCGGCGAAGTGAGTAGCCGATAGACAGGCGATGACATAAGAGACGAGGGAAGGTAAATAGGGAAAAAATGATAGAAGAACTTGCCATGTTCAACACTTTGCTCTTCAAAGGTGACGGGATGGATTTAAACCACGACTGAATGCTCCTGAATGAGGTCCAGAAAAAGAAAAGAGTTATCAGTGACAGAAGCCTGATTCCAGTTAAGTGCAAAGCCAGCACTGTAAGTAAGGAGAGTGAGACCTGGAACAGGGTGGGAGACCATAGAGAAGGATGAGGACGAATATGATCAGGCAGGCCCCAGGGACGAAGTACACCAGGATGCTGACGGCTGACGGAAAAGCAGAGAATACACACAAAGACGTCTGATCATACAGGAACATCCTTTGATGTGAAGTCTGCTCTTGGCATCATCAAAAAGAAAACAAGCACAAGCAAGTGAATCACCTAAGGGGCACAAAATGGCCACGACTGGTGGTTTGGGTTGTACTGCAAGCACAGAGCTGCCGAGAATGTGTGTGACTCATTGGCCAGATTTCCTTTACATTTCCCCCAACCCTCATTTGTTCCAGGAATGACTAATGTTACAGCAAAGACCCTACACACCACTGTCTACATTTTGATTCAATTTTTAAGATTAATATTTTAAACTATTGTTTTGTATGCAGCATTGAAGAGATTTAATTCTCTTCCAGTCCCAATAAAAAAGGTTATCATCATTACGGCAAAGAGGACATTCAGACATAATAGTGAGTAACCATAGATATTTAGGCTTCACCCAATGGATGAAGGGAACATTACCTAGGGGTGTGGTCCACTCTGCTGGCTCTGACCAATCAGAAGGGATTCCTCTGTATTCACTAGGGCCAATCATGGCCCTCACTTGGGCAATGTAGCGTGACCCACTCCAGAGAGACGCCTGACTGATGTCTGAATAGGTGACAGATGAATTGTAGCAGTCTCGCTCTTTCTGGACAGATGGAAAAGTTCAGAGACAGACCACAAAGGTTTTCAGTCTGACATAATCACTATGAGGACAGTGATGATTAAGGCAACTAAGAACAAATGGTAACACTTTGCATAAACTGTACTTTCATAATACCTTTATAATGCATTCATAGAGCATTCATTGCACATTCATAATGCATGTACAGAATATTCATAAGCATGTAACTATACCTTAACACCCTAACATACCTTAACAGCTTTAATATAAATGATTAACAATCATTAAATGATAATAACAAACACTATAATAGAATGATGTTTGTTACAGACAGACAGCAAGTAGTTTAACTGAGTGCCATATACACAAACTACATGAATTATCCAACACTTCTATCCAAAGCAACATATACTTTGTTGAGATGGTGGGGTCAGACGGTCCCTGTAATCACTCTGCTGACTACAGGATTTGAACTGGTGACTTTGAGATTATGGGCACAGTGGCCTAACCCGCAGAGTCAGACATCATTTTAACAGAAAATGAGAGTGACAATGGGACCAAAGGGGACAAAGTGACTCATTAATTTAAAGACTAACAGAGATTAAGACTGACTGACTGACTGAGAGACAGACAGAGACTAAGGGTGTTTCTCAATACCTAGAACGCAAAGATCGCACCTGTGGTCTTGGCAAAAACCTTGCTAACCTGCCTCCCAAGAACGAACTCGGGGTGCAATGAATCACAGGAGTGGTCTCGTTTGGCGGAGATGCAACCAGTGCATCCTGGATATTTGGGGCGGGGCAATAATGACATCCAGGGATTTTTATCATTCTCTGTACTTCTGTTCTTGAGTATTGGAACTGGTCTTCAGCAATGGAAGATGACATCAGACAGGTACACGAGAATACAAGTACGGTCAAGTATGCATATTGAGAAATATCCTAAGACTGGCTGACTGATTCACAAAGAATGGCAGAGACTAAGACTGGTTGACTGAGACAACGTGACTGGCAAAGACTAAGACTGACTGATTCACAGAGACTGACAGAGACTATTACTGACTGAGACATACATAAAGGCCGACAGACACACACGCTGTCATAGACAGACTGACAGACTCTCACCGGTGTTTCGATGCACCAGTAGCATATCTCATAAATGACTGGCACCAACTCTGTCTTTGATGGGGTCCAACTTAACTTCCAGTGTCCGTCTTTCTCTTTAACCTGCACAGGGTCGGGGCGGGGGAGCCAGACTGGTGGGGGGTGGGGGGTGGGGTATAGGCAAAATGTTAAATGAAGTACATCCAAGTTTCTCAAAAACATAGAGCTATTAAAAAGTGCTCCCTGAATCTGCTAGGGTATCCATGCCCCTCTGGTGCCCCTGAATCTGGCTCTCAACATTTCCACTTTGTTCAAGGGTACAACACAAATTTCCATCACAGGATTTGAGCAAGCCAAATCCTGTAGCCATCTTCCCACCCTAGATTTTCTATCCATCTAGGTACCTGTTATCGAGTTTGATGGCTGCTGCTTCATCACAGATAAACTAACCAATCACCAATCACTGCCTGACCATCTATCCAAACACAGGCATGGGCACTGCAGTGCTACTAATCAAGGGCACCAATAAAAGGACACAGTTCCCTGGAGAATGGGAGGACTCAAAAGAGGAGCCCACTCACTGTGTTCGGCCACAGGGAACGACCTGTAGATGTAGGTGGGGGTGAGGTTCAACAGGAGCACACTGTGCTGTGAGGCCAGGAGGAAGGAGCAGCTGAACTGCAATGCTGGCTCATCGGGTTTAACACTGACCTCGGAGTCACCACAGAGCTCGTTCCTGAGATGGGGGGGAAAGAGAAAGAAAGAGAGAGCAGGTGAGGGAAAAGAGGAGGCGAGAAGAACACGGATGGAGAGATCGCACCATGGGGCAGACAAGTGGAGAGGTGGTAATAAGGCGAGGGAATAGGGGACGTGGTCAAGAAGGAAAGACACAGGGAAGACAGAAGAACAGGGAGGAAAACAGACAACACAAGGAGCTGGGGGATGTCATCCCAACGGGTTGGAGGGTCGCACTGTCATCCTAAGTACCAACCAAAACAGCCGAAAGCTCCCCGTCACGAGCCAATGAGCCAAATCCCAGGCCAGGAGCTTGGGGCTCCACAGCCAGCCCACAGAGCAAGAGGGACAAAGCAGTGATGTGAGGGCATTCATCAGCCCTGCAGTGGAACACTGACTGTTACTATACCAGTGTTTCCCAATCCGGTCCTCAGGGACTTGCAAACAGTCCACGTTTTTGCTCCCTCCCAGCTCCCGGTCTGCATTACGCAGAATGGTGGAGGCCTTAAATAAGCAGAAAGTTGTCCGCAACAGCAGCAGTTCTGGCTGGTGGACTCTCGCTTCCTCTGGCTATTGAGGAACTTGTCCTCCCATCCAGCAAAAAAGCCACAATTGATCATGGTAAGAAATGTGGAAGTGCTCGTCTCCGGAGTGACAAACTCAGCATTTCTAACTTTAACAATCGAAACAAACATTTAAACAAGTGGTTTTATCTCTCTTTTGCCTTTTGTATTGAGGCTTTTTCTTATCCAGACCTGTGTGTTTTTGGCTGCAGATCGGAAACCTGGGCAAAGCAGGGATCCGGGGTCACTTTACAGGGGGAAGCAAGCGGACGTCACACTGACCCGATGGAGGTTCATTGTGCAACCTTACAATGGCGACATTTACCATTTACCATTAAAAAAGGAATTTAGATAAATGTTGAGAAGCTGCGTGAGTTGAAGCATGTTGAAGATCCTTTCGGATGGCGAGAATGCCATCAAAAAGCCGTCGGGCCATGAAGCAGCACATCTGGCAAAGCGGCTCTGACTCATGGAGCCCTTAGTCTCTCTAGCGTGCTTTGACCCGTCTGTCACAGACGCAGAGAAAATGGGCATGGTCCAAAAATGTGAGTGAAAATGAAGGAACTGATGAACCGTCTCACAGACTGGATGCTGAATGACACAAAGAAATCACTGTGCTCATTTGTCACCAGCAACACAAAGAAATTCCTCCAAATTCGAGGACTTAATGGTTCATTTCTGACATCATCTCCTGCTACATGGAAAGGCGATCAACATTACAAAGCTGCCCAAGGAACTGTTGCTACCCTGACATTCACCAATAACAGTGCAGAAAGTGGCATGAAATTGATCCAGGAAAGACGAGGAACAGAAGCAGGTCCTGTTCCAAGTCGTACAGAAACTTTGGCGTCAGTGTCCTGATCCTAGCAAGAATGCTGGAAAAAGACTGGGCTGTCAGATGGAAGAGGCCTACCTGAATGACATGCTGACAAGTTTATTTGCTAATACTCCATTAATTATGCGTTGAGCTTCACTGATAATTGACAGTCTTTGCTGAAGCCTGGGCGTGTAGTTTGTTGGGTTATGAAGACTATGCTGTATATTGACTAATGTCTATCAGGAAAAACTGAACTGCAACATTTTTTTATTAATTATTTTGGACATTCTGTTGTTAATTTATTTTGCATATTTAATTAATTTCATGTGGTTGCTGTGACAATTATTTCGACTAAATAATATGCATGACTGACTGATTGTTTCCACACCGCGAATATCACCTGTAATGATGAAAGCTTCAGGTAGTCTGTGTAGCCCCTAAATATTACACAATTTAGTTAATTTTTCCATCTTTTTGTCTTACAAATGGGGGGTGAGAATGCAGCCATCTCTGGCATCATTTTCAAGAAAAAGTTTTTGTGCCAACCTAATGCACACACACAAGCACGTGCACACACACACACACACACACACACGGGTCTGTAATTATATTTTTGTGGGGACTCTCTGTTCATTTCTGTGGGGAAAACTCGAATCACAACATGATGACCTTAATCGATACCCAGCCCTAACCAAACAATATATGAGACTTTTGGCATTTTTAGTTTTTTGATTTGTAATATAAACCTAATCCACACACACACACACACAGATTAGGTATCTATATCTCTCCCCACTCTCTCTCTCTCTCTCTCTCGCTTTAAATCCCAAACTTCATAAGGCAGACTCACTTGGCCATGCCGCGGTACCGGAGCCTGTAGGTGACAAACTGTGCCAGCTCCCTGCTCAGGTCCCAGCTGCAGAGCACCTTCAGCTCCCCGTCAGAGAGGCACTGCAGGTTAGTGGGACCTGGTAACATGGCTGGCAGAGGCGAAGAAAAGAGACCCAGCATGTTACCTCTATAACCAGACACTCTCACTAAACCGTGTAACAGTCTAAACTGAAAATCTTAAAGGTATCTAAAAAATTGACACTGGTAGGTAAAACTGTTATTCCATATAAAGGAAAAGTTTTAATTTCTTTCTGTTTTTTTCCCACAATACTTTTCAGACCTATTCATAAAGCTCCTGGAAAAAGCTAAGAGACCACTCCAATTTTTTTAAATCTGAATTTTAAAATTGTGGTTAAATCCTCATTCTGCTGGCTAAAGGATACGCAGAGCAGCAGTTTGCTTCCAGGTTCAAAGGTTCTAAGACAGCAGTACAGAAGAATAAGGTGAAGAAAGAGACATTGGCAATGACCAAAAAACGAGCCAGGCAGAGGGTAGAAGTGACTTTCTAATGGCAGAGATGACTGTCAGCTTATCCATCAGTGCCTCATGAATTGAAGGATGACCTCAAGTGACCTTCAAAAGGAATGGGAAGCATTAAGTGGTGTGAAGTGCACTGCTAGGACTACAAGAAGCCCTTAAAGACCCATAAAGCAGGAAGAAGCCCTTCACCAACGAGAAGAGTGAAAAGTGAGGCTGCAGTTTGCAAAAAAAAAAAAATATTTTACACAGACGCATTCACATAAACTGAGAAATAAGTGAAATTAAAAATGTTACTGTGGTCTCTTAAAATTTTTCCAGAGCTGTAAATACACACAGATGTTTTCAGTATCTCCCATAGTGCTTCCCCCACAATTCTGTAATCACTTACCGTCTTTAGTCTTCCACTGCACCAGGGGGCTCCAGTCACGTCGGGCTCCCCTTTCTACCTGGGACCTTACTCTGGCCTCATACCAAGAGCCATTCACCAAAGAATCTGCCAAGTAGTTGCACAGGAGAACCGAGTTTTTGTGCTTGCAGATCAAGCCTTTGCAGATTACTTGTTCTAATCTGAATAATAGTTTCTGGCATAAAACTGTCTTGAAGTCTCTAGAAGTCTTTGGATAATATAACCTATGAATGACTATCCTCCACCGCGGGACTGACCTTGTCGGGACAGGTTGAACACCCTGGACAGCAGGTGTACATGTGGCGTCCTGAAGAGGAATCCATCATTCTCTCCCATGGTAAACATGGTGGTGTTGTATTGGCAGTGGAAGGTGGTCCAGCCACCCGGAAGGTGGACAGAGGGTCGGTATGGCAGGCATGGGGACTCTCTGGAGAGTGGGAGAGAGAAATCAAGATTTAATCTTCTACTTATAAGTACCACAGCATGTCCGGCTGAAGAGCTGGTAGCAGCCTGTCCTATCACCCTTCCTCTTCACCCTCTACACTGATTTCAGGTACAGGTCTCAGTCATGTCACCTGCAGAAATACTCTGATGACTGTGGCCTGTGTCAGGGATGGACCAGAGGATGAATACAGGAGTGTGGTGGACAGCTTTGTTGAGTGGTGTGAGCTGAACCATTTACAGCTTAACATCACAAAGACAAAGGAACTGGTTGTAGCTCCTCCTCCCACCCCTGTAACCATCAGAGGAACGGATCTTGAGGTGGTTGAGGAGTACAGGTACCTGGGGGTTCACATAGACAGTAAACTGCTCTGGTCCAAGAACACTGACACTGTTGTCAAGAAAGGGCAGGGCTGGTATTACTTATTGAGGAGACTCAGGTCCTTCAGTGTCTGTAGTAAAATGCTGACTATGTTCTATCACTCTGTAGTAGAGAGTGTGGTGTTTTCTGCAGCTGTGTGCTGGGGCAGAGCGGTGAAGACAGCTGATGCCAACAGGCTGAACAAGATGATTATAAAGGCTGGTTCTGTCCTGGGTGTCAGACTGGAGAACCTGGCAGAGGTGTCTGAGAGGAGAATGCTGAAAAAGCTTCTCAGTATCATGGAGAACCCCTCTCACCCCATACACGCCTCCATCATGGGTCATTAGAACACGCAGCAAAACTCACTGCCTGCAAATGCAGAACCAAACGCCTCAGGAAATCCTTTCTACCCGTGGCAATAAGAGTGTATAACTCTTCCCCTTTCTGTAGGTGATCTTCTTCACCTTTTTCAGCATGTCTCACCGGTATGCCATTCAATGTTTGTTTTCATCCCCTCATCACAAGCTGCTATCATCTTATTCACGGTACAAACACTAAGTCACTTTTCATAACCACTTGCACTAATTATGTGCTATTTTATTATATCTGTTACAGTTATTTGTTACTTTCTTAGATTTATTTTGTTATTCTGTTTTGCACTATTACTACTGTTCTTTTTAAGCTCTTTACCGTCTCATCTTTAATCCTCTTGTTGCACTGAGCATGTTTAAGACAAAAGAATTAGGATAAATAAAGTTCTTATCTTATCTTATCAGGTTATCTCAGCTACTTGGTACCAGCAGCCCCTCTCCTCCGCGATCAGCTCCACCATTTCTCTATACCTGTATTTCTTGGTGTCCAGGTGATGCAGCAACACAGGAGACCGTGCCTGAGATTTCTCCGTCCAGCTGCAGCGTATGTAGGAGAAGTAGTCGTTGTAGCACTGCAGCGACTCCAGCAATGCGGATTCTGCAGGACAGAGACGGACAGCGATCGGCTCTATGCCTCACAAATCTCCGACGCGGCTCTAGCACAGCGTCGCCCTGGAATGGACAGCGACTCTTACTGTGATACGCGGAGCTCCCGTAGGCTCGGTACATGTGGGGTCCCGGGGTCGATGCCTTGGCTGGAGGAAGGAAAACACCCAGGCACCAAATATGGCATACCCAGGCCAGAAGCATGGCGGGTTGGGGAGATTTGGCAACGGGCAAGAGCTTTAAAGGAGAGAATTCTTCCAGTTAGCAAGGTTTGTGAGTCACGGAAAAACATAAATGCCAAATCATCTTACCGTGACGGTAATTCACAGTAAAAATGTCAAATAAAAGGCACAGAGATGCACATAAGTACCCGAAGTTCACCGCGACCCTTTATAAATTTTAATTTTAATAAGCTTAATAGTGAAGATCGACATCAGTAGCCAAACAACCACCCTTAATGATAAACACAATTTCACTACATTTTCTCCACACACAGTTTAAAATAACTACACTTTTACGTTTATAAAACTTATATATTCCACCACAGCAATTATAAGACACAGCAGGAAGGATACACACATCAACACGGATGAAACAATAAAATACCCTTTTAAACATTTCACTTATCTTCGTTTTTCTCTCTGGGCTTCACGCTGCACTTAATTTATGAATCCAATCATTTCTCCAAGGCACATTAATCTTTGCTTAGGCTTATACAACATTCCGATAATATTCAACCATTTTATAAAGGAGACCATACCATATATATTCAGTATGCGGTGTCCTGCTTGCTGGTTCCTTCCAAGATTGTTCAGAGTATTTCAATGTACTTTACATGATATTATTTTGTAATGAAACATCTACGTGCCACGTTTAACGTACAGTCACTCAGTTAATGCTCCTCGAAAACTAAATTACGGCAGTTTTTCCACTTTCGATTAGAAAACAGTGTATGTATTATTAAAACGCCCCTAGTGTTTAGCGGATTAAATGTAGTCTATAGCCCTGTTTATAAATAATAATAAAAAAAACTCGCTCAGATCAGCTTCGGAGCTTCTCAAACTTCCCGCAGCCGAAAAGCGCTTTAGAAAAACAAGAAGAGGAAAAAGGAAATGCAGCGCGCGCCGGTCCCTCGCTGCGGGATTTCCACGCTGGACAGGAGCGGCATGTAAGGCTGGGACCTCGATCACTATCGGGAACAAAAGAAAAATGCACGAAAACATTAGGAAGACTGCGGATGCGGATCAGAAATGAAGCGCTAAAACTCCGTGTGATACTGCCATTACAAGAATCCTAAGTTCGAAAGTAAATTATAAAAACGCATTTAACTCTAATACTGCAAAAATCAGTTGTCTTTCATGTTACTGTAGCCCAATTATCCTTTAAAGTGTTTAATTGCTTGTCTGCAAACGTCTGCGTAAACAAAAACGTGATGGAAAACAAAACAGATTCTTTACGCAGTTGATTTACTGCTGCCATAGTAAAACATTTACTAACTGGATGGTCAAGTTAAAGTATTACATTAAAATAGTCGGTACACTCAGTGACGGGTGAGCCTTTCATTGCCACCTGATACACGAACATAAACTAGGCCTACCTGTTGATATTAATCACGGTATCAAGCTGATCTTTTACGCCTTTTATGTTTCCTTATGCCATTTATCTTGATGATAGTCTACAGAGTCTGAGATACATGCGTCTGAGTTTGGCTGATCGAAGTAATCCATCCATCCATCCATTGTCCAACCCGCTTATCCTACTGGGTCGCGGGGGGTCCGGAGCCTATCCCGGAAACAACGGGCACAAGGCAGGGAACAACCCTGGATGGGGGGCCGGCCCATCGCAGGGCACACTCACACACCAGTCACCATGCAGTAATTTCTGAGTCATTTGGTGTTTAGTTTCAGTACCGCTTACATGCTGCCGAAATCGCAAGGCAAATTACCTACAGCGAATTTAAAAACCATTTTCGACTTTCAATTATAGAAGCCCGTGATTTACAGGATATAGTTTGTAATAGTCCATAATAACAGGCCCCTGAACTATCCATCTTCCAACTGCTTATTCGGCTGGAGGGTACGCCCTTTACAAGCCAAATGCACTGACTTTAGTTTTATATAGTATAACTTTTTATAGGATAGTCCAGTAAAAAATAAGTAAATAAAAAATGAAATTATGAGAGACAGTTGCATAGTACGTTGAGCTTCATCTTGAATTTATTTCCGAAAACGCACTTTTTCGTCACCGTCTTTTGCGTAGCTAAAAATGCACACACACGTAATGGGTGATGTAGACACACCAGTCCATATAAAGCTGTGGTTTTCGTTTAGCTGGAGGGAACCAAATGGGTGGAAATGGAAATTTTTGTGTTGCATCGAAATAAGCCCTGACGGTGGCTGAACATTAAACGAACTGCAAGGCAGCGTCAAATGAGATATATGCAAATTAAAATGCCTGTTAATGTCAACTAATGAAAGTGCTCTGTGCGGAATATAATAGCATACACAATGAAAACATTAACACCTGTTTATCAGAGTTCATTTTGCGAATAGTAAAGATATCTCAGCTGGTTTCACTTCTGCTACAGTGTAGATAAGCAAAGCCGCGTGCTTCGAGCACAGTGTGCGCGGTGACCGGTGCGTTTCGAAATTCACTGTCATTGCTCGACTGTGCATAGGTGCAGGGGCGCCGTAAGGGGGAGGAAAGCTAGGATGATTCCAAGGGCCCCTGAGTGACAGGGGCCCTAAAAAATTAGGAAAATAACTGGATTGGTTTGGACTGGGGGGCCTAATATGATATGCTTTCATGGGGCCCAAAATCTCTAGCAACCCCCTGCATAGGTGTGTCTTCATTGCTGGGATTACTGACTGTAAACTAACATGGCGCCCCCCTGGTTGCCGAGCAGCAACGTCTCAAAGGAACCCCCTGTGATTACAGATTAGCTGGCCATTCAGAATGGCCATCCATCCATCAGTTGCTTATATAGTACAGTATCTTAGGGACCCTTTCCCAGCAAATACAACAAAAGGGAGGGGGTATGTGAAACAGGATGCCAGTCCATCACCCAGAGGACAATGTGCCTAATTGCATATCTTTGGACTGACAGAAACTTGCATAGGACTTCACAAAAAACAGAAGAGGGAAAGGATTAAAACTAGCGACAGACAAATTAATCTTCCGGAACCATTTGCTGTATTTTTTGGCTCCACTAGATGGCGCTCTTGGTTTGCTTTGGGGCATACTTTGAGCCCATTTGTTTTGAAGAGAGAGCACCATCTAGTGGGATCAGAAAATACAGCAAGTGGTTCACGAAGCTTCACTTGGCCATCACTAATTAAAACCCTCCCCCAGTCCTCAATCCTGGGGATGTGCAGCAACAGTGCTACCCACCGAACAACTGAACAAAGTTCCTGTTTTATTTCTATGGATTCCAATACCTTTGTATCTACTCTAGAGGAGGTTTAAACATGTTGGAGCAGGAACCTGCCCTACACAGAATCAACTCCATTTTGCAGATTCTCTGGTAACTTCTACACGGCTCGACTGGCACGCATCACCATGTAACTTGTTTTTAGTACAATAACCGGGATGGTACACCTAGAGGGAATTCAGGTGTGCATCACACCAAGCCACCAATCCTTCACACCACAGCAGGGATTTGACCGTTCAGCCCTTCTGCGGATGACATCTTCACCTCCCACTTTACAATATAGACAATATTCTTTTGAATTAACTTGACTGTAAAAATAGTTTTTTGCCGTGAAATACGTTAGAAAACTTGACATCTGGGTTTGATGAGCAGACCTTGGCAGCCTTTGTTGACTGTCAAGGGTAGAGTAGGAAAGACTCAACAGGAACACGGCCATTAACGAGTCTGCCGGACACCAAGTTAATTAACGTCTGGCGACGATTTAGCTGTGCGGGGTTTGTGGAATTAACAAAACGCTACTGTGGAGTTTTCTGTACTCTTTTTGGAAAAAAACCCAGACAATTGCTACCATAACCAGTTATAAGACCTAACAACTACAAATACATAAGAAGAGAGTTAAAGTATATATAGCATGTTTTTTGTCAATTGGATTTGGTCAATTGTGTCCACGTGTTTTCGCAGTTATGTGCCTAAATAAGGTCCTGATTGTTAGTGTGTTCAAAAGGTGTGTATTGGTCCTGAGAGTAGTGGATAATGGTAAGCTTTGGCTGGTCTGTAGGGGAAACAATTCAGTTTGAGAATATGATTAGAACAAGGAAAGTGGTTTAACAACTTTTATGATGGTGTTTAGAAACATTGAAGGCTTCCTTCAGAAGTGTTGTAGCATTTAAATGTGTGTTTCATGTAATGCCAAAGCTCTTTGCTTCTTTTTTCCATCCTTTGTTTAGGTTGGGTTCTAGGATCAATCTTCCAGGTGGGAACTTGTACTGTATGTCCAAAGGAACTTATTACCCATGCAAATGGGTCAGAGCTTCTATACTTTCCACTGGAAGTTGTATTCAAACAACCCTGCAGATATTCTACCAAATGTGATAGTCTACAACCAGCTGTAAATATCCTCATTCAAACCAGTTTTTTTAGTCCACCCCGCAGAATAAGCTGTTTCCGGTAACTTCGCTATACTTACGTATACAGTAGTAACAACCTGCAGCTGTTTCAAGAATAAAGTCTAACAGTTAAAACTAAAAAATATCACAACAATACTATCTATCTATCTGTCGTCTTTATTTATTCAGCACTGTACTTTGGTGAATTTTCGTTCTTTTAAATGTGTTGTATACATTTTGATTTGATGGGGCACATATGATATGCGGAATTAAACTTGGTACCATCGCAGTGATCCAGTGTTCTGAAACAGGGCTGTTTGACTCTTGCTAAACATAATTGAACAGAAGTGCTCTTGAGGTTCGCTTTACCGGGGCCGTTTTTGTATGAAGGTGTTGTTGTAACCTTTTACCTTGTGAAGTTGCATTTAATTATTATACATTTCTCGGTTAGGCACCATGGGAAAATATGCGGTAAATGACCTTAAATGAACAAACGTGTGGGACTGTCACTGCGAGTGGAACAGGTGCCAGAAAGACCTTTGATGTCGTGCCGCTACTTGACTTCCTGTGTGTTCATCACCGCCTGAGAAAAATCTCTTTTAAAAAAGAACCTTTTTTTTTTACTTAAATATTGTTAAAATGACTGCAAAGGTAAAACAAGAATAATTAAATAACTCTTGAGGACTAGACCCAGTTTAGGGACCTAGAACTGTAAATGGTCTGTGTGGCACTGTGGTGTCACATTGCACAGACATCAAACATGCTGTACGGACAGACGATCTGTAACTTTCCACTGTAACTCAGTTCATACGTCAAACACAAATATGTCCCATAAGAAACATACACTGTCAACATGCTGCTGAGCCCCTTAAAACACCCCCACTGGCTGGCAGTGTGGGGGAAATCCATACAAACCGCAGAAATCCCCCCCCAGTAGGCAATAACAATGTCGGCAATCTCTGATTGGCCCTCTGCCCTTACCCCACTATTTTCAAAGACTGGTGCAGATGAACCGGAAGCTCATGTTTGACTAATAATTAACTGGGGAATTTAAGTCATTTTACTGAAAGACAACTTTACACGAATGATTCCATAACAGATAAATGTCACAAAGCCTGTTTTGATTCAGCACGACATAAGAAGTGAAACAGGGAACGGCATATAAGACAGATTTAACATGCATCAGTTGCATAACAATGAGCTAAAACTCCAGGTTTGACTAAAGATACTTTATTTAAACAGTAACAGTGGGCTATGTGTAATATTTAAGCACAGACAGCATGACTTTATTTCTTTAATGTTCCAATATTCAGTTTTTCAGGAAACTGTATTTGTGTACAGTACTTATTAATTAGCTTCAAAAACCATTACTTGTTTTCATTGTGCGTTGGCAATTTTACCAGGAGTGAAATTGCACCCCCTAGTCGTCAGATGAAAATGCTTTTTGAACACATTAAGTTCAATAAAATGAAATTATATTTGAAAATATGGCTTGTGTTAGTCATATTAACGTCTAGTAATAATTTTCTGTAAATGTATTTGCTAAGAAAGTCTTGGGACACGTTTAATTCTGTAATAATGTTGCAATAATGTTACTGGTTTCATAACAAAAGTCCATCGACAAGCAATTTTTAACGTTTCTGCACATGTCTCCTCACACGCATTTCCTTTTTATTAAGTGTCATAATGTTTCTGACTGACTCGTTCGGTTCTGTTCCTGCCAATCTTATGGAATAAGCGTCATCCAGCTAACTAGCCTCACAGTTGGTGACGTACGTAGCACGTTTGCGGCCCTCTCAGGCTAACGCCGCTTGGCTAATGCTACTAAATAAAACCATATGGTCACCAAGCTGCCCACGCCAGCTATCTGACACGTCTAACTAATTCACGATCAGGGAAGATTGCTGCTTGTTTATGTAGGTAACTAAATCTGCATGTTAGTTTCATCAGGAAACAGACCACCAATGACATATTAGTTAGCTGCAGGTAAATAAAATTAAAATAGAGTGGAAAAGCCTCTTTTTGGTTCATTCTGCTTTGCGTATATATGGTAACTGCTTCCTTTTACATACAGTCTCAATGTATTTATGAAGGTAAATGAACAGGTTCAACATCATTTTAATATACAGTATAACTGCTAAGTTGGGGCACTGATGGTGACTCCATTGCTTTTGCAGTTGCTCTGATATCGCAGTGACTGTCAATCATGCAGCGTTACTAAAGCTTCTCATTCGCCCTGGTTTCAAGCTTAGCCGCACATATCCGGGCACCGTCGCACGGGCCCGGTCACACGTACACGGCTATCGCACGCTCAGGGCTCCGTGTTGTACACGGAGAAATCCGAGGCCAGGCTGACGCGCAGCTCCCAGGGGTACTGGTTGACGGGCCGCTTCACCTCCGAGCCCCGCCGCCTGCCTTCCTGCACCATCAGTTCCACGTCCTCGTCGTCCAGGAGGCGCACCATGTCCCCGTCTGTGTCTCGGTAATTCAGGGCGATGTCCTCCAGCTTGAACAGCTCCCTGAAACAGGAGCGCAGTCTGACCTTCACTGCTCCGTTACACACATGTCCGGACAGCACCACCACACCGACCAGCACCGTTGCCGTGGTAATATGACGCCAGACACACACACACACACCGATTGCATGCATCCATCCATTTCCCATAGTCATGTATCCAGTGCAGGACTGCAGCAAGTCTGGAGTCTGTCCAGGGGAGACTCTGGACAAGATGCCAGCCCATTACACCAGTGTTTCCCAGCCCAGTCCTCAGGAACCCTCAGACAGTCCACGTTTTATCTCCCTCCCAACTCCCAGCAAATTAGGAGCACCGAATACCTGTTGCGGGTGTGTTGGGAAAGAGGAGAAAGATAAAATGTGGACTGTCTGGGGCTCCCCAAAGACTGGATTAGGAAATTTTGCATTACACCGACACTAAGGGCAATTTAAAGACACACATTCACCTAACTAGCCTCTGGACTGCAGGAGGGGAAAATGAAACATCAAACAACATGAGCTGTGGTAACACTTCAAATTCAAGCTGCGCCGTTCTCTGAGCGTGACCGCAGCCAATCCCGCCGTCCTCTCAAGCATCTGCCAGCAGGTGAAATTAGCGCTCAGCACTCCTGCGTGGCACCATGCAATTAACAGTGTGATAAATAAGGCGGATTGGCAGGGCCGTGAATAGGAAGAGCGCCAACTGCTGGCTGCAGGAAGGTGCTGCATTCAGCTCATTTTGGGGGAGAAAAAATAAACCAAGCTGCTATAGAAATTAGCCAGAAAAAAATACGGCAACAAAATGTGAAGCAAAAAGGTGGAGGATTCTGGAAAGATCTTCGATGTTTTATCCAGTCTGAAATGTATGCAGAAGCGTTCCACAGCTCATGGGATAAAAAATATAAGTAATTTTAGCATAACGCAGCAGATCCCCCAAAAGATAGATGAGTTCAAAACTAATAAGGGAAAACTGGAAAAACAAAAAACGTACTGGCACTATAGTCAGGACAGTGAGCTGAATTTGGATATGCCCCGGTGCATTGTGGGTAAGACGCCCCTCACCCAGGACTTGGCGCCCTCCATACCTCATCCGCGTGAACAGCTCCCTGTAGGAGGGCCTGGCAGAGAGAGCCTCCTCAACGCACAAGTCCCTGTGGTGTGACAGAGCGGCCCACAATCAACACCCATGAGCAAACCATCCAGGCAGCACGGCCTAGGCACCAGGCAGCACTGCACGCTCTGTTGAAGTTGCTCATACAAGGTCATGGCTGTCATGATATCATATAAATACTAGGGAAGAATAGGTTCTGTTATTTTTTTTGTATTTTTTGAGTTGCTTCTGTACATTGGAGAGCCTGTGTAATTCAACAAGGAGTTGTCAGCCAGCTTCTTCTTGTAACGTCGCTTAACTGTGCCACAGCCTCTCTCCTCTTACCTGGTTTCCACACCAGTGGGGAGATGGAGGAAGCAGCGCAAGCAGCTGTATGACCCTGCCGGGGGGCCCTTTTTGGTCCCTGAAGCATCTTCCTCACCCTCTGAATCGCTCTCTGGAAGGGGCTTGATAATCTTCACAAAGGATGCAGGGAAAATGCCCGTCTGGTTCCTGACGGTACCCTTGGGGGGGGGGGGGGGGGGGGTATTCACACCTTAAGCCAAGGCATCGATCACCATATCTGAGGTTATGGGGGGGTCTAAGAAGGTACACCAACACAGCAAATACCGGCTCAGGTCCGATTCACATAGAAACAGAGATATAACCACAATGTCATCGGAAAAAACCAGGAATATCAGCACAGTAATGTTTCCGTCCAATAGGCATCTTCATTAATCTAGGAACCATAAAAATTATTCCTGAAAATGAAGTCAGAAGGGAAAGTAGTTTAGAAGCCTCGTCTTCGTCTTTTTCACTGCCATCTTTACTTTTTCTCATTCATCCCTCTTTTTATCGATCTGCTTCATCTTTCTCCTCCTCAGTCTATCTTCCTCTTCAATCCCTCATAACACTCCCTCTCTCCCTCTCTCTCTCTCCATCTGTGACTCTCCTCCTTCTGCCTTCATGTCCTGCAATCTCTCTCCCCTACATCACTGCATCCCTTCCCGGTGCCCCTCCCTCTCCCTCTCCCTCTCCCTCTCCCTCTCTCTCCCTCTCCCTCCCTCCATCTCTCCCTGTCTCTCCCCTTCAGCTCACCTCCAGCCAGTCAGCGTTGACTCTCCTGAGCAGAAAGATCACCTCGCCAGTGCGCAGGCTGAGCTCTAGCTGCCCGCTCCCGCTGAAGTCGAACACCACCTGGGACCAGCCACACGGACACAGGCACACAGTCAGGTGAGCTCTGTCCGCCGGCCGGAGGCTGTGGGGGGTGAAGCCCGTATGCGTGGAAGCAAAGTGTTGGAGAAAAGGGGGGAAGCGAGGAGCGATGATCTCGGGGATGAGGAGACCAAGACTGAGTAGCCAGTGGGAGGTCAGGAGAGAAGATCCGGACCGCGGTGGACGTGGGACACTGCGGACGTGAAGGAGGGATGGGAAAGAGAGAGAAAGAGAGGGAGGGATAGAGAGGCAGTATGGGACGGTGAACTGGATGAGGGGCGCAGAGTTTGGGTCCCCTAACACCAATAGCACCATAACCTGCATGCAGGACAGGTGAACCGCACAGGACGGAGCGCGAGATGGAGCGCGAGACGCAGGTGTGTTGCTCAGATCTGCACCTTCCCATTTTCTGCGGGAGCGTGACGCAGCAGGCGGTGACGGACAGCCCTTCCGGGCTCAACGCCTGCGGGGGCTGGAGAATGGCGTGGCTGGACACAGGGTGGGGGGGGGGGGGTGCAAGGAGTTTAGCGGTGTGTAAGTTTTTTGGTGGCGTAAGTTCTACATTTAGAAAAGAAGGATGTGGGTATTTAGAAAGAGTGAAAAAAGACGAGCGCTGGAGGAGTAGATGAAGGAAAGTGAATAAGGGAGGTGAAGTCCAGTGAGCGTGTGATCTGGGTACCTGCGGCCGTCACCTTGACTTTACTGCAGTGTCACCGAGTCGGACACTGTCTGGGGGAGGGAAGGGGGCACAGGTACCGGTGCAGGGGACTGTCCCGGCAAGAGGCGGCTCGTTGTGTGGGGGCTTACAGGGGGCGAGGCGTGCATGTTCATCCATGCTGGTTAAGTGTGTTTTGGCAGACAGATGTGAGAAGCTTTTAAATGAGACGAAATGAAAGTTTATCACTAATGCTGAAAGGACAGTGCCCCCCCCCCACCCCCACCCCTGCCCTGTTACCCTTGTTACAAAATGTATCAAACAACAGTAACAGCACCACGTGAGTCTGAAACTTAAACTCAGACTAACTTTAAAATCCGCTTAAACGCCGCCTTGCGAACACTGGAGGCAGTAAGGCTGACGACGGGCTTGTCTGAAACCCGAAACCCGGCTCTTTTATTAGCTGACCCATTAATCCTAGCGCCAAGTGGCCCGTTTGTAAAATAACTCCAATTAGCGAGCCTCTAATTTCCCTCTGTACTGCGCCTTAATTAAACAGCAGGTCTGTCTCATCATAAAGGCGCGTGACCTGGTAATTGGTGCTGAAAGAGATGATTTTGGTGAGGGACAGAATTAGACTGTCAGCAGATATCAATTGATTAGCATAACTCTAACTCTATGTCAAAGCGAAGCTGCACAGAGACAGCACTGCGCATGCACATGCACGCACACGCACACGCACACGCACACAGACACACACACCATCCCCACACAGAGCGGAAAGAATTATCCTGATTTTGCTGGAAAGTCTGTGCCTCGTTTACATTCCTGTCTCTAGGGGGCAGCAGGGAGCACTAGGAGTTTCTGCTGTTTCGCCTTTGTGGAATCTATAACACTATGTTTTGGTAAATAGCCTGATGTACAAACTGATTAAAATAAAAAAAACTGCAAGCGTAAGCTCTTGATAGAAAAACTGCAAGTGTCAGGTTTAGATGAAGCCATATTCACAAAATAATATATAACAACTATAATAATAATGATAATGATAAATTCTTGTCATACGTGACATACATCTAGACCAAGGCATGCAAGGCTGGCCAGAACCCAGGGGCCTGTATCATGAGGCTGGATTTCTTGTTTGGCTGGATAATTTATCAGATCTAAGGCAGTCTGTACTAAATGTAAGTGAACGAACATAAAGGCCATTTAAACTGGGGTAACTATATTCCACAAGTTATCTGGCTAAGCAAGAAATCCTGCTTTGTGATTCTGGCCCCTGGCCATAATCAGGTTTCCAGCACGCTGGCCTTGCACGGGTTTACAGAGCACTGGCCTTGCACGGGTTTACAGAGCACTGGCCTTGCACGGGTTTACAGAACACTGGCCTTGCACGTGTTTACAGAGCGCTGGCCTTGCACGGGTTTACAGAACACTGGCCTTGCACGGGTTTACAGAACACTGGCCTTGCACGTGTTTACAGAGCGCTGGCCTTGCACGGGTTTACAGAACACTGGCCTTGCACGGGTTTACAGAACACTGGCCTTGCACGTGTTTACAGAGCGCTGGCCTTGCACGGGTTTACAGAGCACTGGCCTTGCACGGGTTTACAGAGCGCTGGCCTTGCACGGGTTTACAGAGCGCTGGCCTTGCACGGGTTTACAGAGCGCTGGCCTTGCACGGGTTTACAGAGCGCTGGCCTTGCACGGGATTATAGAACGCTGGCCTTGCATGGGATTTCAGAACCCTGGCCTTGAACAGGTTTACAGAACCCTGGCCTTGCATGGGTTTACAAAGCACTGGTCTTGCATGGGTTTTCAGAACCCTGGCCTTGCACATGTTTTCAGAACCCTGGCCTTGCACACGTTTACAGAACATTAGCCATGCACGGGTTTACAAAGTGCTGACCTTGCACGGGTTTACAAAGCACTGGCCTTGCACAGGTTTCCTGAATGCTGGCCTTGCAGTCCCTGATCTGGGCTGGCGCCGGGACGTCTGCCTTTCCGCGGTTACCGCACATGCCGGCCGCAGACATAACGACGGGAGTGAAAACCGCCAACTTGAGGCGGACGGCGAGCTCCAGCTCAGTGATAAGAGCCGGCTCTGAAGGTGAGAGTGAGACTTCCCCTTAAGGCTGTAAATTGGGCAGGTGGTGTTCCTGCTTCCCAGGTCACGCCGGCATCAGTGCGGCAAATAGTGTCGTGTCTCCCAGCCTCCCAGCCAGCCATCGCTGTTCCGGCACCTGAAACCCTTGATCCATTTTTACTCTAAATTATAAGTAGGCAGCCCCGTGTCTGCGATACTTTATGCTTCCTTGTTACACAGACCTAGAAACTCTCTAGGAACGGTGGCTTGAAAGACATTAAGGGTGTTCTGTTTGCAGTATATACTAGACACCAGCAGGAATCCATTAAAAACCTCAAATTATGAGTGGTGTGTAGAATAGGTGACATTTATGGTATATTCATGGAGGTAGCTGTTTCCCGCGATATGCAGCCATCCACAGAACCATGCAGCAAAACCTGTGCGGCCTGTTGTTTCGCCAACAGCTGTTCTGGGCCATGACACGGTACACGAGATCCCCGGGGACAGCCAGGAAGAATCAGCCAATCTGAGACTCGCTTCTTACACCTAATTTCCCGTCTTTGAGAAAGATGGAGGAAAGTAGCTAAGCTTTAAAGTGGAGTTCAATAATCTATTTCGGGTGTTCGATCACGTTTTAAGGGCAGGTATTTTAAGCCGGGAGCAGAAGGGGAGGAAAAAAATAAAAGCCGGATTTATAAGAGTTTAGGGTGACTCTGGGTCACAGAACAGCAGTCAGTCAGGACTCCAATTAGAGTCGTCACCTAAATGAGGTCATTTACACACCGCAGGTCAGCTGGGATGTGCAAGAAAATTGGATTAAAGCTTTTTTTTTGTTCATTAACGTTTTTTTTAACAAAAGGGATGATGTGACCCATTTCAGAAACTCACTTTTCAATCTGCTGGGATGGATGGATATATATATAAATAAATAACTCCTGTTGCTTAGCAGAAACTTTTTAATCTATCAGGTGGATGCGTTTACCGGAGTAGATCAGGTTAAGCGTGTCTCTCACAGGTCCAACAGCAGAGCTGAGGCTGGGATGTGAGCCCATAACCCACCTGGTTGCCAGTTCACAGGCCTAACTGCATCACACCGTGCTGACCTTGACACTCACATGCACCAGTGATGGAGCCCAGTGACCCTCTGTGGTTCCTGGGGGCCGGGGGCTTGAAGCCAGCGAAGGTGGACCAACACCCCCCATTCACCCCTGCCGAGCACAGCCTCTATGTCTGTGTTGTCATGGCCACTTCTGACCTCAGGAAGTCAATGCAAATCTGGTCTGGATCACTGAGCCCCCCCCCCCCCGGCTACCACCACACATGGCTGTTTGGTGAGGTGATGGTTCAGAATGGGGCAGGTTCCTGGGAAGGTGGGAAATATTGTTTAGATCCAGAGTGTTGACCTGTATCCCGATCACATCTCCTCATCTGGCCAGTACAGACCTGCCACCCAACCTTCTGCCTTATGATGGCAATAAAAGATATTCTGGCAGCCCCCCCAGCACGACTGATTGTGTGGTCACCTAACCAAGCAGCCCCCCCCCAGACTGGCTGATTGTGTGGTCACCTGACCCAGCCATCGTCCCCAACAAAACCAGCCTGCCCCGTTCTGACGCATCTTTAGCTTGGAGAGCGGCTTGCAGTCGTTTGGACGGGGGTCCCGAGAGGGTTTGCCGAGTACCAACCAGATCCGGCACCAAAGCCACTAAGAGAAAAACATTTTCTTTTTTTCTGTTTGTTGGCCACTCTCCAAAAAACACACAGGAATTGCAGGTAGCCTCACAATATAAAGGATAGTTTGTACAAGTGCTGAGTGCGTCGTTCGACAGTGTCTGAAAATCAGATTGCAGAAGAGGAAGTAGATGCACTGAGGCAGGGAATGTGCTTAGATCTGTGTGTGTGTGTGTGTGTGTGTGTGTGTGGCTGTGCACAAGTGCTTTGCTTTTGTCATATGTGTACTGAGTGTCCATAAAATCTCTTTACAATTTCAAAAATTTATTACAAAGGCAAATGAAAACACAGGTATGTGGAAATTATTACAAAATGAGACGTATATATTTAATTTTTTTTGCCTCATTTAATACACCTCTATATGGTCATCATTACTTGCACAAAGCACATGAAGACGGTACTTGATTGCTTGCCATGTTCGCTGTAGCAAACCCTCATCAATGGGGGCACTGGCATCAGTGATCCTCTGCTTTAGATTAGCGATGTCCCGCACCTTTGTTTGCGATGTGATGAAAAACTTTGATAACCACTGAGTACATAGAACAAATATGATGAAGATATCTAATCAATTGCCTTTGTAATACATTTTTGAAATTGTAAAGAGACTGTAAGACACCCTGTATTTATCCAAAGCTGGATCATGTACAAAAGTGTTTCAGGTGAACGATACAGATGCAGCAGAACTCTGTTACTGTCAGCTGAGATACCAGCATTATTTGTAGAGACCCTTAACCGGCATGATATCTGCATTACAAACGGGATTATAACAGCTTTCAGGCCGCGTGTGTGTGTGTGTGTGTATGGCAGCAGGCCCAGCCTGTCCGGGTCTGTTCTATATGTCGACTCGGCCCAGAGCCAGAGCGTTGGCCTGCTAATCTCAGTACAAGGTCAGCAGAGACACCGTGGAAGGCCCCTCTATCTGGAACACACAACCACACACTCAGATCACCTGCATACCTGCGCGCATCCACACATGCTACACATACCTGCGCTCACACCCATCTGCTCCTCGACACCCAATCACCAGGCGGACGAAGACGCACATAAAACTGACACACAGTGATACGTGCAGGGCGTGTCCCACATACTTTTAATGACTTTCGAGCGAAGGCGTACCCAGTGGGCCCCGCCCACCGTGAAACGACACGCTCCACTGATCACCAGGAAGCGTTCGACAATACCCGCAAAGTGGGCGGGTCGTCTGTTGCATCAGAAAATTTGGAGCGGTCAGTATGGATTAGGTTAGGATGCTGTGCTTGAGGTGGGAAGGTTGCTGGTTCGTATCCCAGCAGCCTCAGAGTATGACCCTTAACTCCCCCCCCGAGTGCTCCAGCGATGACCTGAACCTGCCCTCCCCTCTTATATCATGCTTTGGATAAAAGTTTGCATCTGGTAAATAAATTAAACATAATAGAGCAGACAGGCATCTGTATGAGCTGAATGCACGTATCCTCAGCCATCTTTAATGGCGGCTTTTTTTGGTGTAGTAACCGTCTGAACACCAGGCCTGACGCCGCAGTTAAATCTCCGAAACAAGCGCCCGTTCCGCTGACGCCGTGGCGCCAAGCAAACTCAGTTCCTTTCGGAGGGGTTTTAAACGGCCTATGCCCGCAACTTTAGAACGTATCCCAGTAAAGACGGCGGCGGAATACGAATTGCTGTTCTCTTTTTCTATCCACCTAGAGCCGCAGGCGTGAGCGGAATGAGAGAGTGAGGAGGAGTGCGTCCTGGGGAGACAGGGGGCTGCTGGGTAGGGGAGTCAGACCATGGACAAATGGGGGGGGGGGGGGCAAAGGAGAGGGGGCAGAGAGAAGTGCTGAAAACGAGACAGAAAATGAAGCTGATTATACGAGGAGAAGGATGAGGGAGGAGGAGGAATTAGAGGAGATGAGTTTGAGAGAGTGATGAGTCTGATGGCTTTGGAGCGTAACGGGGTGTTCCTCACCGCCGGTGCTGCGGGACCGGAATAAGCAGAACCGAGGGGTGCTGGGTGACCCAAATCTGATAACCCTCACCCACCCCCCTCACCACGCTGACAATGACACCATGTGTTAGATCTCCATCATTGCCAGTTTATCCACATCCCCTGGGGGGGGGGGGGCGTTTTGGGGGGGGGGTACACCGTGTGCTGGTTTCAATTCCACCTGGGTGCCTGAGCACTTGATTAAATTGTTCCCCTAATTGAAGTAATTTAACCTTCTCTCTCGGCACCGAGGCTGTGAGCTGGCGTGCGGGAGCTGGATAATCAGCACACGCTGCCTCCCCTCCAGTCCAGGAGGGGGCGCCCCTGCCCTGAGCCCCCATCTACCATATGAATGGTCCGGGCAGGGCCTCTGCTGTCATCTGGCAAGATCGATCCTGCAGACACCTACCACCCTACAAACTTCCATTTATCAAATACTCATGTTGGAAATGATTCAATCGTCAAGGGATGGTTTAGTCAGGGGGGGCAGAGTGTGGACCATGTGACTGGGGCCAAATCCCCATTAGCCAATCAGAGTTAAAGGACTAGTGCTCTGTGGCTGGTCACTCTCTGAACTGGTAAAAATCATTCATTCATGAGCAAAATAACAGACATTTACAGTTAGGTGAAGACCATCCAATCAGAACATTGATCCTTCTGTGGGTATTTTGCTACAAAAAGGATGTGTTACCTCTGCTCTCGGGGACGACAGAAGGTCCAGTTTAGGCTTGACGGTTTTTCTGTTCAGAAGAAAAAAAAACGAGACCCAGTAAGGGAACCATGTGAGATGAGAGGTTACACAACGTCCCTCCTTGAGTAAGCTGGATGCTAGATGGAGACATCCTCAGTTCTACCCCCCCCAGCTCCGACGGGGGCCTCATGGTGTCTGGTGGGGGTGGGGGGGCTCTTCCAGTCTCATCCGTTGGTACCCCATTTGTGGCTTTCCTAAACCCCGACAGGTTCGGGTTCATCCCAGAGGCCGTTGTCATGGAAATCATCAGGGATCCGCAAAAACAAGAAACCGCACTGTTTGGAGAGTTGGCTGTGATGTTCTGATGAAGGCCCGAGAGCTCATCACGCACACGTTAGCCCCCCCTCGGAAAGCACGGATACGCGGCGCGGATGATGGCCTTACATGCGGCGGGTGGGGGGGCGGAGCCGGCGCAGGGCGCGCGGGGTCTGCAGGCTGTCCGAATCCGTCTGGTAGAAAAACATCTGGATCTCCTCCACCATCAGAACCCATGTTGGCAGTGACAGCAGTTTCTGGCCACAGAGAGAAAGGCGGAGCAGATTATTCTGGGGGGGATTCAGTCCTCACCGTTACACTAGGTGACAAAGAGGGTCAAAGTGCGTAAGCGTACACACACACACAAATGCGAACACACGCACACACGCGCGTGCGCACACAGTGACCTGTACTCGTATCTTTGTGGGGACCATCCATTCATTTCTATGGGCAAAACCCTAATCCCAACAATAACAACCTTAACCGTTAACCAGCCCGAACCTTAACCATAAGTAACCAAACAAAATACAAGACTTTTGGCATTTTTATTTTTTTTGATTGCAGTCACACATCTTTATGTATGAATTTCCCCTTGTGGAGATGGAAAAAATGGTCTTCACAGCATCAGAAAAACAGGTTTTAATCACATTGTGTTGATCCCCATAGTGTAATGTATATCTGAACCACACACACACAGGGGGCAGGGCTGTCCATCACCCCCGTGACATCAGACAGGTTTGTGAACTGTGGATGGGGGTTTGGAAATAAGAACGAAGAGGAACTCATGAGAGACCAGAAGACATGATGGGCTGCAGGCAGGCAGAGGGGGACACACTAACGCCCGATCGGCACCATAAGCGCCACACCATTTCACCTTCATGTAGTTGTTCAGCTCTGGGATGCGGTTTTCTGCAATCTCCTGCTTGTTTCCCATGTACACCTTGCCTGCAAAGTTGCAAATCTGTGTCATTCATCCTGCATATTCCCATCCAGGATTCACCATCCATTCATCCATCCATCCATCCAGTTCCATAGCTCCTTATCCACTACTGGGTCTCAGGAAGTACAAGGTGGGAGGGGCACCCAGGATGGGTTACGAGGTCATCACAGGACACACACACACACACACACACACACACACACATTCTCATACATTAAGGGCCATTTAGAGGCACAGATTCAACAGAAGTGCATGTTTTGAGGCAAGCAGAGACCCCTGAGGAAACCTGCACAAGAGAGAGAAAGCCTGAAAACCCCTCACACAGTTGTGGAGGTGGGATTGGAACCCATAACCTGGCGGTGTAAGGCTCCAGTGCCACCATGCTTTCCATCGAGAATTGGAATGTAAATTACTCTGCCATTTGCTGTCGAGTCCGGGATCTCGTACGTTTCATGTTTGCTTAGCAAAGCAGTAGCTCCAGTTCCAGGCTTCTATGAGTCCCACCCTGCAGGTTACAAAGACTCCGGCAAGCTCACATGCACCTGGTGGCCCGTGTCACATGACTACCTGTCCAAATAATGACTCTGCTCAGACCTCTGAGCGCTAATATTAAATAAAAACGGGAACAGCGCTGACCTCAACATCCCCTTTGTCCGGGAATATGTAAACAGATGTTTGTTAGCTTGTGAGTTCACGGAGATTAATGTGCACGTGCACAAAATCTATTATGCGTGGCAAAAATGCCCCGTCACAGAATAAATGATGGAACAGAATAATTATATTTTATTGATCCCTATGGCACAATTTTCTTTTGCCTGTCTTATGTTGCTCTGCATGAGACACATAGACAGGTGAGAGGTTGGGGGTCACAGTGCAGGGTCAGCCAATGTGCAGCACCCCAGAGCTGGGGTCTGTTTCACAAAGCAGGATATCTTGCTTAGCCAGATAACTTGCCAGATTTAAGGTAGTCTGGGCTAAATAGACCTTATTTTTATCAACTTACATTTAACCCAGACTACCTTAAATCTGGCAAGTAATCCTGCTTTGTGAAACAGGCCCCTGGGGGGTTAAGGGCCTCATTCAGGGACCCTGTGGTGGCATCACTCTGCCAGTCTTGGGATTCGAACCAATAACCTTCCGATCATATGCATAATTCCAAACCTGCTGGGCCATACAACACCCCCAACAGGACTGAGGAGCACCCTTCTGGGGCACCTGAAATGCTACAGTAGTACTCCCTGCTGCATAAACACATGATGATGTAGGTACTTTTGGTGAAAATACTACACAAAATAATCCACATACAGTTTTAAACTGCAACAAAAGAGAGATATTTTACATTTTGAAGGGAAGCAGGCAGCTGGAAATAGATTTCGGCCAGAATGTCTGGTCTGGCGGTCCCAGCCCCCGAGTAATTAAGAGCGATTCTCGCTGGCCCTTCATCAGCAGCAGTATTGTTCCATTTGCGGAGAGCGGCGATGTGACACAGCAGAGTCGTGAGGATTAAGGCTGGGGGGAGTGGGGGGGGCGGCAGCCGAACAGAGGAATAGATCACATGGTCGGAACGAGGGAGGGCTCACAGTAAATAAATGATGAGATCTGTCACATTAATGTCCCATGAAAAGAGGATAGGGCCAATGACAGAGGGCAGGGAAGTTAATTTAAAACTGGAGACTGTGTGTGTGTGTGTGTGTGTGCGTGTGTGTGTGTGTGTGTGTGTGTGTGTGTGTGTGTGCGCGCGCGTGCATGAGCCACAGAGAGAGAGAATGGCAGCCCTCCTTTGTCTTAACTTTTGGCAGCCCTCTCCTGCACCCACTAAGCCCGTCCGCAGGTGCGACTGTCCCGCCCACCTGGAACCATTACAACTCTGCTCGGATGGAGAGGCAGGAAGAGGAAGGAGGAGTGGGGGCAGGGTGGTGGAGGGGTGCCGGCAGGGGGCGGATTCGCCCCAGGGCATGCTGGGTAGTGCGTTTCCGCTGTGGTAAGGCGCGGGGATGTCGCAGACGTTTCAGGGTTAGGGGGAGCTCAGGACCCCGCTCTGCCCACCTGTAATCAGCAGATAACTGTATAAACTAGGGTCGCTCTGTACGGATGCGAGTGATAGACTGGGAGCTGTGGGCCAGCTTTCAGGTGTCCCCAACTCCTCGCTTTTTAGTTAGAAAGTAAAATGCGATCTCATACGTTGCTCCGTTGACCTACCCTTCCTTAGGGTGCCAATTAAACTCCCCATCCCATCCTCCAGTTCCTATGTACTATGGATCTGTTTGCCAATCAGAAGCTTGGGTTTTTAACAGCTGTCGTTATGGGATTTTCCATTCTTGCCTTCTATGGTGTAACCGGCCCCCGGACGGTCATTCACATGCAACTTCCCTATTCCTCCGCCCTGCGCTTCACCTTCCCATCATGCGACTGCCGAGTTGCATCACAGCGGCAGCTTCCAGAGGAACTCACTGCCCGGCTGCTGCCATTCATAACCGAAATCTAGAATTTATACAACTGGCCCATCTTTGTCTTTGCTACTGCGTAAAAGTTCCACTCCCACTCCTCAGCCCATTTGCCGAGCATCTCGAGGACCTCCTGATAGGCGTCCCAGTTTATGCCTGCCGTAACCGTAACGTACAGTGCCGCAAGCTGTAGGCACACTGGTAGCCTAATGCTGGACGTTACTGGCAAATCTGGGGTCTGCTGAAGCTCTGGGTTTGCATGACTTTTTCACAGGTAGAAGGAGTTTGCATAGGTAAATACCTGCAAGCTTGGTAATGAGCAGGCATTTGCATGAACGGAGACACACGGGGTGCACAGGGGCAGCAGACAGGCCGAGTGCAGCGGCGACACACCTGGAAGGGTGGGCAGGGTGCAGGTGGACTGGCCGATCTGGCTGTCGCCGGCAAACTTCAGCTCCAGGGCCTGGTGAAGGGCAAAGAACTCCCGATACCGGCGGTAGATGAGGTACTTGATGCCCCCCTTAGTCTTCACCTCGATCACGAACCGCTGACGTGGGGAGAGAGATCCATTACCAGTTACCTTCCAGCAGCTGACACTAACACAACCGTCATATCCAGTACAGCATGAGTCTGAACCTCATGACATACAGGAAACACAAGTCCATTACGACAATGAGGCTAAATATGGCCAATTTATGTGGGTAGTTTAGCCACCGAGGGCTTACTGGCAAACGACCGCAGGGCCAGGCTCCAGGGCTGGGAACCGGTAACCCTCGTCCGGGAAAGGCACTCTGGTATTTAATGGTACATTTCATGGGGTCTTTATTGGATTGTAGTTTGCCTGGCCTCTCCCCACTGATCTGTTCTCTAACGACATAGCTCTGTGGATTACGAAATCACACGAACCCCCCCTCTGCCAGGCAAGGTCAGGACCCTCAGCGGGGTTTGGGCAATTCAGAGTCACCGGCTTCGCCAGCCTGCACGAGCCCAGAGTGCTGGAGGAAGCCCAAGCAAACTCCACACGCAGAGCCAAGAGCGGGATTTCAGGTCCCGCCGCCGCGCTAATCACCGCGCGACGGCGCCGTCCACAAACACCAATAACTGCAGAGACGGCATATTAACGGGGGTTTGCGGAGCCTGGCCGGCAGCAGTAACCGTGCGGCGAAGGGGCTCACGTAGAAGACCATGAATCCTCGCTTCTCCTCGATGTCAGCTATCATGGCACTTATCGGGATGTTGTCCGGAAGCTGGTCGAAGTCGCTGCAGGGAAAAGCGACACAGGCAGGGATTCATACAGCAGGTTTAAAAAAGCTCCGTTTCACGGCTGGGAGGAAACAGCCCGGCGTGTTTGAATTAGAATAGAACAGAAACAGAGAAATAGGTAATAGTGGTGGTTTGATTTCAAATCTCCCTCAGCCATGAACATACATAGCGCCAATTTAGGAATAATGCTTGTTCTTAACACCTTTAGAGCCTAATTTTGTCTTAAGTTCACCTTGGGGAAATTATAATATTCTGTCTATGTATCAAAGGGCATAGGAGACATTTTGATACTGGGGAGGGGGGCAGCATAATAATTTAAATGCATAGGTCTATTTATTAGGGGGTAAAGAATGAAGCCAAATTATTTGGGGGGGGGGGAGTACTATCTATCATTTGTCTGTCTGTCTGTCTGTCTGTCTGTCAATCTAGCTATCTAAAACGTGTTTAGAAGGAGTTGATATAGTTAATCCGTAAACACACACACCATTACTACCATGAATTCATGCTCATCAAGCTTTTTTTTCATACTAATTTACACACAGTTCAAAAAGGGGAATGATTCAGCATCCCGCATTTCAAACACGTCGTAACTCACTGAAAATGCATCGCCTGTCACCGATATTACCGGGCTCATCACTGGCGGCTGTCCAAGGTGCATGACAGATAAGTCCCTATCTCACACACACGCTGGGACCAGGTCTCACCTCTCATCTCTTAGCTGTCGGGGCAGAGACATGACTGCGGCCGTGGCGTGGAGCCCAGCACCCGGGCAGACGTCGATCGAAGGTCCTCGCAGATCTGAATGCAGGAAGCTGAAGTTTTCAGATGGCAGATGTCGGCCGGAGCATTTCACAGAGCCACGCCTCTTTACATGAATCGTGTTCACAGTACAGTTTCGGTTTGCCTTACAGTGAAAACGGCCATATATTAATTTGCGATTGCGATCTGCTCCGTATTGTGCCCCGTTTTATACGTGGGTCGTTTCTGACTACAGTTGTTTTCCAATAACAGACCTAAATATCATTTGTCATTCACAAAGACAGACGAAAAAATACAAAAATTATTACTGATAGTATCTGAGAAATCACTTTAGTCACTATTTATTGCTTATTTTAATTATTCATTTTTGATCGAATTTAACTGATACATTAAGACTTCTGATGTACATAGATTATTGAAGAATAAACTACGTGACAAACTATTTTCATGCAGCATCAAACACAAAAATGAAAAAAATGCAATGGAAACTTTATGCAGTTGCCGCAGTGTGTCGTGCTGCTACCACACGGTGTCGCTAGAGCGACTCGAGCGAAAACGCTTCTCTGATTATAGGTTATAGGCCGTTTACTGGAGTAAAGTAACGAAGCATAATTACTTCGTTACTGTACCTAATTAGTTTCTTTTCTGGATTTGTACTTTGCTGGAGCAGCCTATTTAAGTTGTTTCAACTTTTACTTTCACTTCGCAACATTTATGAGCCAAATAGCTACTTTTTACTCCGACAAATTCTGCAGACCATCGTTACTCACCCAACAGAAAAATGCTCGATTCTGGGTAAAATCGGATTTTTAAAAACTCTTAATTGCTATCGCTTTTTGTCTCACGAGTTTGAGCAATATTTTCTCTCTTTATTATTGTTATTATTATTAGGCATGTTGCTTGTTATTATTTTTTTTATTTTATTGTTTTTTAATTTTTGTGTTGTTGTTTTGCATTACATACTGTCTTAATTAAGACAGAACAAACAACAGGCCTGTGTAGAGACGCACGAGGGCCAGGTAACATACTGATATTGCCGGCCGATATTTAAACTTTATCAATATTTAAAATTAGTGGCACCAAAGATAAAAATACAACCTGGCCTACTGAATTAATGGACGTGATTGCATCTTCCATAGTTGACGACGACATGTTTTTAATTCTTTATTAAATCCGGCCCGGACATCGAGCTCAGCAAGTTTATCCACTTTTTCTCCAAATAAAAAGAAAACATCCGCATGTCTTTTTGCGACTCGTTGTTTGCGATTCAGTTTTCCTTATTGTAATGCATTGTTCTCCCGCAATAATTTACCGGGATAAGTTAGTTTGTTTTTTTTATTTTATTTTAATGTGTGGTTCTTTTTATTTATTATACTTATGAGTAGCCCTATTTTAAAAATCTGTATTTTTTTTTACTTTCACTTGAGTAGCCTACTATTTTAGTGAACTACTGTACTTTCAGTACACAGGTACATTATGGTGTAGCACCTGTAATTTTTTAGTGCTTTTTCCACCACTGCTTGTGTCCATTGAATCTGAACATTTATAAACCAAAAAAAGAAAAACGGACAAGTAAGTAAGTAAACAGGCTGATCCTTTGCGCTGAACTCTGGCATTAGAGTGAATGCAGGTTCTCCGATACCCGCGGATACACTTACGTCCAAGGTCGGAGCAGCTGCCGCCGCGGCGCGCGCCCTCCCGCTCCCGCGAACATATGTGGCGCGCGCGCGGCTGCACTCCAGCAACGGGAATGCTGTATCTGTGGTGCGAGACCAGGAAGACTGGCAGGCCTGGTCGCCCAAGCAGCATGCAAATCCCGTGCCACGCATGGTTACAGTTACAGCACTGATGTGGCAATCCCGCAGGGGGTTGGGGGGGCGGGGCAGATGGTGCCCTCCAAAATGCCGAATGGGACATTCACATGTTGGGAGTACAGACCATGCACCTTACAGGTCATTTGCATGTTGGGGGGGGGTCTTCTGAAATGTAAGGTTCCTTTCTTTGTAACACTCTGGAATCTCCTTCCCTGCTTTGGCCGATGACCCATAACACAGCATGGCGCTTTGCATTATAAGCCGCATGCCGATGGCAGTGTGTGCATTTACACGGGCTTGTTTGGTGCATAAATGACTCACACGCTGCATGCACACATACACAGTTATACAAGTTCAGTATTAATAGCAGTCATGACCCGTTTCGCAGCATCTCCACAAATGAAGCAGCCTGATTGAGAAATACCTTCCCATGAAAGTACAACAGCCTGCCTCTTCACCTCTGTAGATTCCAGCTGAGGAGAATGTAAAGAAGCTGTGAAACTCTAGGGGGTGCTGTAGCTCATGGGGGACCCGGGTTGGAAGGAAGGAGAGCCTTTAGGTTTTTATTGGTTAGATTAACAACAACAGCAAAACATGGAATATGCATCTGTAGGCATGCATTTGGTGTTTATTGGGGGGGGGGTTCTGTTTGATTGGTCTTTAGGTAACAACGTGTCACATGCACAAGTCTGCCGGCTTCTTATTGCGATCATTCCAGTGCTGCTCACTGCGATGCCACATGCAAGGCAACTCCAATGCTGGAGCTCGCAGCCTGCCCCCCCCCCCCCATCCCCACAACCCCTTTAGCCTCAGATGCAAATCCTTGTACCAGCTCTAACCCCTCGCTTGTTCTCCCACCTCAACCTCTTCCAAGACACCTGTCGCGGGCTTTAACAGCCTTGCACCTGCCATGACCATCACTGATACTGTCAAATCGCTTCCTTCTCCTGTCTGAGCTTGGTACCGTGTCTTCAGGTCCTTGTTTCGCCCTTGATGGGTCACTCTCAGCCTCCCTATCTGTGTTGTATTTCCTGGATTGCTGTCACCAGTTTAGGATTATTGCTTTACGTCTATTTTCGTGTCTGTGTTTCCGCTTTCTTATTTTTTACTCCACTCCGTCTCTACTATATCTCACCTTCTCTGTCACACTCCCCCCCCCCCCTCGCAAGAAAGTGCTGAAACAGAGAAATATAATAGCTGAAAGGGAGCGAGAGGGGAACTAGAAGCACATCACCCCCTTGTCTAAGTGGAGGCGAGATGCCAACAGCGTCCTCTGGTGGCAAGGGGCAGAATTAGCATACCTGAACAGAAGTTAATCAGAATCGGTCCCTGTGGCATACCCATGCTCACGGTTCTACACGGGCCCTCCAGCTCCCCTCAATAAGCCCAAATATAACCTCTAGGGACCACGTGAAGAAATCTGAGAGACTGGGAAGGAGAAGGTCAGGGATAGGGCAAGCTGGGGCTGAGCGGAGGTCGTGCGAGGCCTCGCCGCGCCCTCCTACCCCCACCGCCGCTCGGTGCCACGCCCCCTGTGTGCTTCCAGAACCCGTGGATCGGCAGTTCTCGTCACACGAGTGCCCTATCACATTCTCCCTGGTGTTTTTGAGAATGTGCTCATCATAATGGAACCAGAAAGACGGAGTTTTGTATTAGCTGAGCTCAGGAGGTTTATGCGATCATCCGTCCCTCTTTTTTGTGCTGCCTCCTTCATGTCCACCACCTCCACTACCCAGCTGCCCCAACCCACCCTCTGTTTTCCTCTTTTCCTTCAAACGTACTTTCAGGCCACATTAATACTCCTTTGTAATTTCACAGTCGGTGCCCATTTGATCCGGTTGGTTCTGGAGACCTCATCGTCTATTAATTGGCTTTACTATAGACCATCAATTGCTCTGTAACAGCCTGCCAGGCCCCGTGTGAGTCTACAAACCAAAGCAAAGATCCCCCCCCCCCCACACCCACACCCCCTTTCTGTATAAACACTCTAAGCACTGATATAGATACTGCCTGGTGACGTAAGGGGAGATACAGGGGGAACCATACAGGATGATGTTATCAGGAGTGTTGAGTGACATTTATGTAATGCCTTGTGAGGGAATCCCCTAACTATGATGTAAACACCGAACACGCCGACATGTAACCATGCCCCAGGCGAGAGGAAAAAAAAGCACACACTTGCAAATATTTGTCACACACTAGGGATACAGCTCAAGGTTCACTGGAACACTTTCAGGAGCCACGAGCTGACTAACGAACACATCCGAGAGTGTAAACAAGGCTGCGAGCTGAGAGAGAACATACAGGGGCTTTAGTGGAGTTCAGACACAGCGATGCATAGTTTTACTCCCGCCGGTCCAACCAGAGTGGTTGTATTATTCATTCAAATGAAGCAATTAGAGAAAAACAATTCATAGAGCCAAATGCAATGAACAGAAAGACATGAATGCATAACGCACTGAATCTACTCTTTATCCAGTTAATGAGGGACCAGGACTGGTGAGTCATGGTCAGGTTTATATTGACCCGAGTAACAATATTGAGAAATAACATTATATACAACCGAACATTCACAATCAGTTATGTTAGCATAACTGGTATGTAAGTACGTATTAACAGTTTAAAGGTTAAAATGGACAGTGATGTCTTGTACTCACTTTGCAAATGCTCTCAAAATAAATACACAATTGTGCTGTTATGACAAGAAATCACTACACATTTTGACCTCTATACCACAAATACATACTAGTGTACCAGTTACGTTAACCTCTATCCATCATCCTTCCATACATCTGTGTTTAATAGTTGGTCAGGGTTTGGTTGGGGTCACACAGAGCATTGTTTCTTAACCCAGTCCTCAGAGACCCCCAGACGCTCTATGTTTTTGCTCCTTACAACTCCATACTGGACAACACACATTTTTGCTCCCTCTCAGAGGTAGCATAAATGTGGACCGTCTCAGGGTTCCTGAGAATTAGGTCGAGAAACACTGGCATAGAGCACATGGCCAGGGTAGACCTTGGACATGATGCCAGTCCATTGCAGGGTAGAAACACGAGCATCACTGCTCACACATAATCACGCACTATGGAGAGTTGGAATGATGAATGGATGACCTAACTGGAGTCTCAGTGATTTGAAGCCAGCTGCAGGAAGCTGAGGATAGGGTTTGACATCATAGGCCTGTATGACATGATAGGTCTGCATGCACACACCAAAGACAACAGAACTGCTTTTCTTTGGACCTGGAGAACTTCGAAGAAGCCAACAAGACTATACAACACTTCATAGGGATAATGTAGGGAAGTGTGCTTCAAGAACAGTAACGCATCTCCAAGCTGCATGTGTCCTACTGGTCACTAAAATGTCAAACAGCCGCTGGACAAAAATACAGTCTCTGATGTCAGCGGTGTCGGTAATTGTGACAGATCAGAATGGACCAACAAAGTCCTGCTTCAACACAGATCCTGAAGTAAGCTGTTGGCAGAAGGGTGCACCCCCGCCTCCCCAGGACAGTTAGAGGTACAGGCATTCCCTGGCATGATATTACCTGCCCCCCCCCCCCCCCACCCAAGAGGTCTGCAAGCGGCACGGCAGGGATTTTGGCCACTGGCCTTGCCTGCTGCTGGCGGAGTGGAGGGCTGATAAATTTAGTCTGAGAATGACAAGTTGGAGTGCAAGGAAGGAGTAGAGAGGATGCCATAAATGGAGGTGGCAAGGTCCTTCTGTCGCAGAGGATGGACGGGTGAGGGGGTGCAGCCATGCTGGAGGGCTTCCTGCTGGGGTACAGGCAAGCAGGGGTCTCTAGCAGGAAATTAATAACTGGGAGTACTATGGGATTAATGATGCTCAGGAATGAGGGCGGAAACAGGGAAGGAGGAGAGCAGTGGGAGAGCTGAATGTGATCCAGTTATTAACTGGGCAAATCCATCCTTTGTTTTCTTCTCCACTTAATTCTGTTCTTATATCCTCCCATGTTTCAAGGATTTAGAAACTATGCCAAGCAAAAGGCTCATGGTGCAGGAACCAATGCTAGTGGCGCTTTTCCACTGGCATTCAGGAACCGGGCCGTATCCATGAAGAGAGACTAGTTTCGGCGCGGTTCCAGCTTGCACTATTGAAGGGTTGGCTTGGTAAAGGCATTGCCTGGATTGGAGAGTGACATTGACGTTGAACCAGAGAGAGAATTGTTTACTGTGCACAAGGTGTGCATCATAAATTGCTGTGTGCTAATTTCCGCTAGAACTTTCTGTGAGATTTGCTGTGTTATGCTAGCATCAAATGCTAGTGGAATTAGCATTCACTTATGTAAATTTACATTACGAATCTATTCCATTAAGCTGTTCTATAGTACTTTATTAAGTAGGAGGTTAGAAATTTACCAGTTCCGAGTTATTGGGAATGCATCAGTACATTGTGATGTGCAATACTACTAATAATGAATAATATATAGATTATACACAGTTTCCTTCAGATAATCCATGCCCAGAATGCTTGTATTTCCAAGAATTTCGACCAATCAGGTGGTGGTGACATAACCAGCTTGGTTTGGTCATGCGTTCAGCCCTGCTAGTAAGTAGGGTCATGTCAGTGCAGGTATGTCTTGTGTAGTTTACAATGGAAAACCGTCTCTTTGCGCTATGGCTCGGGTACAGCTCGGATCTTGATGGCAGTGGAAATGCACCATAGGTCTCTCTCTTAGATCAGGATCCTGTAGTGATTGTTGCCAACAGGCAATATCCATCAGCTTGGACAGTAAGCATTTTTGAATAGGACGCTTGTGTCATAAATCATCTTCAACAGCTACAGGCGGAGTTGTTTACCATCATCTTCACAACACCGTCAGAAATGGTCGTGTATGATGATGACTAGGCCTGGGGGTAATTGTGCTGATCCTATCTGGAAAAGGGGGCTCCCAGGACCATAAGGGAAGGTCTTTCACGAACTCCACCCGCAGCGCAGTCCAGAAGGTGACCCACAAACCAGTGTTTGGGAAGGGGTGAAATGTGTGTGCATTGAAGAGTGAAGTCATTTGTTTCAAGCTTGGGGGGGGGGGGGCAAGCAATGGACGAAAGGGCGCAGCATCCTGGCACAGACAGGGTACCCGTAAAAGCCAGCCAAAACGGAAACTCGTAAAAAGGACGCGGGTTTGGGTGGGGGGCGGAGTCCGGGGGGTGTCGGAGCATAGGTAGGAGCAAGCAGCGATGTGGGCAGCGAAGGAGCCCAGATGGGTGAACAGTGGAAGAGAGAGAGAGATGGAAAAAGACACAGAGTGGGAGAATGGGCACTGGGGGGGGGCAATTATTAATAGCCATTGATTTGTCCATGTAGTGGAGAAAGTGATACGGCCAATGGGCCACATAGCCTCTCGACACTGGGGGGCGAACGGCCTCCCATTTTTTGTCCTAAAATAGAGTCTGCAGTGAGGCTATAAAAGACAAATAGTGGGGAGAGGCCCCCGCACCTCCGCCTCGGCCAGCCTCCTGACCTCCTTCTGCGGCCCCTCGCTCTCGCTTCTCTTTCTCTCTCCAGTGGTCGTACCCCCCCATAACACAGGTAAGGCCCACCAGCGCCAGGCAGGCGGGGCATGTGGATGCGGGGCCAGGGGTGTAGCTAGAAATTTGGGGCCTCCTGACCAAATATCACCTTGGGCCCCCCTAGGGGACATTTTGCCAACTAGGGGAGGGGGGAGGGGGGGGGTCTCCTCAGTAGATTTTACTCACTGGGCCCCAATGCTGGGCCCCCTAAATCTGCCAGGGTATCCATGCCCGTCCTCACAAAGTCAGGATTAAAACTGTAAGCACAGTGCAGGGGAGCCTGTGAATTGTTCTTATATCATTGTGGCCGAACATGTCATCCTGTGTATTTACATCTTCGGCAAAAGCACTAAATTCGGAAGAGTTACTTCGATGGTCCTGCTAGAAGCCAAAACCGTCTTCTTGATGAGGGTTCTGAGTGTTCCAATGTTCTCATTTGCGTTCGTTACCCATTGTGCCGGTAACTCTCAGCTAACCAGGAAACGCTGCATGTGTTTTGGTAGTAACATGAGCAGAGTAAGATCCAGATAGTAGAACTCCAGACCAAGATTAGGTTTCAACCAAGAACTCTTTATGCTCAATTGTTGGTTCAAACTAAATCTTGGTCTGTAGTTGTACTTTCTGGATCTTAATTTCTTACCTCCTGGTGCTCAGGAGTTTAATGATATATCTTGGACAGAATGTTGGACTTCAGCTCCAAATCAAGGTTGTACTGTAAGGACACACTGGACCGTTGCCTGACTTATCTGCTTCTGATGGCTGTATTCAGTTAACCTGCATTGCTGATGGCCAGTGGGCAGCACAGTCATGCACCTCTGATTATACACTGACTCCAGGCCTTAAAGCTGTTGGGACGTCCTTGGGTGCTTGTAGGATGGAGGATCAGTTTTCTTGGTATTGCTTTGATATTTTTTAAGCCACTGTAGAAATGGGAAGTGCTGTACAGGCAAAATATTTAAAGATGAAAAATGTGAAATTTATTCATATTTGAGTTTCAGATCAATTCTGATGGGATACAATAGAAAACCAAAGACAGGTGGCTGTCATTCTGCTTCTGACAAATGCTGTATTGAATGGTATGGACAGCTGGCTTATTGCGCATTACAGCTGCAGTGAATTGTGTCCGTAATATTTTATGTCAACAGCAGTATCCAGCTCCTCGATCGGTGCCTATTCATGCCGCCTCAGGTAACCGGATCCCAGTCGTGGAGCACCACTGCATTTTCTCTCTGGTGTTTCCCAATCCAGTCCTTGGGGGCCCACAGTCGGTCCACATTTTTGCTCCTGGTAGGCAGGGAGCTGGGAGGGAGCAAAAATGTCTGTGTACCGTCTGTGGGTCCCTGAGGTCTGTCCTCCAATTTGATCTCCTCGTCACCAAATGGATGTCGTGAATAAAGGCGAAACCTCACTCTCAAAGTGACATGGGGACACTCAGCGAGCTATGGTTAATTCTACGGAGATGCGTCTCCGCCAGACAAAGCGGCTTTTCCAAAAAGGACCTGATGGGAGACTGATGGGTGTAACCTCAGCTTCTGTGAGGGATATGACATGGACACATGGATATGCTTCCTTTATTTGGACAAGAAGCCCTCCCCAGCTACAAAACCCATAAACATGAGGGTGGGGGGGGGGGGGGCAGGAGAGGACAGCTGTGATTACCCAGAATGCTTCTTTAACGTTTTTGGGGCAGCCGAAGTTTGTGCGGAGTTACAGTACACCACCGTAGAAAACTTTATAAAATTTAAAAAATGCCCCAGCCTCTAGAGGGTGCTGTCACAGCGAACATGTCCTTTGTTGAGTGGGACAACAGTCCATGCTATGCCCCCCCCCCCACACACACACCTGCCAGCTGAGGCCCCTGTAGCATAAACGCATCAACAGGTGGATGGATGGGCGGCGTAGCTTCTGAGTGGCTGGCCAGTCTGTGCCCCCCCCCCCTCCCACTGTTCTCATACCTAAGGCCAACTGTTATGTCCAGCTTCAGAAACTGCCTGGGGGGGAAGGAGGGGGAGGAAGGGGATTGGCTGTTTCTGGAAGGGGAAGGGTCGATTCAAAATCTTTTGTGAACCAGGCCAAGGGGTGGATATAGCTTGACTTTCAAGAGTAAACTAAAAAAAGTCTGAGCAAGGTGGGGGGAGGTGGGGGGGGGGGTTGCACACTGGAGACGCCGTGTATGGAAGACACAAGCTCCGCGTCTGGAGTGTGACCAAAGGCGGTATTTCAGACTCAGCGAAAAACTATAATCCAGGAGAATGAGTCACAAAGCGGGTGTCTGGTCCAGGGATGTGAATTGAAATGTTCAGATCATGTACATGCAGAGTCACTGGTGAGAGCAGGGGGGCCACATTCCTCAAGGGAATGGAAAATGGAAAGTCTAGGCCACCAAGGTCCCCTTTATTTAACTCTCCCGGATTGAGACAGGACCCTGCTTGCCTCCTTCTTGACTGTTCCTCCTTTTCCTGTTCTCCTTCTCCTCCCTCCACCAGCCGCCAAGATGGCCATGAAGGACCTCCTGAAAGCTGAAGACATTAAGAAGGCTCTGGATGCCTTCAAGGGTGAGGTGGAGATACCGCTGGAGCCGGCCAGCCACAGTGATGACGATGGGTGACGATGTCGGGTGTCACATGGGAGAGCAAGGGAATGAGGCTATTCATTCACATACTAAGGCCTTTCTCTGGAGTCTGTCTGAATGCTATAGAACTGAAATCGCTAGCAATAATTATCAGTGATTATAATGAGGTTTATAATAAGTCCTTCCTTACAGAGAAATCAGAAACACTTTCATCACAGTAAGGTAGTCCTTCCTGCACAGCTAACATAATTGTTATCATTTTAGCACCCACAAAATCCCACTTTCTCTCAGGCCTCAGAGAGCTGCTTATCACAGGATTAAAAAGCATAAATACATGTACAGGTTTCAGATCTTTCAGTGACCACGGGGTTCACGTTTCTGTCGTTTCGTCGTCATGACCGCAACTGTGTCCGTCTATGCAGCTGCCGATACCTTTGACCCTCTGAAGTTCTTCGACATGGTGGGTCTGAAGGCCAAGTCATCTGAGGACGTGAAGAAGGCCTTCAAAGCTCTGGACGTGGACAACAGCGGCTTCATCGAGGAGGAGGAGCTGAAGTGAGTGGGCATTATGGGAAAAGAGTATCGTGCGAACACACAACCGCAGCACATACACCCCCACTGCTATCAACTATCCATCACCATAACCACTTAATCCCAGCTGTGGTTGTGGGGGAGACCGGAGCCTATCCTGGGAACAATGGGCGCAGGCAGGAACCAACCCTGGGCAGTCGCCAACACACCACAGGGCACACACTCACACACATCACAGGGCACACACTCACAGCCAATTTAGACTCACCAACCAACTTGCCCTGCACACTTTTGGACTGTGGGAGGAAACCGGAGCCTCCGGCAGAGACCCACACTAACACGGGTCGAGCGTGCAAACTCCACACAGGAAGGACCCGGGACCTTCTTGCCATTAGGCAGCAGCGCTAACCACTGCGCCGCCACGCCGCCACGCCGCCCCTCGCTATCAACTAAAGTATGGCAAGAGTTGCCACCACTGAGAGGTAGCTGAATAGCAGATGTTTGTGTCTCCAATAGCAATTTAATATCAGCAGACATAAGCCAGACACGGCAAATCAAAAATAAGACAAAACATCATACACAATGAGACAAAACAGACACAATGAGACAAAACAGACGAAATGAGACAAATCACCAAACACATTGGTGGCCTAATGGTTTGGGAAGTGTACTTATAATTGAAGGATTGATGGTTTGAATACCCAACCAGCAAAGTACCACTGGGGTACTGTGAGCAAGATACTACTCCCTGGGTGCTGAATCAGCTGCCCCCTGCCCCCTTACATATGGGTTAAATGCAAAGAACACATTTCATTTTGGTCTGTCAACTCCAGAGCACATCATCTCCAGATGCTCGGGGCAAACAGATATTCATTGGCTTCCTGCATCCTGAACGACAGTACCCCCCCACCCCCATCCTCCACACTCCAGGTTCGTGCTGAAAGGTTTCGCCTCAGATGGCAGGGACCTGACCGACAAAGAAACCAAAGCATTCCTGGCCTTGGCGGACAAGGATGGAGACGGGAAGATCGGCGCTGAAGGTAAGAGAGTCCGCGGCGAGCGGCTGACGTGTCGTCCCACCGACGCAAACGTCTGCCTTCGCGTTTCCGCAAATAAAAAGCAGACTGGCTGGTGGTTTTATGTCACACATACAGATGTAAGGTGAGGTCAGGAAGCAGAACTCATAAGAAGTGATTCCCAGCCTCCCTGCACAATCGTCATGGAGGGTCCACCGACAGTCAAAGTTTCTGCACACACTGACATTTTCTACTTTTGCACGTTACTCACTTAACATTTACTAAAAATACACTCAATATTTTTGGTGAACAAATAAATTTACAGTCCGTTCACCATTTGAGTACCTTTATTAGCAAGAAAATGTCATATCTTTCATTCATGAAAGTAACCTCCTCTAGCAGTAATAACAGCAGAGGAAATCTGAGGCATCCTTTCTGCAAGGGACATTAAATACTGCTCTGATTCATGGGAGGAAACTGTTAAGTTGTGCATTTAAAGTTAGAGTACAGCCTAGAATTTGACTCTGCCATCACCACACAACCAGTTAATAGGATGTCAGCCATGCATTACATACTCTTTCCATGTTATAATCCTTCATAAGTTTTATTTGACTTATATTTTCATTTATAGTTGTTCACTCAACTTTCCAATGCATAAGGTGTGCAAAAGCTTTTGACTGGTAGTGTACATGGTGACTGGTTGTGTACGTGGTGACTGGTAGTATATATGGTGATTGAAACTGTGTTGAGGTAGTTCTGTGCTAACGATGGCCATGTTCCCTTTCTCCACCCCCCACTTTCACATCTCCTCTTTGCCTTTTCCAGAGTTCGAGGCCTTGGTGCATCAGTAGGGGGTTTTGCCCCACCGGCCGACTCTCGCTCTCTCCACACCCCTCTATCCCCCCCCCCCCCCAATCCCAAACCACCGCTCCTCACGTGACCCCCTCCCTACCCCCATGGAGCACAATGCTTCGCCCACTACAGCGAGCTGGAAGAGATGCATTACAGCAGGGGGAGGGAGGGGGGCAAAGAAGGGGGGGCCTCACTCACCTTATTTATTTTCCTTTTTATACAAATATACTGTTGTTGTACCTCTTTATTTTTTTTTTCAAATATCTGTTTCATACTAAGAATGAGTAGATATGTAAACAGCACATCCACATCGCCTGTACTACTGTCTCTCACTAATTCTCATTTATGCACTCATTCACAAACCCCCCTCCCCCAACCCAACCTCCACCCCCCTCCCTCGGTTACGCTGTAAGAAGACGACGAGGTCAAGCTGCAAAAAAGAAAGCGAAAAGAGCAAAAACGAGAAATAAAAAAAGAATGCCTTGTGTATACGGCCCATGCTGTCTTGCTTTATTCGGTCGCCGACGGCGACGCTCACATCAGCAGCGGCGGACACGGGGCCCGAGGGAAGGAAATGTGACAGCTTCCTCGGGGAATACTGCCGTTGTACCCTTAAGTAAAGCTCTCAGCTGGACCAGTTCATCTCCAGCTGTGTAAGAAGGTGAAATGCAAAGAGCGTAAGCGAAACAGATGCTAACGCATCGCCGTGCGACTGGTCTGCCTCGTTTCAGCATTTTCTCCGGCCTGGAGCAAGGGGCTGGAAAATTCATCAGCGGGGGGGGGGTCACACGGAGGACCGCTCTGTCAATCATGGGGGGCTGGCCGTAAATCAACACCTGCTTTCTACTAAGGAGGGCTGTGAAGTGTCGATGTCCCCTGGAGGGACGCCCAGGGGGATAACTATATACACCTGACGAGTGCCCCCTCCCCCACAGAGGCGGGGGGGGGGGGGGGGGACAGGATAGCAGGGAACAGATACGGCCCATGACACCCGATTATTATTCCTCTGCAGTGTCCTCCCCCCAGAATTTTGTGGTCACATGACACATCTTTAAAGACTTTTTAAGCACGCAGAGAATAACACTACAAAGAACCCACTCCTCTACTCCTGCGTAAGGTTTACACTTTCAAACGGGTTTATCGATTTTAATTTAAATTGCCAGGCTGCAAACTCACAATAATCCATCCGCACACCCACTTTCCCTAAGCGCTAACCCAGGGTCATAATGTAATTAATGCACAAAAAAAATTACAGTTAATTATAAACAAATGTGATGTTGAAAACACCGGCTGTGTCCCTTGGCTGGGGAATGAAGAACAACGGAAGGTCGGCTGACAGAATAAAACTTTTATTCGGTTGGTTTTGCATCACAGACCGGAAAATGGTGCGTTTCCAGATGGGTAAAACACAGGGGACGGCATCAGGCCCGTGACGTCAATATCCAGACCATGCATCTAACACCGTTTCTAAAAATATAACCCCTTTCACTGCGTCTGCCTACTTTTAGAAATGATATGAAAATCCCGGGGACGGCCAGCCCCGGTTCCGGCACCCGCAGCCCCGTTCTGCCTGGTTTCACCGGAGCGGAATGCCGGCTGCACGGCCGCCTGCCGACACGTCAGTGGATTCGGGGAGCCGATCTGTCGTTGGTGGTGGTGGGGCGGAGTTTCACCGTGGCAAAGGGGTTGGTCCCCCTGCAGGAGAGAAGAGCGGCGTCACGACAGCGGCGGACCAGGACGCTCCGGCCCTCATTTCCGCCACGGTCACCACGCGGCGGCTCGTGGCTCCGACTCTCACCTGGGGAACAGCTCCGGACGGAGGGCGTGCTCCGGCGCTTTCTGGAAAAGCACACACACACACACACACACACACACACACACACACGCACACACACAAAGACGTCAGTGCCCATGCCACACCGCCCTCACAATCCCATCAGGGTTGCAGACTATCTCATCGGGGAAGCAAAACGAGCAGCATTAGCATTCAGTGTCATTACATTTACCTGATGCCTTTATCCGATGTGACTTACAGTAGAGGGAAGGGATGCAATTTATATGCACACGCTGGGAATCAAAGCTACATCCTTTGATCTGTTAGTACACCACTCTACTTGTTGAGCTACTGTCACCATATGGCACCTTGATAACATAAACTGAGCTGAATTTAGCCTTAGCAACCATGTTGCTCATGCTAAAGCTGTCCCTTTTTGCTAAGACTCCATGGCTTATAAGTGTCTGAGATGCCATATGGCTGGTGGGGGCGGGGGGGTGATTATTAGGGGGGCCTGGCCTTCTGTTTTTTTGCCAAAATAACTCCCACGTAACTGAACAGGTCACAGTACTTGGCCAAAGAAGGCCAGCAAGGACACAATACATGCAGATTTTTTTTTAATGAAGTCCCCACCCACCTTGTTGTCTGAGGGAGGCCCCGCCCTCCTATCCGGAGTGGGCGTGGTCGGACGCAAGTTTGCCGAACTGGAGTTTAGAGGTGGAGCAGGAGGTGGGACTCCGTTGCGATTCTGCTCGGCCGGGTCGTTCTCATCCTTCTGTGCCAGCAGGTTGTTCAAGCTGTGACTTCTGAGGGTGGGAGTGCCGTGGGGTCGAAGGTCGTGGCTGCAAGTGCAGCGGAGATACGGAATGATCCGAAGGGCTTTTGCATATGCGTTGACAACAAAACAACTGAACAAAATACTGTAGTAGTTGTACAGATCACCAGATTTCACGTGTATCTCCAGCGAAGTAAAGGGAAAGTGTATATTGACAGATATTCATCAGACAATTTTACATAAAGCAACTTACAGTAGAGGGAGGGGTTACAATTTACATGTGCTCCCCAGGATCGATAAGAGCTTCCAACAAGCTGAATAAAAAAAACTCAACATAGCAAAGGAGGCTCAGAGATCATGATCTATAACAGAGTTTTTGTTCCCTCCCAGCTGGATAAGGGCCTACATGCTAAAGGCACACTGTCACGCTGGATAAGGGCCTACATGCTAAAGGCACACTATCACGCTGGATAAGGGCCTACATGCTAAAGGCACACTGTCACGCTGGATAAAGGCCTACATGCTAAAGGCACACTGTCACGCTGGATAAAGGCCTGCATGCTAAAGGCACACTGTCACGCTGGATAAAGGCCTACATGCTAAAGGCATACTGTCACGCTGGATAAAGGCCTACATGCTAAAGGCACACTGTCACGCTGGATAAAGGCCTACATGCTAAAGGCACACTGTCACGCTGGATAAAGGCCTGCATGCTAAAGGCACACTGTCACGCTGGATAAAGGCCTACATGCTAAAGGCATACTGTCACGCTGGATAAAGGCCTACATGCTAAAGGCACACTGTCACGCTGGATAAAGGCCTACATGCTAAAGGCACACTGTCACGCTGGATAAAGGCCTGCATGCTAAAGGCACACTGTCACGCTGGATAAAGGCCTACATGCTAAAGGCATACTGTCACACTGGATAAAGGCCTACATGCTAAAGGCACACTGTCACGCTGGATAAAGGCCTGCATGCTAAAGGCACACTGTCACGCTGGATAAAGGCCTGCATGCTAAAGGCACACTGTCACGCTGGATAAAGGCCTACATGCTAAAGGCACACTGTCACGCTGGATAAAGGCCTACATGCTAAAGGTATACTGTCACGCTGGATAAAGGCCTACATGCTAAAGGCACACTGTCACGCTGGATAAAGGCCTACATGCTAAAGGCACACTGTCACGCTGGATAAAGGCCTACATGCTAAAGGCACACTGTCACGCTGGATAAAGGCCTACATGCTAAAGGCACACTGTCACGCTGGATAAAGGCCTACATGCTAAAGGCACACTGTCACGCTGGATAAAGGCCTACATGCTAAAGGTATACTGTCACGCTGGATAAAGGCCTACATGCTAAAGGCACACTGTCACGCTGGATAAAGGCCTACATGCTAAAGGCACACTGTCACGCTGGATAAAGGCCTACATGCTAAAGGCATACTGTCACGCTGGATAAAGGCCTACATGCTAAAGGCACATTGTCACGCTGGATAAAGGCCTACATGCTAAAGGCACACTGTCACGCTGGATAAAGGCCTACATGCTAAAGGCACACTGTCACGCTGGATAAAGGCCTACATGCTAAAGGCACACTGTCACGCTGGATAAAGGCCTACATGCTAAAGGCACACTGTCACGCTGGATAAAGGCCTACATGCTAAAGGCATACTGTCACGCTGGATAAAGGCCTACATGCTAAAGGCATACTGTCACGCTGGATAAAGGCCTACATGCTAAAGGCATACTGTCACGCTGGATAAAGGCCTACATGCTAAAGGGATACTGTCACGCTGGATAAAGGCCTACATGCTAAAGGCACACTGTCACGCTGGATAAAGGCCTACATGCTAAAGGCATACTGTCACGCTGGATAAAGGCCTACATGCTAAAGGCATACTGTCACGCTGGATAAAGGCCTACATGCTAAAGGGATACTGTCACGCTGGATAAAGGCCTACATGCTAAAGGCACACTGTCACGCTGGATAAAGGCCTACATGCTAAAGGGATACTGTCACGCTGGATAAAGGCCTACATGCTAAAGGCACACTGTCACGCTGGAAAAAGGCCTACATGCTAAAGGCACACTGTCACGCTGGATAAAGGCCTACATGCTAAAGGGATACTGACACACTACTGGCACCTTATTCAGGATGGTGTTACATGTCGTGTTTTGATTTCACTGTGACTCACGCTGCTCTTACCTGGACCCAAATAATCTGTCTGTGTCCTCTAAAGGCCCAACGTAGGCAGCTGGAAACCAGCCCTGTCTGTGAGACAGAGACAATGCTGAGGGGGTCTCATCGCAACAAACCGGGGGGGGTCACCGCAACGGCGCATGCTCACCGCAGGTTGCCCTCGGCCCGGCCGTAAAGCCAGCCGTTCCGGGGCTCGGGCACCAGCACGGTCACCACGTCACCCTGGGCAAACGGCAGCAGCGTGGGGTTGGATGTCGGATGGTGGGGGGCCAGAGCTCGCATCTGTCTGCCAGCCCCCATGCCCAGAGAGTCCCCCACTGAGCTGGAGCGCGAGCGGCTGGGGACCGGGGAGGGCGCTGCGGGGTGGGAGGCGGGGAGAAACACAGGATCAGTCACGAGAGGGAGGGGGAGGGAGAGAGGGACAGAGAGAGTCTGATAGAGGGATAGAAGGAGGGAGAGATGGATGGAGAGAGGGACAGAGGGAGACTGATAGAGGATAGAGGGAGGGAGAGATGGATGGAGAGAGGGACAGAGGGAGACTGATAGAAGATAGAGGGAGGGAGAGATGGATGGAGAGAGGGGGACTGATAGAGAGATAGAGGGAGGGAGAGATGGATGGAGAGAGGGACAGAGGGAGACTGATAGAGGGATAGAGAGAGAGAGGGACAAAGAGGAATACTGCAGAGAGGGATGGAGAGAGGGACACAAGAATGGAGAAAGAAGCAGAGAGGAATACTGGAGAAAAGGATGAGAGAGGGAGAGAAGGATAAGAGAGGGAGAGAAGGACAAGGGAGTGGACTGGGGAAACAAACGGAGACTGATGGTAAGAGGGAGAGAGAGACGGGGTGACGATGAGAGAGATAGGAGAAAGAGATAAAGAGGGACAAGGAAAGGATGGAGAAAGGAATGGAAAGTGAAATGAGATAGAGGGAAAGAGCGAGTGATGGAAGTAAAAAAGCTTGACAGTCTACGAGACACAAAATAAGTAAAGTCCTCCCACCTCGTGAGGGCACTCTGCCAAGTGGCTGCTCCTCTCTGCCAGCCCAGCCTCTGTCCTCTTCTCTCACTCCCACACTCAGGAAAGAACCCGCAGAGGTTTGCCGCTAAAACGGAAGTAAGTATTCCTTGTCAGCTGAATGAATCCCCAGAGGTCCAGCCTCCTCCTCCAGTACGGCCACGGCCCTTACCCCTGCACCCTGGTCAAGGGCGGTGGGGGTACGGGGCCTTGAGCCCCGAGTCTCGTTCACCAACTCCTTCCAGCCCTCTGCCTTCAGCTGGAGGGCGCCCCCTGTCTGGGACACGGGTCACTTTCCATTAGTTGCCCCCTGACAGCAGCAGCGTTGGCGGTGCCTGTGTGTGTGTGTGTGTGTTACCTTGCTGATGAGATACAGCAGGGACTGGGTGAGGCCGCAGTGTTTCTCAGCTAGGAAGCGGTACCTCCTCTCCTCCTCCTTCAGGGCCTCGTGGTGACTCTGCCGGAGGTACTGCATGTATTCACTGCCCTCCTGTAGGGAAGCACGCGCCCAGTTGGCCTTTACCCGCTCCCAGTTGGCCTTTACCCGCTCCCAGTTGGCCTTTAGGCGCTCCCAGTTGGCCTTTAGGCGCTCCCAGTCACAGTGGTTTCACCCCCCCGCCGACACGGCCTCACCAGTGAGTCCCGGTACGCCCCTCGCCTCAGTTGTAGCTCCAGTGCGGCCGCCTGGTTCCTCACCTCCACCTCGTAGAACCTCATGCTGCTCTGCGGGGGACCGACTGCGGCGTCAGACCAACAGGGGACCTGCTGTTGTACCCGACCTGCACGGCGCAGCTAAGGCACTCTAACCCTCCCTCTCAGCAGATCGATCAGGGAAGCTGCTAAACGACTGAAAGAGACACTGATTCTTCTATACGCTAACAGACACAGACACACACACACACGCACAAGTTGGTCTTCCTATCTAAATGGGGACCATCCATTCATTTCTATGGGAAAAACCCTAATCCCAATCACGACACCCTTAACCTCTACCCATCCCTAACCTTAACCATAAGTAACCAACCCAAAGACTTTTGGCATTTTTACTTTTTTGATCGCATTCACAGATTTTATAAAACTGAGGTTATCCAAATAGGAACCTCAAAAGATGTCCCCAAAAGTAGGGAAATTTCAGGTTTTACTACACTTTGGGGACAATTTGGTCCTCAAATGTGATCTATGCAAACCCACACACACACACCCACACCCGGGAGCTCAGCACATATCTCACACGCCATACACACACACACACACACACCCACACACACACACACCCGGGAGCTCAGCACATATCTCACACGCCATACACACACACACACACACCCACACACACACACCCGGGAGCTCAGCACATATCTCACACGCCATACACACACACACCCACACACACACACACACACACCCACACACACACACACACACACACACACACACACACACACCCGGGAGCTCAGCACATATCTCACACGCCATACACACACACACACACACACACACACACACACACACGCCATGTCCTTCACGCCACATAACTCCACCATGAACAATTCATTGCCAAATATCCATTACCCTTGCCCCCCCCCCCGACACCCCCGCCCCCCCCTGCACCACGCACCCTGACGAGCTACGCCTCACAGGACAGAAAGCAGGGCCGCTGGGTTTGGGGGGGGCGGAGTTGCCGCCAGCGTTACTCACTGATATGTAGTCTCTGTCCAGGCGGACATTGTTGCCCATCTCCTGTAGCACTTCAGCGTGGAACCAGTTAAACTGAAACAGGTTGGGGGGGGGGGGGGTCAGCAGATGGGAACAGCTCTCCACGAGGCCCCAACCCGCCTAACGGGCCGTACCTTAGCCAATGACAGGGCAGGAGCCCTTAACAGTCACAGAACTCCCAGCACTACAGGGTAATTACCATAAATACCAGTAACAAGGGTTTTCATATTGAGGGAATCCACAGAAAATCAACTTACTACTCCCTTCAGTTCGGCGATGAGCCTCCTCTGGCCCTCACAGATCTGCATCAGGACGTCTCCTGGTAACAGGAAATACTGAGAGTTCTCACACACACGTACACACACAGATTACATACACTATATGGACAAAAGTATTGGGACACCTGGCCATTATACCTAGAGGAACTATTTTGGCATCCCAGTCTAAATCAGTGGGCTAAGCCGTGTGCCTGTAATCACAAGGTTATCTGTAATCTACAAAGAGCAAGTTGAGGGAGGCGTAAAAAGAATTTCCCCATGGGGATTAATAAAAGTGTCAATTATTATTATCATTATTAAATCCATAGGCATTGATATGGAGCTGGTCCCCCCTTTGCAGCTATAACAGCTGCCACTCTTCTGGGGAGGCTTTCCGAAATATTTTAGAGTGTGTCTGTGGGAATTTTTGTCCATTCATCCAGAAGAGCATTTGTGAGATCAGGCACTGATGTTGGACATGAAGGCCTGGCAAGCAATCTCTGATCTAGTTAATACCAAGGGTGTTCGCTGGGGTTGAGGTCAGGGCTCTGTGTGAGCCAGTCAAGTTCTTCCACACCAAACTCACCCAACCATGTCTTTATGGACCTTGCTAGAATAATTCAAAATGATATGGTATGCTGAAGAATTAAGAGCTCCCTTCACAAGGTGCCTAGCCCAACCCTTGAAAAACAACCCCGTACCATTATCCCTACAACAGCATAAATCTGTACACTTGCCACACTGCAGTCAGGCAGGTAACGTTCTGGCATCCATTAAACCTAGACTCTTCCATCAGTCTGCCACACAGAGACACGTGATTCATCACTCCACAGCATGGGCGTAAATCCCGGGGGGGACGGAGGGGACATGTCCCCCCCTATCCGAGGGTTGTCCCCCCAAAAAAAATTATATAAAAAAAAAATCGCACTATCTATTGTGAAAAATATATGTATGTATACCTAAAATAATTCTGTAAGTAGAAAAAAAAACAAACGCAAAAAATGCATTTAGAAACAGTTGAGTTCCCCCTCCCCTTCCTCACAGTGGTTTGGCCAACTGCCTGCTTTCCCAGTTCATCTCACCTACTCTACACACACGAATCAGGTGTGTGGCTGCGGCTCAATTAATGTTGAACTCCAGTAAGTAGGGTATTTTATCCACTTTAAATAAAGCGATTCTCTTTAATGTAGTTGATACAGACTCATTCATAAATTAGTTGCGGCAAAAATGCTGATTACCGATGTAATTTTCCACGAATCTGCTATATTAGCGATTAAAATATTACTTATCTAGTTAACGTTAGCTTGTTTACAATAGCTTGTTGCATAGTGCACTGCAACTAACACGCCGAAGCCGTTTTCCATGCATTGTTTTATTTGTGACGACTTGGCATAATGTTAACTTAACATTAATGGCCACAATTAGCATATTGTGTAGCTGTGCATTTACTAAATGAGCACTGTGCTACGTCCGAACTCACCCCACTGTATTTTTTTTGTTTAATCAATATCTATTATGTATTTAAACAGTCATGTTTAAATTTTATTGTATGTTGATGGCTTGACTGTAAACAACATAACAAACAATGCAATAAATAGTTTTGAAGAAAAATCTGCTTCGTCATTGAACCTGAGAAAAACTTTGAAAATAACCACAACGACGCCGAGTCTCCATGCTACAATGATAATGATAGAAGCAAAGTTTTTCATTGTGGGGACATATCTTTATAAGTACAATTTGACTGTATTATTTGTGTCCCCTTCAAAAATTGCTCATGAAAAATTTTATATTTATTGTCCCCCCCTACTGTTAAATGAAATTTACGCCCATGCTCCACAGAACACGTTTCCACTGCTCCAGAGTCCAGTGGCAGTGTGCTTTACACAACTCCATCCCACGCTTCGCACTGCACTCGGTGATGTGAGACTTGCATGCAGCTGCTCAGCCATGGAAGCCCATTACATGAAGCTCTCACTGTACAGTTTATGTGCTGGGGTTAATGCCTGAGGAAGGAACTCTGCGGTTGCTGAGTCCACAGAGCATTGATGACTTTTACACACTATGCACCTCAGCACTTAGTGACCCTGCTCTGTTAGTTTACCTGGTCTGCTGTTCCTAAACACTTCCACTTCGCAATAATACCACCTACAGATGACCGTGGAACATCTAGCAGAGAACGAATTTCACAAACTGACTTATTGCAAAGGTGGCATCTTATGACAGCACCATGCTTGAATTCACTGAGCTCTTCAGAACAACCCATTCACAAATAGGACTCTCCATTCATTTCTATGGGCATAACCATAAATCAAACAACCTTAACACAGAGCTCCAGACGGCAACTAAAATGGAGATTTTTAATTTGATGACTAGTTTTTTTTCCATTCCAGTCATCAATGGTAACTCACAACTTAACCTGTGTCTGCCTTTCCTGCTAAACTATCACGTCATTAAAAATCATGAATAGATGGAGAGCAACATTGACAGACTGGGTGGGTTTTGTCAAACCGTTGCGTCGGAAACTCTTCATGCTGCCCGGCAACCTGATGCAGAGAGTATGGAGCCTCAGAAGGGGCATGGAGGGGGGAAAAAAACCATGGCTGGGAAAAAAATGTAAAAATGACTCTCACAAAGGGGGGGGGGGAATCCCACAAAATTTGCAAGATCTCTCATCAGTCTTCCGTTACCATTAATAACTGCACTGTGTCCCTTTCAAGTACAAAAGATATAATTTATGCACTAATAAGTATAAACCTAAACATCTCTGATGATGTACGTGGGGATATGCAGATCTATACTAAAATATTCCAGAGTGTGGATTCGAGTTCAAACCTTAACACCAACACCACAGTAAAGTTAGCTTCATATGGCAGAAAAATAAATGACAAAGAAATATGCGATACGTAAGCAAGACAGCTGGGATATTGATGGTGAAGTGCACACACAGACATCGAAATATTAATTTAAATTCACGTGTAAAGACATCTGGAAAACCAAGGGGTCTTGTATGGCTTTTGTTAGTTGATATTACACCCGGAAAACTGAATATAAAGTTAACTTTACCGCAGTGTCATAGTTAAGGTTTAAACCCAAACCCACTTTCGGGTGTCCCTCTCTGGTATTCTCATCTTACGTATCGCATATTTCTTTGTCATTTATTTTTCTGTTATTATGTAGAAGAATGCAGAAGACAACAGTAGGCCTGGTGCAGGGTAAATCGAAAAGAGGAGCGCACTGGAATTCTGCCCTTAGTGCACCGTGCAGTTTCTGACAGCAGTCAGACAGGAGAAATAAACAGCACTGCGAGGTGGACCAGAGACAAAATGTGGCAATAAAAAAGTATTTTTAATTTGTTTTACATTTGGCATGAGAAGGAGATTATGGCCCCTAAAAAAGTGTTTGGCCCCGAAATATTTTGGGTTTAGGAGCCAATGACTCTTAAAGTTTTTTTTTCTTTCTGTCGGGAGCCCTGTCAACCCCACCAGCACTAACCTTAATCATAAGGACCCAAACAAAATATAAGACTTTTGGCATTTTTAGTTTTTTGATTGCAGTCACAGATTAGTATAAAATAGAGTTTCTTCTTCTGGGGACTGAAAAAAATATCCCCACAAGGTCACAATTGCAAGATTTTATGATACTGTGGGGACATGTGATCCCCACAATATTTTCAATATATATTATTATTATATTATATTATTATATATAATTATACACACAGACACAGGCACACGGGAAGTCCGTTTCCTCACTGCCTTTGACTGTAATGGGTGTGTAACTCCAGACGAGCAGATCTGAAAGTGCAGCCTGTCAAACAGCAGGCCAGGGTGTCAGAAAAAGGCCCTTGAGCTGAAATGCCACAGAGACCAGCAGCAACCACGCTGTTCTCACGGCTGGTCTCCAGATGAGCCTTTGGGAGTAAAGGCAGGTGAACTGTGATCGCCCAGTTAGGGGACAGGATGGTCTTCCCTTGCTGGGCTTAGAGCCTAAGTAGTAGCAAGCTTCTACAGGTGGATACTGGAGGACGACCAACCTGATGGGCCTCCTACTGGCAAGGGAGGGAATAGCGGGTGATCACCTCGGCACAGACCCCATTTTGCATAGTGCTCCCTCGTGCCTTCAATAACCATGACCATTTAAGGGCACATATTAGTACCCCTGACTCTTGGGTCTCCTATTCTCGCTACAATAGGATCAACGCCCTTATACACTGTAAGACACTGCTTATACAACACTGCTTATACAGTACAGCACAGACACAGCAGTAACACACTCACACACAAGGGGGCAGCACAGCCACCTCTGCTGCTGCTTCTCTCCTGCGCTTCCCTCACAGGCCGGCCGCTTAAATAAATAAGCCTCACTGGGCCGAGGGCCGGCCTCCATCCATTATTCAGACGCCACCCGATCTGGGTGCTCGCCTGTGCGCTCACGGTGCCACGGCAGCCCGGGACCGGGCCATGCCATACCCACGGCTGCGTGCTGCGCGCGCGTCAGCGTTCATTACTGCACATGGGACACCGGTCACCTGACTGTCACTGAAGACCTGCTCGCACGGACAAGAGGGCAAACAAACAGACAAGCGCACCCAAAACACAAACACATACACCAACACATGCACCCCAAACATGCAGAACAAGCCCGCACCCAGTGTGGGGACAGTGTGGGGACAGTGAGCTAATCCTCTGTACCTGTGATCAGAAGGTTGTTGCAAAATAATCATTATTACTACACGTCCAATAGCCATGGGGGCAGCTGTCTGTCAAACTGCACCGTCTTTCCGTGTTATGCCACTGTTCTCATAATAAGCTATGAACGACTTAGGAAAAGGCAGGTACAATGAGTTTGAGGAAATCTGGAGACCATTTATTCCACTGGGGGGAGGGGGTTGCCCCCCGCCCCATTCATATTACATGTAACAGATCACCCGTCTGTTCATGATGTCATTGTCATTCTGAATGTGTCCGTATTGTGTTCTACAAAAATTCTGCAATCTTGTTTCACGCAGTGATCTTGTTAAAGGAGCCTATTATATTGTTACCCAATAAAAAAATTCGGAGCAAACACAGCCAGGTGGATCCGGGGACACGTCAAGCAGAACAGACTTAGTGGCACCATAAATGTTTAGCAACATTTGTTTTATGAAAGATGTGGGCTTTGATAGCACTGAGGCCCACAATAAAAAAGTTCTGGGACAGAAGCCCGGGAGCCCATATTCACGGAACATTGACGCCAGAGAGAGAGAGACCTGCTGTTAATCAAACCCGTGGCCCTACCCGTGCCAGCCTGAGCTATAAAGCCCATCTCTGACGGCTCACAAATCGATTGCGGCATTTCTTTCTCAGATTTATCTTTTTTCCAGCCATATCTCTTGCATAGTTTCTCATAAAAACTCCTCCCTCGACATACACACCGACATTTAGCCTTGGGCGAGACAAATTAACCACAAACGGAAATATAAGTGATGACAGGGGCCCGTATCGCAAAGCCAGATTTGTTGCTTAGCCGGATAACTTGTTGGATTTAAGGTATCCCGGTTTAGGTAGACTTTGTCTGTGTTCACTTACATTCAGCCTAGACTGGATAACCTGTGAATGGGCTGCAATTTCATTATCGCTTTATCGAATTATCACGGTAAAATGATTATCAGTGACAGGCGGTGTGCTGGCTCAGTGGTTAGCATGATAGGAATGCGGGTTCAGGTCCTGCTTTTCAGATCCCCATAGGGGGTGACCGACCAGCACCTCCTCCAGGGTGCTCCATGCTTCCTGATTCCTGAAGGAGGCTCCCTACTCTCTGCCACTCTCTTCTTGATAGGAGGTTATGGCAGTTGCACGGACAGATTATCAGTTATGCTGAGCCCGTCGTTAGCGCCCCCTGCGTGTCGGACAGTGCCATGGCGCTTACCTAACGAGCGCGAGGACGCGCTGTGTAGCGCCTTCTCCCCCATCTTGGCCAGCATGCTGAAGTAGGCCTCGCCCGTCATCGCCAAGGCTGCGAGAAACACAGGGGCCCTCAGAGATGGTACCGGGGGGGGGGGCTTGGGGTACCACGATCCAGCCTGGCCCTTCATTCAGTCCCATCAGACATATATGCTCAGAAAGGTAATCCATCACAGACAGAGGTGGAAAGGTGAGGTCCAGAAAGTACAAATCCAGACCAAGATTTCGTTCCAACCAATCAGTTGAGTATGAAGAATTTCATTCACAGGGTATGCAGCTGGTTGGTTGGAACAAAATCTTGGTCTGGATTTGTACTTTCTGGACCTGACCTTTCCACCTCCGTCTGTGATGGATTACTTTTATGAGTAACTTCCCCAACACTGTATTATATACTAATTATTTATACTGCACCATGTATGTCCCTGTATAGCCGTACATTTTTCTATTTTTACATAAGTATATATTGAACAGCAGTTTCTATCACTTTTATGCAATTTTGAATTTTTAGATTAGATGCCAAACTGCACTTAGTTGTCTGAGTACCTGTGCTTGTATAATAAATTTTTTTAACTAATCTAACCTAATGTAATATAATCCAATAAATCATACATAACAAACAGTCAAAATATATTGTAGTGGACATGCTGCACAAACAGACGCCAACACAAACAAATGCAAAACAGTCAGAAACACACAGACACACACACACACACACACACGCACGCCGAACCTTGAAAGGCCTGGGTGTAGCTGTTACCCAAAGCCACCAGCTTCTGCAGCCCTGGGTTAAAATGCTCCATCAGGTTCTGTGGGGACGGCAGACAAACACACAGGACAGTGGGGCACGTTTCATCAGAGCCGTGAGGCTGCTGTACCTCCCTAGGGCCGGTAATTAAGGCATATAAAAAGTACAAACAGAAAAGCAATAAAACGCAGAGTCCACATGGCAGAGTAACAGAGAACTATAAAACACAATGGCGGCGCCCCGGTGGCCTGACATCTCACAAAAAGAATAAGAAAACTCGCGTACAATTCCCGTATCAGAACGAACAACAACAAGCACAGCCGAGCTTCTTTTTACAGTAAAATCTCCTGACGCTGAGTTGCATTTTACACAGGATTCAATATTTAGCGCTGCGGCCTGAATCTCCAGCAAAGCTGTTTCCTATAATTGCTGTTATTCACATACATGTGACGTGTAAGAGAAATGAAGATATAATACAAAATACGTATCATACCACTACACCACTGCATTACTGCATGGTTTATTAAAGCAAATGCAGCTATGACTGAACATCACAAGAACACGACTGAAAGACTATTACAATATCATTACTCAGTGAATTATTTATCATTTGAATGCACTGACGAGTATTAAACCATGTCACACGGGTTGAGGTGACATCGTGTTGTGCTGTGATATTTAAGTGTGTAGCAGACTTGGGGACAGTCTTGGGGACAGTCCTGGGGACAGAACTTTGCCGAGGTCCGCAGAACCATCGCACACGTGTGAGACGCACCAAAAGCATGCAAAGGGGTTATGAACACCAGCAGGAACAGAGTGGAACACACAAGCCCACCCGCCCATTATACACCGTGCTAAAATATTCACAATTTCATCAATATCACAACAAAAGATGTTTGATACTGTTGTGTCAATCTGCATATAGGGGAAAACACTTACCACGTATAAACGTAAAGTGGATCTATGAAGTTGGTCGCTGTTCGGTCCCGACATCGTTACTCTTTCTAAAGTCCTACACGGTATAAAAGACGTCAGATCTAAGTTAGATGTGAAGAACAAATGTCAGAAATTACACGGCACGGAATAACACGGCGTCTTGCGAAATCGATATATATGCATAAAAAAACTCAGTAACTCATACCTTATGCAGCCGGTGTAAAGTCACCTTCACCGTTGGTGGTTTTATTGTGCTTTTATATTCTTATCTACTGAAGGTGGTTTGTGATAAACGTGTCCGTCCAAGTGACTGATAATGTTGCCTGAGTGTTATCAGGCTATAGAGAGAAAAACTGGGGGCATCGATACTGCGCTGTGTCGTAAATTATTGAACGGTACTACACGAGCATGAGAAAACAGAAACCAGCTTCACTTGAATCGCTCCTGCAGGAGGTGTTACAGCTGAAGGTCCATCACACGAAGCCGCCACACGCTGCATCCACACGCACCATTCAGTCACCCAGCCCCAAAACACCGGCCCTTATCTGCACCATTTTTGACCCATTCTACGGTGTAAAATGGAGCAGGAAACAGCCAATTTCACTACGTACATTGGTTGGCGTACAGTCAAGCTACTCGGTGGAAGAGTGCAAGTATCAGGGAGGTACCTAGAAATTCAGGGCCCCCTGACAAAATTTCACCTTGCGCCCCCACAGATGTACGTTTAATTTAACATATTCAAGGGCTTCTTTCAAGTGCAAAGCCCCTTAATCTTCCAGGATATCAATGTCCCCCGTTCGCAAGTGCACTATAATACAATACCATTTTCAAATCCCCAGATCGGTATATATACTTAAAACGTCAGTTGTCGAGAAATATCCCATTCTTCACTAAACAATTAAAATGGTACTGTAGTTTCAATTAACGCATTGGCTCTCTCAAATTGAAGCGAATCTGCTAATGTTCATTTAGTTTAGTTCAAGGAAAACTGAAAGATATAAAATTCTTGTCCACGATACAGCTATGGAACAGGTTGGTCTTACATCACCGAATGCTGGCCATCGCGCAGTTTAAATTGTAAAGACTCCCCTGGAGCACCAGGGGGCGCCAGCGCACACTTCGTTTTTTCCAGATCCGCTACTTTGTTTACAAGGTATATTTCAGACGCGTTTTATGTGTGAAAAAACGCTTTAATACAAGAGACAAGCTGCTATGTAGTTCACATAAATACTGATTTATTTTCCATTTATTACAGTATCTTAGTAATAACACCGCATTATATATGTAATGTACAACACCAAGCAATGATTTAATAATCATATAAAGATTTAAAGGGGAAAAGTTCATACAAGATAAAATGACAGTTCAGTGTTACAATCAACATGCCCTGATGTACATAGTTTAATGGATTTTTAAAGTTTGTTCAGTTATAATCGTGCAGTAGCACTACAGTGCAAATTTGGGTCACTTCATAAAAAGTTCCCAGTTTAAACCTACAAAAAGCAAAGTTGGTTATTATCAATAAGTCGAGGTACAGGCCATTAGTACAAATTACCATTTTGAAAAGCAACAATAAAATCATTACACAAAAAATGCCTTCCATTATAAGGTATAGGTATGGTCTTCATGGTTGATCAGTTCTGGCTTGCTCGTCTTCAGCACTTTTGTAAACAAACAATAATATTTTTGTAATAACCTATTTGCGTTTGACTGGCCGGTTCCTATCATGGTTTCTCCTCCCTACTTCATGTCAGTTTGTCGCCTGCTTCCGTGTCGCGTTCCGCTGCCTGTCAGACATGCAGCAGTCGCTGGGCCAGTGCCTGGATGTCCTCCCGGTGCTCGTACAGGTACATCTGCGTCTCCCACAGCATGTCCACCAGCACGGCGTCGCTCACCTCGTCCAGCATCACCTCCACCGACAGCTGGGGGCTCAGCCTGGCCGGTAGGGGTCGAGGGAGGAGGACGAGGAGGAAAGTGCAGGATGTGGAGGGAGAGAGGAACACAGGGAGACGCCCATTAGAATACAGAGTTGGGGAAATGTGGACTGTAACGCGGACGGAGCCCCTCCACGGGGCCACGCCCCCACAGCCGAGTGGAGTCAACTTAGCACTGACCTGTGATAATCGATATCCGTCATCTCACACCAAGCCTTGGCTCGGTCCACCGCACAGCCGTCGGAGTCGGTGCACTGCAACAGAGAGAGACACAGAGATGGGAACTGAAGGACACTGTCCCGGGAGGGGGTGGGGGGGGGATTCCCTTAAAGGACCTCGTTCTGCAGGGTCGCAAGAAGCATGAGTGAGTACAGACTGTGTCAGCCTCCCGTATCGCAATGCAAATTACAAAGCCAAACTCTTCAAACACCAGAACAACAACGTTCATTTTGTTAGCCGCTGGACCAGCCTTGTTTGTGCAGAGTGTAGCTCAGCAGGTAAGATACTGGTGCCTGTTTCCAGAAGGTTGTGGGTTCGAACACCATAGGTGGCAGAGTAACCGTATCTCCACTGGACCACAAGCTTTCATCACTTGTAAGTCACTTAGGACAAAAAGCCCTGCTGATACAATGTTAATAAATAAATGTACCATCCGTGTGTGAAGAAAACCAAAATGACCAGATTCGTGGAATTCCCTTTAAAGGCAGGTGGCCCAGAGCAGCTCTGACCCCATTCCCTTTAAAGGCAGGTGGCCCAGAGCAGCTCTGACCCCATTCCCTTTAAAGGCAGGTGGCCCAGAGCAGCTCTGACCCCATTCCCTTTAAAGGCAGGTGGCCCAGAGCAGCTCTGACCCCATTCCCTTAAAAGGCAGGTGGCCCAGAGCAGCTCTGACCCCATTCCCTTTAAAGGCAGGTGGCCCAGAGTAGCTCTGACCCCATTCCCTTTAAAGGCAGGTGGCCCAGAGCAGCTCTGACCCCATTCCCTTTAAAGGCAGGTGGCCCAGAGCAGCTCTGACCCCATTCCCTTTAAAGGCAGGTGGCCCAGAGCAGCTCTGACCCCATTCCCTTTAAAGGCAGGTGGCCCAGAGCAGCTCTGACCCCATTCCCTTTAACTTTCACGGCGCACTCTACTTTAATTTTCATTACTAAGCAGCTTCTCACAGGCTATGGGCGAGCTCCACGTGTGCACTTACACAGTCCACCAGCATCTTCCCCAGCTCCTTGGCTCCCACAAAGGACTTGGCCAGTTCCAGGGGGTTGGAGGGCCGGAACACATCCACAGAGTTCACCACCACCTGGGGGGGCTTCCCCGTGCCTAGTGAAACCACCACACCCAGCCGCTGAACTTCCTCTCCCCTACCCTGAAAGATAACCGGGCAGTGAAGCGAGGGGGGCGCCTTCAGATATTACGACCGGAGTTTAAAGACGACAGCGGAACCAATACACCAGGGACATATACAAGGGCGGGGCCACAGGGAGACTGGCATCAGCTGAAAGCTGATTGGTCACCTCTCCTGTCACTCACCTTTTGTATGAATTATGGCCCCTATTATACCCACACCTTTAAAAAAAAAAAACCTAGAATCGCCCCTGCCACAGACTGTCAGGAAGTTAGAAGCTGACATGGTCTACTTATTCCGGCTTAAGGGATGTATCCCTGTTACTGCATGTACAGCCGTCTAAGCTCCGTGTGAAGGGTACGGGTCTGCATACCTGCGCTCGGAGAGCTTTGTTGTGCTGGTGTATCTCCGTCATGGCATCCAGCGTGGGGTTGTTGGCTAGCAGCCCCCCGTCCAGAAAGCGGCCGCTAGGCCGGAAGTAGGTGGGGGCGGCGCCACTGGATCGGGCAGCGCGCCATACGCACTGGTCTGGGGGAGAGCGGCGGAGGGCAGAGGTGAGACAAGGCAGAGGGAGGAGACCCCACTATTTACTGTAGTTCTGTAAAGGGTCTGGAAGCGAGGCTGTGTAAAGCCGTGCGATTGGACGACCATGTCCAGCCGTGTGATTGGACGACCATGTCCAGCCGTGTGATTGGACAGCCATGTCCAGGTTCATAGTGAGGTGAAAGCTGCCATTGTGTGTTTCACCTGCGTGTGCCCCCATCACACAGTGCCGGACGTCCTCACTCACTCTCTCACACACATACGCGCACACACACCTTTATCTCGGATGGTCCTACGCTTTTTTGAAGGGGGGCTCTTGGAATAACCCACTATCAACACATCCTCATCCTCCCATCCTGAAACACCAAGACACAAAGGACCACATGTACTCGCAGTACACACCAGCAGTATGTAGCATGTACCCACAGTATGCGCCAGCAGTATGCAGCGCGCACCCGCAGTATGCACCAGCAGTATGCACCAGCAGTATGCAGCGCACACCAGCAGTATGCAGCGCGCACCCGCAGTATGCACCAGCAGTATGCAGCGCACACCAGCAGTATGCAGCGCGCACCCGCAGTATGCGCCAGCAGTATGCAGCGCGTACCCGCAGTATGCACCAGCAGTATGCACCAGCAGTATGCAGCGCACACCAGCAGTATGCAGCGCGCACCCACAGTATGCACTTGCAGTATTAGCGCGTACCCACAGTATGCACCAGCAGTATGCAGCACGCACCCGCAGTATGCAGCGCGCACCCGCAGTATGCAGCACGCACCCGCAGTATGTGCCCACAGTATGCACCTGCAGTACACAGTACCATACATACAGTATGCACCCATGGTATGCAATATGCATCCATCGTACTCCATCGTATAGTAACCAAGACACCATGACCCTTTGGGGCTGGGCTCTTATTCAGAGACGTATGAGGGAGAAGCATGGGGGGGCAAAGTGGAGAGCGAGGGTCATACCCTGCGGGATGGTAAGGGGCTGGAATGTAGCCTTCGAGGCATAGGGGGGCTCCCTGATGAGATCAGGAGGGTCATAGTTTCGGAAGAGGTGCAATTCTCCAGGGTGCCTGTCTGCGAGGACGCTGGTCACAATCACCCTACAAGAGAAGCAGACACAGAAGTACAGATCCAGCCCATGCAGGCTGACATAGGGGCACCAGAACCATTGAGAACTGGACACACACTGCGGCGGGACACACACGGATTCCCAAAGGACAACGGGGTACCTGGGGTGCCGGATGTCCGTCATCTTGGTGTTCTCGCCGAACTCCTGCTTGAGGAACTCCTCCAAGGGGGCGGACTCGTAGGGACGGGAGCCTCGGAACACCTTCTCCTTCATCCGGAAATAGAGGCAGCGCAGGTACTCCATGGATTTCCCTAAGAGACGGAGACGAGGAGGAAGTGGGGAGCGAACGGGGGGGTGAGTAACAGGAAGCATCCAATGAATGAAAGTGCTTAACCCTCCGGGGTCTAGGGGTAGGGGACACACATTCACTGACTGGGGCATGGTCACACATTTCATTCAATTTCATAAACGTAATTCATGGCAAATAAATTATTTCTTATATATTTGTTTTGGCACTAAACTCACCTTAATCTTAGTGCACTTTGTAAATATGGAAGATTTATGTTAAGTTTGTAATTTGACATAAAAGTATAGACATTGCAAAATGCAGTTAGGAACACTTGCAGAGAACATTATAAAAGTACATAGTAAGCAATGCTGGATGTTTGTTTTGATCCCAGATATCTGATCACAAATCTCTTGGCTACATGAAGATGACTAAATGGTGTAGTTGCAACATTCAGTTGGATAAATAAATAAGAAAAACCGAACTAATGTCACTATTTCTGGCTCCTTTCATTGAATATGTAGCAACTTTCATGTGTATGAATGAGCCATTGTCACCTGGCCACGTCCCTCCCCCCCTTTTATGGCGCTAAAGGGGATGTATCTGGATCGCGTTTCACCGTTGCGCTGTTAAAATTACCATGCGAATGCGATTTGAATACGCGCTAATGCGGCTATTTAGAATGTGAATAGCGATCTTTGGGGTGAGAGCGGTACTACACGCCCCCGATGCAGGTAAAACAAAGTAAGGTGACATGGTTTACTTTCTTGCCGATTTAGCCTTTTAAAATTTTAAATACTTTAATACTTCCGACAATGGATGTTTTGAAAAGAAGACAGATTATGGATTTAGTCAGTTTTTTCATGTTTCTACAATAAGATTTATTAAGAGTTATGAAGTGAAATAGACGAGAAAGATACCGACGATGCCGTCGCGTCCAGAGGGTTAGAACACGAGTGAGAATCGAGTTCTGACCGTGTACTATAGCCAGGGCCAGGATGCCGCCCGTGCTGGTTCCGGAGATCCAGTCAAACAGCTCCCGCACCGGGCGCCCCGCCGCGCGCTCCAGGGCGATCAGCATCTGGATCAGAACCAGACCCTTGATGCCACCACCATCCAGACTCAGCAACCGGTCGGTTCTGAAGGGGAAGGGGGGGGGAGGAATTCAATGCTTATTATAAAAATGTACAGATAAGCTCAGCACAAACAAGCTTCGTCTACACGCCAGGAGAGAGAGCCTCAAGCTCTCTTAAGGTCAGGTCAAAATTCAGGTCAGGGGTCAAAGGTCATCCTCGCCCCAATGATGTCACAGTATGCCTTTCATGAGGTACAGGTGGCACTACACATGTGCAGTAACCACCAGGTCTTTAAATGACCGGTGTAAAGATTCGTCCTGATGTGGGCTTTTCACTATTATTCAGACGTTTAACTTACGCCCAGAATTCGATAAGCGAATTAGTAGTACAGCTAAAATATCAATGAGAGGTGTATCGTGACGCCCAAAATCTGTATAAATTCAGCGTATCCTTATGCCTAATAAATTCGGTTAGCGGAAGCAGGCTACGGCTCAGCAACCACGACATCTTTTAAAAGAGGAGATGTTGTGGATGAACAAGAGGCGTCAGCAGAACTTTCTGCAGTTTAAGTCCGACACGTTTATTAAACGTGAGGACACCGTAGGCAGGCGTCCAGACAGATGTTTTCGCCCGTCACCTAAAGCCCTGGTGATTGTTTGCATGCGCTATATAATGGCGATGCGGCATCATGCAGCCCTGGGTTTCAGTGTCAATTCATCTCAGCCCACAGCTGCGGCTCCTCTGCAACTCAAAAGGTGACTTTGCAGCTAAGAACGAGGTAACGCCGCACCTTTCAGGGAACGGGGAAATCTCAGCTGGACGTTTTTAGGTCTAGGGAACTGTAGCATCTTGCATGCAAGGTATTAAAAAAAGACTAAATTTTGCCCCAATGTAATGTTGAAAAATATTTGGAAAAACAAGAAATTTCTTACATGATTTCACTTCCAATAGGTCAGAAATAAAATCATCTTCTATTCCATATAGATCTCAAACACAGTTTGGGGAACCATGGAAGAGAAATTCCAGCAAGTGGGCAATCCCAGTGTGACCAATTATAGCTACTATTAAACATGGATAAAAGCAGGTTCTTACTTTGCGGTCAATGTTTTCACACCGTCCACTTCAGCGTATCCTCGAGTTATGGCCCCTACAGCGGCAGCGATGTGGACAAGATCCTCAAACCCTGCCAGCCAATCACAGAACAGACAAGGCTCAGCCAATGAGACGGATCTGAGCCGGTTACCCATTCACAGGAAATGTCCATTACTAAAATGTTTGGTGGATTTTATTTATATTGTAACACAGCCTTCAAAGTGTCTTGTCACTGGAAAGCACAGGCAAAAATAACACACACCTCCCACTGTCCAAATACTACAAACTGCAAATCACTTTTTTAGAAGAATTAAACAGGTTCGACCTTGACAGCCCATCCTGGAGAACTCATGAGCCATGTCTGATCAGGGAATTTACCCATTCGTAATGCTTACTCATAATCATTGCCATAGGTAATTGATTAAAACGCCTAAAAATCAGTTCAGACCAGACCAAGGTAATTCATAACTGTTCCTACCTTAAGTGCTGAGAGAAGGGATAAGGTTAGCATGTGTACACCTACGAGAGCACCTGAATAAAATGTGTAATAACTTAACTGTAGAACATGTCCTCTCAGAACTGGTCATCCATTTCTCTGCTTTGTGCTGGTCTGGACTGGATGTTTACTTTGAGAGACCAGAGACTAGACTCAGCGAGGGAGTTTCTCCAAGAGTAAGGTCACATGGATCAGTCAGCCATGAAGAAAGTTTTGGAGGGGCCACCTCCGCGGGGGGGTGGGGGACTCAGTATAAAAGAAACAAGTGAAGGTGCCCATGGATGAGAGAGGGAGGAGGAGGAGGAATGGCCCATGTGAAACATGGAGGGAAGAAGAGAGAAGAAGATCAGGGACGAGGGGGGGCTGTTACCTATGGCTGGAGGCGGAGGCCTCTTCGGGGGAGTGTTGGGGGGAGAGATATTTAATGAGGGGGGGTGACACCGCTGCACCCCTACACTACACAGCATGTCACGGAGAATTTTTCTGTTGGAACCTTCAAACACAGGCAGGGAGTTAGAGACATGCAGTGAGACAGTGCTGTGAGGGTGGAGCACTGTCACACACACACACACACACACACACACACACACACACTTCATATAAAACGGGAAAATTAACTCGTACATCAGCACGCATGATCCTGCAGGAACACGTTTTGCCCTAAGGCTACGTCTGTTTAAAAATACAGTTACGACAGATCAAATTACACTCAAAAAATATACGCTTTGTCTGTTTTCCCATATAAACAAAGGAAGCAGTTCTCCATACACCAAGAACGGAGAATTTTCTAAACTACGTCACTCTTTCCAGTGGGACACGCTGCGTTGTCTACAGGAAGGGATACCCCTCCCCACCCTTTTCCGGGATCTAATTCCCGGGCTTCCTATGAATCCCTGGTGCTACTGAGAAATGCCCAGGGCAATCCGAGCAGCAGCCTAATGGGGGGGGGGGGGAACTGCCAGATGGGGGCTTTGAAACAACACAAATAGCTTTTTCCCCCCTTTAGTTTTTTTAGTTTCTTCAAAATAAATCACTACTTGGGACAGATTAACAGTCGCTGCGACGAACAAAGCAGGGGTGTCGTTAGACTCTGCTTTATGTGATTATTTACGGTGTGGAAAGACCCTTGGATCAGTTCCCAGTAACTGTGAACAAAGTGATAATCCCACAGGCAACGTCGGGGGGATCCCTGAACGAAGGACCCCTGAAGCGCGACCCCTTAAATCGCCGCTCACTACTCTCCGGTGAGAGCTGACAGGGTCACGCCCAGGATCGGACAGACCCACAGGGCGTAAACAGCGAAATAACACAGAGCCAAGATCTGAACATAAAGGCTAAGCTCTGCACGTCAAGCATGGGAGCCCAGAACGAGAAATGCTGATAATCCACAATGGGCAAACGTTCACATATCATTCACACAACATTTGCATAACATTCAAATAACCGCATAAAGTTCACTTAAAGTTTAACAGCGTTACAGGTCATGCAGTTAATGTGCCGTCTTCACGACTCATGGACATGAGCACGGTCATGCACAGATAAGTCCATATCAACACATGCGTCATTCACTTATTCATCGTTTCAGTCTGTCATATCTCTTGTTTTTCTGTCTTTTAGTAAAAAAAAATGTTTATGTCGTGCATGACATACTCGGACCACAAGGTGGCGCTCAATTTCCCCTCCAGGCGCACACTGTGGTTCGGTTGCAATGGCAGTGCTCTATAACTGTAAAATGCAGCCCACCCACGCAGACATGTGCCGACGTGCTCACCTTTGCTGGTGCGGGCCGCTATGAGCCCAGGAGTCTCCCCCAGGTCATTGTGGATCTCAACATCGGCTCCGAAGACAATGAGGGCCTTTATCAGGTCTATATGGTCCATCTGAGGGGAGGGAAAGAGAGACAGAGTGTTGGGCACACAGTGACCTTGTTATTAAATAAGCAGTGGATGGATGGATGCATGCATGCATGCATGCATCCTGTGTGTACATACATGCGTGCATGGATGGATGCATGCGTGCATGCATGGATGCATGCATGGAGGAAGTAATGCTAGGCAAGGGAGGACTTGTCCAATAGAGAAGAACAAGGAGACACGGTTCTCATGTCCTGTAACATCCACACGCAGCACTCCTCACCTTCATGGCGAGGTGCAGCGCGGTGTTGCCATTCTCGCCACGGAGGTTAGGGTTAGCCCCATGTGTGAGCAGCACCATCGCGGCCTCAAAGCGCCCCCTTTTGGTCAGTATGTGAAGTGGACTCTCTCCCGTCTTGCTCAGATAGTTCACTGAGCAGCTTCTCTCCAGGAGCAGACGGCTCATCTGGAGGAACGAGGAGAATTGAGCAGAGGGAGGGAGAAAGAGAGGGAGGAGGGATGAAGGGAAAGAACAGCACAAAGCCCAGCCGCTTAAAATTGTTTCCTAATTACTTGATATACACTGGAGATGTATTCACCTTAAAAACAGTGCACTTAGTTTTCCTCTTGGCATAGTGTGAATATTTGGGTAACATTTTTGTGGAAGACAAAACAAGTCCACTCACAGAGCACTATGAAACACCCCAGTAACCAGCTAGTCATCAGTTTTTAAGAGCAACCAGAGAAAATGTGAATTGAAGACAAATGGGACATGACATAAAATCGAATTGGGTGAGGGGAAAAAAATAATCCAGGGGAGCCGAATCACCCTGACCAATGCTTCCAAACTGTGGAGTGAAATGATCTTGGCCGTGGCTTGCAGAGACGTTTCATTAACACAGAGTAGATGTCATCCACCAATGGGATCTCAGCAGGCTGCAGACATACACCTGCTGGCTATGCATGTACTGTACACCGTCATACAGGCACTGGCCACACGGCGGCCAACGCGAAGACGCCCACCTCCCCCGTCTTGGCCCAGTGCAGGGGGGTCCCTCCGTAGAGGGCATCTTCAACCTCCAGCTGGGATGGATCTGCAGCCAGGATGGCCTCTACACAGCTGGTGGGGGGGGGGGGGGAATGAGAGGGACGAAAAGATGAGTCACATTGGTCGAAAGGTCAAAGAGGGTCACATGGGAGGGAAGGAGGGTTCGTAGGTTCGAGGACAGCAGACACTTAGGAAAAGTGATACAAGACGTTATGGAGGAGAAGCAGGGCAGCTCTTGGCAATCATGACCGGAGATGGAAGATTCAGATCAAGACACTTCAGATCCAGAACAAGATTTTGTTTCAACCAATCAGTTGAGTATGAAGAGTCTCATACACAGGATATGCAACTGGATGGTTTGGATCTTGGTTTGGATTCGTACTTTCTGGACCTGAACGTTCCACCTCTTATCATGACAATGTTCAAATAAGGGGGGGGGGGGCAGCTGCATGCAGATGGGCCGCCAGGGGTGTCCCTCACCTCCTCTCGTTGTACTTCATGGCCATGTGAATGGGGTAACCCCGCCCCCCCATGACATCACAGCAGGCCCCGCCCTTCAGCAGGGCCTTCAGCGACTCCACCCGGCCCAGCCGGCATGCCACGTGCAGGGGCGCCTCGCCAGAGGCGTTCAGCTCGTTCACGCCCGGGCAGTGGCTGGAGCACAGCACCTGCGTGAAACAGAGCCAGGAGAGCGGCGTTTCAGCTAGTGTCACGCTGCATTCAATCCACCTTTAGCATCTTCTGGTTTAGCGGTAATTAGCGTAGCATCAAGCACTTCCATGACCGTGACACTAGAGGGCGACATGCAGGCAGGAATTCCATATGCTGCTCGCTAACAAAGAAAAGCTCATGGAAATGGCAGAGAGGAAGGGAGGAATCTATCCCCTCCTGTGGGACAGTATAAAGTTACAGCCCTAGAGGACTGGGCAGGAAAAAATAAACGTCAGGCAGCTTTACAGTGTGACTTTTTATAAGTGTGACTTTCCCCTTTACACGACTTCTGCATTTCCAGGAAACAGTGGAGACGTCCAGCATAGCCTGCACGCAAAACTGAAACCGCAGGCGAGCGACACCTTGGTTAACGGACCTCAGCCCGGCGCAGACAGCGCAGCAGACAGAGATCGGAGTGGCACAACGCTCGGCACTTGTGACTCACAATGGAAGCTATTACTTGCACATGCTCGTTAACAAAATTCAGCAGCATTCAGCAGAGCGTGGCCAACATGCTTATGACCAGAGTCCAGCCTGCAAGATGGCTGCCTTCCCCACTCGTAGGGTCCTGAAGTTTTGGAAACGGCAACTGCCACAAACAGGGAGCGCTCCACACACCTGAATGACCAATGGGGACTCCTGCTTGGCAGCGCAGTGCATGGGTGTCTCCCCCTGCAGGTCCCGGATGCTGGTGCTGGCCTGGCACTCCTCCAGCAGCTCGCGCACGCAGGCCACGTCTCCGCGCTCGCAGGCCAGGTGCAGCGGCGTCTGGCCGCATGCATTCCTGCTGTTAATCTGGCTGCAGGAACGAGATCAAACAAGCGCAGGGTTCATTACACAAACAGGTAAGCGCAGTGGCTGCACAGAAGGGCAAGAACCGGCCCAAAATGCTTCAGATTCAACTCATCATTTCTCTCTCCAGAAATGTCGCATTTAAATATTTCATGAAATTAAAGGGTATTTCTAAAGATGTGGTACATTGGCGTGAACACAGATCCGCCTCTCGATCTTTTCCATTCTAGCCACTGCATAAAACAAGCAGAAAATTTGCTTCTGGTAGTGCAGCAAATGAACTCAGAGGTCCTTTATAATAAACTTTGACCTTCAAATTTGTGTTGCGAAACCAGTGGGCTGGGCTGAGCCTATCCTAGAGGTTATGGGTGCAAGGCGGGGAACAGCCCAGGAAGGGATGCCGATGCATCACAGGGTGTACAAAACTACAACAAAGGACAATATTTCTTTTATGTGCATTTGCATTGTTATGGCAAGAATTTTTTCTAATAATACACCCATATTCATTTGACTCTACAAAGACTTTTTTCCACACCTTTGCTCTTTTTTTTCCAGCTTATACCTTTGCGTTAATTCTTTAAAAAAAAAAAACACACACTGAACTTATCCATCAAAATTAAACAGTTGAACCAAAAATACTGGTCTCATAGAAGCGTAGAACAAAAACAAATAAACTAGGAACCAAAATAAAACTTAAAAACAAAGTTTTTTCAGGATATCTGTAACGAAATCCCTCAATAAATACCAAAAATCCACACTGGAAATGAAAGTGAGGATCATCAGGTCAGATACCCCAGTTGGTGCCATATCCCAAAACCCGTTAAAGAAAATGACTTGGAAAGACTGTGTGTCTTTATTTGGTACCAAAATAAAACATTCGTACTTATTAAAATTTGACCAGGGCCAATTTTCAATTTTCAAATTTTCCCTGCCGGGACCTGCTTTCATGGGTTGTTTTTGTTTACTTAAATAATAAACCCTTTCCAATCCACCACTCCTATCCCCCTCCCTGCCCCCACTCCCCCAACCGTCTCCACCCACCCTTCCCTGACCTAAGGACGCAGTTGTGCTTCAGGCACTGTCTCAGGCCGATCTCCACGGCGATGTGCGCCGAACTCCAGTCTGGGTGATTCCGGATGCAGTCTGCGATTGGCTGCATAGCTTCAGGCTTGAGAAAACCAGGCGTTTCATAGAAGGGGCGGATCTTCATGGCGTATTGAGGGAACCAGTTAAAGGCGTCTTCTTCGGTGCCAACCTGGAACAGCCTGGCAAATTAAGACAGAGTGAGCACTTTAAGTTCTACTGACGCTCACAGAAGAACATCAGAAAGTGAAAGGAATCTGTCAATTCCTGCCCCTCATCCATCCATCTTCCATACTGCTTATTCAGTACAGATTTGTGAGGAGCCTGGAGCCCATCGTGGACAGCATAGGGCAGGGAACACCCTACAAGATAAACACTCACAAACAAACTTGGGCAATTTAGAAATGCCAGTTGTCTCCAGGTATTCTTTAGCACTAGAAGATAACCAGAGTTCCTGGAGTTCAAGCAACAAAGGGATAAATCTACAAACTCCACACACAGATTTTGACCCACCAACCCTTGGGAGGGGTGTGTGGCTACAAGGCTTCCCACTGACCCAAGGCATCACCCCTCCCCTCCTGTTTTTCAGCTCAATTTTAGAAAGATTTCCAAGCTTCATTTCTGCACAAAGCATAGAATGTCAGAGGTACACCAACCCGATGACAACTGTTAAACCGACAAAACGAGAAGAACGGCTTCTGAAGCACATCACGTCTCTGTGGTGCCACGCAAAAAGTCAACAACGCATTGAATGAATGAGAAACTGAAAGTGGAAGACGTCAGAGGCATCACTTTGAAACCAAAAGGAGATATCTCTGCACGGCTACGTTACACATCGTCCCCCCAGCCCACTCACCTCAGGGCCATGCCGGGCGTTTCGGAGCAGAGGATCACACAGTCCCACGACTGACAGGGGGTATTCCTGTAGAGCACCATCATGCCCTCCTCCTTCAGCAGCACCCGATCCCTGCCTCCATAATCTGACTGTGGCACCTCCCTTACCCGGTACGGATTGGACAGGACTGAGGTGATGGTACCCACAAGTCGGCCGAGGAACTGCATTGTAGTCCTGAACCAAGATAAGGGCGAATCTCGGTTATTAAGGAATATTTTAAGCAAGGAAAAAACGCATCAAATCATTCTGATATAGAGTGCTTTGAATCCCATAAGAAAAAGTACGTTGCTGCAGATTCATTTTTTTGCATATATGTTCAGCACATACAAAGCAAACATTTTTCCCTTGGCGGGGTGTTGAGAGCAGTCGTGTTTTGCGGCGGACCACTTCCGATAGCCCCCGACTGGGTGTATGCTCGGAGTTCAGTGCGATTAAACAGGTCTTGTGACGAATTCAATGTCCACATTAAGATAATGGAAACCATTAATTTACAATCAATTAATCCCAGAATTAATCATTTACAGAGAATAAAATCGCAGTGCAACTAGTATGTAATTTCCTTCTCGTCTTGTGGAACTCATAAAATAAGATACTTGACTGAGTAATGGCATAAACTAGCTGGTCCTACATCAGGGTTGCGCGCTGTCGGCATGGAGTGATCAAAACGCAGGAGAAACATAATAAAATATAAATACAAAAACCTTCGAAATAATGCAATTCAGCAAATCACCAATCACACTTTAAGCTTGCACGGGAGGGAGTTTCACTTCGGATATGTCAGTTAATCGTCTCAGGCAGACTTTCCCAGACTCATCCCGACTCACCAGCAGTTTCACCGTCTCCTCATGTGATCCGGTTACCTCGATTTTTGACAGCAGATAATCAGGCCAACCAAATCCGACTCACGTTTTACGGACTATGAAGTTCACCAATAGCAAAGGGGGATATTTAAACGTCACAGCTGCTGTAGACCAATAGAGCAACGGCGTTGCTCGACAAAGGGAGGGCTTAGAAACAGTACTATTTGGTGTAAGGTGAAGTGTTATTAGATACTAACACCGTGTACATCGTTTTTGTTGTCCTTACTGTCTTAATAAATATTTTTGGTTGGTGTCTCTCTTTGAAAAACGATTTGCTAATCAACATAAGTCCTCATAAAAAGAAACAGCATTTGATAGAAGTACTTGTTATTCCCAATGACGTATCGCTATTGTGTGATTGCCAAATAAGGAACAAAAACCCACTTTGGTTTGGTTGCGACAATATTCTTTCTTTTTTCACGGGATTTTGCACCAAATGTATGAACTTCCTTTTTTTTGCAGTTCACCCAAGAAAAATGACGCCCGTCGTAAACCTACGTGATGACTCCTTGAACCTTTGTACTTGAGTATTTCGTTGCTGCTCCCGGCATTTGGAAACTTGAACTGTGGTCGCTCGTTTAGCTCCCATTTGTTCCATTAAGTGGCATCTGTGTCATTAGTGCCTTTCAAGTGTGTTGCAAGGAACTGCGTGCTGGCATCTTCCTACAGCTTTTTACTGATTATTAGGCCTACACTCTTTTGGTAAATTAGATTTGTCTGGGTTCTTGCACGTATGTCTATTAAAATGAACAAGTTGCTGTTCCGATGAAAACCAAACGGACTTTCCTTTCTTTCCGTCTTTCTTTCTTTCTTTACTTTATTGCTAATTTATTTATAAAAGGCTAGTAATGTTCAAGCGAGTAGGCAGAGGCCTTTTGAGTGGATCAGTGGCACCCACTGGGATGCTGAAAGCAGATACTGTCATTTATGTGAAATTCAAGGACACGGAAGTGTTATTCACAGGAAAATGTCAGGAATAGCAGCAGAAAGAACAGCAAGTATAGCGTGCTGCTTAACAGCATAGCCGTATAAACTCAGGGTTGCTGATTTGAGTTATAGGGCTGTTCGGATTATGACAAAAATCACATTCACGGTTATTTTGGACAATAGTTTATTGACATCACGATTATTTAACATGACTATTCATTGACTTCAGAAACACTGTACATTTATTGAACACTTTGAAAAACATGTCTGTTTTAACAGTGGATTTTCTTGAACTAAATATAATTCAACCGAGAAACAAAAATAAAGAGAGGCCGGAAAGTGGTGCGCTGGAGTTATAACACAAGACAACACGGAGCATCATTGCAAATTGTAATGCGCAGCGCAATAATACTTACATATTGACTATTTTATTTTGATAATCGTTGGAATCCAAAATCGTAAATGAAATAAAAATTCGACTAATTGCCCAATTATATAGTTTGAGTCCTTGGACTTTTGAAAGAGGTGTTTGCCATCGTTCCAGTGTAATTGCAAACTACACAAGTTTCAGTTAGATGTATTCTAGATTGAGAGACAGGGGACAGGGTTGTGTGGTCTGAAACACGTTTTTCATGTCAATACATCACTTGCAATACGTATTTAGAGGCCGGAGATGTGTATACAGGGACTAGCTACGGGGTGTTTCTGGCCGGGCATGAGAACCTGCACATTTGTCAGAGCAAATGAAGTGTCTCATTTTTGAGGTTCTGGGTGTCCGGATTTCGATCATGCAAAATTATGGGAGGGGGACCGCCCCAGTCGGCAAATGTTACCAAGTAGGAAAACTCGAGAAGCCTCTGCATGGCCCCAAGTGTATGGATGTCTTTCACTTCTCCAAGTTTCAAGTTTTATTGTTAACGCACTGAAATTCTTGGGTCACAGTTGCAGGAGGATGGGACAGACGCATGAGGGGACAGCAAGACACACAGCAGTGCAATACAATACAAGAATGTAAGATTAAGTAAACAATAAATAAGTAATAAATTGGTAATGCAATATGGGAATGTGAAAATTGATAACAGTATAGTATATAATGCAGAAATGGTATATAATGGGATGCCCTCAACTTTACTTGAGCTTTTGAAATCTGGTGCTTACAGATATGTTGATAGAGTTGCTTCGCTATATACAAATTATGATAATATACATGTCAGTGTACTCGCATTGAATAATTATTGTACTAATAGTTTGAAATTCTACAGGGAAATTGGTATATACCATTCTTATTAGATTCTCTCTCTTCCCCTATCTTATTGAACTTGGTAGATTTTACTGTTCAATAGAGGGCGGTATGCGCCGTCCGTGGTAGGAACCCGCCATTATACCTCAGAAGAAGAAAAACATGGAGCTATCAGCGGTCGGGGATCGCATTTTCGCCGCGGAATCCATAATAAAACGCCGCGTCCGAAAGGTGAATAGCCCATTAACTGTCACGGGCGTAATTCCTATGAGTCGCCGCGCCCGACTGTGGTCACGTACCGCGACAATAATGCGGGATCGCGCAGCGAGGGGCTTCGAAAGGCCTAACGCGACCGGGGCTGCCTTATTAAACTATGATTTTTGGGGGGAAGACTGGGAGGTGGGAAGTGATGTGTTACAGAAAACGGGGCCTAGATTGCTTGTTGCGATGGTGTATTTCCAGCGGGGCGATATGCGTACGTCTATTGTATGTGATCAATCAAATGCACGGAAGGAGGGCACCAAAAGGACGATCGGAAGAGTCGTGCACGTCGATGTCCAGTAGTGCACTGGTTAACAGCAGCCCCCGTGTGCGCGGGCACGTCGTACACAGCCCCAGCGCTCTCGGACCCCGACGGAGCCGCCGCGCTGATCGCCAGGCGCTGCGAACTTGCTTTCTGGGAATGTGCTTGTTTTTTAGGCCGCTTTAATGATGCAGTTACCACCTATATGATTACAGCCGAATAAGTGTCATGTTAAGCGGGACAGTGTATCTGCCAGCTAATACGCACAACATTTAAAACAGAAACACAGTTCTCTTCGTATCGCATTGGTTGTATTTCTTGCTGATCGAAGTCAATTTTGTGTTTCAGGGTCGCATTGAATATCTGGTGAAGTGGAAAGGATGGGCGATCAAGTAAGTTTACACTCAGTGACGCTTTATTATATTAAACTGATACAACAGTAAGGGTTGTACTGCAGATTGCAGCGTTTGAGGGCATCAGTGGATCCGGCTCAAATGGACAGACTATTTAAATATGTTACAGACTATAGGTTTTATATTACTGTTTTATAAGTGCCGTCTTGTGCCCGGTAGGTGAAATTAAATAGTCTGAACTGCCGTTTATGTATGTAACGTGTACGTAATTCCCACAGATACAGCACATGGGAGCCAGAGGAAAATATTTTGGATGGGCGTCTCATTGCGGGTTTCGAGCAGAAGTGAGTTTTTATCTGGATTGTGCTGTAAAACGGCCGTAAAATGTTACAAGACTTAAATGTTACAAGTATTTTATTACAGTAAAACGCCATCATTTTTCCATTACATGAATCGTCTTTCTGTATCTCTGGCTCAGTTCTTAATATTTTAATAGCGTGCGTGTGCATCAGCTTGGTTGATGATTGATAACGGACTAGAGTAACTGTAAAATACATCCTTCTGTGTTATTAAGCGCCTGCATTGCTTGTGCTTATTTGTTAAAGGCAATATTGATTCTTTTCCAGAGAACGAGAGAGGGAACTTTATGGGCCAAAGAAAAGGGGACCTAAACCTAAAAACTTCGTTCTTAAGGTGCTTTTTTTAAAACTAACCCTTTAACCCCATTTGCTCCATTTATTTGGAGAGTAATTATATCTGTGCAGCGCAGTCAATCAGGTAGCGTATCAAAATGACATCTAATCCTTTTGTATGTGCATGATATTCAAATAATATCAGTTATTTATATTAAATATTTAAATATTAATGTTTTTTTTCCACTTGCCTGTTCATTAATACGTAATTTTGAGTGAGTAATCTATTCACAACTTTTGCCAATGTAAATCTTGTCCTGAAGAGGCAATCCCCCCCCCCCCCCCCCCAACTTGGCAAATCCTAGGGAAGTGACCCTTGGCTTTGTGATGCTTCGGGAAAATAATTTGGATCCCCTTTGATATCTCTGCTTCTCTTCTCTGTTTTTAAATCGAAATTGTGTTCATTTTCTCTCTCTCTCCTGTCTCCTCCCATCTGACCCCTTTCTGTCCTCCTTCTGTATGTGTTCCTACTTTCCATACGCTGACCTCCTTACGTTCCTCCTTTCCTGGCCTCCCCAGGCGCGAGCCCAGGCAGCAGAGACCCGCGGTCCAAGCAGAGTCCCCGACGTTCGCCTCCGCCAGTCCACCGGCTCCTCCTCCAGGCCTTCCACTTCTTCAGCTCCCTCCTCATCCATGTCGTCGTCCTCTACCTCCTCCTCTTCCTCAGCCCCCACTCCCAAACTCCATTCCGGGGCGGCCTCTCACAAACTGAAGAAGGATATCCGCCGCTGCCACCGTATGTCCCGCCGGCCGCTGCCCCGCCCTGACCCGCTGGCCTCTGGCTCCGCTGGCGGCCCCTTCCCATCGCGCCCCCCCGTCTCACCTTTCTCGGAGACAGTCCGTATCCTGAACCGCAAGGTCAAGCCCCGCGAGACCAAACGGGGCCGTATCATACTCAACCTCAAGGTCATCGACAAGACACCGCAGCCTCCGACCTCCAGGGGGCGCCCTAACATCCCGTCCCGGAACCGCATCATCGGGAAACGGCTGAATGAGGTCTCCTACAGGGGCCTCCAGCCACCCGTGAAGCTGCCGGGATTCCCCATGTACGGGAAGCCGTTTGGCGTGCAGCAGGTCAGCTCCGACGTAGGCCGCCTGCGTGCCGGGACTGGTAACAGTACTAGGAGTTGTGGCGGAGCTGGGAATAGTGGTCCTGGTTCCTCCAACCGTAATTCAGCCTCCGAAACCCATGGTGGCACGGCTGAGCCGCCTGTGTCGCAGTACCAGGCTCCGCCCTCACCATCTAGCTCCGGAGGTGTGGACAGCAGCCCTCCCTCCCCGGGCCAGGCCCCGCCCACCCCCAGCGAGGCTCCGCCTCAGTCCCTGCACGTGTCAGCGGCCTCAGCTTCTCCTCCCAAACTGAGCCCTCAAGCCTCATCCGAGCCTGAGGACGCCCTGGGGCTGCAGCCCGGCCCCCAGCCCGCTTCCTACCTGCCCTCCTGCCCCTCCCCATCTTCCTCACCGTCGTCATCAGAGGATGATGATGAGGCGGCCGTGGATCTTTCCGCGCCTCGTATCACCAAGCGCCGGCCCAGGGGACGACCACAGCGCAGGCGTCGCCCCAACAGGGCCACGGCCCCGGGCACCTCGTCCCCGGACCCCGACAGCAGCCCCCCCCTCCTTTCCCCCGAGCCCCCGAGGGCCGTCCTAGAGGGGGACCCCGACTGGCACCCCGAAATGGCCCCGTGCTGTGCCGACGTGGTCGTCACCGACGTCACCACGAACCTCCTCACTGTCACCATCAAGGAGTTCTGTCGTCCGCCGGAGTTGGACAAATCTGGGCCGGCCTCCCCCTCCTCTGGGGCCACGGCCCCGCCGTCACCCACTCCATCAACCCCCCACCCGAAACCGTGAACTCGGGGTGGGGGGGAAGAGGGGGGACAGGGCACGACGCCCATTACCTAAGCCTTCCATTCCTCTAATCCTATAGCTTCACCCCTCTTAATTAAGCCCTAATAAGCTGATTTAACAGAGGTACTGTATTTAATATTATATATATATATTTTAAAAGTAAGTCTCAATATGCAGTGAGTTCGTAAACAGGACTTTCCTGGTCTCCAGTATACTGTGTGTTATCCGTCGCAACGTGACCTGTGCCGATCTTTCCTGCACGGTGACCCTGGGCTTGTAGCTTCCTGTCACGGTTCCATGCAGCGTTGGGTGGGTGGGCAGGTCCATTCCAGATGACGGCCAGCCTGCTCCTGGCTTCCCATTAGCTTCACGGCTTGGAACATGAAGGCGCTCCCTGCTTTGCCACACGCACGCACACGCAAAACACACACACGGGCGTGTATAAATGCGTATTTATGTGTGCACAATTGTTTACACTGAGAAACCAGCGTTCTGGCGGTTGTTTCCCCTTCCCATTGTACCACGGTGACCCAAAACCGGCCCTCCTCTGTACATAGGCCTCTCGGACTGTGTCGCGTGTGTGATGCTTGTCATGTTCCTTAAGCAGGTCTCACATATACTATGAACTGTGTAACCCGTAAATCTATAGGATGGAACCATGTCACGTTTCGTGTAACTGTGTAATTTAACTCCAGTAACCCTATAAGAAGTACCAGTTTGAAGCTCGGTGTTTGTGACCCGCAGGATCCGGCTCTGGCGGACGGTCCTCGCGGTAGAAGCCTCGGATTGCATGACATATTTATAGTACTACTCGCGTGTCCTGTGTTGCTGCTGCTGCTGTTGTTGTTGTTGTTTTGTTTTCTTTTGTATTATTATTTTTTTAATCACGTGTTCATTCCTTGAGCATAATGAAGATATATATGAACATGTAAAGTCGAATTTAAGTGCGAAGGACCGGAGCGGAGCGACGCAGGTTTTGTAGCTGACAAACGTTTGTGTTGCACACGCTGCTATTTTGTTTCGATTTGCCATAAACTTGCACGATCATGAGAAAGACGACCGACTTTGTGTGTGTGTGTGTGTGTCTAGTGTTTCGACAATCCAATCGCTTTTCTGTAAGTAGATTAAGAGGCAGCGAGGATTAGCCTGCATGGGGATGAGCCTTCGCTTTACCCGCACGACACCGTACCGGGGACGGTCCTCACCTGATGACCTTAAACCGAGTGAAGTCACTCATTTAGGTTAGTGCTAGAAAACGGAAACCTACGCCGGTAAAACAGAAGATGGCTTAATTGGGTTTCTCACTCCGCCTGTCCCTCATATTCGGTGAGGTGTGCATGACAAAAAATGCACTTGATGTCCACTTTTTAAAATAAACTTAAGGTAAGTTGTATTATGGTCGTATATAATTTGCAAAACAGATTTTTGTTCGCCTTGGATTAAAAGAAGCAACAAACTTGATCGCGATGAAGAAGATGAAGTTTGTCTCTGAGCACCAAGTGCCGAACCCTGCAGCCACTCTGATCCGGATTCATTCGCTGTTTTGCGCCCCCTAATGGCGAGAAATGGCGTTCGTAATTAGGTCAGGTAAACGTTTAGCAGAATCAACTTTTTGCGGTTGTAGTCTTAGTATGTAGAATTAAACATAAGCTTATCTGGACGTGTTCCTTCAACCGGTCATAGACAGCTGACACCATGAGGCAACGTTTCTGCAGCATGGCTGCAGAAATGCGATACGAATTGCAGTGTACGTGTCGCCAGTTCGCTGCACTGTGCCGACTTTCCTGCGGGTCCTTCTTCAGATTGGCTTTGTCCGTGATGAAGCAGCGTTTTGGATATTGGAGCCCCAGAAAGTGGCACTGAACCGTGACCCTACCTGGGGCTGGTATTTAAGATAGTCTGGGCTAAATGTAAATGAACAAAGATTAAGTCCAAGTTTAGATTAAAGATTAAGTCCAAGTTTAACTGGTGTATTTAAATCCGACAAGTTATCCGGCTTGGTGATACAGGCCCTTGCTGACAGCATAAAGCACACGATGATCGCTGATGATGTAGTTTTACTATAAAAAGTGCATGCTTTGATACCCTAATACGTAGATGCACTTTGCCTTGTATTTGTGTTTACATTCGGATTTTAATAAAATGTATGTTTTAAGGTGCATGTCTCCAAAAAGATCACTTTGTGCACTTTACTCAATTGACTCATTTTCATAACACAGTCTGAATTTAGAGCATTATTTAGACACCTGATTAATTTAGACAGTTGTGACTCGGAATTACGGTAATGGAGTGTATATTTATAATGGGTATATTTGATAGGATTTAGCGCAGGTGGGAAACATTAGCCTACTTCCAGGTTCTATTTAATTTCTAAGCCGTTATTTGCAGTCCAAATAACGACTGTTCAGGACCCTTGAACTGCTGGTGACCCAAAGCTGCATAATGCGATCTGCGGTCCATTTGAGGTGTGGAGACATTTCAGTGGATCGCAGTTCTGGATTTGGCCACTAGGTGGCAGGATCGCATTACGTGAGAACCGTTTAACGGCACAGACGTTTTTTGCAACGCGTTGTCTTTAAATTTTGTTTTAAATGTATAATGTGGTCAGCCCCTTTAAAGCTTGAGCGGCCATAGTATTTTTTTCTCACAGAAATGAAGACTTTAAATTGTAAGTATATTGTAAGCATTTTAACTATTTTCCCAGCTTTGAATACTACGCTGTTCTGGACAGATAAGTGCTTTTTATTCTGCTAAACTGAATCCTTATAACTGGATGGACCTTTGCATACTGGTGGCAAAATACACATTTTCTACCCTGCATGTGTGATAAGTCAGGCATTTTCACCACATTAAATCACACTTCATATCCCGACTCTAACAGACAGCATGTTCTGTAGATCAGCCACACTATCGTGCACAGTATCTCTGAAGTGGAACTCTGTTAGTCACCATGTATTTCTATGCTTGATCGTTACATGGCCCTTTTTCCCTCCTAAGGGGCCCACAGAGGGGGCTGTTAGTGTCGGGTATGTGGGAGGCTGTTTGATATGTGTCTGCACCGAATTCTGCCTTAATTACAGCTTCTGCATTCCAGTTTTGGCTCCAGCCCACCTCTCCTCCTCCTCCTCCTCCTCCTGGGGGGGGCAATTTGTATTGATAAAGAAATTCCGTAGGTGTGAGCTTGCTGTGACTTTTTATCGTTACTTTTAAATATTATTGGAAGGCAGGGACTTGGTGCTCAGCAAAATGCCCTTAGTATCGTGCCAAGTTCTGGGTCTGTGACATCAGTGCTCTCTGTGAAAGTCACACCCCTAATCCCGGATGTGACACTGCCGCTGCCACACACAGTATTCCCCCCCTCCCCATGAAACTCTGGGGGGGGGGGGGGTCAGTAAGCAGCTGTCTGATAGGGTTTTACTTGGGCTGTTCCCTACATCTGTAAAGTACTATCAGACCCTAACCATGTTTTAGTTGCATCAAGAAAAATGTCAGGAGGGTGAAAACTAGCCGCAGACATTCAGCTGTGGACGGTAAAGCCCCGCCGCCCCTCACCTCTTCCTGCTAATCCTGCGTTGCTCCTTGCATATCTAATGCTGCATACTTCTCTCCCTGTCTCTCTCATTTCCTCTCCCTTATCCCCTCTGTCCATTGCATCCATTCTCTCTCTCTCTCTCTCTCTCTCTCCCTCTCCCTCCTAGCTCAGGGATCTGCCTCTGACAGCCGCCGTGATGATATCGGCTTTCCGCTCCTCACACAGTGAGGCTGATGACAGCAGGAGGCGCTGCATTGTGGAGGAAAGCACTTAATACAGTTACCTGGAGACAGGACTAGATCAATTACAAACAGTTAATATATAATATGTATCCTCAGTCACTGATAAAAATTATTCATTTTAGATGCATAAAAAAAGTTCATTTTCGCTTCCTTTGATATACTAGCTTTGTACTGTGACAACAGTTACCCTTGAATCTCAAATTTCCTATTTATAAATTACATGAACCCCAACAATGTCAGATTATTATGACTGGTTGTCAGAAATGCTTTAGCGTGAAGGAGAACCACATAGAGAGATGTGTGGCTGCGGGCGGAGGCTGGAGAGCGGCTGCGGGCGGGGCTGGAGAGTGGGTGGGGCTACAGAGTGGCTGCGGGTGGGGCTACAGAGTGGCTGCGGGCGGAGGCTGGAGAGCGGCTGCGGGCGGAGGCTGGAGAGCGGCTGTGGGCGGGGCTGGAGAGTGGCTGCGGGTGGGGCTACAGAGTGGCTGTGGGCGGGACTGGAGATTGGCTGGGGGCAGAGGCTGAAGAGTGGCTGTGGGCGGGACTGGAGAGTGGCTGTGGGCGGGGCTGGAGAGTAGCTATGGGCGGGACTACAGAGCGGCTGTGGGCAGAGGCTGGAGAGTGGCCGTGGGCGGGGCTGGAGTGTGGCTGCGGGCGGAGGCTGGAGAGCGGCTGTGGGCGGAGGCTGGAGAGCGGCTGTGGGCGGAGGCTGGAGAGTGGTCGTGGGCGGGGCTGGAGAGTGGTTGTGGGCGGGGCTGGAGAGTGGCTGTGGGCGGGACTGGAGAGTGGCTGGGGGCAGAGGCTGAAGAGTGGCTGTGGGCGGGACTGGAGAGTGGCTGTGGGCGGGGCTGGAGAGTAGCTATGGGCGGGACTACAGAGCGGCTGTGGGCAGAGGCTGGAGAGTGGCTGTGGGCGGAGGCTGGAGAGTAGCTCTGGGTGGACTTTATGAAGAATTTCAAGAGGGTCGTGATACACAATGATGAACAAAGCTTCACCAGGCCCTCTCAGTAGGCGGTGTCGTGGCTTTAGTGCCTGAAGGACCCAGATTCAACTCCAGGGGGCAATGTTCTGTTTTTAAGATTTAACCCGAATTGCATCAATAAAATGATGGTGATGGCTATGTCTGTAGCTTATTGTACAGCTCCAGCTAAGCTCCAATGCTAACTTGAACGTGTTACCAGTCATTCTGTGGAAGGTCAGCCTAGCTGGCTCCTTAATGGATGTATACTTGCAATGTGGTATCTGCCTTGCTTTAGAAAAAAGTAAAAAAAAAATGGTAAATGTAAATGCAGTGGACAGACAGACCAACAGACAGTGAGATAGATGGATGGATGGATGGATGGATGGATGGATAGATAGATAGATAGGTTTACATTAGCACTACAGCACACACATTTAGACAGTTATAAACAAACAGTAACAGTGCCGAGAATTATAGCATGGAATTCATTAGGCACAGAGACTGGAAGATGAAACTTCATTATCATCGTTAGGACAGTCTGTGCTGGATGGACAGAGTGAACATCCCCCTCCTCCAGAACATCCACACCTTGCCCCCGTCTCACATATCAATAAAGAGCACATGGACAGAATGTGAAAACGTTTATGTAAGATGGGAGACATGGATGTTCTAATATATGATTCAGGACACTTTTTTCACATGTCTAAGCCTGCAATCGCTCAGCCACAATCTGATTTTGTACCCCCCCCCCCCCCCCCAAAACTGCTATCCTTCATTTTCATTCCTTTCACCTGTTATTCACTTTTCCATAGTCATCCCCAGGGGTACCGGGGGGCAATTCCAATTCCAAGGACAATTCCAAGGGCCCCCAACTGACAGGGGCCCTAATAATTTGGAAAATAATTGGATTGGTCTGGACTAGGGAGCCCAATATGATATGCTTTCATGGGGCCCAAAATCTCTATTGCAAATCTCTGGTCATCCCTAAACAAAATGCCCCCCCCCCCCCCCCACACAACTGCCTGTGTCACGTTGTTCTGTTTGGCCGTCCCAATGAAAACAAACCTTTCACTTGATGGATAATCGCTGTTACACTTTAGGCAAAGTTGTAATCAAGATCTAGCTGGCGGACCCGAACTTATTTTGTTATGGGGGGAAAAACCTGTTCGGAATCTTCTATGGCATGATTTTCCAAAAGCGCGCCGTTAAGACCATCTTAGAGAAGCAGAAAAATTTAATGTAAATGAATGTAAATTTAAAGTAAATGAATTTCCCACTGAACTTAACCGGAGCATTTGAAGTAGCTCTGCCTCCGCCAAACCCACGTAATTGATGTTATCGTGACTTGTTGGTGTGACGTGACTGCGGAGCTGCGAGGAGCTCACTGTATTTCGCTTTCCCTTATATTGAATTGCGCTGTGAGCACGCCATCTAGTCCCTTATGTGTAAAATACATTGCATATTTCGCTGGGTGGTATCTCAGCTCGCATTCCCCCCCCCCCCCCCTCTCTCTCTCTCTCTCTCTCTCTCCCTCTGCCCGCCCCTCCGATAATCTCTTACGGTAACTACAGAGAGGCGCTCTGCCGTACAGCAGGTGCGAAGCGCCGTCCGACGCCGAATCGACGATATTTATGAGCACACCGGACGAAATAAACCAGTCAGTGAGGGAATAACCGGCCCCCTGCTTCTCTGTGCGAGCGATCTGGAGCGATTTATTTGGCTTTGATTCATTTTTCTAGCGCGTATCAATCATTTGAGGGGAGATTTGTACATTTACCTTGCGGAGATTTGCCAGCATTTTATTAGATCCTGATTCCACATAGATAGGGGTGAGTTTTCCCCCCAGTTCCCATTAGGAACTGCCTCCTTTTTCAACGTGAGCTATATTTCCAATTTCTCCTACTTGTCGCCCCAGCACTCCGCCACCCTGAAGTTCATCGCCGTCCTGCTGGCCGCCGGGATGCTGGCCTTCCTCGGCGCGGTCATCTGCATCATCGCCAGCGTCTATCCGAGCTCCACGGCGGCTGCACCGCAGCCGCTGGCCGATAACCATTCGCTGGCCCCGGATCTGGCTCACCGGCCCCTGTCCCCGGGCCCCGTGGCTCACGCCGGCCCTTTGGGCGCTCTCCACGGTCCTGAATCGCTCGACGGTGGAGGTGTGGGGATCGGGCTGGAGACGCCGGCGATTAACGAGCTGAGCAGCTCCGGGAGAGCAGGGGTAGGAAAGGGGCAACAGTTCAGTTTTAGCCGGCTGATCTGCACCCCCGTGCCCATCGGGGACTGCAAGTCCAAGAAGCAGGCCGACGACCCGTCGCTGTACGCCGACGAAGAGTGGGGCTCCTTCCTTAGCACAGCGGAGCAGCTCCGGCAGACCATCCAGCAGCAGAAGGAGCAGATCCTCATGGACCAGCGAACCATACGGGAGCTCACGGGCAAGTTGTCCGAGTGCGAGAGCGGCCTGGAGGAGCGCAGCCTGCAAGAAAGGAGCGTCGGACCGTCGGGCAGACGCCGCCTGATGGCCGGGGACGACGTCAAGCCGTCGGCTGCGGAGCATCTGCAAACCGCGCTCGCCGTGGAGGAGCTGGAGCGGGCGATCCTGCAGCTTAAAGACCGCATCGAGATGCTGGAGGTGTGGTAGTGGAAAAGTGCAATATTCATGTGTAATGATCATTACAGTTTTATATCAATCGCTTTTTTATTTCTAAAGCGCATGCATATGCGTGGAAGCTGGGGGTGATTGCGGCCGGACGCATAGGGGGGAGGGGTATCACCTGTAGTTTAAAAATTACTCCAAATATTCTGTGGTAAGTGGTATCTTGAGGAGTACATCACAATTATTGGGCAGCGCAATGTATATTACACGTGATACACAAATATAAGTAGCTGGTGTATTAGATATTAACCTGATTTATCCATCTTTTCTGCTTTCTGCCAACTTGTGTTGATCTTGCGTCCATTTTCAGGATGATGTGGATCTGGCCATGTTGCTGTTTAGTGTCGGAAACATATCGCACATTGGATTATCCTTGTTAGAAACATTCACATAAACCTCTTAAGTAAATAACGCTATTATTGTTTTCACGATATACCCAAAACAATCAATAGTAAAGCAAAAAACCTGAAATAAATAGTCATAAATACGGTGTAAATTTCCAGTCTAAACGTAAAGGGTTTTTTATATAAAAAACAATGCTTAAAACAACATGTGATAATCTGGTTTAATTCTGATCCAGTTATTACTATTTATTATTAATGTTACTATTATTCTGTATTTAAACTGAAGGCGGAAAGGAAAATATCGTTGGAGCTGAATACATATCTAAATTGATGTTTAAAAAATGACTAAAACATGAATTCAAAACGTCGTTTTGTTCATAGTTCAGCACTGGAAAAAAATTGTGAACTTTTGTATATTTCATTTTTGTATTAGCCTCGCGTCCTATGTGTCTCTAAGGCTCCGGTCTCGCCGCCGTCCGCTTTATGGAAACGGGCGAGTGGATCGATTTTTTTGTATTATATATAGTCTGCACCACTTAAGAAAACGCTGAAATGTGAACCGGAAAATTCTTCGGAAAAACCTCGAAGGTACTTATTTCTATTTAATGTGAACGAGAAAATCCTTCAAAAAAGAAAGAAAGAAACAAAGATAGGCTACATGATTTCTATTTAGAATTTATAAAATAAATAAAGCAACATCTTATTCTATCGACAATCCCTATTCTTGCTGGGGGAGATTACCGACGCGGCTTTACTGTCCCGAGAGGGCACACTGAAATCAGGCGCATAGGTGCAAACATAAATAAATCTTCATATAGGAGAAAGCTGAGTCTGTCCGTACTGCGGGGTGACTGTGTGCTTGTGCTGAAATAGGCGCTCTAATCTGCTGCAGTCAGCGTGTGTACGTGTGGCTGTGGCTGTGTTTGTGCGTGTGCGTGTTTGTGCGCCCCTCGGTGTTTGTCGGAGAGAAAGCACGGATCGGGGCGGTTATTGTCCTATAACCAATCCTACCGTATCTCGCATTGCTAAGAAAGCATTGACAGATGTGCTTGCTAACAATCTGAAAGCCCATTAATACTTATGGTTTTACGACTCTTAAATTGATGTTTAATGTATGAAGAAACGCGCTCGCGTTCCTTGCTGCCCATGATGTTATTGTCTCTCAACTTAACCACAGTTTCTTAAATGTCTTTAATAATCTGTATTGGGAAATTGTATATGGGGCTTCCAGTGAGAGCTACTTGGTTGCTAACGACACATTTCTTTACCTTACAGTCGGAGCTTGGGCCCACTGTCCATAACCGGACAGAGGTAGGTGGGAAGGGCCCGGTGCACTCCACCTCCAGCGGGGGGGCGTTCGAGGCGGTGCGCTGGCGGGTGGAGAGCCTGGAACAAGAGCTGGAGCGGAAGCTGGAGATGCTGGAGAAGGAGAGGGCCCAAGTCCACAAGGCGGCCCATGACGGGCGGCACGAGATCGACGAGGGGCTGGAGGACCTGCAGCACCGCATCCTGGAGCTGGAACAAAGTGAGGACTGGGGGCATGCGAGGTGGGGGGGGGGGGGGGGCAGCCATGAGGGGAGGACAGATGGAGGGGACGAGTGTGAAAATGCAGAGAAGGTGCATAGGGGAAATAGTTTAACACATTAGTGTGTGTGTGGGGGGGGGGACTGGCCAGAAAAGCAATTAATGGTGGAGTCAAAGAAATGAGTCAAAGATGAGTCAGACAGACTCCTTCCTGTTTCTTTCCACCACCAGCAGACCTGAAGATCCCTCATTAGCAAACTGCTCTCTTATATTATCTGTCTGATCTATTTGACTTAGTAATTTCATTTATCTAAAGTGGCCCATAGCTTTTAACCTCTTATCCCATTTGTATTGTTGAATATCTGTTGAAAAACTGATTCATGGCAGCAGGGGTGATTCTTTAAGGTGGGGATGCATAAGTGGGGCCTTAATTAATATACAAGGGCCAACTTTAGCATTAGCCAATGAAATGTTTTGATATGGTGAGTGGCAGGGGAACGGGCATTCCAGAGACCAATCAGCTTTCAGATGGCTCATGTGCCCCTGTGGCCCCGCCTCCTTGCAGCTATATATTGACACAGTAGGTGTGCAGCTGCAGTTGCTTGGTTTTCCAAGCCCGTAGTTAAAGCTCCTTCTTCTGTGGTGCCGCTAGTTATTATCCTGTTTATCACCTCCTCCGCAGGTCTCTCTGAGTACAGCTACCCAGAGGGCTACAAACTCTCCTTCCCCATACGCACCAACTACATGTACGCCATGGTGCGGAGACCGGTGCCAGAGCTGTATGCCTTCACTGCCTGCCTCTGGCTGCGGCCATCCGGGGGGGGCATCGGCACGCCCTTCTCCTACTCCGTGGTGGGGCAGCCCAACGAGCTGGTGCTGCTGCAGGGGGTGCACACCCCCGTGGAGCTGCTCATCAACGACAAGGTTAGAGCCTAATCCGATCACGTGAGCGAACCTGTCGCCTTGCGGCGAGCGAGAAAGTCGCGTGCAAAGTCCCACCCCAGCAGTGATGAAATACTGGAAGCACTGGAGGCAAATATGCAGCATGGTAATAATAGCATAGTGTGCAAATGGGTTAGGACTCCGTGTCCGTAATCAGAAGGTTTTTGGTTCAAATCAACCAGCAGTCTGATATCGCAGTTTGGCCCCTGAACAAGGCCCCTAACCCCCAACTCCAGGGGCGCTGCACACCAGTTGACTCTGCACTGTGACCCCCCCCCCCCCTCCCCCCAACCTTGGTCTCACCTCTCTGAGCACTGGAGAGCAAGATGGGGTAGGCGAAAAGAGCATTAATCAAGTCTATTTTAAAAACATACAGACATACAGTGATTACTACTATTACATGCAGTGACAGTTACACATACACTATGACTAATGTAGTGTGGTAGCAGCCATATAAATATTATGAACACGATGCAGATATGGAAGGCGGTGAATGGGCTTGTTGGACAGAGCTCAGCATTCCGATGTTGCAGTGGGGGTTCGTGTCTCAGGCTGCAGCTTGTGGCCCTGATGCTGCAGTGCTGGCAGGACTGTGTGTGTCCCGTTCCTCTAAACATACCAAACAGACCCCCCCCCCCCCATTTGCAGGGATGCTAATGCCCGGTATTATAATATTACCCATTGAGATTCTGAGGGTGAGAGTGCAGCCTCTCTCCACAAGGGGGCGTGACGCCCGCCCCTTGCTCTGAGTTTTTGTAGTTTGCACGTCTTCTCCAGGTACTTCCGGGTGTCTCTGAATTTCCCCTCGGTTGCAGTCGTGCTTGAGCTTATGTATGTGTGCGCCCTGCGATGGGCTGCCCTCCTGTCAGAGGTGTCCCCTGTCCCCTTCCCTGTACTTCCTGGCATAGACCCCAAGCTAACCACCATCCTGGACATGCAAGATAGATGCATGCATCGTGTATTGGAAGTGCGAAAACTGTGGGCCTTATGTGGGTTTATGTAAGGCAGGTCGTGGTGATGTTTTTGGTTGGATCTGGGGATTATGTAATTAGCGACAGGATCTAATCCAAACCATGTTCTCTGTAATATAACACCTCTTTGTTTTTAGATGACTTTTCATCCAGTTTCTTTCGTCTTGGCTGCAAATCCGGCACCTGATTTATGCACAATTCCCTTTTCATCTCTTTCGCTACTGCGTCGCCGTGCTAACCACACCGCCTATGCCACCCTCCCCGCCTGCAGGTGGCGCAATTGCCGCTGTCCCTGCCTCAGGGGAAATGGCAGCACGTGTGCGTCAGCTGGAGCCTGCGGGACGGGGTGTGGAAGGCCTACCAGGGGGGCAAGCTGAAGGGCGAGGGGGCGGGCCTTGCTGCCTGGCACCCCATCCGGCCCGGGGGGGTACTCATACTGGGGCAAGAGCAGGTGAGTACTGCCCATGCGAGGGTGGGAGAGGCGAAAATGCACTATGCACATCTCTGTGTATATACTGGCTGCCGTTATATTATATGTATTTATATAGCTCATTATATTTACTTGCCATAATTGCACTATTGCACTCATAATTGCAAATATTATATTCATACATAGTAAAATTTGTATGTTTACTAAACATGCTGCTTTATACTATAACCACAATTACTTTCACAACCTCTTTCATATAGTTTATATTTTATATTTTTAATACTTCACGTTCTTTGTTTATTTATCGTAATCTACTTTATCTTCTGTCTGTTAATATTCATGTGTATCTCAAAGCATCGCTGGGAAATCACAGACGTTGAGTTTCGTTGGAACTTGTTATAGTGACAGTAATGGCATTCTACACTCTCAGAAAAAGGGGGAAATATTTGTACCTTTGCTTGTCACTGGGGCTGTACCCTCAAGGGTTCGCCAGTTGTACCCTGAGCTGTAGGTGGACTTGATTCGGTGAGTGGCAGGGGAACCCTTGATGGACTCTGAGGAACATTTCTGTACCGTTGATGGTACATTAATGCTGTTTGTACCTTTGGTATGTTCCTCAGAGTCAGTTTCTGCACCTTAAAAAGTTCAATTACAAGGGTACAGCCTCAGTGACAAGCAAAGGTACAAACTTTTGCCCTTTTTTTCTGAGAGTGTACATGTAGGACTTGGATATTATGCACTTATGCAGGTTTAGACAGAATTAGGGGCAATATTTTAGCTGTGTTACGGTAACAATGTGTCAAATATAAGCCCATTTGTCAGGCAGGGGGGGCTTTTCTCCAAAGCCTTTCATTCTGCTCCTACCTTCCCTGTCCCACTTTGATCCCATATCCACTCTTCCCCACCTCACACCTAGGCTTTGTAGATCTCTCTGCTTGGTCACCTGACCTGCTCACTTCCCGCCTCTGCCCCCCACCCCCCTTTTAACATCCACACAGGACACTCTGGGGGGGCGCTTTGACGCCGCGCAGGCCTTGGTGGGGGAGCTGGCCCAGTTCAACCTGTGGGACCGGGTGCTGGCGCCCAGCGAGGTGTCCGGCCTGGCCGACTGCAGCCAGGTCACGCTGGGCAACGTGGTGCCCTGGACAGAGCGGGACGTCGACGTGCTTGGGGGGGCCACCAAGGAGCCACTGGAGCCGTGCTCACAGCGTGCCGACGGGCAGCAGTGAGGTGGGGGGCAGCTGCGGGGGGTTGGGTTGGGGGGGGGGCTGGTCGTGGGGTTACATGGGTTTGCGAGGCAGGGAAGTGTCTGAGGTTTGAGAGCAGTGGGGGGAGGGTGTAAAGGGGGGGGGGGTGGTTGTCCCAGCCAGAACGTGACCAAGCTGGAGGACGCTGTTTACCTGTCACGTCTGCACTGCGCAGGTCTGCACTGCGCACGTCTGCGCTGCGCGTGTCTGCACACCAACTGAGCAAAGCAGGCGTGATCTCCCACACTGTGTTCTTTTCTTCAGACCCGGGCTCTGTGTACCTGTTTGCTCGGACATGGGGGCGCGGCGGGGGGGTCCTCAGCCTCCTCTGGCACCTGCCCTCGGGAGCTTTGCTTCTGGACTTTCCCCAGCCCCTCATTTTTATCCAATCTCTCATCTGCCATCTCCATGACTCAAGGCCACCCAGTCTGACCCACAGTAGATCCCTCGGGCCTTCACATGTCAATGCATGATCGCCATGGCAACCGGAGGTCCAGCCAAACCAGAAGGCGCAGACTCCTTGGAGATTACAGATAGGTTCATGTCAGAAAGCCCCCCCCCCCCCCCACACCCATGCCTGCTCTGAGGTGGACAGTGCGGCAAGACCGAAGGAGCACACGGCTTGATTTCGGCAGACATGTTCTGAAGCACAGGAGTTAATAGAGAAGCACAGATCAGAATCTTACATATCAGGTCATGAAACCCACAGCGGAGCAGGCTGGGCGCTTAGTGTGAAAAGCAGGATCCTGATTGGACGGAGATGGGGGGCTGGCCTATTTTTGGGATTTTTGTGAACGTAGGGCAATGGGTGTACGGGGGCAGGCCTTCACTGTTTTGCGCCAAAATGTGTCCAGAAAATTCTATTACGCCACGTAACTAAAATTTGCCCCCCGGAAACCCTCCACCCCTTCCCACCCCCCACTGTAAAGTTTCTCAAATCCATTTTTATTTGCATGAGTGACCAGATCAAGTGAGGTCATTTGGACCAGCTCGAGCGTGCGGCACCTTGGATGGGTCCCAAGTCGGCCGCGTGCCCCTCTGCTCCGAAAGCGGATGCGCAGTGCCTATCTGGTCACACGTTTAAAAAAAAGAGGTGAAGTAATTACTGATTTCTTTCGCTGTTGGTTTTCCAGTTGCCGAGTGTGATGTCGGTATTGTGTTTGCTTATATTTGTACCTCTGGTTCTTCTATGATGTCATAATATAGCTGTGAAAAAAACTGAGATGATTCTATCTGCCTGAACATTTAAACTGTTTTTATCGCCCCGTGTATAAAGACTGCATTCTCACGTTGCATTCAGTCTCTGTCTTGCTCCCTTTGTCTGCTTTACGCATAAGTTAAGAACTTTTGTAACTCGTTTTTCTACTTCTAAATCTCACACGGCTTTACACTCCTTAGTTTGTGTGAGTTCTGTCTGTGCACCATGTATGTTTAAAAAAAAAAACCAAACAGAATGGCCACAAATAAAAAAAATGGATTCAAGCTGAACTCCAAGTTCTTAAAGCTCTCTTGTTTTTTTTTTTTAATCTTCTTGTTGGTGCTCAGTTTTTTTTTTTTTAAATCCCTCAGGAAGGGGGGGGGGGGCATTTTTGCGGAGGTGTGACGCTCAGATTCTGAGGGGGCGGACGGGGGTGTGGCGGAACTGGAAACGGCGGCAGAGCCTGGCAGAGGCTCCGGAGCAGAACGGGGTTCTGGACAAACTACGGCATGATGTGCTGGGGGCATGGCGTCCACCGGGCAAACTGATGGGGGGGGGGGGGAGATGAAAATAACAGACGGGAAGGGAGGGAAATTTGGTATGGGATGGAAAGACGGCTCTACACTGACAGACACTTCGCTGCTGCAATGTAGAAGGAGCGTGGGTGAGATAGGAGGACATACAGATCCTTATTGAGGCATTTCAGCAGGGATTTTACCATGGTACAAGCCCCTGTAATGGCCCAGGAGCACCGTGGCCTTTCCAAATAAGGAAGAACACAGCCGGGTCGCACAGCATGCTGGGATACGCTCCAGGTCCCCCCTCGGCCATCGTGGACCGGAAGAGCGGTCGGAAGATGAATGGACAGTGCATGAGCCTGGCCCCCTTTAATTAATAATGTGTCACCGCCCCAAGGTGCCTCCGGATTGACGGCCAGGAATTTAACAGGGGATTTCAGTGATTTTACCCGCCTCTGACGGGCCTCGGCGGCGGAGCACGGTCACATGATGTGGATGTTGATCGTTTAAAAGGTAAAGGGGCTGCGCAGGTCCGGCTGGACCCGTGTGCTAAGTTACTGAGATCATAGCCACTATAATAATCCCGACAAACTGTTCTCTGCGTGCTTGGCGCGGCGCCCTCGTGTGGCGCGTGTGGCCGTGACGCATGCCCGCCGGCCACATGCCTCCATCTCCACACCTACGCCGGCGTGCTCTTCCAGGCGCCCGCTCGTCACGCCTCTCTCGTCGCTGCTTTGCGTTGCTGCGTTATCGCCGCGTGCCTCTGCATTGCCCTTGATTCCGTCTTGCTGCTGTCCTCTCGTTCCAGGGTACGACGCACTTCATTGTACAATATTAATAACCTCTGAAGGCCACACTGTCTCTGCCTTGGCTTGTAAATTATACATCCGTCATAATTAACTCTGCCCCGGCTTTTCATGCCATTTCCATCCTACCGAGACCCATTTCATCACCGCTCGTCCCTTCGAGGTACGGCGTCTCCCATCCTCCCCTTCTCACTGCGTCGCAGTCGTCACCACGGCTCTCTGACTCAAACCCTCCCCCCTCCGTGTCACCCGCTGTCACTGGAGGCTAACGCTTGCCAGAAGAGCTCCTGTCACGTTGGAGCCGTGGCAAACGCGGCCAGCGACCTTGGGAACAGGAAGGCTGTGTGAAAAACCAACCCCCACGATCATTATCATTTTGGGCCGTATTCGGATGCTTTTTTGCGCAGTCGTGTTTAGTTTCGGTTAACAGGGCAGCCATTGTGCTCCAGACTGTCACCATGCTGGTGTCAAAGCGGTTTCTGAAAATACATCAAAGGGGTTGGGGGGGGGGGAGTTTGACAGGCATAGAGCTGAAAGCCGTTCGTATTTCAGCCCGATGTCACCGAAACTCACATAACCCGTGACCATCTTCTGTAAAGCGACGCTTGAGGAGGACTGGGTGAGTACAGGAAGGACAAGCGCGGACAAAAGCTGAGCCTTCCATACAGTCCCAGAAAGATCCACACGTGGACAGATGCGAGACAAGGCCTGGTCTCCCCCTCCCCATTCTGTCTCTCACTTCCAAGATTCGAGATCCAAGCTATTTATTGTGCAGTGTTCACACAATGAAATTCTTAGTTTGCTCCTCCAGATGCTGCGGTAAAAAAATGAGGTACAGAAAACAATAGCACAGTAGATAAAGATATAAAAAATACATATCCACCTTAGATAAGAATGTCAAAGTATGTATGAATAAATAAATGAATAAACAGACAAACAAATAAATAAGTAGAAGTGGCTAACAATGTAAAATATAGATAGATACTCATATCACTCTGAGTGTTCCCCAGAGACTGTTCCCTATTTCTTCTCAGTGCCCATGTTGTACAGACCATCAATCTCTTTATTCCCTCCCTCCACTATGGTAAAGTTACCATAAACCCCCTTGTTCTTAAGTGGAGGCCCCCACTATGCTTTGATACCTTTGCCCACCGGCCACCAATCTAGATTTATGTACATTCGTGTCTTTCTTTGGTCTGTTTGATACACAGCATCAACTTAATTTCAGTTTGTCATTTATGGTGGTGTATCTTTTTCTTCTTAAGCTGAACAATGTCTGATCCCACACTTACCCACTCATTTCATTGTACAAATCGATCCCTGGTTAGATGTTTCATAATCCAGATTTCAACCCTCTGTCAGAGGGGACTGGGCCACGTAATTCTGTCTCAATAATGTATTCGACTGTGCTTAGATAAACCAGCTTAGTCATTATGAGATCAGTTCTTTGATTGGCTTACTGGGACAAACACACAGAGATATTAAAAAAAACAGTCAGATCACTTATTTCAGTCATTTCAAGATGTTTACTCAACAGTTTAATTCAGCAGTGGGAGTGAGAGTCGCAGCCCTTTGGATGTGATCAGATTTACTCACACTGTGACACAGTTTACTTTTGACCTAACATGAATCACACAGAGATTCAATTTAAACAAACATGCTCCTTATACATGAACTCATCAATGGTGAGTAAAGCAACTAATTCATAAGCACTAAGTGAGGTATAAGCAATACTATAGACAATGAACCATTGCAACCATGCAAATATGCTTATGTCTTCCTTTACAACTTTAATCACTAAAAAAACATCACCCCTCCCCTTGTGCTATTTCACTTTATCTGCCTGGGATTAATAATCCCAAGTAATCCCCAAAACTAGAATAAAAGGTCATCTCTAGCTGAATAAACTGGCACAAACGTGTCTTCAAACAATTCTATGATATTAGAACAAAATTCAGCAAGACGTATTCTTCAAACTGCCCAGAGCAAACACGAATTACATGTTTGCAGATTAAATAAGCAGATCTGTCCTGCAGAAATTCTGTATTAATATTCTGGGAACATATGATGTGAAAAAGTACAACTGTTTATGTGATTAAAGTAACATAGTAGAAGGCAATCGAAAATTTTGTATCCTGTCATTCATCCTTGATTTAATTAACACAGCATGCACTTCTGTGGACATTATGTGGCACACAATAGTGAACATTTTAGGACTGATTAGAAAAGAGACACAGGCGATTCCTGATGTAGGTCAATGGGCTGAGGCAGGGGCAGAGAGAGGAAGCAAGGATGGAGAAGATGTGTTTTATCAGCACGAATAAGACTGGACACAGTTGCCACATATAAAATTCGTATAGCTGTGACACTTAAGACTTCACTTTCAACAGGTTAATTCTGTTTCATGATCAGTTTGCAGATCATTCAGGGAAACCAAACATTATTTATAAACCCATACTAACTGCCATAGTTCATCACTGTATGATGTAGAATTGTATATTTCATGGATCCATCTTCCAAAACCACTTATCTGTCACACTGTCACAGTAATCCTGGAGCGTACCCCAGCAAACACAGGGCAAGAAACTAGGAAATACCCTGGTGAAAATGCAGTCTGCTGCAGGGTACAGTTGTGTATTTTATAGTACAAAACTGATGAATGCAGAGATAAGTGACATTAGCATCCAATGTAGATTAAACTCTTTTTCCCCTGACATGCACTAACTATAACTCATAATTAGCAATTGGAACATGAGCACCAGACAAAATAAACCATTTTGTATACAGAGAGAATATAAACTGTCACACAGAAGTTATATCTAAATTATTTTTTATTTTGTTATGTGTGTTATACATACTGCAGTTCCCATTTGATTCATGAATAATAAACAAGCATGAAATTTGTTGAGGAGCTGTGATTGATATTCTGTACAACAGTACTTGCTTCAAGCCCAGTTTGTTCAGAAGCATCACTATATAATGCGATAAGTCAATTAAGCCATTGCATCACCGACCACTGGGGAATCACCAACCATTCTGCCTTTGCGTCTCTAAGGATATCTCAGCAAGCTGCAATGAAACACAACCACAGTGGCATACATATAAGAGATCAAAGTGGGTAGGCTCTTGTGTAATAACTATTGGATTTTATATCGACGCTACTTCCAATAAACTCATGTAATGATTACAGCAATTAAGGCCACTATAACACCTCTTTAGCGGTATGACAAATATTCAGGCGTTTGTGATAGAGAACTAAAGCGGTCCTTCTTAGGTGCTACATGTTTCTGATTGACGGGCGTATCTACCAATAGAAACGAAGATTTAACACTGGGTGGGTCTTTCCACAAGAGGGGAGCGACACTGGTCGCTATGGCTGAAATGTCTCCTTAACAACCAAAACAGAGGCAAGAAACTTCTGTAGCTAGCTGCAAGAGAACGGTATATTACTTATAAGCTATTTATCGAGACAACAGCTAGCAGTTTAACGTATATGCACACGTGCAATTTCTGTGAGAGTAATGAAACAATCAGCATATGGAAACCTTATCGGTTTCGTGTGTCGTGCTTGTCTCGATGGAGAGAGATGTTTTCGATTAGTAGATATTAAAATGGACATAAAGTGTTTTGCAGCTATATAAATCGACTGTCATAAGTTCACTACTAGTCAGTCAGTAAACGTCTAAACATTCTAGCCGTGCATTGCATGTTAGAAAGCACGATCGTTAGCTAACCTATATATCTCTGGAGTGTGTCTTAAATGCATTGATGATTTGCTGCTTGGTAAAACCTAACTTTTAACGACTTATGCAAAGCAAATTAGTCACTGCTGTACAGCGAACTAACAGCTCGTTCCAAAAAGTGGAAATGCATGTGGCTGTAGCGATGGAAAGCGTTTCAAATCATTTGGGCTCAAACTGCCAATGTAGGGCTATTTTGGTAAGGAATAAAGACCTATTTAACCGTATGTCCTTGACCTACAGCTAGCTGCACTGTCAGGAGTGTTAATGACGTTTGCTGCTTGTGGTCTTCTCTCCAAGGTGCAATAGGTAAGGGGAATGGCTGAGACGGCCGAAAGCAAGAAAGAAGAGGCGGATTACAAAAGGGTCCACAGCTTCCCTTTGATCAGGGTCAGCAAAGTGTGTGTGTCTGTGGGGGTAGGGGGGGGGGGGTGGTCGTGTAAAGTCAGTGGCATAATTTCTGATGTTGTTCCTTTATTCTTTATTAAATGTTGAAATTAATCATGGAAATTGTAATTTCATTTTCAGTAACATCTGTGGACTGTGATCATAGGTGGGAGTGGTGCCCTAAATCGGCGCTAAACCCGTAAATCGCTTTGTGTTCGCTGTGCAGCACACGGACATGCCTGAGGAGATGAGAGTGGAGACCATGGAGCTGTGTGTCACAGCCTGTGAGAAGTTTGCCACCAACAATGAGGTCAGGACATGTGTGTGTGTGTCTGTGTGTTCTGTGGAAGTCCAGTGTCTAAGGAAAGAATGACGACTGAAATGGGAAATTTATGCTGGAAAGCAACACAAACATGCGGAGAACTGTAAAGTGTATATCTACCACGCCGCCATTCCATCTCAATCTCCAAGTCCAAAATGAAGCAGACCTAGATACAGATCATCCATTTAGCTGGAAACCTTTTTACATACTAAGGGACTATGGTGTTCAATGTCATAACTTTTTGGCTCCCCATAAGTGCTTTGTGGTAACTGAGAATTACAAAGATTAAGTACAAACTCAATTGTAAGAACTATTGTCAGTAATGCTATAACAATGGAGTAGTGGTACAGTGATTATATGAATGATAATTCTTGTGTTTCTCCGGCACGGCATCTCATGTCCGTATAACAGGCACGCTCCTGCTGGGTGCTTTTTAATCCCAGCTTTGAGTCATCCAGTTGTTGGTAATCTAATAAATGCTTCCCGTTATTAGTTCAGTGCCCTGTTTACATGTTACTTGCCCCCTATTTTCATTCAGCAAACGTACCATTCTGAGCGAAGCAGAGCGTTTCAAAGAAAACAGCAGCTCCTTTCACTCGTATATATCACCTTCCTGTTGATTCCAAACAAAATATGCTGCCTGCATTTGCCTAAAGCAACACTGTATGAGAAATGACCTTCTCTCAGAGTTGCATTAACTCCCCGGCTCCTCGTAATAGATGCCAGCCTGGCTGTAACTGCATGTATTTTCATTTGGTTTCTCTCATATTAATTGGGGGCTGTGTTTTCTTCCTAACCCTCGTTTGTAAGTCAGTCCACTGATAGGGAAACATTGCCGCATGTCAGAAGTGGGGGATTTAACTTTCCGAAAGTACATTACAATAGACTGTTCAACAAGCAAGGGGAACACAACAGACTGTTCCGCCGTTTGCTGCTTTACAGATTATAGTTTGTAATAACTGCTGCCAGTGGCTGACAGACACCAGTGTAGGATGTGCTGGGCTGGATGTCTCTCACTAAAACTGTAGCTTTGTGGCTTCAAGAGCTCCGTAATTAAATTTTTTGTCTCAAGAAGGACTTGATCTCCTTATTTACTTAAATATATTGATATCGTCTCACTTAGACAGGAAACTTCTTGAGGTAAGATGAGTATCGGTGCTTCACATATCAGAGTCTGATGCACTGAAAGGGTCGGTCTTTGTGATACATTTCTGGCACTTTGTTCACAGATGCTGCTTAGGATGAAAGTACCTTCGGAGTGAATGAACCCTATGTGTGTAGGAAGAGTTCACACATTTCAGTCATTATTGCTAAAATGCTTGTAGTTTTTCCCCCTTAGTAAATACCCAACAGGACAGCAGAAAGTGTTAATTTCACAATTAATACATTTATATGCGTAACTAATCTGTATGGCTGCGGTATGCATGAATACAAAGGTACCACATTACTTGTTTATTCAAAATATTTTTATTGTTTGTATGTAGAATGTGTGACTGATTGACAGAGGTGTGAATGATGAGCGAATGTTTTTTTGTGTTTTTGTATTTTGATTTATCTTTACCCAACCCCAATGTGGGACATCTGGCTCCTGGAGGAATGACATTTCACGGTCGCCTTGTGGGGCCTGATGCACAGATGTTTGTGTACATGGGTATAAAGTTTGGCATATGGGGAGATGATGGTAAAGAATCTTGAATGTGAGGGTGCTGTACAAAAGGTCTGTGGGTCAAGGATGGTTTTATAAATTGCTTCGTAGAATTGTCAGCCCTACCGTGACCCGGCTCTCTTCCCTTCCTCCTCTCCAGAGTGCAGCGAAGATGATCAAGGAGTCGATGGATAAGAAGTTCGGAAGCTCGTGGCACGTGGTGATCGGGGAGGGCTTCGGGTTCGAGATCACGCACGAAGTCAAGAATCTGCTGTACATGTTCTTTGGAGGCAGTCTGGCAGTGTGTGTGTGGAAGTGCTCCTAGCGAGGTGTGTGTGTGTGTGTGTGTGTGTAAGTGCTCCTAGCGAGGTGTATGTGTGTGTGTGTGTGTGTGTGTGGAAGTGCTCCTACCAAGGTCTTCTGCTGACCTGTGTTTGTGTGTGTGTCTGTCAGTCAGTGTAAGTGTGTGGGGCTCTGCTCCTCAACTCCAGCCTCTCTATACCGTTATGTCCTGCTCTGACCTGCCTGTCTGTGTTAGATCAGATCAGGCTTGTTCTGCAGAAATGCCTCATATCCAGTGTCTCCTGCTGCAGACTTGCTCTCAGAGAAACCGCGTCTGAATCCTCATCACTCTCTTCTGTTGGCCTCCCATCCTTCCTCTTACACGCCATTTTAGAAATTCACCTCACATTTCCTCTCACTTTCTGGGAGGGGAAAAAAAATGTTTATCTCTATGAGCTGTCTGGCCATCTGTCAGCAAAACACTCACATCCCTGTTCTTCCCTCCCTCTCTGTCTCGTAAGTCCTTTTTTAACTACACTAGTATAAGTATTTTGTAATTCTACTGTTCATTGTGTAAATAGTTTGCAACTGTAAAGACTTGAATCTGATTTTTGTATAACACGTCCTCATGTTGAATATTGAAGTGCTGATGGTGATGGTGGTTTGTTCCGACACATCACAAGGGCTCAGTCACTCTAACTTGAAGGAATATTTCTGCAATGTTAGCGAAATTAAATTTTAAATCTGAAATAAGGTTTTTGTCATAAAATGTTTTATGGGTGGTATTTGTATTATTGAGAAAATAATTGTTGTTATGATTATTAATGAGATTTTTTTTTTTTTCTGGTGTTAAAAATCTGTGCAGCGCGAGTATAGGTGACCTAGTTAATTGCATAATAAAATCCAAATTCGACAGGAGAACTGTGTGACTCAGCAATTAATTTAGACAGTGTCACTGTTACGCAATGTACGGTGTGAAATCCTTCGCTTCAAAATTGTCAACTGAGAGGACAAAGACGTTATTTCTGTCTGCGCGGCTTTCTATTCCGTGTGGAAGGGTTAGTGACGGAAAAACACGGGCTGCAAAAGCAAGAAAAAAAACGTTGGTAGATGTTTAAAAATGTTAATTTCTTGTGGCAACCTACGTATTTATTTAGCAGAGACTTTCATCCAAAGCGACATTCAGTTGAGAAAGCAGGGTCACACTGTCCCTGGAGCAGCTGGGATCAGGGCCTTTAGTAGGGGCCCGACAGTGACATCATCCTACTGGGGTCTGTGACCTTCCGCTCTCAGGTGCGACATCCTGTCCCACTGAGCCGCCCACCACCCTGCATAGCTGCTGACTTAGTGAAATAAACAGGCACTGTGACTTTTAGCCAGACTGTTGTAGACTTTAGGAGTCTCACTAAGAGAGTAAACTCCCCTGCGCTCATATTCACACTTAGTTAATGCTGTTATCCGGTATGCAGCGAATGCTGGAAGTGGAAGAAGAAGCAGGGCAGCGGGTGATGTAGCGTGCGGCTAAGCTGTGCTAGCAGTCCAGGAGGGGTGTCCGATTGCACCTAAGGAGCCAATCACAGCTCCACTTTCCTTTCCCGGTCGTCTAACCCTGAAACTGGCACAGGGGCCTGGTTGGCATCGCTGGCATCTGTACCCTTGTCACCCGCCCCCTCCTGTTCTCCCGTAGCTCTTCCTCGCTCTCTGAGACGGACTGGCGACAGACTGGTGCTCGGGGACTGAGGGGGATTAGGCTGAACTTCGCTACCCAAGCTGTTGCTTGAGGAAGGAGCAGAGAATACCAATGTATTAAGATGGGGGGGGGGGGTAGATGGTGATGCAGGGCATTCTATTCGCTCGTGTTTGATGCTCCTGCATATCCATGAACGTTTATCGACTTTCCTGGGAAGAGTGGGAATCCTGTTCCATTGGTTTCCTTCCAGAATATTTCGCCTGACAGCTGCTGACTGTTTTCCTGTATTGTGTACTTGCATATGCTTCTACTATACTCCCTTGACCATAAAATATTTAACACCAGCCAGAGTTAAATCCTGAGCAGTGTGCATGTGCATTTTCAGTTTAAAAACATAACAAACATTACTCTTCAGGCTGCCTGTTCGTGGAAACAAACACTGATTTGCTCCCCTGAACTACTGCTCAGCTTCACGGACACACAACCTGAGTTCGGGCGGCTATGCTATGGCAGCAGTTACCCCAAGCTGGGATGTGCTTCTGTATCAGAAACAAATTGCCCCTAAATGCTCCATGGACAGATAGTGAGAGTGTATCCATATATACAACCAAAAGTACTTTGTTCCCGAAATTCGTTGCTGTTTCTTAGCAATGCACACCCTGCAGGGGGCAGTAGACTTGGGCTTGGCCCCGACGTGAATGCGTCTGCGTGCATAAGAGTTTGAGTGCTTGCATCCCCATTCAATAGTAAACCATTCATGTTAGGTGCTGCTGAAATTAAGTGGTTACTCAAAGCAGCTAATGGTGGACATTATGAGGAGGACGAGAGGGAAAGATGAGGGTCAGAGGGAGTGGGATTATGGGGGGGATTGATAAATAGATGCTAGAGTGGACTGCAGAGTGGGGTGGGTACAGGGAATAAAACAGAAGAGGGGGTTTAAAGAAAAAAAAACAGAATAGGGAGGGTAATGAATTTTTCATGAGATCTGCACCGTTGGGTATTTCTAGCGTAGCATATTTTCGAGAGATTTAAGTTCACCCCAAACCAGCATGGTATTCCACCTGGTGAGCATGTGTTACTGATTTATGAGACTCCATGGAAATCTGTTCGCACTTATATAGGGGATTGTTGGAGTTCTGTCCGGGCAAAGCACCGGAATACCACAGAAAGTAGGGGAGCCATCCATCTTCCCTTAATACTTACCCAGTACAGTAGTGTTTCCCAGTCCGGTACTGGGAACAAACAGATGGTCCACTTTTTTGCTCCCTGCCGGGAGCTGGAAGGGAGCAAAATTGTGAACTGTCTGGCAGGGAGCTGGGAGGGAGCAAAAATGTGAACTGTCTGGCAGGGAGCTGGGAGGGAGCAAAAATGTGAACTGTCTGGCAGGGAGCTAGGAGGGAGCAAAAATGTGAACTGTCTGGCAGGGAGCTCGGAGGGAGCAAAAACATGGACCGACTGTGGGACCCAGAGGACCAGGTTGGTAAACACTGCAGTACAGGATAAGTGTGAGCTTGGATCCTATCCCAGGATGCACGGGGCAGGGGACACCGTGGAGGGATGCTAATCCATCGCAGGGATTTTGGGATTTTTCACAGCAAAGCGGGGTGAAGCAGATAAGGAGAAAATATATATATACATGCGACGTGAACTCTGTTTTTTATTCTGTGTTTGTGGGGGCGTGCTGGCTTGCTGTGTAAATGTGAATTAGTCATTTCGCTGCATTATGGCTGCCTGTCAAAGTCTGAAGACTATCTGGCTCTCCCAGCATGAAGCGTCCCTCTGCAACCCGTGGTCGTGACAGCAAATGAACACGGAACGACCCGCTAACCCCGTGTTGCGGTGCGTGTCGCCATTACTGCAGTATTCCCACATTATTTGAGCATCCCATCCCAGTTCCCCCTCAATTCCTGACAACTGCTCATAAACATGACATTCGATAGAGAGGGATCTGATATGAATATCATGGAACCTCACTTGCAGCATCTTTCTGCTTTTCCTGTACAGTCTCTGCTGAGGATATTGACCACGATGGACAGGTGTACTCCCAGGGGCAATTCTAGGATTTTTTTAAGGGGGGGGGGGCATAAGTGGGGCCATAATTCATGTAGTGGAGCCAACCTTATCATTAGCCAATGATATGTTTTGAATTGGTGAGTGACAGGGGAGGGAGTACTTAGAGGGCCAATCAGCTTTCAGCAGGGCTGGTGCCCCTAAGGCCCGCCCTTGTACACACCCCTGTCTGCTGCACCCCTGAAATGCAGCAAAGCAGGACAGAGGGTAGAGTGGGGGCTCAGTGAGGCTCTAGTGTACCCACAGATAATCTGCACCACGCTGTTGTTGGTTCAAGGCGCTTATGTTCTTCCTGCCGCAGAGTCAGCTGAGCAGTACAGGTCAGGCAGGACTGTTAAGGTGTCACTGCGCCTCTTTTTCAGTGTTTAAATCTGCAAGTTCAGGCGATGTTTGGCACAGCAAGTTATATGATTCTGTAAGCAATTGAAAGGTCATCAGTTCATATCCCAAGGTCGGCAGACTGATGGCGCAAGGCCTTTAACTCCCAGCTGCTCTGGGGACTGGACTGTCTGACCCCCCTTTCTCATTTGTTCATCAATTTGGATAATGACGTCTGCTAAATAAAATGCAAAATTGACAAGACTCAAATGAACACTCAATATCTGATCATCAGTCTCTCAGTTAAATTTACACCTCTAAATTTCATTGCGTAAAATGATCAATACCGCACTGTATAGGTGCTGTTCATTTAAACAGACCACTGAGGACTGAATCACTTCCTTCATTCCTCCCTTTTTCCTAATGACATACTGCTGTCCTCAGAAGAGTCACCAGCCCTGCCCCTGGGTATGAACACATCATTGCTTGTGTGGATACAAGCCACAAACTCACTGATTATTTACCTCTTAAGACTCTGGCTGTGAACAGGGGATGTCAAACAGCAGAGAACAAAAACGTCATTGAGAAATGCCGTGGGATGTATTCACCGCCATCCGTCTTCAAACCTCAGTAGGTATTCGCCTGCCAAACAGTCTGTATGACTGTTTGTTACATAATCCTGTAATGCTCGTAAAGGGGTGGTGTATAAAGCCGTAGAACAGAGATTTTCATCCATGTCCGGTAGGTTGTGGGTTCAAATCCTGTGGCTGGCTGAACAGCCATATCATTGTTTGGCTAATGGGCTAAGGTCTTAACTCCAGCTGCTACCGGGGTGTTGGATGCTGAATGACCTTGCTCTCTGACCCCAAGCTTTCCTCGCTTGTATGTCACTTTAACTAAAACCACCCGACAGAGAAATAAATGTAACGCAGCGTCCATCTGGATGAAGCGCAGAGTCCATTTGCACCAGTCAGGACAGTCTGTTAGTGTCTATCAGCCTACGGGTGTGAAAAACGCCTTTGTGTTGCGTAACTCCACAAGTACACTGAACAGACAGGCTGCCGTACTTTCGAACAGGGGAGGGGTGTTTGAATCGGATTTCACAGAGATGGTTATCCTGTCCACCCGCAGGAAGAGGCTTCAGTGAGGGCTAAGAGGTGAAATCTCTGGATGTTGACACGGTTGCATTTGATGACCGATGCGTCTAAATATCCGACTCCAGCAATAACGCGACATGTCTGGTAAACCACAGCGCCAAGCGCCAGCAGCACTTGCTAATAAGATCACGATCTAAGATTGACTTCACCACAGTTGCCACGGTTACTGATCCTGTTATATTAGCCGTAATGGCCCCCTGCGACCCCGAATAGGACAAGTGCTTACAGAAAATGGGCGGATGCATAACCAAGCTACCTGCAAATTGATCCTTTCCATCTCCGATTAAAATCAGACACATCAGATTACATACAAGTTTCTGTAATTAATTTCTTCAATTATAAAAACATGCTGTGCGCATGTACCAACAAGCCCCAACACGGGGTCATTGATACATGTTATTTGCTTGGTTGGTGCAACATTAACAAAAATAACCAGAACTTTTGCTTTAATCCAAACTTAAACCAAACATCCATTGTCAGTAAAATAATGCTTCTGAATCAGTAAAACTATTTATCAAACTATCTTATAAATCTAAACGCTGACTAATAAGAACAGTAATAAAATAAAATCTTTGCCCCTGAACATTTTAAGAATTTCATCTTCTTTATTTCTTCAAATGTTTTTTTTTTGTTTGTTTCAAATAAAGAACTTGTTTTTAATCGTTGAACCGAAAATACTATTAAATACATTGGGTGTTATGTGCTAACCTGCCACAGCTCCACTCTGCATGCACTTCATGGTACAAGCACTGTAAAAAGAATACTGTAAAATCTACAGTAACTGGCTGGCAGCAATTAGGTAGAAAGTTGCTGTGATACATTTCACAGTATTGTTACTGCAAATTTATTCACAGTACCGGTAAAATACCATAATTTTTTACAATAAATATCATGCAGTACTGTACTGTACAGTACTGTAATTAGTACTTTCAATAGTTCACTCAGATACATATACAATTAAACATTTTTCTGTGAGTTCGTTCTTTGTCTGTTTTTGATTAAAAATATAGCGCAGGGGTCATAGCCACCTTAGCAGTGGGCAGCCTTCCAAACTCTTGACAAGATGGAGGAATATATATGTAGCTCAACGGCGCGTTAAAATACAAAATAATGAAATTATACATAACTATATTTAAAAAAAAAGTTTTATATTGTGTACGCACGGGAAATCTAGGAAAATATGTGAAGCTGTAATGTGTATGCACGACATGGACATAGGTTACAGGTGTCTTGTTAAGCTTTAAACTGATGTAGCGGATATTATTGCGTGCGTAACCTGTCATACGTCTCAGTCTGAATATCGCAAAACCACCAGAATGTTATTTGTAGGGAATTAAACTCCGTGTAAACTAGAAATATGTCTACTCATTAAATTAATTTATAATGACTGCTGCAGGAAAGTCAGGATAAACACAAAAATATGTGTTGGGTGGATGGAAAATCTACAGGCGCTTTTCCCCCATTGCATCGTCACGTCAATCATCGTGATTAAGTTAAACTTTTTGTCATAACTTTTGTATTTTACTCACGTACGCTGGGAGTCAGGTCATAGTAAATATATATGAATATACCTTTCTTCTTAGCGAATAAGTCACTGCATTAATTATAGTGCTGTAGAAGACGATGCAATACGAATATATCTGTGCAAAGGAACTCCTGTCAAAGATGAGTCATTTTCTCAGTTATTAATATAACTGTCTGGTTATTTTATAATTATATCCCTGTATAAATGAAAGAGAACGTTTTTAACAGATACAATGACATTATAATTCATGATTTAGAGTGACCCATCGCGGTAGAAAACAGAAAATGCATGCTGTGGTCGAAATTTTTCAAGCAAGTTAATTCAGACAAGATTAAATAGCAAAATGTTGCGTTATGATTTAACCAATGTTCTTACGATTAAAAGTCAAACTTTAATCCTGGAGAAAGCAGAAAACAGCTAGAATGTTTCGTGATTATGTAATATTTAGTGATCAATATCAGCACAATTTTGAGAGTATAGTGATTTTAACAACAATTATGAGGTTGTATTGCTTTTTGGTTTGGTATAACCATGATGATCCTTGCCGAAAACATTACAGATCAATATTCACTTCTTCTGTGAACTCTTGGTCTTCATATAGGCCTACTTGCCTGGCTGAATATGGACCTGGTTTTGTACATTCGTCATTTAAATAAAAATTACAAAATGAGCAACAAAAAAAAATCGTTTACCACAGCCAAGGTATACAGACTTATAAAAGTAGTGCTTTGGAACTGTTTATTGCCGATTTCATATTATGGCTTTTTGATATTATGCCACAAGATTAGTTAGAAACTACAGTGCCTAATAATTTTACCCTGACACTTTTTGTTTTATGTTTGGCACTTTATAGCCAACACCCTGGTCGGGGTTCCCATATTTCTAATAGCAAAACAAAAATATCAAAGTGTCATAGCTTCCGTTTTCTAACTGACAAAACCGGTATAACTGCAGATGCAGGGGGGCTACAAGCGACAAAGGTCTTCTGTTGCTTTGTTGGAACTGCATGCTGGAAGATTGATGCTTGGAGAACAAAGCAGATGTGACAGTTGCAGGTTTGAAAAGGCCTAAAGACAGAGTGACAACTGGCTAGATGCCGATATGGTGCTGTACAATTTACTCATACCGCTCTTTAAGTAGGGAAAACAATTGCTGATACTCACCTTGTTATTCAGTACCGGGTGCCGGTACTCGCCTTTTTATTAAGTACTGGGTGCCGGTACTCACCTTGTTATTCAGTACCAACACATACTGAGAGCCTGAGAGGTGCAAGTACTCTGAAGAGCAAAGGAAAGAGGTGCTGGTACTGCGAACCGGCACACAGCTAGCACTGGTGAAAACCCAGATTATCTCATAGTTTATGTTTTATAATTAAAATGTCCTATTGTTGTTTTAAAGAAGAAATATAATTGCATTTATTTAATGTACATTTTGGTTTTTATAAAATTACCATGGCTGCATGGGTTGGTGCCTCAACCTGGGTTGTTCCCCCACATCCCTGTATAAGACAAGCGGTTACAGAAAATGGCTGGATGGATGGAGGGATGGATGGATAGATGGAAGATTACTGGGGGTCTTAATAAGCATGCTAATTATGCACTTATAGGGAATTCAAGCCAATGACACCATTTTACCGTGTGAAAAGTGAGGTTTCCTCTATAAATCCCAAATCACACTTAGGTCTTTCCTTCGGCTAAACAGAATGTGAGCGGCGCAACTGTCGCGTCTGCGCGATGCGCCTGCGTCTGTGCAGGTCCTGCGCATTACGACAACCCCGAGAACCGCAGCGAATCCCTACCCAGAATTGCGCAGCAGGGTTGCGCAGACACACTGCCCAAGGAGCGCAGCCATTATCCAGCTCCGCAACCCGGACTGCTAAGCTTCATTACATTCAGCAAACGAATAACACCACAAAAACACCCCTGGCAATCTCATTCCTGAAAATAACATACTATTTTCATGTTTGTGTCCTGGTGCAATGCATTAAAAAAGAGGTTTCAACGCCTGAAGATATATATTTTTTCTAAAACTTGCAAAACTAGCTGGATGAACCGACACCACAATAGCTTTTGGGTGAATGTGGTGGCTGGAATGAAAATCTGTAGAAACGTTCTCGGCGAATATCCTGTGTTATCCATTCTCAAGCTTCTCACGTTTATATAGATATCTGGTGTACATGTAGAGTTTTAAAGGAGTGAACGATAGCTCGGGGACTGAATTCTCCCTGGACGTCAAGGTATCCCCGCTGTGTGGCAAAGACTGCGAGCTTTCAGCAGAGTGCGGTCCGTCTGTTCCCGGAGGAGCGAATCAGTGCCCCGTCCTCCTGCGTGAGTCGCGCCGCCGCCGCACGCCGCTTGCGCGACACTCTCCTGTCTGCAGACACATATATCGCTGTTTTCTTTGTATCAAAGAAAGATGCCGCGTTGAATTTAAATTCACTATATTAGAAAACGTGCTCAGAGGCCGGATTTCGTTTGATTTACCTGCGAGTTTAATTTGTTTATTAATTAAGATTAATTACGTTATATACACAAAATTATACAATTACGCTCACAGGCGACTGAACCTTAAGCATTTCTCACCTCCATGCATGTGATGCCAGTCCATGCCTGGCAGAGGCACATCGAGACGGTTATGTCAGCTGTCAGACAGTGTAGTGAAGTTGAGACCTCTGGGATTACAGCCTCAGTAAGAATGCGGATGTAAGGACTACCAGAACACACTCTTACACTTCGAGGGCACTTTAAAGAAATCAGGTCAGTTAACTGATGTCTTTGGACTGTTGGCGGAAATTTCTGGAACATGTGGAGAACACACAAGCTCCACATACGCCAAGTCAGGGCAGAGTTTGATTTGATTTCCTTCTACCATAAAGGTGGGATGCACCAGTGCCTATTGTTATTAGTAGTAGTAGTAACAGTAGGCCTAGTAGTGGCCAGTAGTAACACACATATTCAACTCAAAGGGTATGTTATTGCAATAACTTGTTTGAGTTTAAGTTGACGTTTGTCGGTGCAGTTGTACAGCAGTGAAATCACAATTAGCCGCTTTCACTGCAGGCTGACGCCGATCATATGTATATTTTCCATGCAGTATCCCAGTAATCCTCACCAGCTTGGTGGCCACCCGGAGCAGCCCCAACATCGTTCCAGTCAGCTCCACCGGCCCGCCCCAGCTCGCGTTGCCTGGGTGACAGCTGCACATGTTTCTCCAGCTGTGTGTGTAGCACATGCTGGAAGGGTTGATGTGTCCTAAGATACAAGCCTCTGCACCAGTTTCCACTAAATATTCCAAACTCCAGTATCTGATGATTAATACTCTGACGAATGACCTATTCCTATTTCTGGGGTCCTGCTGTTTAAACTTTAAAGGAAGTAAATCATTAGTATAACATTACTTTTACCTTTTTTAGCAGTTACTTTTAGCGAAAGTGACATGCATTTTTGGAGTCAGCAGCATCAGCCAGTACCTGGAGCATTTGAGGGTTTACAGCATCACACGAGGATCTAATGGTGACATCACTCTATTGACACTGGGATTTGAAACAACAACCTTTTGATCACAGTCATAGTACCCGAACCCACTGAGCTATACACTGTCCCAGAAGGCTAAATTTCAGGGTTATGCATATTTCAAATAGGGTGATTTTGTGATTAGTATTATACATGAAATCGCAAGCTTCGGGTGGTCTGTGATTGGTGTCGAGAGACTTGTGTGATGCATGTCACCTGGGCTACGGCATCGCTGAGGCTGCAGTAGATCACACCACGGTGAGGTTTATGATGGAATGACGTGGGTCCTTGCTTCTCCAGCCCCTACGCTGGCAGAGATGCACAGCATGTCAGCCAGCGACAGCGAGATGAGCCCCCGGTTCATCCTGCAGCCACCGGCAGCCGAGATGCTCCCCGCCACCGAGTTCACGCACCAGGCCATCGTGCGCCTGATCGAGGCCGTGGGCCGCCGGCTGGACTTGTACGGCTCGCGGGAGCGAGCCCGCCTCTTCCACAGCGTGCAGCAGGAGCTGGAGGCTCAGGGTCACTGCCTGCCCGTAGAGAGGATCCGCCGCAAGTGGAACAACCTCATCGTCACCTACAAGCGGGTGAAGGACAGGAGCCGTGAGACAGGCCAGGCCAAGACTTCCTGGGAGTATTACGAGGTGTGGCCAGCAGGGGGCTCCTGCGTCTGGGCCAGGGGTCTCCAACTCCAGTCCTGGAGAACCCTAACCCTGCACACTTTTGGGTTTCCTCTCATTTAACTCGCCTGATACTACTTCTCTGCTAATTACCGACCATTTCTTCAGCTGAATCAGGTGCGGTGGAACAGGGAGAGAGCTGAGGTGTGCAGGGCTGGGGTTCTGCAGGATCGGAGTTGGAAACACTTGGTCTGTAAGCATGAGGGCGCTGTGAGAAGAATCTAGAATGTTCTGAAAAGCAACTCCCTATACTCAGTGCTGCTGTGTGTATTCCAGTATTACCTAAGGAACTTAACAGAAAACACAGCGATGCAGAAGTTCTCATGGTTTAAATAAATAGAACTTATTGTCAGTAAATGTATATATACCATAAAAAAGGCCAAGCCTAGATCGACTTGGTGAAGCACCATAGCCCAGGATTCAACTGGCTGCTGTAGTAGCCCCAGGATTCAACTGGCTGCTGTAGTAGCCCCAGGATTCAACTGGCTGCTGTAGCGCGCAACTATTCCAGTTCCCAGAATCCTCAGCAGTTCAAACGCTGTTCTAGTTAGATCTTTTTATTCATCATGAACTATTTGCAGACAGTTTAATAAACAGTAGTGTTTTGTGTATGAGTGTGTGACCACCCATTACTGTGAAAGTTACTGATGTCAGAAGCCGCAGCGTTTTGTCCTCAGGCGAATGCAATTAGGACTATCTCTGTAGATCTCATTGCAGTTTGTGCCCTTCTGTTTGTTCATGTTTGGCAATTAATAGTACCAGAACCGGTATTCCTGGCTTGCCCAGATTTGGAAAAAGCATGCTAAGGATTAAAAAGACTACACCTTTTGGTTATCACAAATGTAGCATGCAGAATGCTGGTCTTTGGAACAGCCTCACTGATTTAGGATCAGTAGTTAGGGTCAGTCATGCCATTCGAATCCCACTGAGCATGATTATCTGCAAGGCCTCTAAAAGTTATATGATGTTGTGTTGACACTTCTTTTCCCTGTCACGTCCTTCTCTTACTTCAACTCATCCCTCCCTCTCTTTTCCCCTGAACAGATGATGGACGCCATGTTGGGGAAAACCATCGGTGCCCACAGCAGTGCCCCTGCCTCGGTGACGCTGGTCGACATGGCGACTGTTGCCAAGGCCACTGCCACCACAGAACTGTCCTCATGCAGCAACATGGCCAACAAGCCCAGCTTGTTCCCTGGGGGGCTCATGGGCACGTGCGCCCATGTCCCCTCGCAGTTGCAGCCGGCGACTCACAATGGTGCTGCCAGACCACCGGGCAATGCCAACGCCCTGCAGCCCCAGCTCGCGGCAGGACCCTGCCGTTCGCGAGCACGGCCCAGGCTGAGGGGCGGGGCCTCCTCCTCCGCGGCGGCCGGATGCTTCCTGTCCCAGCAACATGGGCAGGCGGGAAATCGCACCACCCTGCTGAAGAATTTTCTGTCCGCCCAGAAGGAGCAGGGCCAGTTGGAGGAGGAGCAGCAGCGCAGGGTGGAGGCACGGGAGAAGAGGAGGGAGAAGAGGGAGGTCAGGATGACTGACGCGCTGGGCCGCATGGCTGCTGCACTGGAGCTGGTGTCCTCTAAGCAGGATACAATCATTGCCCTCCTGCAGAGGCTGGCTGACAAGCCATGATAGACCCTCACTGGGCAGAGTGCAGAGGTGTGACTTGTGATGTTCTGTGCCTTAGATATGGTTCCTACAGATGTTCTGTGACTTAGGTATGGTTCCTCCAGGTGTTCTGTGACTAATGGTGTGGTCCTTACAGATCTTCTTTGCCTTGGGTGTAGTTCCTACAGATGTTCTGCGGCTAACGGTATGGTTCCTCCAGATGTTCTGTGACTAACGCTGTGGTCCCTACAGATCTTCTTTGCCTTGGGTGTAGTTCCTACAGATGTTCTGCGGCTAACGGTATGGTTCCTCCAGATGTTCTGTGACTAACGCTGTGGTCCCTACAGATCTTCTTTGCCTTGGGTGTAGTTCCTACAGATGTTCTGTGGCTAACGGTATGGTTCCTCCAGATGTTCTGTGACTAACGGTGTGGTCCCTACAGATCTTCTTTGCCTTGGGTGTAGTTCCTACAGATGTTCTGTGGCTAAGAGTATGGTTCCTCCTGATGTTCTGTAACTTAGGTAAGATACCTAGAGATGTTCTGTGTCATAGGTGCAGTTGCTACAGATGTCCTGTGGCTTTGGCGTGGCGAGTATGGATGTTCATGTCATACTTCTTTTGTGTAGGGGTACCTCACAGTCAGGCCTCATAAGCCTTATAATCAGTTTGTGACGGGAGTCACACACCCCGTTTCTATGGCAACAAAAGTGACGTTCTGTCTTAGGCTGGTATAGCTTTCTATCAGGGAAGACGTGTCTTGTGTCTTGTGTCCTGCCTCCTGTTACAAGGAGGCCTGCACCCCACACAGTTCCCTTTATTCTGTTATAATGCTTGGGAATAATGGAAATATACAAATCCCTTCAGTCAAAGGAGGCTGACGTGCAATTTGTATTATTTTTCTTCTCAAGCTGAAGTCATGTTTTTCAATTTCTTCCACTTCTCGCACTCTTGTTTGCATAATGAAACACAAGCTGACATAGTTCAAAGGTAATTTGGGTATATTAATCACATTGTTGAAGTATTAGTTGATTCTTTAACTGCATGCCCAAGAATACACTACTTTAAAAAATGTCTGAATATACTTAAAGTTGCAGTTGTGTCCGACTTATTGCTGATAGAACATGTTAACTTGGCCATTTTGGATTTGTAACTGGTTATGCTGAAAATGAAGGGTACCTGTAAATGTGAGGAGACAGCAACAGAAATACAGGATTTGTTTAGCCAAGGTACACTTTTTAAATTTCTTTCAGTTCTGTCTGATACATGTTTGTTCTATAAGATAGGATGTGGTTGGTAGGAGTGCTGAGTCTGTATACAGTATATACATTTAAACTTGTTAAACTTTTCAACATGTCTGTGGAGTAATTAAGAGACCTAATACAACTTCTAGAATCAAATTACACTCACCGTATTTGAACTTAACATAGCAAGATTTGAGATTTTTATTGCTCATAGAAGGCTAAGATCAGGTCCTAATGCACCACACTTAAACAGTATGCAGCATTTGGATTTTTCACATCATAGGATGCATCACAAACCAGTATTCACTTAGCTGTGGTGAAATATGAGATGGACCTTAATCAGCAGTGGCACTGTGAGAGATTTTGAGCCCCATGAAAGTATATCATATTGGTCCCCCCAGTACAGACCAATTGAGTTATTTTTCAAGTTTTTTAGGGCCCGTCACTCAGGGGCCCTTGGAATCATCCTATGCCCCCCCCCCCCCCCCCCCCCAGCCCCTTTACAGCCAGTACTAATCGCTAATGGGTTTTCCCCCCAGTAATACACAAGTCATACATAATTCAGTAAATAACTTTCTAGAAGGAATTTTCCCATAACTTGCTACGCAAATGACTACGGAATGAATTATAGATTCATATCACAACAAAATCACAGTACTTCCAGACAACTTGCTTTCAAATGGGCTTTGCTCTATATAAAATATACTGAGAATTATACATGGGGAGAGAGGATATGACGAAGGTGGAAAATTGTACGCATATTGAGTCAGTCTTTGTCACGAGAGGACGGATTTAGGTCACCCCATCAGTACAATCCAAAATGGAGAAAATAAGAAAAGGTATACTGCGATCCAATTTACGGCCGAGTTGTATATCACGTGTACAGCTAACAACAACCTCACATAAACTCATATGTGCCAGAAATAATCTACACATATTACTCACGGGCAGCACAATGGGCATGATGTATTGTCGCAGTAATGCATTTGGATTAGTTTCAGACTACACTGTACGAAAGTGTCTACTAAGGAAGCGATGTGAGAAATGAGACTGAAAACCACGATCGAATGACATATGATAATAGATAGAGGCACGACGTAAGGCTTACGAAACCAACAAAATAACCAACGGGATGTGAACTGGTAACTCACATGCATGCATTTTAAAACTTTGTTTGTATCATTGGTATATTTGGCCGGTTCTGTCACCTACAAGCCTACTATTGAGTATCGCCTGTTGTCATACACTCCGCAGCGAGTACTACGCTTTTTGTCCACTAGGGGAGGTTCTGCTCAAAATAATATCTATGCTTCACATAAAGGTGAGAACTGTTGATTCGAGCGGGTGTAAGGGAGTAATGGCGGACAATGTTAGCTCGATATAAAACATATACGTTCTTATGATTTCAGTCGTTTTACTACGCACATAAACTGCTTTTGTAACGTTAGATAATAATCAGAACCAAAAGACCCCGTTTGAAAATTTAGAACTGGTGCACGTACCATCGGCGATAAAACCACAACATACTGATTGGTTTACACCTTGACATCATTTTTTACTGTTATTGGACTGTTACGACCGGATGGATCACGATGGAATCCGATTGGGGCAGATTTCCATCAATCAAGCAGAACCCAATCGCTGGCGAGCGACATTCAGCCGGAAGAAGCCGGAGCGGAATGGAATGGGAGGGGTTTCAGGCTGAAGTTTTTTGGACATCGGAAGCGAGTTTTGCTGGGTTGCTGATGCCGAGAAATGAACGTTAAAGCTCGTTAACAGATAACAGTGGAATTTTTATCTAATCGATCCGATACGCTCGTGATTTGGTGGAGCGTGATGGGATGCGCGTGCCCGTAACCGTTTCCTTCCCCGTTTTTTGAGCGGCTGCTGGCAGCTTGCATGTGTTTTTCGTGGCGCCGGCGAGGCGTATGTCTGGCTGTAGCTTAAAAAAAACTACTAATATCCGCAGAGAGAAAAAGCGGCCGCCGCGTTTGATGAGCGGCCGTGGGGCAGCGTGCTGGATACAGCGACCACCGCCGCCCAAGCGTCCAGGTGAGTTTCTCTGTCATGCCGCTTTGACAGCTCGTTTAATCCGGCTGAAGGCATCGGTCGGTTCACCTCGACCCGGGGAATAGGGGTGACCAACTCGTTCCCAGACCGTGTAACCGCCTGTGAAGATTAACTGGGAGCCCACAGGACAGCTGACAGGCTGGGTTATTAAAACCAGGGTCTCCTAGGTTTGTCACACCCGGGCTGACTGGTTTGGTTTGGTTCGCAGCTGTTTTCGCTGAGGGTGAAAAATTTGGGTCGCGTCCCCGTTCCGGCGTCACACACTCGCAATCTTTTAATCCTCTCACACAAACACCTACTTGCTCAAAAGCCCCCCCCCCCTTCAAATGAGCTCCAGCCCTGTTTTATTTTTCCTTTTTATTTTTCACATTTTTATTCGCCAGCTGCAGTTGGTCACCGCGAGCTTCGCACTCAAAACCCGGTAGCTAAGCGGCGTGGTCGAGCGTGTGGGACCGGAGCCCCTGCAGAAAGGTGCGTTTCTATGAAAATCAAAGCAAGACAAAAAATAAAATAAAGCCCACTAACGGAGCCTGCTTATACAACGCGCCCCCCTCGGTGGCATGAAAACGGGTATTGTGATGAATGCCGAGTGATGCTGCGGGGCCGAAATGAGGAAGCCGTGAGCTGCTTTGCGGTTGCTGCCTGTCCCATTTCGGAGTGATGTCGTTGTGAAAAATAGCACCCATGAAAACTGCTTCTTAATGTCGTCCAAGGATATCTGCATGGATTTTGGGTCTTTTTAGTGTGTACAGGTGATTTGTATTTAACGATGTATTTATTATTATTAATAATAATAATAATAATCATAACAATAATAAACTCCTGCTATTTTACACATTTCTCTTTTGCCTGAAAAGTGTATGCCTTCGGGCTGGGCTGGGGTGGGGTAGGGTGGGGTTTTATGTACGACATCATCACAACCTTCTGCTATTTCCTTCTTAACATTTTTTTAAACCAGTCCTGTCAGGTCCAATACATGAAAGATAGATATGAATAATAACCAATTATATATAAGTAAAGCTTATATATACACTAAACCCTTTTCTGCTTAGGTGTGTTTTCACACATTTCCCCACAGTCTTTAAGGTTTTAACGGTCAGCATTTTACTGACTTGGAAGCAGCCCTGTGTGGCTGTATGGGAGTCCGTCTGCCCCCAAGGAGTGATGTACTTCCTGCACGTGTGGTTTGGCCTGTGGGTTGAGTTTCGAATCTGCACTCCTTCATAGCATCTTCATAGCGTAGCGTCATGTTTTTTAATTGTTCTCACATTTGGTTTTTCTCCCTCGCTATCAGTGGATTGTTTTTTTTTTTCATTGACTCTTCATTGAATTATGCAGGTAACAGTCACCTTTCACTGTTTCTCTCAGCATCTCCAATAATAAGATAAATCTGCATTTCTCCACAGCCTGACATCTGTATTAGCTGGACTTGATAGCCTAACGTGTTAGCTGGGTAAATTTAAACCACTTTTAAGGAGTCCTCCCGCGGCCCAAGCCAGCCGTTACAAACCACAACCCTCCGATGTGCCCAGGCATGCAGGGACACGCAGGGAAGAATGCCTGCAAGACCGCAATCTCTGCTTTCTAAGAATCGCAGGGCACTTTCCTCCACAAATGTTTTCTGCTGGTCTTCAGTAGCCTGTCTGCCCAGCTCGAGCCAAGCGTCTTGTACGTGGGGGTATGAGGATAATTTCAGGCAGAGGAGATTTTAACCACCAATCAAATCATACATTTTTGTGGGGGGGGGGGGGCTGTTGATCACAAACAGTCACTACACTTTTGAGTGGTGCCCCTGGTTGCAGGGTCTTGGCGTGATGTGTGCGAGGTATCATGCTGTCTGAGGACAGCTGCCTGGTGCACATTTGCTCTAGCCCTGGTCATAGACCTCCCCCCCTGACCCCTCACCACGTTTTTGTCTCCCTGTGCTGTTTTCACTTCTGTTTCCACACAGAAAAAAATCTTTTTGTGGTGAAGGTCACTCATGGTGGGAGAAGGGCGGAGACTAGGTGTGATTGAGGTTGTGGGGCGGAGCTTGGAGGGTGGGCGGAGCCTCTCAGTCCAGTTGCTTCATTGACTGTAGGTACATGGTGAGGCATTAGCTGGTGAGGTCAGCGGTTTAGGGCTAGAAGTGACTCCATCCGTTTTGTCCTTCCAGTTTCCATGCGGCATCTTTGGTAATGTAATGTGGTGAAAAATGAGGGAATAGTGTCAAGCGAATTGGTTACTCAGCAGTTAGGAAACTGAGAATGTCCTCGTAATGTGTTCCGGGGTGTTTACAGGGGGGGAATCCTGAGAGCGGGGCAGCTTTGAGGAGAGTGCTTTCCCAGCCAGGAAATGCATCAGTGCTAGAGAATGGGGTCCCACCCAGGCCGCCTGTGTCAGTGCGCAGCCTCGCCCTGCGGCCCAGAGTGTCACCCGAGCCAGTGTGGTCACCCCAACCTAGATGGAAAGCCAGCCTCAGGGTGTCACTCACAGGCCATCGGGGCCCTACCCACCGCGGTCAGGCCAGGTTTCCCGGCCCAGGAGCCGCACCCGTGACTCCGCATGGCACCCAGACAGCTTCTGCTCCAGACCCCCAGCCCTGCCCCAGGCTCCTCCCCAGCCTTGGCTCTGGTTGATGACATTTCTGTGCGAGTTTTTGTTTTATGACTCCTGTGGTTTATCTCTGCTGGGGGGGGGGGTCAGAGGGAGCTATTATATCGGTCAATAACTTTATTGCTCCGGTCTCTGATTGTCTCTAATGTTGATCCCATGCTTGAGCAGGCGGGAGAGAGGTAGACAAACCGGGCACCGGCTCGAAAGACCTTCGGAGCTGATCATTATTTTTGCCGCGGGGCTTAGACTTTCCACCGCTGACGTTCTTAAGGGGTCCAATCCCCCCCCCGCCGGATGGCAGCCCATGACTGGTCCCAGCGGGGAGCATTTTGGAGCAGCACTGTGCCTCGGGCTTGGGTGGGTGCCTTCCGAGCCGGCCGGTGAGCAACCCGTGCAGCTGCTAGCGCTGCAGACTCATCTGGGTCCCTCTGTGATAATGAGTCCTGTACTGGTGATTGGTTTTGGTCTGCTTGTCACTGCGCGGCAGGGCCTGACGGTAACTCGCCACGCATGTGCCGTTTAAACCCGTGTGCCGGCGCATCAACATGGGTCTGCTTCAGTTATGGCTGCGTCGTCATGGAAACAGCCCGGTCGCTTAGCAGCCGCGTGTCCCCGTTACCCCGTTAAGAGCGTGTGGGCGTCGGCACGTGGGCGTTAGCTTTTATGGACACGCCGCACTGCGCTGACTTGTCTGGCAGGATGCTGTGTTTATGTGTGTGTTTATGTGCATGTGGGTCGGTGGGCAAGACTGAGCCCTCTTTTGCCCCCTGGCTGGAGGGGGAGGTTCTGCCTCACACCTCTACCAGTGTGCTGCAGTTCGCCGGTCCCAGTGGGCCCTGTCACTCATCACTGGAATCAACATCCGATAATGTGAGAATCCAGGTTTGTCATGTATTAGCAGTGATGTAAAAATACAGTGTCTTACCATATTAGGATGGTGTATGGCTTATACTGTGCCTGTGATCAGAAGGTTGTTGGTTCAAATCCAAGGGTCGGCAAAGTAATTTCCCCATTGGCCTCCTGATCAAGGACTGGCTAACTCTGCTTTAAAAAATGTGCATGACTATAACAGTCTGCTAAATAAATAAAAAGCTGTAATGCTTATTCATCACATGGTGGTGCATTGGGTCTGAGGACGGCGCAGCCCCCTCAGAGCAGCAGGGCTGTGGGTTTGACTCCTGTGTGTGTGTGTTTGTCTTCCTACCTCTGTGTGTGAGAGTGTGAGTGAGTGAGTGTGAGAGAGTGAGAGCGAGCGAGCATGTGTCCCCTACCTCGTATTCGCTGCTTCCAGGGCTCGCGAGACCCTGTACTGGTTTATGGAAACGACATGGATGGATTTACCTAGTTTTTCCAAGCTGTCTGCACAGGCTTCAATTGCTGCTTTTATTCTGGTGATCAACAGTGGTTGTTCCTTCCCTCTTAGAACCAGTGAAAAGTCAGGTCCTTAAACCGCTGTGCCCCCAAAAGTCTGTAGTCCTTCTGCTGCCTGTTTATTTTATTATGAATAGTGCACTTTGACAATATTTACTTCTATTTAATTAAAGAGTCGTTCTTTCCTTCTGCCCCCGACCCCCAGGCGTGTCTATCACCTGCCCCCTCGCCCTGGCGGTGCAGGAGCCACCCAATGGGCCGGAGCGGATCCCCGGCGATGCGGTGGTCGCCGTGGCGCCTGGTTCCACCTCCAGCCCCCAGAGCGAAGCAGTGGCCGATGAACTGCAGGAGCTTTCACTGCAGCCCAACGCAGCTCTGCTGCTCCCCCTGCAGGAGAGGAAGAATGGTCAGTACTCCCTCTGTCTCTGTCCCCCTCTCTCTCTGTCTCTGTCCCCCCCCCCTCCCTCTGTCTCTGTCCCCCTCTGTCTCTGTCCCCCCCCCCCCCTCCCTCTGTCTCTGTCCCTTTCTCTCTCTGCCCTCCCCTCCCCCCTTGTACCCCCTCATCCCACCCTTTTTCGCTCTGTCTCCTCGTCCTCTTCTCTCTTTCTGTCCCCCTCCCCCTCTCTCGTTCTGTCCCCCATCATCCCTGCCCCCCCTTGTCCCCCCTGTCTGTCCCCCCCCTGTCTGTCTCTGTCCCCCCCCTGTCTGTCTCTGTCCCCCCCCTGTCTGTCTCTGTCCCCCCCCTCTCTCTCTCTGTCCCCCCCCTCTCTCTGTCTATGTCCCCCCCCTCTCTCTGTCTCTGTCCCCCCCCTCTCTCTCTGTCCCTCTCTCTCTGTCCCCCCCCCCCCTCTCTCTCTGTCCCCCTCTCTCTCTGTCTCTGTCCCCCTCTGTCTCTGTCCCCCTCTCTCTCTGTCTCTGTCCCCCTCTCTCTCTGTCCCCCTCTCTCTCTCTGTCCCCCCCCTCTCTCTCTGTCTCTGTCCCCCCCTCTCTCTCTCTGTCCCTCTCTCTCTGTTCCCCCCCTCTCTCTGTCTCTGTCCCCCTCTCTCTCTCTCTCTCTCTCTGTCCCCCTCTCTCTCTCTCTCTCTGTCCTTGTCCTGTCGCTCTCTGTCTTCCTCTGTCTCTGTCTCTGTCCCCTTTACTCTCCAGTTTCTCATTTCTTTGGATCACCCTCCTTTGTGTTTTTATGGATGTCTTTTTCTTATTACATTGAGTGCGGATCTCTCTGGAAACTTTATACACTGGGACAGTTAATGGACAGTTTTTTTTTTACCTGGTGATTAATGCTCACTTTGTTCATTCACTGGACCTGTTTTCCACCATTACAACATCACGACCTTATTTTTTAGGTGAATTTTAAAGTTTTCCTTGGTGAAATTCTTATGCACCTTACAGCACACATGAGGAAGCGTGAACACTGACCTCAGGATTTGAACGTATTGTTGTCTGACCACCGCAGTCTCACCCACGCTGTCAAAGCAACATCTGTGTCGATGGCATGGACCCCATACAGTGGCGGTCATCAAGGAAAAACCCAAGGAAACCAGAACTATTTCTGCTTACATCCCTCGAACAATTGGGAAACCTTCTAAGCTAGCCAAGAGAATAGTAAATAATGGAGGCAGCGTGTGGCTCAGAGAGTTAGGATGCTGTCCCTGTGATCAGAAGGTCACTGGTTCAAATTCCAGATTTATCCAAGTGATGTTACCATTGGGCCCCTGAACAAGGCTCTTACCCCCAAATGCTCCTGTGTCCGTCTGACGCTGCTTTCATAATCGTCCAGCACTTTGCATAATAAACCAATACTGTTTGTAAATTAGAGCTGTGTGACTTAGGTTTAGTATTTCTGAGAGCGGTTTAGCCAAATATGGTGAGGTGTACATGGTGGACTTCGGTTTACACCAAAAAACGCAACAAATTAGACCTCAATAGAGGATCAGGCAGACTTAGTGTAACTGTGACTCATTTATAGTGCCCCAGTTTCCCAGTGTGTGAGAGATTATTTGTATTTGGTGTTGAGACCAGGTCTGATGTGAGCAAAGGTGAAGTTTAAATAGGAGGGTGTGTCGTAGAGCTGGAGCCCACATGAGATCCGTTTCTCATCGTGGCTGACCGCCCCGTGGTATCAGAAACTATAAATGTGCAGATGACAGAACTGGGGTTGTAATGGAGAAAACAGCACACTGGGGTGTTGGAGTTAGGGTGGAGGCTGCAGTAACGCAGCGGCATGTATGGCCGGGGGGTTTGGTGAAAGGTCGGCATGTTCTGAGGAAGTGAAGACCTGAAGGAGTGAGTGGTGGGGGGGGTGCGGGGGTGTTGGTGGAGAGGCTTGGCTCACACAGTCCAGAGTCCATGCTCTGGCACAGAAGAAATGGGAGGTTGAACCTGGGAGTGAGAAGAGCTTGGAGGTAGGGATGGAGTGATGAAGGGTGGCGGAGTCTGGCATGGGGAGCAGGCGGACGAGGGGGGGCGGAGCCAGCGTGCAGCTCTGAGGCTGGGGGGGGCCATGGCAGCCGCTTTCCATCCTCCTCTGCTGCCTCTTGCTCCTGTTTTCTCCCCAGGCGGCAGGCACGTTCCAGCAGGTTCTGCGTACTACGCCATGAGAGAACCGGGCCTTTATGTCATGCTCTGCTTGGTTCTGGAATCTGCAGCCTTCTCAGTCCATCAACGGCTGACGCAGAAACTTCTAGCAGAGTTTCTCACCCCTGAGGGATGTGGCAGGACCCATGTGATTCCATGCAATTGGGGGGGGGGGGCAGGGATCTGAGAGTGTCCCTCAAGGGTTTGATGCTCCCCTCCGTGAGAGAGAATGAGCGCACGTTTGCACGCCCGCCCGCCTGTCATGGCCTGCTTGTGGGTTAGCACAAGCCATGGGAGGCGGAGAGTGAGATTTAAGAAAAGATTAAGCGAGGGTGGATGGGCGGGGCCAGGCGCCTGGGGACTGTGGGTAGGGAAGGCTTGCATAACCGGGGCTGGGTCGTCACTGTTCGGGGGGGGGGCAGAGCTCAGCCTGGAATGTGGTAAAATCCCACAGCTCCTGGGTAGCCTTCCTGAAGGGCCGGAGGGCACGGGCGGGGGGAGTTCCCGCTGGGGGAGGGCCCGTGGTCGGAGCCCATGTCAGCGGCTCCTGTGGTCTCCCAGTTGGGAGGAGGCGGAGAGTCAGAGGAGTTTCTGGGGCTAAAGGAAAGGCAGGACTGCAAATAGAGAGGAAATGCTGAGGGAGGCGGCGAGGTGCGTGCGAGCTGACGGGAAGCGTGCGCGGCCGGGGCACCGCCGACTCTGCTGAGCACCGGAGGGACGGCACTGCAGCCCCCGCAGCCCCCGCTCGCGCCGGTGCTCCTCTGACCCCGTCTGCCTGCCTGCATGGGCGCTCCAGCATGCAGGAGAGGCTGACGTCCATGGCCGTCCACTCAGGTATGGCGCTTCTTTGCTCCCGCCTGTGTTTCCCACTCAGTGATCTCCTGTCGTGCCAGCGGTCAGCCTTTTTGGGGGGGGGGGGTGACATTGGAGCGTAAGAAGCTCCCCCCTTTACAACCACATCTTACTGCAAGAGAGTCTCTATGTATGGATGCATGAATGGATGGAAAGTTTAACTGAGAAATGGGGGCGACTTCTTACCCACAATCCTGTCCTTGGTCCGTCTCCCTTGCTCAGGACATGCTGCATAAACATTAGGTAGCTGGATGTCTTGCCTGATAAGAAACATGGACTTTGGCCCTGCTTTACTGCGGTGTCGCGGTGAGGTAAACCGGCTTGACTGGGCCGTTTGCACGACACCGGCACGGAGCTCTGCCCTCAGGTCTCCATGCAGGACCCCCCCCCCCCCCCACCCCGGTGTCCTGGGAGGGCGTGGCTTGAGAGACAGACTGATGCATTCCTGCATGATTAGAGCTCTTTACCATGCAGGACTGCACAAGCAGGCGCTCATTCCTGCTGCATTCCCTGCACACTCACTGTGCTCTTCCTTATGCATTCATATGATCTTGGATGTTTGTGTCTGCACAGGTGTATGGAAAACAAATGGTCACACCATAGCATATATACTGTATATATATGACCCTTCAGGACAGGCAGTAGTGGGAAGTCGATGGATGGATGGATAGCCTAGCTGGTGTCGCAATACTAAAAGGATCATAGCTGAAAATGCTACATGCAGCCCTGCTTGTGTCGGCAGGCCCGCAGCTGGACGGGCAGGGCGTGGCACTCGGTCCCGCAGTAACAGACAGGCCTGTGTGCCATGCAGAGCGCAGGCAGATGTTCAGGTAGCAGCAGGTCTGAAAGGGGGAGGTGGTTCGGGGGCCGTGTGAGTAACGCCTCAGCCTGCACCACCAGCCCCCCAGGGCTATGTTTTTGCAGGAATGCCACCCAGCTTGCGGGGGTGAGGGTGTTTGGCTGGGTCAGGGGTGCCCCCCCCCCCCCCATCCTTATTTAGCGTAGTTCATGCAGCTTGTTTCAATGTTACAGATAACGAGGTGAAATTAATGCAGTGAGACCATGCACTCTCCCCAGGCCCCCTGCTGATATCTTCATCGTGTGGAAGGCAGGTTGTGGTCGACATTGACTGCCCTGCCAGCACCGTGCTGTGTGTGATGTTCAGGCCTGGCTGCTAAATCCACGTGCATGTGAGTGTGCGCGTGCTGGTGGAGGGTCACGGCTTCGCCTGTTACTGTCCGCAGTGTGGTTCCCAGGCAGCAAGCGTGAGCCGGCGTAAGTGTGAGGTGACGTGGGGGGTGTTTACGGCACATGTGGACTGTGACAGGGGAGGGGCAGTTACAGTAATATAAATTGGGCTGTTGAGACCTACTAAGACTCCACCCACAGCACTGCACTTTGGAAGGGGGGGGTGTTCAGGGTTGGGTTTGATGTTTCTTGGGCCTTGCAAAATACGTCCCCCCTGCCTCTTCCCAGTGTAATGACTATTTATGGCCAGCAGGGGCCTCACACAAATGTGAGTGATGGTAAGGATCACCGTTGCGGATATTGACAGAGCATTTTAAGACTACTCTTGCGTTACTGTAGCCCAGCCCGCTTCCCCTCTTCCTTGAGACCCCTTCCTCTCCCTCTCTTCCTTGATCTTTCTCAACTCCCCCCCCCTCCTCCCACAGGCCCTGAAGGGTCTGGGATTAAAGGCTTCAGGCTTCAGGCTTTTTTTTTTTATCAGTTGTGGAGTTCTGCATGACCTTTTGCCCCCTGGTTAAGAAGGGAAACAAGAACAGGAGTTTGATAAAGTTCGCAGGAATGCTTCAGAGGAGGTCACATGAGCAGTGTGAGGTCATCTGATGGATGACCTCACACTGATATGCCAGTCTTGTTGTTGGGCTGTTGGGGGGAGGGGGGGTTGATGCAGCTAATCCTATCGATACTGCAGCACCTGGATGTTGTCATGGCATCCAGTGAGCAGTAGCTGATTGCCCATGCAGACTGCTACTCAGTTCTGATGTAATGTCTGTCCCCTTATTTTGCATGTCTGACACGTGTTGTATGTACACATACGCTGGGAGCTTAGTACTGCTGTGTTCTGTGGTACAACTGCTCTTCCCTTCCTGCCAATGACAGAGCCACCCTCCTCACCTGAGGACAGTCACCCCCCCCCCCCCACAGCCCAGCGTGTTGACAAGGCGGCCTATGCCTCCCACGCATACTGAGAAAATCGCTCATTATTTGTGTACTTTGTGTGGCTGCCGCGATGCCAAATAAGGCTATCGGGGCACATGAAGGAGCAGTAATGATGCTGAGAGTGAGATAAGACTGATGAATAAGCCTGACTACTGATGGAGGACATGCTGCATAAACATTAGGTAGCCGGATGTCTTGCCCGATGAGAAACATGGACTTTGGCCCTGCTTCACGGCGGTGTTGCGGTGGGGTAAACCGGGCGGGATTTCAGGACGGTCTGGACCGGGTCGCTCTGTGACACACCCTTCTAGCTGACCCTGTTTTTTTGGGCGGGGGGAAACATCAAGTATTCCACCCTGCACTGTTCGAGGAATCCCCGGAATTTTCATTCAGGCAGTCCTCGGGGCCGCCCCCTGAAGCCCAGCAGAAACAAGCCGCCTGCGATTTGAATGAACATGTGAGGCTTTTCTCGGCCAATCAGGTGATGATGTAAAACCGTGCTCCCCAAAGTCCTGGTCTGCTTTTGTTCTGACCATCGCTGGCTAATTTCATCAAATAGAATAAAATAGAAAAGGGATATTATGGGCACTCTTAGGTTGTACAGTAAGTTTCATTGTTTGCCTGTTCAGTGTTGCCTTTCAGCATTAGCGATGTTCTGTAGACTTGACTCATAATTACATCACCGGTCCCCATGGCTGGTAGAGTGATGTCACTGTTCGGCCCCTGAGCGAGGTCCTTAACCTCAGTTGCTCCGGGGACTGATCACTTTGCGTCACTTAGGACAAAACATCTGCTAAATGATTTAATGTATGCATGCAGCCAGGCCTGTCAGTATGACTACTTCTGTTGGAGGATACATTTCCCCAGAAATAATAATGATAAATGATGTTATTGTAATTTTAAGATCATTTTATGCCACTGATATAATGCTAATATATTAGCATAATAATGCAAGTACCCCCTTTCAAAGAGCAGTGAGCTTTTAATTCTTAAGAATATTCAGACATTAGAACTGGAATGTCAAAAAATGAAAATATCCTAAATTAATAAAACATAAATAAAACCACACAACCAAAAAAATAAAATGGATAAGACACTCTGTTTAAAAAATTTGCATTATATATTAAACATTTGGCACTGAGAGGCATTTGCTCCTTTACAGGCAATATACTGTCATCCCAGATTTGTGAAGCTCTGCTCAGTGACGGGAACGAACTTCGATTGTGCATCAGCCAGGGAAAAGTAACAGGAAGTCAGACAATAGATTGTGAAAGATAATATATATATTGCACTCACATGCATACTTGTATGTATTTTTCTGGCCTCTGTAATCAGAATCTTAATCAAAATGGTTAGCATATTTGAAGAATGGTTGAGTGTGAAAGTCCGGAAATACTTGCATGTATATAATTCCTTGCTACAAGATTATAAAGACTCTCAGATGGTTACAAACTAAAATAAGATGCGTTTGTACTGCAACACCATATACCCATGTATGTTTTTGTGTGTGTCAACGTTTAGATTTTTTTAAATTTAGTCTTTAGATTTCATTTGAGATCTAGTTTAGTTTTAGGTGTGGTTTCATTAGTTTCTCTTTTAATGATGTAAATCAATTTAGTATTTATTTTGCTTTAGGGTTTAATAATCATTTCTAGGGATGCACAGAAAGCTGCAGAACTTTGCTGGCTACTACAAGCTCGTTCAGGGTTATGAGATGCCCAACAATAAACAAGTCCCGCAGAATCATTACTTTAGCAAAATAGTATTTAAAAATGGTAACGGAAAGTATTTGATTTGTTTTTATTTTGTCATCATTGGTTTTGGAACCAGTATTTATAGTTGTTTACTTGTAGTTTTTCATATTTAATTTCAGTATATGGAAATTTTTTGTTAGCAGTTGTAACCTGGTTAGTTTTAGTGAAATTCATATTTATTCTTATCAGTACCACACTTCATAAACATGTGTTCTAATAGCAGCTTTGCCTGGTGCATTGGCACTGAAAGTATGAGCTTTCAGGACTGTGGACGGTCCGGCACGGCATTGCATACGCTCGGGGCTCTTGCGACACAGAGAGCAGATGAGATGGCAGAAACGGCATGACTGGCTAAAATGCAAATATTGAGGTCAGAAAAAATGATCAAGGTTATATTTATATATCGTGCAATAAGTCCATAACATAATTATCATGACAGGCCTATATGTGACACTCTAGGCCAGAGGTCTCCAATCTTATTCACACCAAGAGCTAGGTGGTAAGTGTTAACACCTGGGGGGGTCCCAGTCGGTAGAACTGTAGCGATCGACTATGAAAGTCAGAGATAGACTGGCTGGAGACTGCAGCTCTAGGCCTTGTGGTGCCTGTGTTTAAGCAGTGCAGAGCAGCTCTACGCTGATGGGCTTTCCGGTGCTCATGCCTGGGGGTGACCCGATCTTCCGGGTGTGACGGCTCTTTCTCACAGGCTGCCCTCCGTTGCCGTCGGTTGGGCCGTCAGCCTCACGCTCGACCCGTTCTTTTGGTGGGCCGGGTCTCACGGCTCTCAATGTTTCCACTGACGTAAGTGCAGCTTCGTTTAGTCTTTCTGTTTCTGTGTGTTTAGTGCGCATAAAGCCTGGAGCCTATTTTGGGAGGTGGGGGGGGGGGGGGGGGGAACACAGGGCTGTAGCGGGAGCACACACAGTGGGCAACTTAAGGTCACCTAACTTTGCGTCTTTGTGGGGATCGAGGGCAGGCAACCCCACATGCACCAAACCTAGCTGGAACGCAAACCAACAACCTTCTGTGTGTGAGGTTATTGCTACACACTGAGCCTCACACTGCCGGCACACAGAAACGTATGATTCTTAAATGTCTGTCCTGATTGGGTGGCACATGGCACTGCTTCTCACAGGGTGAACGTTTCTCCCTCCCTTCCTCTCTTCCTCTCACACTCTGGCTCCTGTCCTTGCTCAGTGAATGAGCTATTAGCTTAAGGCAGGCCAGCTCACGTTCTGTCAAACAAATACTTTTTTGGCCTCTCTTTAAGAGCACTGTGTTACCCTGCCGAGTCACTCATGTCTGTTTGTGTGTTTCATGCTTGATGGATTCTTTTAGTTATTCTTTTAAACTTGGTGCATTTGCCTGGTTTTGATTCGGGTTTGCTTAATATTTAAGGATTTGTGCGTGTGTGTGTGTGTGTGTTTGTGTATACATGAGTCACCGCAGGGGTGTGTGTGCGTATCTGAACAGTTTCTCACCTCCTACCCTGTGTGGCTGGCCTGTTTGTGCTCTGGATCTGTCTGTATGACTGAGCCTCGACAGTCTCTCTAAGTGAGTCTATCCAGTAACCGCGCAGATGACCCAGGGCTGAATGTAGACCTCATAGCTAAATATCTGGCCTATTTCAAAAGAAAGAGGTGAGATTCTTTAAAAGGGGGGGGGGGGGGGCTGCTTGAAAAGACCTCGTTGAACAGGGTACGTTGTGCTACCTGTGGGACCAGACCCAACTGGCTATACAGCAGATATTTCATTTATGCTTGTAGCTGGTTTCTCATTCATTTCATTTACATGCACAGCTGCTGCGGGAGGTTGTCCGCTGCCCTTGTCCCAGTATTCATGCACAGGAGGGGAATTTATTGACCGAAGTTTGTCCAACCCGCTGCAGTAGGTGCCGGTATATCTCCTTTCACCTTGTTAGTATTGGGCTTTTTCCAGTTGACCTATTACATCACAGACGTAAAACAAATAATAACATTAATAATAATGGGTGCATGGACAAATGAAGTGACACAAGCTTTAATTGTGTTGTACAAGAAGATCAGGGTAGCATAGCCAGAAATAAGGTATTTTGTGTAATATACTATGATGGCACGGTATTGGAAATATTTCAGTGTGATATTGTTGTAATAAATATTGGGGTATTTATCAAACAAAAAAGGAGCTCACCATAAATTTATCACAAACCCATCTAGGAGTGATTTCCACAGCAAGGATGAAAATGATTATGATTGTCTCGGAGAATGCATACAGCGTTTTACTCTGATAGAGTAAAAATATTTTAGCGAGACAAACTCCCAGCGCTATGATATTTGTACCAAATTGAAGGTAAGAAAAAACCTGATCTTAATCTAGCTGACTAAGAATTGGATATAACTTTCTTGAAATGCCAGAAGTACGGTACCTGGTGCGGTGGAAAAGCGCCCTTTAGTTGAGCGGTGAATTGGACGCTTTACAGCGCTGTACATTTCACGCTGTATGTCCTCTGCTGTGCTCCAAGCTTCTTCTCTTACTTCCGGGTCAAAGCCCGGGGGAGACACTGGAGCATGTGCCGAACGCCTGGGCCAGTTTGGGTCCGAATGAACATATGAAGGAGTAAATCGACTCCCAATCACATTGTCTGGGTGTCTTGGTCCGACTTCGTAATATATCATATTTCTCAATTTCAGTCGTATTGTTTACATGTACTTTAAAAGTCTAGTTTTAGTCGGACTAACACACTAATTCAATTTTCTTAGTGTGCAACATACTGAGTAAACATGCTGAGTGGGACTAAGTCGAGTGGTGGGCGGAGACTCTGTGTGTGGGTTGGCCTGTGGGTGGGGCTTGTAGGCTGAGGGCAGGGCTATCTGCTGCCCCAGCGAGATGAATGACTGGCAGCGTCTTTGAGGGGGAGCCCAGACGCCAACACTGTCCCAGCACTGCACCCACCACATCTTCTCTCCGCAGTCACGGGGCCCTGCCGCTGTGGGGTCCTCACTGCCAGGCAGTCAGTCCTCTTCCTTTCCCCGGAGATTACATTTTTTTCAGTATATTGTGGAGTTTTCCTGGCAAGCTAGCCAATCAGAAGCCACCTGACTAACAGACGTCGCAATTTCTGCTCCGCCCTCTGGGTTAAATTTTCAAAAATCTTTTTTTCTTCAGTTTCTTTGTAGCTAAACAGAGGTTTGTTTTTACAAGAATGCTGTAAAATTCCCTTTTTCTTTGCGATTGCTTAGCAAGTCTACCGGACCAATGAAAACGAGGGCCTGTTTGCCACTGCTGACTCGTGGTTTTAAAACGCCACGATTTCTCTTTCTTGCGAGGTTCGTTGTTTTGCAAGATTCCTGTCGCTATGCTGTGCCTCATGCCCTGCCTCCTGATTGGTCCCTCCCACCTGGGGGCTCCACCAATAAGAGGCAGCCTGGAAAAGTAGGAAGTGTCTCCGTACTGCATAATGGGGGCCTGCTGTAGCCTAAGACAAGATGGGACCTCCCATGAAATGAGGGGGAGGAGGGGCGTCAAATCGTTAACCTTCAGAGCTTTCAGTCTTGCTCTCTCTCGTCTTGCCAGCTTGTTTAAAGGACATGATGACCATCTGGGATCTTTACTGAGGATATATTTTTTGATCTCGTTCCATTGCTAATTTTGTGTGAGTTTTTCCAACAGCCCTCTGTTTACTTTAAGACGCGTTGAGGAGTTGAATTTTTCAGCCTTTTGTGTTCAGTTGCATTCCTGTTGACTTGTCATTTACTTATAATGGAACAGGCAAAGCTGTTGGCACTCTCTTCCCTTAAAAGAATAACGTTCTCACTGCCTGTTATCCCATTAATCAGTTAAATGTTCAGCGACGGTTATTTTTGGCAGCTGAGAACTGCAGTAGACTATGACGTCTCTTTAGTGTGAGTGACGTTTAAGAGGAAAACGCCACTTGCTGGATTAAATGCAGAGTCTGCTGCAGCTGCATGGAGCTGTTGGCTAGTTGCCCCTGGGATCCAGGCCTGGATGCCGGATCTCGTTTGACTGCTTTGCAGGCAGCGGGTCAGGAACCAAATCGACATTACTGACAGGCCAGGCCCAAGCTACCAAATTTCTCCATCTTAGCCGGCTTCGACTTCCTCCACCGACGCACAGCATCACTCCCGTCTTTTCCATGTAGGGATCAGGTGTCCCCGGTGTCAAGACAGGGATAGCTGGAGCAGACCTGATTGAGAGCAGGTGGGTGGGGTGTGGCTCTCTGTGATTCGGAATGAGCAGTTTTAAGAGACGGAAGGTGCTGACAGGGACTCCCTGGTGTAGGGAAGCCATGGTGTACGAGCTCCGAGGAGCTGGTTAGTAGGGGAGAAATGTCAGCGAGCGGAGGGTAGCGGCCTTTGAGCGTCTGTGCACCGGGGCTTCGAGCGACAGGCACCCTGCTGAAACGCCAAGGGGTCCTGCCCTCTGCAGTCCGTTCTGCTGGTGCTCATGGAAACCAGACCCGGCTGCCAGCTGTGGTCATCGTGTTACAGCTCTTGGTGTTAAAAGCAAAAGGAAGGAAAAAAAAAACCAGAAAGGCCAGCATCCTCCTACACACACACACACACACACACACATACAGGTGCAGAAACACATGCGATACAGTCAAAAGTGTGAGAGCACTTTTCAGTGTCAGACTGAAATGAGAAGTACTGCTCTTGTAGGGAGCTGTTGCAGGGTGGTGGTTGAGGATGGGGGCTGGTTCTGATCACACTGACCCATAATGTAATTCGGTGGAGACGTTCCTCCTCGCCCCCGTCCAGAGGCCTACGTCTCACGGCGCCCGCAGTGACAGTTGTAAGTTTGTGGACAGTTCTAAGAAAATGAAGAAACAGGAAGTGTGACAACCTCCCCCCCTCCCCCCTCCACATGCACATAACAATCACACTCATACCCTGTTTTTCTGCTCCTCCTCTTGACTCAAATAGTAGTGAAGAGCCAGTGTGCCAGAGAGAGGGTGCGTAGAGCTCCGCGCGCCGTGCAGTGACTGGCATGGCGTTCGGCGGCCTGCGCCAGTCTCCAGCTGTAGGGCTTCCGTGGGGGATGTTTGCCTGTTTTTCGTTTCGCTTTTCTTTTTCCTTCTAACGGCATTCTGACCTGCTGCCACCTCTCTCTGATGCAGTGCTCCAGCTCAAACTCCAGCAGAGACGAACCCGGGAGGAGCTGGTCAACCAGGGAATCATGCCACGTAAGTGACCCCAGCCCTTGCCGCCGCCGCACGATTTCCTGTGCACTTTAGCCCTTTTCTGGCTGTCGACCTCCATTACGCGTCCGTTAACGGGGCTGGTCTTGCGACCCTTCTCCGCAAACCTGGGCCGGCAGCTGTAAGCACTACGAGCTCTGGGCATTTTCGACTTTGCCTGCGTGGATCTCGGTCTTTGCTGCCGGTCCTGCTCTGATCTACTGGCCCTCACCCCCACCCCCCACTCGCCTGGTCTCCGTGTCACTGCTCCAGCCCTCGGGGCTGCTGGGGGTGTCAGGGTGGTTTGTCTCGCTTCACCTGCTCTATGCACGGTCACCCCTGTAGGTAGTGCCCCCCCCCCCCCCCGCACACCCCAGCGCCCTTTCATTCGGTGTCCGTTTAAGCCCTCCGCAGCCTTGGTGCTTTTATACTGGTATTGTAAACAATTGTCGGTTTTTACTGGGAGCACTGGCAATGGAATGGGGATGTCACAGGTGCCTCTTGTTTACTGGTGTTTACTGGTTAGTAGTTAACCAGATGTGATCCACTTAGTTAACACTGCTGGGGTTATAAGTTAGCCGTTGGTGGATGAAGCAGGTCGTGTCGGGTCACTTTGATACCTTCTTACAGTCCCAGGGTATAGGGGCTGTCACTGGTCTTGGATAAGCAGGCTAGAGCACTCTCGCAGGAGGGAAGCCCCCACCCCAGCCAGGCTGCAGGGGCTGCATCAGGTCACGGATCCTGTTCCGTTTACCAGAACCCATGGCTTCTCATTTTCTGTCCACTTCCTCCATAGCTGAAGATCAGTTAAGACCAGTCCAGGGCTGTGAGGGTGTGAGATCTAGGTGTCAACTACTCAGTCACAACCCCCCCCTACACACGCACACTGCCTGCACATGCAAGCAGCCCCAATGCTCTCCATGTCCCCTTCAGACCCACTAGCACTCCCCAGCAGTGAGACGTGTCCTCTGTCCATGCATGGTGCCCTCCCTTCCCCCCCCAAAGACGAAAGCCAGCACACATGCTGTTCTGGGGACAGGAGCTCTCTGCATGGCGGGTGGAGGTGGTAGTCTCTCCCGCTGTAAATGCTGACGTCCCTCTCCCTTCCAGGGTGTACCCCATTCGTCGGGTTAGAATTGCGCATCTGATAAGAGGGGGGCAGCTTCTTTGGGCCCTTTCCTCAAGTCAGCCGGTCACACTGACTTTTTCTCACCGATGACATTGCTGTTCTTTATCATGTCCTTGTCGGCACCCGGCCATCTCCATGACAACGCGCAGGCCATTCACAGACGCCAAGAATCGCCTGAGGGTGACGAGCCTGGTCCGCAGGGACAGCGCCGCCCTTCAGGCCAAACGTTCTTCGGCCCCAGCCGCAGGCATCAGGGGGTTTCTGCAGCTCTGTTCCTAGCATTAAGTTCCTGCTACCAAATTTCAGAAGAAGCTGGGGCTGGGACCTCTGGGGTGTGTGTGGTTCTGTGGACAAAGCCAGTGTGAAGGGTTACTATAGTTGTGAACAACTAGTTGCATCCTGGCATACTTCCACCCGCAGTCTTAAGAGGGGGCATTGCATTGGAGAAGTGCGTTTTGCAGTGAAAGGTGAAGCACTGCCGTAGCACAGGTGAAGCACTGCTGCTGGTGCCTTCACCTCCATGCAGGCCGCTTAATCGTCTATATGACTGTGACACTGGGTGCACATGAGGGACGCCACAATCAGGCTCGTTTTTGCCCATGGCATTAAATTAAAAGGAGAGCTCTTTAGTTGTGAAGGAAATGTAGAGTCGGCGTTGCACAACAGCAGCGGGAGAGCAGGTGTGGCAGAGCCTTGCACAACATCTGCAGTGGATTTGTCAAGCAGTCGGCCTGCAGAAAATGGTACCTCGCAGTTTCTGCTGCAAATGGGCGATGAGCCACTGGTCCATTTCACCATCCACCCTCTTTCATGCGACCACTCTACATGGCATGAACCACGTTTGACTTTTGATTTTAGGTTTTTTGAGGCGGTGGTAGTGTTGCGGTCTAGTTGGATCTTTGTGTCCTGCAGCGAGGGGCACGGCGAGCCCCGGCAGGGGTGGGGGGACGCGCCAAGGACACCCGCTTCAGCGCACAGCCAAAGAGGAAGTTTAGCTGGTTAATAATAACAAAAGTGGCATATGATGTTATGTCTTATTCCAGTCGACCAAGTTCTCCTTTCTCCTTCAACTCGCCATTGAATCTCACCGCCTGTCCTCCTCTCTGCAGCTCTGAAGAGCCCGGCCGCCTTCCACGAGCAGCGGAAGAGTCTGGAACGAGCGCGGGTAAGGTCGCCAGCTCGGGACGGGCCGCTCAGCATCGAGTCACTTCCCCAGCTGCCCCGTCCCCTCATGCCCCCCTCCCTCGTCTTCCTCTCCTAGACTGAAGACTACCTGAAGCGGAAGATCCGCAGCCGCCCCGAGAGGTCTGAGTTGGTCCGCATGCACATCCTGGAGGGTGAGGCATCTGGCAACCCCGTTTTCTGTCTCTGAGTGCCCGGAATGTTCTGGGCCCACTCCGTGCCGTAGGTCCTCTGTAACGCCCGTCTTGTGTCGCGTAGAGACGTCGGCGGAGCCTTCCCTGCAGGCCAAGCAGTTGCGTCTGAAGAGGGCCCGTCTGGCCGACGACCTCAACGACAAGATCTCCCACCGGCCAGGTCCCATGGAGCTCATCCACAAGAACATCCTGCCGGTGTACTCCACTCTCCGGAGCACCCTCTTAGGTACAGCCCCCTGCTGCTTCTGAGTGCAGCTGCCTGTGTTTGCTGTTGCATGAATTTGGAAGGGTCTAACAGAAGGACGCGTGGCGTAGCCGAGGTGATGCTCGAGGACATCGGGGCAGAGTTCAGTAGTGTGGTTGTTAGGGCTGTGGGGGAAACAGTGTTTGAAGGTGAGCACAGTCAGTGAAAAGAGTGCGAAGTGTGTCAGAGTACAGCACTAGTGCATTAGCATGTTGGATGGTACATAGGATAACAGGCTGATCCTCTCGTCGTTTTGCATCCTTGTCCTGTCTATTCCTATGTAACCGACCGCGGTGATGCAACACCCTAATGCCTCTTTCGTTCATCTGACCCGTTCCTCCAGTCGAGACGGACTGCCTGAAGGGGGCGACAGAGAGCTCTTCACTGGATGAGGATAGCAGCGACGCCCTATCCCCGGATCACCCTGCCAGTCAGGACTCTCCCCCAGACACGAGCAGGCCCAGCCGCAGTGGCTCCTCCCCCACGCAGGTGCGGGCCCCGTCCGTGGTAATCGCTTAGCTTGCTCTCTCTACCCTCTGTTTAGAAGACTTCTTACTCCCTGCGGAGTAATTTCATACGTTGCTCTCATGACTGCTACTTACCCTTAAGTCGCTCATTATTATTCTATTAGGCCCCGCGCCTCACTCCTCTCCCCGCCTCTGAGCCAATCCACGCGCAGAGGCTGACCAATGGCGTGGCGCCAATGTCCTCCCGCTCTGCCTCTGGGCTGATTAAGGTGGGTGGTGCTATCCCCTATGCTGCGTCGAGTGGGTGTCACCGTGTCCAATGTCCCATATCGGCCTCTCTCCTCCACCGTCAGTCCCAGTCCAAGTCCAGCTCGGACCGGCCCTCGCAGCGCTCCAAGAAGCCCAAGGAGAGCAAGCCCAAGGTGAAGAAACTCAAGTACCACCAGTACATCCCCCCCGACCAGAAGGCGGAGCGCGAACCGCCGCCCCAGTTGGACGACTCCTACGCCAAGCTGCTGCAGCAACAGCAGCTCTTCCTGCAGCTGCAGATCCTCAACCAACAGCAGCAGCATCACTATAACTACCACACCATCCTGCCCGCTCCGCCCAAGTGAGTTTGTGCGTGTGCGTGAAGCTGCCGCGCCAAGAGGCAGCGAGAGGACTGTCGTGTGCTGCTGATCGATAAAATGTCTGCTTTGTTTGCTTTATTGATTCCCTTTGGACCAGCCAGGAACTGAGAGCACCCAGTAATTCCACCCACAGCGATGTCTGAAATCTCATTTCCCCAATTCTAACAATACCACCCACCCATCCACCCACGCTGTCTCATCGATCGTTAATTATTCACCATCATACCTCTCTCAACCTCTACAGACCATCAGGCGATCAGCTGTCCGCTTCCTCCAGCGCGCAGTCCCAGCCTCGTCCCATGCCTGGCTCCACTTCTCCGTCCTCCAGTCAGAATGGGCCGAGTCGTCATAACCAGCCTCCCGTTGGGGGTGCCAAACCCGGGGCTCTGCCTCCTAACCTGGATGATTTGAAGGTGGGCCAGATCACCTTAGAAATAAACTCAGTGGCCAGTTATGTGGCTGCTTATGAAAACGCACAGAATGTAGACAGGGTTGAAGAATTCGGTTACTGTGCAGCTAAGTATGTCAAACTGTCACCCTGCGGGGAATCTCCCACTGCAGCATCTATAGGTTACAGAGGTGTGATAAAAAAAAAATCTCATCAGCAGTAGCTCTGAGGCCGAAAATACTTTATTGATAAGGTCAGAGGAGACTTGAAAAAGAAAACAGGTAGTGCAAAAGTATCTCTGTACAAAGGTGGTGTGTGGAGGGGCTTCTCTGAATGGACAACTCATCGATTTATAAAGCAAGGAAGTTGCACCTGGTACTATGTAGGGGCACCTACTTGAAGTGACCACTCATTGTGTTGTGGGAGACTGTGTGCTTTTCTCACCAGGTGAATGGTTGCTGCATTCTGTCGCCCCCTTCAGGTCGCAGAGCTGAAGCACGAGCTCAAGCTGCGGAGTCTGCCAGTGTCGGGAACCAAGAGCGACCTCATCGACAGGCTGAGGAACCACCACGAGCTCAGCCAATGGGGAGCTGGAGGGGGCGGGGCTACAAAAACCAGCTTGCCCACTGGCTCTTGCCCTGGCTTAGGTATCCACCAATCAGGAGAAGCGGGCACAGGGACCTTACCATTGGCAGCCAGTAGGAGCAGCCTGCCTCCCACGATACTGTTTGGCAGCACGAGCTCGTCCCCGCCCATGTCACCCGCCACCTCCGAGCGCTCCATGGCTGGCATGAGCCCCGATGAGGCCAGCTGCAGCGGTGACGTGTTCGGGGAATCGGTGAGTCCCAGACCTGCCGGCAGTGCATTTTCAAACTTAAGGTTTCCATCAGTGTGCAACTTCCTCATGTAGTCGCATGACTTCCTTACAGATTAGAGAGCTCAGTGAAAATTTTTTGCATATTTTGTTAACACAATTGTGTTTCTAATGGCTATTCCCCATGCTTGATTACTTCCTTGAGAACCTCATGATTTTTCACGGTGGCTTTGCGACTGTCATAAATGCTTAGCTTCTGATTTATGAGACTCATTATAAGGGAAAGGATGATTGCTGTGGCAGTCGTATCCGAAGCGATTATCCCAGCTCACAGTTATACTTCGTTTAATGTAATAATCTTCAACCAGTTTTTTCTCCTCTTTCCTGCATGTTCACCTGAATTAATTTGGGTTAAAATGGCAAGACATCTCTTGAGATTTAAACATGACACTTTTCGTCTTTCCTTCGTAAAGTAGTCCATCAAACGCTATGGTTCTCTGCTGCCCCCACTGTTCACGACCGGTACTACACCGACATGTGACTCCGGATGATGAGTCCTTACTGACTCTTACTCTGTGGCATTTCTGCTAACTGCTAACAGGTGAGCGCCCCCCTGACGCAGCTCAGCCTGCACGCCTCCCCCCAGCACCCCGCCTCCGTCAAAGAGGAGCACTCCCGGGCGGGGGCCTGCCGCTTCTCCCGGCTACCCGGCTCGGCCCCCCCGCGGGAGTCTCTGGACAAGGACCAGATGCTGCAGGAGAAGGACAAGCGGATCGAGGAGCTGACGCGTATGCTGCAGCAGAAGCAGCAGCTGGTGGAGTCGCTGCGCTCACAGCTGGAGCAGGGCAAGAGGGGAGGGAAGGCACCAGGAGACGTCAAGGAGGAGCCCTCTGAGGAGGCCAGGGAGAAGGAGGACGAGGAGGGCGCGGAGACCAAGCTACCTAAGGGCTCCTCCTCGCAGCTGGACCGGGGCCTGCATGAACCACAGCAAGCAGCTGAGGAGCAGCAGCTGTCAAAGGCTGCATTGCAGCAGGTCAGTGTCAGCTATCCCAGGATGCATCAGGCTCCGCACCTGGAATGTTCCGTCACACAGTGGTGCCTGCCTGCTGCGCGAAGCGTTTCACTCCAGTTTCAGTAAAAATCAAGCTGTGAAATTGGCCGTAAATCTGTATGTTAAACATGAATGTTGTGCAGTATTTGCAAAATATTTTTATTTTATTTTTTTAGCATTAAGTGCGAATCATTCTCTCCTTCCTTCCATTTTTCAGGTATTCGTAAGTCAACAAGCTACCAGTTCAGCCCTCACCTCCTCTTTCCCATTGGATCTCCTTAAGTTGCACCCGCCCCCAACCCTGCTGACGGACGGCAACGGCAACCACTACCTGATTGCGGTGACCAGTCGCAGCGCCCCACATGGCAAAGGGGCGGGGCGAATCACGCTGCAGGTAGGAGGGCTCAGTGTCAGGTTTCGTGTGTCTGACTTTTCAGAGACGCCTAATTATGGTATTTAATTACTGCCCTCTTTTGCCCATTTGTTTGCCCATGTGCTTCATTGTTACCCACTGCTAAGCGGGTACAGTCCACGCCCTGCAAAACTTCTAGCCAATCAGCACCTCATATGGACACCAACAACCAATCTGAAGAGACAGTGAAACCTAACCCCGTTGACCACCCAATCACAAAGGTATGGTTCAGGGCCTGACTCCACCCAGTGTTGCTATGAGCAGTACAAGCAGGAATGGACATAACTGGTACGCAAGTACGCATTCACCTTTAAAACAGATACATTGAGAATCGATTGTTTGTAAAAGCACAAATGCATACTTATTTTATGTGCATTTGCACCGCTATGACAATAAAATACCTTGCATTTTAACCTGTATACTGTAAATGAAGTAGAGTTAGCATATAAAGATTTAAATGCATTATATTTTGTTTTCGTACCAGTATTTCCATCCCTGAGTACAAGGCAGCCATATTGGTGCCTCAGGTATCCTGCCTGGTGTCTCTGAAGCGAGGCCTTGCCAAATTCCTGCCTGTGTCCCTTTCAGGGAGGGAAGGTGGGGCTCCACATTCAGGCCAACAGCTCACGGGGGCCCCTGGTGTCTCTCTCAGCTCCACCGAAACTACAGCCTTTCTTCCACAGTAACAGCACGCCCCCCTCCAAACATGCAGAACCCTCCTCCCCCGCCCACAAGGTAATGCTACGCTGTCTGTCTGTCTAAATACCTTCATCCTTCTGCATTTTCCATCCGTCTTTTCTCCATAACTGCTTTACCTGTGTAGAATTGAGTGGTTACCTGTATTTCTTGTCTGTTTTAATATCCATGTCTTTAAATGTCATGATTATATTGTTCAAATGTCTCAGCAGAGGCGGACATTTCAGGTCCAGAAAGTAAAAATCCAAACCAGGATTTTGTTTCAACCAACCAGTTGAATATAAAGAGCCACATTCACAGAGTACTCGACTGGTTGGTTGAAGCAAAATCCTGGCGTGGATTTTTACTTTCTGGACCTGAAATGTCTGCCTGTGTGTCTCAGTATTTATATTCTGTTTATTACCTTCTCATTTGCAGAATGATCACCTTAGTGTATGAGTGCGTGCATCATATATCTGAGGATATTTTGACTTCTAATCTCTTCTTTGCAGCATTTTATATGGTTTTGCATAAAAACTGTTTAGTTCATGGTTTTCTTTGCTTTTTCCCCCAGGGGGCTGTGAGTTCAAACCGGGACCAAAACACCCTGTTCAGCTCTCCCTCCCCAGCCAGCAAGCAGAGCCCCCCCACAACGCCACACGCTAAGGTAGGTCCCCTGTCTGCCGGCCCATCATCACGTACACAGCTGCCCTTATCTGCATGGCCTCGCCCTCACGGACCTTCTGCCCCCAGGAGAACGGCTCCTGCAGTCAGCAGATGGACGACCTGCTGGAAATCCTCATCCGGAGCGGAGGTACGGGAGTCCCACGCCGGCAGCCTCTCGCGTCGTGTAGCGGTTTCCAGTTCCATTATCTCACGTCCACACGCAACTTCCTCCAAAACTCCCCTCTCACAATTCGCTGTTCAAGCCATCTCCATTTTGGTTTCTGTATTTATATTCTGTTTTAATGAAGTGTTCTCTATTTCCCAGAAATCCCTGTGGGCTTTAAATCTGACTTTGGCCCCTCCAACTCCCGCCCCCAAGCCAGCCCCCCTCCTCCGTCTCCTCCCAGCTCCCCTCCGCACCTCTCGCACGATCCCGTGGCGGTCTCGCCACCGCCATCGGCCCCCAGAGTGGGGGACGGGCCGTGCGTGGAGAGCGGCCGTCTGGAGGACTTCCTGGAGAGCACCACAGGAAAGCCTCTGTTGGGGGCGGAGCCTGGCGGACCTCCCACCCTCATCGACGACCTCCACAGCCAAATGCTGAGCACCTCCAGCATTCTGGACCACCCCCATTCGCCAATGGACACCTGCGAGCTGAATTTCAGCTCCAACGTGCCCGGGCTGGAATTCGGAGACCCCGCCATGGACAACATGGACTGGCTGGACATTACCATGGGCGGGGGGCCCAGCGGGAGCAGCAGCGTCCATGCGCTCACCCCCCTCAACTCCCACACGCCCTCCAACATCTTTTCGGCAGACTTTCTGGACAGTGCAGACCTGCATCTGTACTGGGACTCCGGCTTGTAGCCTCTGTGGCTTCCAACCCCCACAAACCCTGTCCATTCATAGGAGACCAGCCCATGGTCACCATGCCCACGTGCAGGAGGCCACACCCACTCCAGTGTATCCATGCCAACGGTTTCCTTGGACACACATTTGGCACATATCTTGCCATTACCCGAACTGTCTCCCTATAGCATTGAGACAGGATTGCAGTCCTGCTCCCGCCCTGTACTGTATCAGTACCCTGCTAGCAGCGGCCTGGCCGTCTGCAGGTGCCCTGCTTCCAAAGGTGTTCCTCTTCGGGTTGTCATGGGAACCCTGGGGCGGGGTGGAGGGCATGGTGGACCTGGCCCAGTCCAATGCAGTGCCGATGTGCCCCGGTCCTGTTCAGTTCCATTGCTGAATGCCGTTTGTGGGCCTGATCGGGTTTGGTTTAAACACGCCTAGATGTTCACTCATTTTTTTCACCTTTTTACCGCTGAGGCAAAGTGCATTCTTGAACGTTTCACACAGTCGGCCTTATTTCCTCTGCTGAGGAAATTCCGCCCAGCCATTGTCTTCACTGGTCCGTTTCCCCTGCTGTCCCACCCTGACAGGCGAATGAAGACTTTTTCAGCTTAATGCTGCCCCCTCGTGGCTGAGGGTGTAACTGTAGCATATCTGTGCAACAGACCCATCCCATATAGCACTTATGCTTTTTGACCTTTTCGGTGGTCTGGTGGACTTCCTGCTTTAACGAGCTTTAACCGGACTACAGGGTGATGCTGTATAAACTGTTTTTTCCTGAATGTAAAATTGATGGAAGATGGCAATTACTGGCTGGTGATGCAGGTTTGAAAACTTGAATATGGCTATGTTTTGTTTTTTTATATATGTGTATATATATATAAATCAAAGATGAGAAAAATACACTTTGGAAAAAAATGTGTTAGCTGTCTGAATTTATCCTAGTGGAGATGAGGCAGGGAATGAGTGAGGAAGGAAGTTTATACCCATGCATGGATGAATATCCAATCAAACACAAAAATACTGACAAACCAATGCGTTACTTCATTTAGTTTGAACATGCAAGTCTGTGTGTGTGGGGGGTGTATTTACCACATTGTGGGGACCAAATGTTATTTGAATATATATATATATAGCTGAGCAGAAGTGCGGCGGCTGCACTAGTTTGTATGAAGCTGTATACAGAGAAGGCCTGCCTTTACCTCGAGGCGGCGGATTTCACCCTCTCCTCATATTTATGAGTTGGCCATTTTAAAATCTTTTAAACAATCTCGGAGTCAGTCGCAGAGTGCCAGATTTCTGTGGCACTGATTGGCTTTTGCTTGCCGGTGACTGGCATGTGTGAGTGTCCCATCAGGCTGCCCCCCCACCACTTGCAAAATGGCTATGCACTCCCTAGCACCATCTGCTGGCCAGTCAATGTGCTGCAGCCAGGATCCGTTGAGCGTCTTTCCTCATTTTCTTCTCCACTTACCATCTGCACCCACACACTCTCTCTCTCTCTCTCTTCCGCCCCCCTTCATCCTCATCATCTTACTTTCTTCGGCCCCATCACTAGCTCTAGTGCATCTTGTAATCCAGATCTCTCCGCCCTTGACAGCTGTTGAGAGCAGGCAGCAATATGAGAGAGATTAATAGAGCTGTCACCATTAGGTGGCACGGGGAACGGGGGTGGGGGGGTGCCAGGTCATGGTGGTTACGCATGTCTGCCGGTCCGACTCTGCTGGCCGCTCGCTGGTCCCGTCTGGTCCGCTGGCCGCTCTGGACTGCTAGTGGCCTGGATATCATGCCGGGCCCCTGGGCTTCCTCATTCCGCATCGCTTCTAAACCCCCCGGTAGCTGATCCTGACATTTATCTGTGCTCTTCCTCGTCTGCTCTACTTCTACAGCCCCTTGGCTTCTCTGTCTCATTTCTACAATTTTTCTATTTTTATTACCATTTCCTCCCTTCCTGCTCTACATTTTTAACGTAGAAATGTTACTTATCCCTCCTTTATTGCCCGGACAGCCTGTTCTCTGTCTCCTTGCTGCCCTCCCTAAACACTGCGCTTCCTTTCTCTGATTTTTCGCCAACGATTCAGGTCACTTCCTGAAGCTTTATAATCTTTCCTCCAGTCTTTTTTCGACACAGACGCATGTAGTAATGCTCTTATGCTCCTGTTTATAAAATGTTTCTGCTGCTGAATTAATGTATACAAACCAAGTCAATACAAAGAACCTTTCATTTAACAAGCTGTTGGTCACGTGATATAGAATAAGGTAGAGCTTGTGTACAATGCACTGCTGTTGTGAAATGCGCAAAAGCATTTTGGCTTTTGGACGGATTCACTCGTTTGGCTTGTTTAACATTGGACTGCTCAGAACCGGGTCAGTATAAGGTTAATGGCCAAGCTTTTCTTGAGTGGAATAATGGAATTTGAGTTTTTACCTTGTGATTCATGTCTCACCTAGTGACTGTTAGGTTAATCAGGCTTAACAAATCTTAATCGGACTTGGGACACCGGCATCAGGACTAGTCTACCGTGCTTCAAATTAACCCTTCACAGTGAGCCCCTCTCTGTGAAATCTCAGTCATCCTTCCTTGACCTGCTATAGGCAACATAGGTCACCTGTTAATTAGTTATTTTTAAGACATCAATATTCCCACCAAGTGTCTATCTGGACTTTCTATCTGAAGAGACTGAGTGTCTGGATTGTTCTACAGAACCCAGGTGTCGTACCATTGATTTAATCCATAATGTCTTCCAACCTGATCTACACAGAATGAGATGGACTCTACTGACCTGGCAGTGATGCTCAGCAGGTGTTTAAATACCTGCTGAGTACAAATAACATTTACATTCTTATTTCCACTCATCACTACCAAAAAATAGTCTGACATTTCGATAGCTCTTCTATTAATTTGAGATGAAATTTAGCTGATAAGTTAAAATTAATGTTGACCAAGGAAAGTAATGAAATGAATCAAGTTGTAATTCATAGCATACAGAACAGTGATACAGATGGCTTTTTAATGCCTGATAGGCTTGCAGTTGTCATTTTATTCTTTACATTTTCTTACAGATTAGCTGTGGGCTCGACAGTCTATTGCTGTGGCTTTCCGTGTTTGGCATGCAAATACTTAATTGCTCTAGAGGGTTTTAACAATTTTGCAGCTACGTGTTTCGCTGGAGCAGTACAGGTTAAGCGTTTAGCGGCAATTGCTAAGACCCAGATGAAAGCCAGGACGTTTTGGAAAAATGCCCAAAGTCGCCGGCAACTCAAGGGAGCCTAATTACCCAGCCAAGCATGTCCACAGGGGCCCCACAGGGGCCTCACGGGGGCCCCACCTGGGCTTCACATGGGTTTCCTGGGTTCCTAGGGCTTAACGAAGGCAAATAACTGGGCTGGCACTGGGTCCCTTTTGGGCTGCCCAGAAGAATTGCCGAGGCCCATCTGGGTGTTTTGTGGACTGTCATGGGGGGTTTTTGGGGTTGGGCAAACCACAGGGGAGCTTTTTGGGGGGGGGGGGGGGTTGTTTATTTGGCTGTATCTGGGTGCCACTTGGGCTGCATTAACATAGCTGTGTTTTAGACAGGCAAACCCCACCGGGCTCCTTGATGGCTACATCACTGGACATTTCTGGGTCTTGCTTGGGTTTGCCATTAATGTAGGTTTATTTCGGAGGGTCAAACCCAAGGGTCTCGCCTTTAGGGTCTTTCATTGGCCAAATAAGGATCCCATTTGGGCCAAATAACAAATAAAACCTGCACTATATATTTAGGCAAACTCAAGTGCGTGTGGGCTTTCTCTACAGTCATTTGAGATAAATTATTTCCAACTCTTGCAGGATTTTTGGGTTCAGTCATTATTTATTCCAAAGTGAAATGTCATTTCGCATTTTGCAGTCTTGTATGAACTCAACACTGCCAGCCAGTGTTCGGGGTCATACCTGCACAGCAGAGCTCTAAAATGGTCACGTCAAAGGCCTTAATGAGGAGGCTCACCTGAGAGAGCAAAGGACAGTAAATTCCCGCCATACCTGCGTTTACCTCGCAGCTAAACCCAAACACTGCACAACTGGATGCCTGTGGAGCCAAAGGCTAAATTTCTGCAGGTACTGCCTTTTATATTACGCACATTAAACTAAATTCTTATTACGTTAAATTAGCATTTTTATAGCCTATAGCCGACAGACCTCAAGTAATTACCTACCCCGGCATTACTAACCCTTGGTAGAATTTTAAAGCTTGAACTGAAGTTTTTTTTTTTAAGTATTATTTTTAATTACGTAACTGCACAGACAACTATAGATGGGTAACTCTAACAAACTCATTACCGTAACATATCAATTTTCTCTGATCTTTAAAATTAGTTTGAAGGCTCACTCACTCACTTCATTTTACCCCTGTGGTGGTTTTATGTTTAAATAACAAATAAATTCACTTTCAGTGCCTCTGTATTTTTCCTCTTCATTCAAAACAATCCTGTAAATAAGCAAATGCACTCAACCATTATATATCCTGTAAAATCTTAGTAAAATTGTGCAAATAACTACACCATCCAAACCAATATATATGCTATAGTGGTGTTTCTCAAACCAGTCCTCAGGAACCACTAGAAGGTCCGTGTTTTTGCTCCCTTCTCAATCCCTGACAGTTGGGAGGAAGCAAAAACCTGAACCCTCTGGAGATCCCCAAAGACCCGTCTGAGAAACACTGCACTATAGCATAGGCTGCTACGTATCATTCAAAACTAATTGCTAGTCACTGCCACTAACAGCCACACAGCTAAACCATTAAGTGTGGAATGGTTACCAGTTAGATAATCAGCCAGTGTCACCTCACAGCAATCGGGTATAAAAGAGTCACTCGAGGATGGATGAAAGACGTATGAAAGTGGTAGCGTCTGCATCCCGATTTCAGTGACAAGTTGTCGTTGGGTTCCTTTTGTGTCAAGAACATTGAAGGCTGAGACAGGAAGAGAAGTTAAGATATGAGAGGACATCGGCCAGGAGCTGAATGCTATGGGAAGGTGTCAATGGAGGCGGATGGATCTGAAGCTTAAATGGCGAGACTTGGGCACCTCCATCAAAGCCAGGATCTTCAAAGGCCGCAGGGGTGCTCAGCCATGGTGCTCCGCCTTTGCCGTTCCTGCAAATGACACTCCTGGAGGACCAAGTGTCAGCTTGGAGAATCAGGGGGCCTTCAGACCGATGAAGGTAATTCCCAGATCAATCTCCACTGAAGTGACTTTGTTTCTTATTATACAATGATGAAAGTAACAATGAAGCGGATGTGCATCAGTTCTCGTTAGCAACTTTAATTGGCCGATCTGAAAATTGGAAATAAAAAAAATGTAGATGGCTAACAAATTAACCTTAAATCCATAAAGGGTTTTTTTTTTTTTTTAAACGAATATTCTTCTCAGCAGTGGCAGGTCATCCAGCACAGCAATCTGGCCTTAACAGAACAAAGGTTTTGTCAATCTTCTTATCTGAGGAGAGAAACAGAAGAAACATGAATTCTACCCATCTACCTGTGGCAGGAGAATGGAGTATCAGGGGAAATGAGAGAGCCAGCAGTGGAGTGTGAAAGTCCGGCTGATGTGCTACATCATTATGATGACCCAGCAGCAGAATACTAGTGCTGGCCAAGTGAAGCTTCATGAACCATTTGCTGTATTTTCTGACCCCACTAGATGGTGCTCATTTTTCAAAAATAGGCTCAAAACATGCCCCCAAAGCAAACCAAGAGCGCCATCTAGTTGGGTGAAAAAATACAACAAATGGTTCATGAAGCTTCATTTAGCCATCGCTACAGAATACTGTCCCCTCATTCAAAAGGACGAGGAGGGAAGAGTGGAGGAGCGGGTGGAAAGTTGGAAAAGCAACAGTTCTGCCAGTTCCTGGGTAACAGACTGACAAATACTGAGGCACCATGTGATCTTCTGAAGCTACACCCTCCACCTTATCGCAAAGTAACCGCAGACACAAACCCAGAGCAAGGGGAGACATAACTAATAAAGGAATCATATTAAAATTAAAGTCTCATCTATCTTTGTCCACTGTTTCATGTAATGCAGTTGATAGAAGTGGAATGTACCTACCAAAAATGCTGACCAACAGTCATTTGCTGCTGTCGTTGTGCCATCTTCATCGGCCCGTTATCTTCAGCCTGTGGCAAATGGCCATCTTCCTCCATCACATTCACATTTAAAATGAGAAATCCTCTGTCATTCACCAGATTGTCCCGCATACTGTACGCAACTGTCTGGTGGTAGTTCTATATTGCCTCCATATGCATGAAGAAACCTGAAATGACTTCTTAGTGTGTTGAAAGTATTTTGTCAAACTGGAAATGGCAGCATGGGGTCGATTGTACTGCTCCTGGTTTACCGGGGTCGAACTGGCAATAGGGAGGGGACATTATAAGGTACCCATCCATTTCCTGTGGAAGCACAGAGAATAGTACTATTAGCCTTTTTAAGAAAAAAACATACAAGATGAGAATACAAATCCAAGATGATAATAGTGCTTACCAATTAGTGTCCTGGTCTGGTTGTTCTGCCATTCTGCTCTGCCAAGGTGGAATTGTGCGGAATAAATGAATAGGGGGCTGAGCCCAGAATTTGGCACAGATACTCAGGATTGGGCCATCTGAGAGACACAGCTTGCATGTCAATGCTGTGTTACTGTTTCCTGCTTCAGTACACCTGCGTGCCTTATTGTCCTCCTGTGGTCTTGTGTCAGGAAATTGAAGATGGTAAAGGGGTCCAGCCAGTGTGAGAAATACGGGGGGGTCCAGGGGGGGTCCCACACCCCCGATTAACCCATGAGACCCCCTGAAAGCCTGAAAAGCAAAATTTTAAGGTGGTCTCAAGAACGGTATTGCGCAACAATAGGGAGATGGGGACCCCCCAAATATTGACGGGTGTTTCACACACTGGGTACAGTATTACATTGGCAGACTGTGACAAAGACGCTGACGCAGAAGAAACATGCACCACATCACCAGCCACCCTCTGGAAAGATGTGGTTGCCAGGACAGACAAAGCATTTGTCAATTTCAGGAGCACCGGTAAGGAATTTTTGGTGGAATATTAATGATGTGCAAAGATTTCCCGTTCACATTCATTTACTAAAGGAGCAATGACGGCGAGTTCCATCCAGGCACCAAATGGTATTAGTGAATTCTCCAATATTTATAATATTACATGGTGATAAATCATTCATCGTCGTCACCAATTAGCATTTCTGTAATAAATGACAGACCTGCAGTTTGCTGGAACTACCCTTTAATTATTCTCAGAGGTTTATGCATGGGGCAAAAACAACAAAAAATATACAGCAGCCTTTCAAAAGCAAACCTTTCTTTACGCAAAGCCCGACATGCAGAGCCTTTGCCAGTGTGTTCTGCATATCCTATATTATATTAATGGTAGGAAAACAACGGAGGGCAATACATTAGTATGTGAGTGTACATCCACGGTGCGTGATGTTTGGGATGAGAGGCTCAAAACGGGTGTTTAAAGAAGATACAATGTGATCAACTATACCGATCCCAGAGGGAAATTCTTGAATAAATCGTGGGCTGGAATGATTAACGATACTGTTCGCGAATATACTGTACTCTAATCAGCCACTGCCGCTGTAAAGTCTGATCCCGCTAAACCTGCACCAGAATGGGTTTGGTTCACAGCAGCAGCTGACGCTCACTCTGACCTCGGTTTCCGGACAGAATTTGCCACGGTCTGAGCTTCTAATTCGGGATTACTCACTAAAGCCGCTTTTCTGGGATTGTTAGGTCTGTTTCTCTGTAAGCGAGGTGGGCAGCGCCCTCCAGCTGCCGCCGGACCCGCCGGAGCTCGCTTACCTTGCGGCGTTTGCTCTTTAGGAGTTTCTGTGTATGCGGGTGTGTGGTGTGGGATATGTAGCACACCAGTTATTCGAGAAACTTAGAAACAAGTCAGTAGAAACATACCAACTATCAGCGGGTAAATGACATTCAATGTCACGTTTGAGGTTTGATTTTTGAAGAAACACTTTGTTCCCCATTAGACTAAGACATATTAGCATACCAATGATAAAATATGTAGGAGGCATTAAATGGTCTGACAGCACGTAGAGGGACTGATTGCTTTGTTTAAAATCCAAAATTATTATTTTTTATTAAATACATTTTAAAGCCCTTAAACTAATATTAAACACCATTTTAGCAGACAAAGTCAAACACGTGTCGATTATAAGAATCACAGAGTCATACCAAAAGCATTTAACTTAAGGTTAATTTTCACGATAAAGAGTATCACGGTTCGTCATCTACAACTCCTGTGTTATTCGCGCACCGATACTTACAATGTATTTGTACATATATTCGGAACATATGACAATATATGTATATATATATAATGTATCTTTAAATAGGAGGAAAATGCACCATTTCACATTGGAAAAGTCTGGAAGCACTTCATGGATCTGTCCACAACACGAGGCGTTTAAAATGAAATTTTTATCACAAAAAGCAGGTATTGCTACATATGTTAATCAGCTCTGCCCGTTCCGCTGTCTTTGTTCCATTCTCTCCATTCTCTTTCACGTTAAGCTGCCACGGCACTGATGGGTGCCTTTTGACTGGATATTTCTTGTCTTCCCGCTAACTTCCATCCCCACTCTGCGTGCGGTTTCAGTCTCTCCCAGTTCAGCCATTCCTTATGCATATGGTTTGTACTGGTACGGTACAGTCCGTTTGTCGTTTAAACAACATGTAAACCGAGTTTTATCGTATTATGTTGCAAGCTGTATTTCACCGGCGTTCCTTAGTCGTCCAATTCATTAATTTAACAAATTCATTACAACAGCATTACCCTATACCTAACTGTATAAATCCCTGTTTCAAAATAAAGTTAAAGACAGATAAAGAAAGCTGTTTTACTTCATATCCATGGATTGAAATGAATTCATTTAATTAATTATTATATATATTTTTTTTAATCAAACACAAGGCTTTCAAATATAAGTATGCCTCTTTAGTTCATTATGATATTAGGCAGACAGAGGGCGCCAAAGAACAGAATGATTTGGCTGAAGGGGCAACAGCGTCTGCTGAACTCTGCGTTTGACAGAGGCTTGGTGGAGCTGTAAGCTACACACCCAGCGACAAAGGCTGCTTGTACAAAGGCTGCTTGTACAAAGGCTGCATTAGTAATTCTGTTTATCTATCCATTTCAAAGTTATGTGTTCATCTTTATTAATAACAAATGTGTTAATTGATGTCGGTTTTACAAAATATGATGCTTAATTGTTAAGCTCAAACATCATACTGTGACGTTGTCCTATATCTCTGAAACATAAAAAAGTAATATTTTTCTAGCCTCAATACAAGTGTCTTTAAAAAAAAAAGGGGGGGGGCACAACTTTCACGGTTGGTGCATAATCGCGTGCTTAAATAACATCTAGAGTTTATTTTATATCATAAAAAGCCCTGGCCGGCCCAGTCCTTTCTGCAGTGAGAAACAGTTTAGGCACTGGAATCACCTGGGACCGATGCTGCTGCTGTAAGAGACGCACATGAATGTCTTCTCTTTTTTAACCTCTGTGACAGTGCCCCCCCCCCCACCCCCGACCCCCTCGTCATGCCTGTTGCAACCCCCCCTCGAAGAGAAAAAGTGAAGATCCCCAGGTGTCTGGGTGGTTTTCGCGCCTCTCCTGGTCTTTTTTCTCCTTCTTGCGTGAATATGTTTGTTCTCGTCTCATTATACAGCTCGTCCGCTGACCCTGGACTGTGACGCAGTCTGAGGTCCTGCTCCCACACAAGCGCCACAGGTCAACTGTGAAGTGACGGGGGCCCGGAGCGTGCTGCCGGAGAGGGGGACCGAGGACGGTCAGCCAGGTCCGGGACGTGGCAACGGGTGCCGACGGCGACAGGGAAGGAAGATTCTGGAAGACTGGTCATGTTCGTTGGAGATTATTAATGGCAAACAGAATACTATGTCGCTGGGTTCCTCCTCCGCATCATGGAGAAGACGTGCATGCAAACACGTAGACTTTGCCACAAATCGAGCGTGTACCCAGCTTGGCTCAGACGGTCACCTCTGTCCTGCTGTTGCTGAGGAACGCCCTTTGCCCGTGGTGATGCACGGGCTGGGGTGACAGGGGCACGTGTCTGTAGACTGCCGAGCGGGAGAACATCTCCGGCAGGGTCTCCACGCTGAGCTCACGGCCCCCGGAGTGGGCCAGGCGTCGACCAACAGCCTGAGGGGGGTGGGAATATTGCCGGTGAATGTGCACCTTGCCGTGATCCCAGGCGGCCAGGTCTAGGTTGGAGAGCAGAGGGTGCGTGGTGGTCTTGGTCAGTTTGGTCCGCGTGGACACTCCCCGGGGCATGGAGAAGCTCATCGGCGAATTGATGTCCGTCACACACAGGTAGGACTTGTCCTTGGGTTGGAGTGGGAGTGGCTGGAACGGGGAGGGTGGAGCCCGGTATTGGGAGAAGTCTATCAAGGGGTAACTTTTATAATACCCTCTGCTGGAGGTATCTGCTACAAGAGGGAGGGGGATAAGAGATGGGGGAGGGGTGAGAGAAGGAGGGGCCATGAGGTCGATACCACCTACCACCAGCCCTGCCTGGTGATCGCAACCTCATGTTATCCTGTTCATTCCATTCATCAGAGGTCATTGTGTTCCTCAGTCTAGCATGTCTGGTTCATTGTGACATCTGACAGTAGGGGGAATTTCCTTGTTGATTAGGTTGTTAAATACTGGGGCGGAAAATGCCTGGTGTCAAAGAGGCAGTCCTAACTGGCATTGTAGTCTTGATTGATGTGAAACATGTTTGGGAATCCTGTGTCACAGTGTTTCCCAACCCAGTCCTCGGGGACCCATAGACGGTCTACGTTTTTGCTCCCTCCCTGTTCCCGGCGAGGACTGTCTCGGCTTGGGCAGCACAGCTCGATAAGGTTTTACCCTTCGGAGAAGGATGGTTTGTAATTTTAAACATTATTTAAAGGCACAAATCATATTTTTCCAGTTCTTTCTCTGGAATTGGCTAGGAACAGATGAGATGCATGTTCGTGGGGAGAGAAAGGAAGTATTAGCACTCAGGCAGGTGGGCCAATGGCAGCTGATTAATCTCCTGACGGTTCCTTTGGGCCAGAGATGTCACCATCCACCTCCAGGTCCCTCCATCCCCTCTACACTGCCCATGCCTGCACAGTGGCAGCAGGGTCTAATTAAGACAAAATTAGGCCCGGCCTGGTCCAGGACCCCGCTGCTGCATCTGGCAGCGCCTGCGCCGGAATCTCCATCTGCCCCCTTGTAGCCGTCCTGCACCTCCCCCCACTTCTCAAGCTGACCCTGTCCTTTCGGTGACTTTGTCCACACGCCGAGAGCCTGCACCTGCAGCGTTCTTTATTGCCCTCCCAAGGGGAGAGTGAGAGGGTTAATCTACGTCTGAGGGCCAGGAGTATGGTTATATACTGGGGATGATCAGTATGGGTGTGGTCTATACTGGTCTGAGCCAACATGCAAATGATTTGACTATAAAACTGAGGCCACAGAGAGAAAGAGTTTTGTCACCCATGCAGGGGAATCAAGGGTATAAACAATGACCTGGGATGGCAGAGATTGCCCTATTTGGGCAATAACTCTATACCAGACAGAAGTTGTGATCTATTAGGTGTAGGTGTGTGTAGTCAACTTTGAATCTTCCAGACACACCATGTTAGGGGCTCACTGGGTGTGTTGGGAATTGGCTCCCGGATGTGATCTTCTCAGGGTCTCTGGGAAGGATTAGCGTGTCTGAGATGGCCGACGCCACGGAGGCAGCTGGGAGCAGGAGGACACTCACCGATGGTCTTGAGCGATGTGTACCTGGCGAGATTAACACCTGGTGCGTGGAGGCTGGCCTGGGGGTGGGCGAGCGGCGTTGCCAGGCCATACGGGGAGCAGGGGATCTCGTTCAGGTGGTACTGTTCTGGGGGGGGGGGAGCAGAAATGTGGAGATTCAATGCAGGTCTCAGAGACGGAGCTACATGGCCACCTATAAATACAGTTCAGTTCAATATATTTTTATATTGCTCCTTACATGACACGGTTGTCCCAAGGCGCTTAACAAGAGTGTATAGCAATATATTATTATTACGCAGATACTGAATGGTTTATGATACAGGTGAAAGGAAGAAAGAAAGTGCCAGAAGACAGTGGGAGACTGAGGAGAGGAGAGAGAAACAAAAGCTCCACAGTACAGTGACAAAAATCTCCTGGGGGTCCAAGGTTGACTGGTTTCCCAACCTTCCTTCACACTAACATTATTGCTGGCAAAGAAAATAAATTCTCATGCTTTTATAAATGCATGTAGCTTTGGTTAAAGAGAAGAGGAAATGAATGATTTCAGTGAAGGTTAAGGTTAGGACAGTTTGGGGGACTGAATGTGAATCCCTGCATATTCTCACAGTAAGGGGTCCATAAGGGTTAGGCTTAGTGAAAGGCAGGTGAACAGGCAGATGGAGTGAGAGGCACAGAGAAGCACAGGCACATGGAGTGAGAGGCACAGAGATGCAAAGTGAGAGGCAGATAGAAAACACAGGCATGAGGAGTGAGAAGCACAGAGACGCACAGGCAGGTGGATTGAGGATTGAGAGGCACAGAGATGCACAGGCATGCTGGGTTGAGAGGCACAGAGAAGCACAGGCACACAGAATGTCCGCGTTCCTCTGTTGGGCAAAGGGAAGTGTGGGCTTTTTTGCTCCCGAAGCTTCACACACCCCCATATCTTTAGCAGTAAGATAATTAGCTAATTGCCTAGATGGTTAGTTAGATCTGTGTTCAACAGCGAACAGGCTTGTGCAGAGATGTGTGCTTGAAGCCACATTGCTTATTAGGTGAGGGGGTCACTCTCATCTGCCTGTACTTCTCTCTCTCTCTCTTTGTGGAGCTGGTGAGGATGCTGGAGGAAATCAGGCCACAGTTTACGTATATGTGGCTGCACATAGTCTGGAAGGAAAAGAAAAATTGCAGTATGCGCGCACACACACACACACACACGCACATGTAGGGTAAACATAACCTTAGGTGGACCGCTCATTCATTTCAATGGGAAAAATGCTAATGCTAACTATGACAACCTTAACCCCCACCCTGCCCTAACCATAACCATAAGTAACCAAACAAAACACAAGAGTTTTTGCATTTTTAGTTTTTTCATAGCAGTCACCGATTTTTATAAAATAGAGTTTTCCCTTATGGGGACCAGGAAACCGGTCCCCATAAGGGAAAAAAACGGATATTTATCACATTATGGGGACATTGTGTCTCCATAAGGATAGGTAAACCCGCTCACACACACACACACACACACACACACACACACACACACACACACACACACACACACACACACACACACACACACACACACACACACACACTCACACACACACACACACACACACACACACACACACACACACACACACACACACGGCTTCCCTCAAGTCACACAATGGCAGCAGGTAGCAGCACATACAGTTCAGTTGTGCCTCATCCATCTCCATCTGTCTGAAGTAAAGGACAGACTGGCTCAATTTACAACCGGCAGGTTCTAAGTTCACATCTTCAGAGAGCATTTATTATTAATTACGCTGGTAATTATCTAGCCGAATACAGTGAAATATTCATCCATCTCACAACCACTTATGCAGTACAGGATCATGGACAGGGCTTGGAACCATCCCATGCAGCACTGGGCTTGGAACCATCCCATGCAGCACTGGGCTTGGAACCTGTCCCATACAGCGTGGGGCTTGGAACCATCCCATGCAGCACTGGGCTTGGAGCCTGTCCCATACAGCATGGGGCTTGGAGCCTATCCCATACAGCGTGGGGCTTGGAGCCTGTCCCATACAGCGTGGTGCTTGGAGCCTGTCCCATACAGCGTGGGACACAAGGCAGGGGACACCCTGGCTGGGATGCTTGTGCACCGGAGGGCACACACTGTCATACACTACAGGCCGTTTAGACCTGTAGTGTAACTGAGCGTCTTTGCATTGCTAATGGGGAATATGAACCACAGGGAGAACATGCGACCACAGGGAAAACAAAGGACCTCACACACAGTGAGAACAGTGAGATTCAAACCCACAATTCAGAACAACACTGTTACCCATTGCATCAGTATGACAGCCCACCAAAGCATCTGTCTTATCCAAATGGGTCAAGTGAAAAGCTGCAAGATCCACTCAGTCATACTGGGTCAGCACAGAGTTAAAAAGGGAGAGGGAGGATTCACAGTCAGTTCTTATCTATCCACGTCTTTGCAGACAATTTAATCGAAGTTCAATATACCTGTTTCAGGTCTCCATGGTCAGTCATTCTGCTGAAGCTGTTCTGGGTGACTACCTTGTTCAGAGATTAGCAGGAACTTGCTGATCTGGGATCAGATCCAAGTTCTTTAACTGCTTTACCAGATTGTGTCCCCCACCTATCCAGTTGCACCCCGTCGCTCATTTTACTTCCCTCTCCCGTAGCCGGCTATAACTTGAGTGGGTGAGTCGTTCCCATCTCCCGACTCGCCCCTCCCTCGTGGATCTGGGCAGATAATGAGAGCGGGCCGGAGGTCCTCCGGGCGAAGTGCTGAGACGTCAGGAACGCGCGAGCAGCCGGCTGCGCAGGAGGAAGGTGGCATGGTGGGCTCTCGCTGTGCATCTTAACTGGTTCCCGGGCAGCGTGGGGGCAGGATTACTGGGCAACGTGGGGGCGGGATTACTGGGCAGCATGGTGCACTTTTAATTTAATAAACAGAATGCAGGCCGCCTGAGCTCGGACCCCATCTCTCTCATTTTGGCGCCATTGCGCCATCAGGATTCAAGATTCTTTATTTGTCACATGCATAATTATACAGGTACAACACGCAGTGAAATGCATCCTGAACCGCTCATACTTTGTGCAAATAACAAAGAGGCTTTAAAATAAATTATGGTGCACCAGCCTTTTGGTTCATGAGGCGCCGGTGACTCTGTCAGCCATGGCATCCAAACGCAGCCTATCCCTGCCAAGTGGCAGGTCAGTCTGGGTCACATGTAGGGGACGTCTGGGGGGGGCGAGGAGGGGCAACACGTCCTTGCTAACTTTAACTTGAAAGCGAGTGCTGACATAGGGAGGGATACTGTGTGGCCTGAAGCCAAATTTGGGGAAATGAGCTTGGGAAAAAAAAAAAAGAACATTCAAAGAAGGGGAAAACAAATAAGGGAAGGGAAAAGAACAAAGGGATAAGTGGTGAGAAAGAGAGGGAGGAGATAGAGAGATGAAGAGGTGGTCACCATGGGCCACAGTCATGTGACTCGCACGGTCACAAAGACAGAAACCTTCTTAGGTTCATGACATTTACAGGACGCTAAAGGACGAAAGGTCTACAGCAAGGCGAGTCGCGGGTGTGTGTGTGTGTGTGTGTGTGTGTGTGTGTGTGTGTGTGTGTGTGTGTGTGTGTGTGTGTTTGTGTGTGTGACTCCCTCCTCCTCCCCTCACTCTGATTTGAAGACTGAATCGTGCTGTCGGTGTCTGCTGAGGACGCTCCCGTACCGAGTTACATGGACGTGAGTAAACAAAATATCTCCCTCTCACTCTCTGCGTGTCCAAAGTCCGGTTCCGGCTACAGCATGGCTTGGGGGTCAGCCTGTGTAATTCACTGCGTTTTTACACGTACAGTTCTTCAGTCCTGGCTATATAAAGAGCGTGCAGCCGACGTGAAATGATTCCGAAGGCGCATTCACCTCAGGTTTTTAATCCTGCTCGACAGGCCCCAACGGGCTGTAATCTCTAAAGGCACGAAAGGGGCACCTGGTTTTAAGAGCTTGTCACCGTCCCCAGGAACAGAATCCTTTAAACAGTGCCCCTCCCGTCGCTCTCTGTGGAAAGCCACGCAAATCCCCCCAACGATGGTACGAAGGTGCTGTGCCGCCACGCATGCTAATGTCCTCACCGAGGAGCAGGGAGCGAGACAAGTGGGGGCGGGGGGGGGGGGGGTGTCAGGATTTTCCAGCTGTCTGAATTGGAGGTGTGGGGGGGTAGCAGTGGCAGTTTGAAACCCTTAAACCCGGTGCTGGCTCTGTCCTGCCCTCGCATGCGGAACCGCCGTATGAAGGACGAGCCCCTTGCTGCCGCTCAGCCCGCAGGCTCCGCATGAGGGCTGGCGATTCACCTCAGGGCTGCGGTCCTCTGTGGATATGCAGGGCTGCCCTTCTAGTTTGTGGATTTCAAGTGAAAAAGAGGCAACTAGTCGTTCCATTTCACTTACATATTAGAGTCAAATAACCTGGGCAGTCCAGTCTAGCAAGTCTTAAGTGTTTAAGAAGGGATAATGTTCAAAAAGACAGAACCATTCAAAATCAATTAGGAGTCTGGGTAACACTTAAGGCCATGTTTTTACAATTTATAAACAGATTCATAACAAATAATAATGCGTTCATAAAGCATTATAAACATGGCTATAAATATTTTTCAAAAGGCATAACACATTATAGCCATGTTTATTATGCGTTATGAATGCTTTATCAAGCTCTCAACTATAATGCACTATAGATACCTTTATAATGCATTATAATGGTCAGTATAAGCATTAAGGATGCTTAGTACTGCATTGTAAAGGTATCTATAGTGCATTAAAGATGAGAGCTTCATAAGCCGTCATAATGCATAACATACATGGCTCTAATGTGCTATGCATTTTATAAATATTTATAGCCATGTTTATAATGCTTTATGAACGCATTATTATTGGTTATGAATCTGTTTATAAATTATTAAAAACATTAAGTAAAGGCCTTAAGTGTTACTGGAATCTGTGGCTACCTGTATGCTTAACGAAGCATTTAATCATAACAGCCTCGTTGTCTTAGGATGCCTCATTTTTACTCCTTTTTAACTGCATTCTGTTATTCCACACACCGCCATGTTTCGGGGGGGTGCTCCTCTTCCTGCAGCCACAAAGCCCCTCCCACCAGGCGCGGGCTGAGCTGTCCGCAGTGCAGAACGCACCCTGTCGCGACCCGTATTTGAATAACATGACATTCAAAGTGAACACAGACCCCTGATAGCTCCTCTGCTGGCAGAGAGGTCTTGCTTACTCAACCGTCAGAGAAGAGTACTGCGCGTATACCTCTGCTTTTAAGTGTCTCCTTAGTCGCACACAGAGAAACACACGCAAGCACACACCTAGTGAATGTAAAGTGAGGTGAATGTGAAGTGAATGTGAATGTAAAGTGAAGTGAATGTGAAGTGAATTTGAATGTAATGTGAAGTGAATGTGAAGTAAAATGAATGTGAAGTGGAGTGAATGTGAAATAAAGGGAATGTAATTCTAAAGTGGAATGAATTTGAAGTAAATGCATATGTTAAGTGAGGTTGAGTGACCTTTATTGACATGCAGTCCATATACAAATACACTACACAGTGAATGAAATCAGATTCCACCTGGACCATAGCGCAACATAAATGCTAGACAGACTGTACCACGAGACAGACTGTACCACGAGACAGACTGTACACGAGGCAGGCTGTACACGAGGCAGGCTGTGCATGAGGCTGACTGTACATGAGGCAGGCTGTGCATGAGGCTGACTGTACACGAGGCAGGCTGTGCATGAGGCTGACTGTACATGAGGCAGACTGTATACGAGGCAGACTACACATGGCTGACTATCCACGAGGTAGACTGTCCACGAGACAGACTGTACAGGAGGCAGATTGTACACGAGGCAGACTGTACACGAGGTAGACTGTACCACGAGACAGACTGTACACGAGGCAGACTGTACACGAGGTAGACTGTACCACGAGACAGACTGTACACGAGGCAGACTGTACACGAGGTAGACTGTACCACGAGGCAGACTGTACACGAGGCAGACTGTACACGAGGGAGACTGTACACGAGACAGACTGTACACGAGGCAGACTGTACACGAGGCAGACTGTACACGAGACAGACTGTACACGAGGCAGACTGTACACAAAACCACACATAGTGCAATAATAAGTGACCTGACCGAGGAATTATTAAACGTGCACAATATAAATATAAATAAATGGGATGCAAGCAGAAGCTGTCACAGGTAGCGGAGTATGAAATAAACACGTAAACACAGGGTGCAGTAAAGTACACAGTGTAAATGTAAATTTATTAAGTTAGGGTGAGCTGCGGGGGGGGCAGCAGGTGTTGAGGATGGCCCTGGTGGCCTGGGGAGGAAGCTGCTGTAGAGTCAGGTGGCGCTGGTCCAGCTACCGCGGTAACTTTCGCCAGATGGGAGGGGAGCCGAGAGTCCAGGAGAAGCAAGGTTAGGATGCAGTATTCGTGGCTGGAGTCCCGGATGGAGGCAAGGGAGACCCCAGTGTTGCTTTTTGCAGCTTTTAATATCCACTGAGGGAACTTGTGGTCTAAGGCGGCCACTCAGGACACTCCCCGTAGAAGGTGGTGAGGGTGGGCTAAAGAGGATTGGCTCTCCTCAATCAAACACAACATCGCAGACATGTGCTGTGATCAGGCGCTCCCACAGACCCTCACACACTCTCCGAGCTCCTGCAGATCAGAGACCACCACCCTCCCCTGAACCAGGGGTCCTCCCCCCCCCAGGTGCACCTTCTCAGCATAAGCCGGAGCAGTGGGTGTGCTTCTAGACTGCTTTGTTTTGTGTGATTTCACTTTCTCAGCCAAACGATTCGGCCATTTCTACAGAGGGTTCGCAATCTGGATTTGAATCGTCACCAGCATTATCCCACTGTTTCAAAGAGCTGTTACTCTGTAAATGCAGGGACGGTCATTCTTGTCTGGCTGCATGCCGCAACCCTCTTCACATGAGGAAGGCTTAGCCTGCAGAGCAGCAACAGCAATGCCGACAGGAGCGTAACAGCGAGGTTCTTGTACTGAATATGACTGAGCCCTTCCTGCGGCTCTTCCACTCATTTTTGCCTCTTTGCCCTGTTAATGGGAGTTTCACGTACACAAAAATGTTCTTAGAGCAGAAGGAAAAATGATTGGTTTAAAGAGATAACCAATCATATTGTACAGGAGATAAGTCCAAGCAACTAGAGGAGGCGGAGCCAACCAATCAGATGTCTTGGTTCTTTCCTCCTCTAGTTGATTGGACCCACCATCTCTACAATCTGACTGGTTATCTCTCTGAACCAATCATTTTTCCTTCTGCCCTCAGAACATTTTTGTATAAGAAAAACTCCCACAAGCCTTTGCCCTCTTGTTTCAAGACTGAGGCAGGGAGATCTTAAATCTCAGCTGTCGTCAACAACATGAGACCATGACACAGTCGTGGGGTGTGGTCAATGACAAGGCCGATTGGGAAATCATTTTGGACAGCCGGTGCTCATTTTTGATTTAAAGGTGGTTGAAGCGATAAACCCTGATAAACAGGGATAAATTTAAATACCCGCAACACAGCAGGACACCCTGATCGATAGCAATATAGCCCTGCCATGAATCACGTCTGTGTCCTGTAAGCAAATAGAGGCTCTCGTCTGTGTTGTAAACGGTCTGATTCTGCAGGCGAGGGGGCATGTGGGGGCACAAAAGGGGCCCTGAGGATTCATAAAATCACCCGGACTCACAGATCATAAGAGGCCCTGATGGGAGGTCAGCCAAGTTCACAGGAAAGGAGATAATCGGGCTGGGGGTCAGGTGGGGGGCAAGATGGAGGTGGTTAGATTTGGATGAGAGGAAGGAGGGTCGAGGATGAGAAGAGAAACACAGAGACAGCTAAGTGGCTGAGAGAGAGATAGAGAGAGATGTGATGGTGAGAGAGATAGAGAGATGGCGAGAGAGAGACTGAGAGAGATAGGGAGAGATGGCGAGAGAGATGGTGAGAGAGAGATGGAGAGAGACTGAGAGAGATAGAGAGAGATGGTGAGAGAGATAGAGAGATGGCGAGAGAGAGAGACTGAGAGAGATGGTGAGAGAGAGATGGAGAGAGACTGAGAGAGATAGAGAGAGATGGTGAGAGAGATAGAGAGAGATGGTGAGAGAGATAGAGAGATGGCGAGAGAGAGAGACTGAGAGAGCCATCTGCACAGAAATGGCATGCAGCTAATCGATGGGCGGGTCTCCAACTGGAACCCCAATGGCTGCATCGTAATTAAGCTGAAATTGCCCGTGTGCATTGAGCGGCACGTGCAACGGGACTGCGGCGGAGGGGACACGAAAGGGGGGGGGCGCATCTCACAGGGAGTCGGAAGCTTTATTCTCTCACTCATGAAAAAGTGGTCTGAATGAGCTGAACTGCCTGACATGGGGGGGGAGTGTAACACCAGGCTTCACATATAAAGTCACACATAATCTTGCCTTCCCAGAATGCACCGCTACTGTATTACTGCTGAATGCTCTGGATTATTATATTAAGTGCTACTGACACAATAAGTACTAATAATTGATACTGGTTTATATATTTATATTTCATTTATTTAGCTTTTATCCCAAGGTGACGCAATGTAACATTGCGTAATGATATAATGCAATGTAGATTTTGAGAAAGCCAGGTCAGACAGTCCCTGGGGCAATTGCGGGTTAGGGGCCTCGCTCAGGGACCCGAAAGTGACATCACTCTACTGACCTTGAATTTGAACCAGTGGCCATCCAATTACAGACACAGTGTCCTAAGCCCCTGAGGCACACAGCGCCCCTGGAGTAAGCGAAGTGTAGTGGAGTATGGCAGTAAGAGCAATGCGAGAAATGCATGCTGGGAATTGGAGTCTGTATTGGCTTGGGGATGGTTGGTGAGAACCCGACTCGGCGTCTGTGTATCTGGGACGTCCTCCATTTCCCAGAACTCACCGCTCCTGCTGCGCCGCATGCGGCCGGGCATCCCGTTGGCACCCAGGTGTGGCGTCCCATCCATGCTCACCTCCCCACTGGGCTGCTTCAGCAGCTCAGTCAGCGTCCTGCTGGAGGTTGAGGAAGAGGTGTGTCAGAAGCAACCTCACACACTGAGGGACGTGCCCGTGTGCCCCCCCCACAGGATTCCGCGGTGAGAGAGGCGTGATGCCGTTTGACACCCCTGTAGAGCTCCTAAACGAAGAGTCAGCAGATATTTAGCTAAAAGGAAGCGGTACAAACAGGCTGCATGGAGCTCGGGGCATGCTGTAGGCACTCCTGGCACAATGACAGGCCCAGTGTTCCATAGACATTCTGAGTAATACAATCTACCCCAGGGAATTCTGGGAAGTGAGGATGGAGGTAGGGCCATGGAGTGCTAGGTAGCAGAACAACACATCCACGGTGTGTTTTGTCACAGGGTGAAGTAGGCACTCTGGGGTAGGGGTCCCAAACATTTTGATGTCCACGGTCCAGTTAAGTCATACTAAACTGGTTCAGTTGCAGATTTCATAACTATATGTATAAGGTTTTTTCCTCGCGCTAACAGATTGTGTGGATGTGAGGAGTCGTGAAAAATTGAATGAAAATAGTTTATATTTAGAGATTAATCAACCCCACCACAAACCCCCAGCTGTCCACATCCGTAGAAAACTGGTCACGGTCCAGCACTGGCCCTGGGGTTAGGAACCCCTACACTAGCGCACGGCCACACGGTCTGGTCGCGTCTGGGAAAATGGAAATGGCTAAACTTATTATTATTAACATATTTAGAATGTGTCGGTTTGTCGGGAATTTCTCCGATGTCTAATTTTATTTGTAAATTCATACTTTCCGCCTAATTTTTCTTGAGAAACGATAAACATGCAGAAATGTGGAGTGCTGTAATGGTTTTCCTTAGCATGGAGGATACTGGGTCGCTTCTGGTGGCCTCGGCCACACTCACTGTCTTACGTCTACCCAGACCAGTCTGGGCTCCTGCATCGTACGCTGCAAGGCAGTGGAAAGATGCTGGAGACCCAGGGTATTCTGGGAAAACAGCGCTAGCTGAATGCTTTGCTTGGGCGACACGTTCCCTCGCAGATACACGCACGGGTGCCGGCAGGATGAGTGTCTCCGCTGCTCGCCTGTGTTCCGCTGCTCACATGTCAATTTGTTTTCAGTCTAATCTCGAAAAAAGTGACTCGAAATTACTAATGAATGAAATATAGTCGTAAATTATCATAATCTGCAGAACTGCATCAGCAGAAAATGGCACGGCAGCTTAGGCAGCTCGAGAGCAGCGTGCCTGGGCGAGAAGCTTTAATTAACAGATGCATTATGGGATATTACGTAGCTCGTCCCCCGTCCCGCTCTGCATCAGCCTGTATTGTTCACGTTTTGTGCGTCCTTCGCAGTCCTTCTCTCGGAAAACCATCCCAGGAATTTCTGGAACGTTGCCACGTCTCTCCGGAGTCATGGAGAGTGACAGGCTCCACCGCGAGACAACTGACCCGTTACTCTGCCCATCTGAGGCTCTACCGCCTCCAAATATATGGAAGGGAGTTCCTGTGGGGGGGGTGGCAGTAAAAGTGGAAATGTCACCTCCCGATGCGAGTTTGAGTCCCAGGAGAGATTTCTAGTAGGCTTGCAGAAACCTCGTAAAAATTATGCGAATATGATATCAGCTATGTGATGAAATGGGAATTATACAGCTAGGCAAGACTTAAAGGCTTCCCTGCTAACCAAGGCCGATCCACAGCACCAACCCCCCCCCCCCGGCAGACCGGCCTACGGACCCCATTTGCCAGAGGCGTGGGCAATGTGCCTGGAAAGCAGGGGAATTCTAACCGAAAGAAGGAGGTATTTCTCTCCATGTCAAACCAGAATAAAAGCTAATAATCCCCCCAGTCTGTGTCATGCGATCTCATTGGCTCGGCGCTCCATCCTGCCTGGGAGTGGTAATTGTTTTCCATGCCGTACATTTGATATTTATTCTTCTTCACCAGGTTGACAGTTCTGTCCTGCTGCTTTTCTTGGTCTGTTTTTCCACACGAGCACATCTGCTCTAGTCCCATCATACACCAGGCACCACCAGAACCCCCCCCCCCCCACTAAGAATGGCACTTTCTATGCTCAGATCCCCCCCCAGCTGTTATCCATGTGCTGTGGGGGCTTAAACCCAGCCTAGAAAGCGGGTGTCTGCATGAACAGTGATGTGGGGGCGAGAGAGAATCTCCCCCTGGCTTCTGAGAGACTTTCAGGTCCCCATGCCACTCGGTCCAGGCTGAGCACCTCCTCCTATCAGTGTCCACGCTGCTCTGCGGCGCCTCCCAGCCTGTCACACCTCATGTGACACAGCCCCCGTCAGTCACCTGCCATCTCTCCCCAAGGCTCAACACTCCTCACAGCTCTTTGGTGGCTCCTTAAAACTAATCCAGACCTTTTCCTGCTCGGAAATGATAAAAAAAAAGCATCGATTCTCTTACAGAGAGTGTGGTGTCTCAGTAGGCACCACTGTAGCCTGCATGAAGCCTCCATGTTCTCAGGTGTTTGCATTGGCTTCCTCAATGTACTTCCTCACAAAAACCAAAGAAAGCTGAATTGGTGTCTCTAAATTGTCCTTATTTGTGAGTATGGGCTCTGCAGTGGGCTGGCATCCCATGTGGTCTACCCTATACTGTCTTGGATAGGGTTACTGAAGTCTTGTACTGGATGGATGGATGGATGGATGGATGGGTGGATGGATGGATGATTCTGATAAATATTCCATTGAGCCTAACATGTTAAAGATGTTTGCGTTCATGTTAAAATAAATCCTCGATTTTATCTGTCGCAAAACCCACTGGATCTCTGGTCTGAACCTTGAAAACAGCCTGCATTGTCTTCCATAACTGTCGGATTGGGAAAATGGCATTCTGATGAGAATTATATTAACTGTAACATAATAAGGTCTAACAACATTAGTTTTCAATAAATATGATTTTCTGAAGTCCTACAGCTGGGTAATATAATGTGACACGCATCTCTGTTCAGCATTAATTACAGGGAAAAAACATGAAGGAACCATGAAGGAATGAGGCTTTACTTCTCCTTGGCTCTCAGGTTATGATGTCACCTGCACCACCAGCAGCTTTGGAGAATGGTCATGTGATAAGAAAGGCATTCCAACCTCATTGGACACCCTAAGAGATATTTCATTGGCTGATCACAGTCTTAATTGAGACCAGCCCCTCTCCCTTGTACATCAGGTGATCTGTTGACCTGGGGGACCCTCTGGTCCAGATAATGTCCCGATAATTATATTTGGGGTCAGTGGGTTACAAATAACTCAGTGCTTTTCCTAATGACAGCAAGCTGCCTTTTAACATCAGTCAGCAGCAAAGTGAACGAGTCAGCATGTAACACAGAGGACAATTAATCTCTCCTTTGAAGTGAAAGCTCAGGATTATCCTGACAGTGACTTTCTTTACCTATCAGCCTGACACCCAGGTTCTTATGGTACGTGGATAAAAGCTTGTTCCATCCATTCCCCTCTGATCCCAATTTACAGGCTCTCAGAAGCAACACATTCAAGAGGTTTGCGTGCTTTTCCTTTTGGGGAATCATAAAATCCATCCATCCATCCATCCATCACAAACCACGGGCCATGGTCTTCAATATTACATGATGATCCACAAATATGAAATTATTTTTCATCTGTTTTGCAGACTTTATCGTCTGTGTAGAGTATTTTTATTTCACTTTTCAGATTTTGAAGTGCTTTGTTTAAAAATAGATAAGATAAAAATAAGATTAAAAAAAATAAGATGGAACAATAGGTATTTCTGCACCGTCTTACGCAGCCTCAGATGCAGCGTCGGCCCGAATCTTTTGTGCTGAAGGCCAGGAGGGTGCAGAGCAGCCGACGGGTGATAAGCTAATGAACCTGAGATGCAAGCTGGCCCCCGCCCTGGGTGGCGCGGGGGCCGAGACGCCCCGGACGCGGGGGACTGCCCATCTGTCCACCTTCACCGCGGGTGGATCTGTGCGCTCGGTCGCTTCAGGTCACAGCATGTGACGTTTGTCCAAGGCGACTCACTTTCTTTTAGATGCCGTGAGTTTGGGAAGTTTCTGCAGCACGTTCCTAACGAGGATTTGAACCTATTTGCTATTTGGTTATTTGCTAATTACGGCTTGTTTTGAATCTATGTACTTGGTGAGATCGGCTCCTCGTTTGTGGGCAGCGCAGTGGTGCAGTGGTCAGCACTGTCGCCTCACGCCACTGCGACCTCAGTTTAAGGTTCTCTGCCATGGATCCATGCGTGTGGAATTTTCATGTTGTCGTCGTTCGGTTTCCTCCAAATACTCCAGTTTCCCCCCAACAGTCCAAAAACATGCTGAGGTTGATTGGAGTTACTAAATTGCCCGTAGGTGTGTGTGAGTGTGCCCTGCGATGGGTTGGTGCTCCTCCAGGGTAAGGTCCGGACCCCCTGTCACCCCGAATAGGACAAGTGGTGACAGAAACTGGATAGATGTTCTTCATTCACTTCTTGTATCTATACTCCATCCCTTCACCTCTTGTGATCGCCTATCACATCCATCATCAAACCACTCATGTACAGTAGCACAGGATAGGAGTGACCCGTAGCCCATCCATTTACTATTCATATCCACAGACTATTCACCTCTATGGTGTATCCATTCACCATCCGCATGCGTATCTCTGCTCCATCTCTTTGTATCTTGTTCTCATCCGTTTGTTGTGCATTTCTGCTGTCTATCCATTTGATGTGACTGTCTGTTGCCCATGTGCAGCTCTGTTCTGGTCCTCACCCCCCGTGGGAGAGCGTGTACTCACCCCACTCTGCTTTGTCTGACTCTGACGGACAGGGGCGCCTTGGCTCCTGCGCAAGTTTAAAATAAATTCGGCGACGGCGGCCGCTATTTCTGGAGCCCCCCGGAAAAAAAAAATCCTGAGTGACAAATCCTAGATGCGTGCATGGTGGGAAGGGGGGGGGCGGAAGTCAGTGGGAGGACGGGGAGGCGCCGTCCACATCCGTCTGGGTGCCGTGAGGATTTCCGGAGTGGGGGGGGGCGCAAAATGTCATAGAATGACCACCAGGGGTCAGCCATGCGTGTGATGAAATTTGGGGCGGGGTGTATTTGAGGATTGTCGCTAAGCACTATGTCCTGAACTGGAAAGACTCATACCTCAACCTGCTCTAGAATGACCAACATTCTTCTCGACTCCTATCTGTCCTGAGATGGGTGTGGCTCGGCAGCATAGTTCCGTGAGACAGGAGGCTGTTGATTGCCTCTGTGCTCCATTACCTTCATCATTTTAATGCTTAAAAAAGGGCTAGATTCACGAAGAAATCCAGGAGCAGTGGGGCACAGGTGCAGAACAGGTGTGGGGAAGCCCAGCCACCCCTGTGACCCAGCCCCGCCTACATCCTGACAGGCCACGCCCATCCCTGTGGCCCAGCCTATGTCCTGACAGGCCACACCCACCCCTGTGACCCAGCCTACGTCCTGACAGGCCACGCCCATCCCTGTTGCTCAGCCCTGCCTACATCCTGACAGGCCATGCCCCCCCTGTGGCCCAGCCTACATCCTGACAGGCCACGCCCACCCCTGTGGCCCAGCCCACATCCTGACAGGCCACGCCTACCCCTGTGGCCCAGCCTATGTCCTGACTGGCCACGCCCATCCCTGTGGCTCAGCCCCGCCTACATCCTGACAGGCCACGCCCACCCCTGTGGCCCAGCCTATGTCCTGACAGGCCACGCCCATCCCTGTGGCTCAGCCCCGCCTACATCCTGACAGGCCATGCCCCCCCTGTGGCCCAGCCTACATCCTGACAGGCCACGCCCACCCCTGTGGCCCAGCCCACATCCTGACAGGCCACGCCTACCCCTGTGGCCCAGCCCACATCCTGACAGGCCATATTAGCTATACATGGATTAACTACAGCCCCAGTGGACGTGATTTGGCATTAGCTATATGTGGATTAACTGCAGCCACAGTGGATGTGATTTGGCATTAGCTGTATGTGGATTAACTGCAGCCACAGAGGGCATGACTTAGCATTATGTTTAGGTGTATCAGTTACAGCCACGGTGGATATAGTCCACCTTCAAGTGATATATGTTCAGCCAGATTTCACATCTTTGTCAGAATCACCATAGCAGAAACCCTTCATTAGCTCAGTGAAGAGATTATCATTTGGCACTAGCTAAATGAGTCGAGCGCACAGGCGACCGACCCTGCGGAAAGTGCGGAGGAAAGGTGAAAGCCAGGACAGCTCCTGCAGCTCATCTCAACGCCCCCCACCCCCACCCCCCAACCCAGCTCCAGGGCATGGAAGTAGTTAAGATCAAGAATGATTTATTTAACATATTCCCCCCAAAGCAGAGTATTCATGCTGCAGTATGTCTTTATTATTTTAATTATGCAAAGCTGTGATTAATATTAATGAGCAGGGGTGGGGAGATGCATAAATAAATGAGCTGCAGACAGCGAAAGCTCAGCGTCCCGTAGGTCCTCCTCTTACGCTGCCCTGACAGGTGCCAGCTGATGCAGTCTCAGTCCCGGGGTGTCGATCCCAGCACGGTGTCAACATGTCACCTTTTTATCGCCGACTTGAATTAGGGGAGCTAAGTAGCCACTCTGGCTAATGATCTGATTAGCAAGTGGCGTGCCCCCCCCCCCCAATCGCTGAGTCTCGCCGGAGCGCGAGGCCCGGTGATCCAGCACGTAATCCCAAATCAAGCGCCAATCTCGCGGGCACCGCTAATCTTGAGTGAAGTTTTAATCCGGCCACGCGTTGCAGGGAGCGTAAATCTAGCAAAAGTGTTGCTTAGCGTTTGAAATTATGTGAATATAAATATGGAGATTTTATGATTTTTCTGTTACAGGATATTACTTATTGCTCTACCCATGTGTGGTCAGATTCAAACATGTGACAATGTTCATTGCGGTGCTGGTTTGAATCCCATCCTTGCTTTGTGTGCATGCAGTCTGCATGCTCTCCCTGTGGTACTGTGGGCTTCTTCCTGGTATTCCAATTTTCTTCAATTGTCTAACAACGTGATCAAGCAAATTTCATTAATCTTCCAACGCCGTATGCTGACCTGGGTGACAATGGGGTCCTGAAAATTATGTCTGGCACGAGGCACGGAGCGCCAGTCCATCGAAGGCCACACAGTCACACACATGCACACCTCACTATCAGCATCGAAGGCCGCACAGTCACACACCTCACTATCAGCAATTTAGAGACGCCAATTTGCCTAAGCACACATTTCTGGGCTGCGGGAGGAAATCAAAGAATCAAGAGGAATCCTGCACTGCAGTGGGAGAAGATGCACAATCCACACTCAGGGAGTAGAGGTGAGATTGAAACCTTCAATCCAGGAAGTGTGAAGTAGCACTAGTGAACACGGAGCTGAGGTACAGCCTTGTCACGCAAACTGATGTCTCCAAATCGCCTGTGATGGAGTGTCATCCTGCCCAGGGTGTCCCCTGCCTTGTGCCCTGTGCTTCCTGCGATAGGCTTGGAGCTCGCTGCGTCCTCCTGTACCGAATAAAGGCTGTGAAAGATGGATGGAAGCATAGATGAAGGTGAGGCGCACGAATAACTGACCTGAATATTTTTAGGGTTATTGTGGCTGTTTGGTGCGTTCAGTAGTATTTATACAGTGCTGTGCAGACATGGTGTGGGGTTTCAGAGAAGCAGCAGATTCTGCTTTGATTATAGAGAAGTGAAGGAGAAGGTTTTCTGGTCTGCACCCCAAAAGCAGAGATCCTGAAGGCAGCCGTGGGTGAAGATGATGGTTACAGGTTCCATGGGGAACCTATAACACACATTACACCTTTACAAATTTAACCATGGAACCACCCCCCCCAGTCCACAAATTGCACTGTGGGGGACCCGCATTTTCTTCAGCTTGAAGATGGGAACCCTGGTTTGGGGGGGGGGAGGGCAAGGTGATATTTTGGCAGGGGGTCCAAAAGTTCAAGCTACGCCCACGTCCATAGAAACTTATTTTGCAGAAGAATGGAGGGGAGGAGATCGGTGAAGCGAGAACACAAGAAGGTGAGAAGGAGAAAAGAGAGGAACAGGAGAAGAGAGAAGAGGAGCGAGTGGAGTGTGTGACAGGGAGGGGCGCGGCAGCGGTGATGCCGGGAGGAAGTGAGCTTAAGAGTTGCGAGCAAAACGGACGGAAGCGTGACAACAGCTGCCATCAAACGGCTTCAGATCAAGCGTCTCGCTGTCTCAGGATCTCAGGATCAGGGACTTCCTGCGTTTTGGGGCCTTACAACCATCTAACCATTAGGCCTGCGAATAGCAGGCAGGAGTTTATTCTCTCAGCCCCCTGGCAGATACACCCCAGCAATGACACACTGTTCTGACCACACATTTGCACTGCAAAAAATGAAAATCTAAGCAAGTATAATTTTCTTATATTTAGACAAAATTGTAATTTCATTAATAAAACTAACAACACATCTTATGAATAAGATTTATTTGCTTGCATTTAGGCATATTGTCTTATTTTAGGAAATCTTTGCAAGTATAATTTTCTTACTGCACTAGGAGATAATTTTGCTAGTTTTAGGCCATCTCGTCTCAAAAGAGAAACGGAACAGAAACGCCATTTTTTGCAGTGCCAGGCTTTGGAATTTATGCAGCTTAAACCCCTCAGTCGGTCCCCTAAGTCTGATCATAGTAATCCTGAGCTAATTTGCTTGCCTCCTTATCAGATTCACCACAGGTTTCCGGAAGCTGCCATCACAACCCTGGAGAGCTGATCCTTTTGTCTCCTGGTTCTGGTTGTAAAACAGAAGCGTGACTGTAGTTTGACTGCACTTAATTCATGTCAGACATTTACCCGTCTTTGCCAAATACCCAGATTGCAGGTGGGCCTGAGATCACAGCTTCTCCTTCATCACACAAGGAAACACAAGCTAGCAATTTGTCCTTGAATGGTTATGGACGGTGATTTACCTTAGTACCTTTTCAACTAAGCGAGTGTAACTATCTTTTTTCAATCTATATCCTCGCAAAGTAATTTTAAGTCGACTAGGTAAGATTGTTATGAACATATATAAATATCTTTTCAGAATAATGATTCAATGGTTTGCTATTGTGTCAGTTAACATGCAAGTAACACATTTCTTAAGACTTTAATTAGATTGTTTTCAGCTTCAAACAAGGTGGAGTGAATATACATCTGAAAATCCACTCAGGAAACACTAAAATAAATTGATGAAAGCAATAAAGACTATTTATAAAAATCCATGAATAAAATCCATGAATAAATGAATGCATTAGGAGAATAGTTGTGTATTTTATGTCACGTATTTAAATCATATTTATGTGCCCAAACACCTACACTCTCGAAACATTAGTCATTAGCCTCAAACTTGTTCTGATTGGATGACGAGGTGCTGACTTGCTTTGGTAGCCCTCCAATCACACAGCAGAAAGAAAACACGCGGCAACAGTCTGCGAAGTGTGTTGTAATTAACACTCAAGTATTAATGACTGGGTTTTTCGCACTGCACCATAAGGAGAGAGGTGTTCACATCTTACATCTTTTCAGACCAAATAGCAAGGCAGTGATGTGCTGAAGATTCTTATGTTGTTCAGCCATATTTCACCGCCTCCCACCATAATGACATCACTGAGGTTAAAAGGCTCTTTTAAATCAGAGTAAAACTCTTGGAGTTTCTTCTTCGGCTCTGCAGCCTCTCTAACCTCGGCAACCTAATCCTTAATCCGCATTTCACACATCTTTGCATTTTCACACGTATTTCCCGCTCAGAGTTGTTGTGCCGTATGAATTGTTTCTTCTCAGCTCCTAAGTGGCTCTCACTCCGCCGTGGGCGATCCCCCATGATCCTCAGCTCTTCATGACTATAGTGAATATAACACCCTTGTGCCCCCTCCCCCCAGACTCCCCGATGGTGTCCTGGCCCCATTCCCGCTCACCTGGAGCTGGTGATGTCATTCTGCCGGTTGTTCCTCTTCTCCAGACCCAGTCTGGTGAAAATGCCCACCAGCACCATCACTGCCACCACGCCGCAGATGATGTAGACGATCATGTGGGTCTTGTCATGGTCGTGCCCATCCTGCGATATGGGTATGGTCACTGCGGGTTTGCCGGTATTGGCCCAGATGGGCGTGTCATAATTGGAGCAGGACGTCTGGTCCAACCGGTGTGGCTTGAACCGGCAGCAGAAGCGGTAGAAGCAGGTGCCACAGCAATATATGTAGATGCCGGCACTGCAGTTGAAGGGCGGGTCCCACTGACCCATGACATCATAATAGCCCCGGCATCTCATTCCAGAGGGCGGAACCGTGTCCTCCTCCGGCTCCGCTCCAGGTGTCGATAGGGTGATGTCCAGGGGCATCGAGGGCTCTGCCGTCTGATTGGCTGCCAGGGATTCCGCATCTGGCAGTTTGTCAGTCTGGGCCAATGAGAGGCCGCCTAGCGTCAGGGCAAGGAGCAGGAGCGATGGAAGGTCCTGTGCAGTCATGCCAACCCCAGTGACAGCGGAACACCAGCACCAGGTCACGGCTTTTCTCCAGCAATGGGCCAGAAAAAGAAATGTTTTTCCTCAAAAACAAACACCCAGCTGTATAAGAGACAGCACAAAATGGACAATAACAAATGTGGGATTTGCACTCCAGAAATTAAATGCTTAATTAATCTAAGTCAATTATCCAGATGAGCTATAGAGCACTCACACTAACAACTCCATGTGGAACATCTGCGTAACAACGCTGTCAGTCTGCTGGCTCTCTGCTTGGGAGTGTAAACCCACTGCTGTCTGCCAGCGACGTTCCCTCATGGGTTGTCACCTTTTTCTTTAAGATATATCATTCCCAGGAGGTCCTCCCAAAACTTTAACAAGCACCCCCCCCCCTGGGCTTATAACAAATTTTGTTGTTTTTCTCCTTTTTTATTTATTTTTTCCCAAAACAGTTTAACACATGCTTGGGTTTTTTTTTAATCTCTCACTCTACTCTGACTGTTTGCCCTTTCATTCCCCTGGAAACCAGTTTGGTACCACAGAGAGTTTTCTTGTTGCTTTCCTGGCTGCGATATCGAAGCTGGCAGCACTTCTGAAAGGATAAAAATTCGTAATCTCATGAGGAGGGAAAATCCAGCGATGGTCTGTTATGTCAGCCCTTAATCTCGGCACCGGGGACTGACCGAGCCAAAACAGAAAGCAACAGTTCGATGTCCAGAATGCAACGTCCTGCTCAGGACATCATATTTTGGTTTGCAGAGATATTTAATGAGTTTTGGTGGAAAGAGAAATGCTGTCTATTTCAAAAGAGATGCAAGAAGAAAAAAAAATCCCTGTTAGTTGAACAGCGATCAGTTACAGAATTTAAATAACCACTTTAAAAATATTTAACCTAGAAAATCTTTTTCAGAAGATGTAGCTGACAAAAATATTTGAACGCAGCATGTTACGGAAATTAAAGCAAGCTTCTTTTCGGTGAATATTTTAGTTGTATAGCTTTAGGTGTTTCGCCTGCAGAATTTCTATTTATATGTGTGTGAGAATCTGTGTTGTTTTCTACGTGTTAGAAATTAATTTTCCCCTGTTTCTCTGGCTTCCTCCCCTCTCTCTCTCTTTCTCTCTCACTCTCTCAGCCCTCTCCCACCTTACCTCTCTGTCAGTCCTGGTTCACTCCCCTGCACACCGATTAAAAACAGTTATTCCGAAACGTGCCTGCAGCTCTGTGTCCACCACAGGCTCAGCTCCTCTTCCTGCACCAAAGAAAAAAGACCGAAAGGAGACCCAGGGTATTCCTGCTTTGACTTTAAGATGCATCCACAACCGTTCAACGACCAATGCGACTGATGTCTTATCGTGGTCTGTGTTGTTTCTAAGGTCCATTGGCGCCAAACGTCATCTTCCGCTGTAGGATCAAACACCAAAATAGTGGAATGAAGCAACTTGCTCAACAGTCTTGTAGGAGGACCTTGAGGTGTCTCTGCCAAGTTCGTTCCAAGCCACAGAGGGACCTGCTAATGTAACCCTACCTCAGATTGCTGTCAGCCAGTGCCCACCTGCTGTATGCAGCACACGTGAATGTAATATGCATTTCTGTTCTCGTCTCTCTCTTCCTAAGGTTTCTCTTCTGAAACCTCCTAAAAATGAGTGACTTTGTCTTTCTTTCCCTCATGTGGCTCCTCTCCTGCCTCCTGAAGCTGCATTACTGTAAACAGGCAAGACCAATCGCTAATGTTCCATACAGACTCTCTCTCGCTCTCTCCCTCCCTCTCTCTCTCTCTCTCTCTGTCTCCCTCTCTCTCTCTCTCTCCCTCTCTCCCATGAACGAATGAGCGCACCTCCGTCGCGGGCACATTCTTTTTCTGTCACCGATAACCCCCCCCCCCATATTCTACCCCACATTTCTTTAAATCTGTGCTCTGATTTCTGGCTTTTCTGTCTGTCCCTTGGTCCTCCACCACCTGCCCCCACCCACATCTATGACCTCTAGTCTGGCTCTATATTTTCCCATCCTTCTCCAGGTACCCGTCTTGCTTGCACTCTTTTTTTTCCCTCCTTTTCCCTCTCTTTTTTCCCCCTCTCCGCCTCGGAGCTCCTTTAGTGTGACAGATGACCTCCGAGCCGCTGACCACAGAGGGCGCTCTCGCATCTAAATGAGGTGCCCCTCTACTGGTCGCCTTGAAAATGGTCTTGCTTTGCAGGACTGAGTTCTGAGACTGGGGACTGCAGAGTGACGCTGGCGGAGACAGAGGGCAGTCTCACAGTAAGGGACTGCGTCTGCTGGAGCCAATACGGCCGTTACCTTAAATGGGACAGTGGCAGTGAGCGTGGGGGGGGGGGGGGGGGGGTAGGACCACACAGGGGAGCGAGAGGAGGGGGACGGAGGAAGAGTGAGAGCTGTTTGTGGAAGAGGAAGGAGAAAGAGAGTGGTAGAAGAGAGGGGTTGGTGAAGGTGTTGGAGACAAGGAGATTGGTACAGGTGGAGGTGTAGGAGAAACATGGGGGTGATGGAGGGAAGGAGGCCGATGGAGGTGGAGGTGTAGGAGAAACATGGGGGTGATGGAGGGAAGGAGGCCGATGGAGGTGGAGGTGTAGGAGAAACATGGGGGTGATGGAGGGAAGGAGGCCGATGGAGGTGGAGGTGTAGGAGAAACATGGGGGTGATGGAGGGAAGGAGGCCGATGGAGGTGGAGGTGTAGAAGAAATATGGGGGTGATGGAGGGAAGGAGGCCGATGGAGGTGGAGGTGTAGGAGAAACATGGGGGTGATGGAGGGAAGGAGGCCGATGGAGGTGGAGGTGTAGGAGAAACATGGGGGTGATGGAGGGAAGGAGGCCGATGGAGGTGGAGGTGTAGGAGAAACATGGGGGTGATGGAGGGAAGGAGGCTGATGGAGGTGTTGGGGAAACGGAGTGATGGAGGGAAGGAGGCCGATGGAGGTGGAGGTGCTGGGGAAATGGAGTGATGGAGGGAAGGAGGCCAGAAGGGAGGTTTGTGTAGTGGAGCAAACACAGGCAGAGTACGATGGAGGGAATGGGGGAGATAGATGAAGATACCGTCAGTGAAAAGCCCTGTTTGAGCATTTACTGGTAAAGCAGGCGCTGCCGGGGCCCAGATTATGGGACGGCTGTGTCCTTCCGTCAGAAATCACTGTGACACTGTAGGGATGTGGCTAAATGTTTTATATAGACGCCCTTCGAATATTTGTGTCAGTTGGTTTTTTTATTCTTCCTAAGTTTCTCGCTCTCCAAAGGTTGCATCAGTTTCTCTCTCTCTCTCCCTCTCTCTCTCTCTTCACGCCCAGCTCCCACCATGGTGGCCCCGGCTGTCCGCTTCCCCTCCCTATTGCAGGCTTTCCGTAGAGAGACACCGGAGCCTCTGCCGCCGTGGTGAATCACGCAGAGATTCCCGTCTCAGGGTTATTCTGTAGTGTATCGAGATCCAAACCCCAGCACACGTGCAGCTCAGTGCCCTTGGGTATAATAACAGGTAATTATCCCACAGTATTCCAGTTTTGTCAATGACTCAGCTGAGGTGGATGGGTGGGGACAGGCTGGTGGTCCTGGGAGCCTAACCCAGTAAGCATGTGGTGTACGATGGGTTCCACTCTAGCTGTTCCCTATTCACGCCTATTGAAACGCTCAGGCACTTTAGAGCTGCTAATTAGCCTGATCTGCACATCTTTGGGTTGAAGTTCAGAGCACAGAGAAGAAGCGCCCAAGCAAAGACAGGAAGAACAGGCATCCTCCTGCACACAGGGAGTAAGCCCACAGCCCTGAATGTATGAAGGGATAGCGCCCCCACCTGGCCATCGCCATGCATGCTTTATGTTTGTTTTGCGTTTTATTCCAATCCAGTTTTCTCTGCAGCACATCATTCCCATCTCCATCCCTCCTGACTTCTCTTTCTTCCTCTCCCCCATGCACTCCATTCCTGGCTCGGAGGGCAGCACGATGATCAGCATCAAGGCTGGGTGGACAGACAGAATGTTCAGGAGGCAAAGGGGCACTTTCCCGTGACCCAGACAGGCTTTGCTGTTGTACCCTTGAGAAAAAAGAATAATAACAATGACAATATGATTGGAATGGAAGAAACAAATATTCAATTTTGTCAGTGACTTATTACTGTTTTGCTTAAATATTGCCCACCAAAGCACCCCAAATAAACAGTGCATGACCAGTGTGTCACTGGCAGCCAGCTGGGAGTGGGGACAGCCGGCCCCAGAATGCAAACGGTGCACACCCTGGGGGGGGGCCCTTCAGCGTAACCATGTGCCTGAAGTCAAACGCTGCCTGAAGGAATCCGCCTGCTGTTTCTCCACGCGCACGTCGCGTAGAGACGGCTCTCTGGCTCCCCCGCAGGTCATGGGGTCACGGCAGGTCAAACAGCCGGTCCCCTCTCATGCTTCCCGTTCATGTTTAGTAGGGTTTTCGGAAAAGCGTCAGATCTCTGTTTTTAATCATCCCTCCCACTCATGTCACAGCGCGCCAGCTGTTTAGAGATCTACCATAGTCCAAAAACTGCATGTATTTTAACAGCAGAGTACAAAGCATCCAGCACCATTGTATTAAAATCCCTCGAAGAAGCAATAGTTTAGTTACAAATTACTTTCGTCATCAACACATTACAGTTCTACTTCAGAGCCAAAATTCAATTAGACGGATTTAAAATGTCATTAAGTCCAATTATTGACACCACCCCCTGCTTTAAATAAAGTTTTATGAAAACATTCAATTGCAGAAATAAAATTTACAAAAAACATGTGGCTCAGTAGGTTGAGCACCAGCCTCAGATCTCCAGGTGTGTGTGTGTGTGTGTGTGTGTGTGTGTGTGTGACTCCCTCCCCTGGTTCTGTGTCTCTTGAATCCGCTTGTTCTCCCGGTTGCTGGCTGTGGCATCCGTTGCATCCTCTGTATTCCTCCTGGGGTATAACAGCACACAGCTGGGTGAATCGCCACAGTTTGCCATTGGCTGTACTCTCAGATGGATTAGCATCCTCTCCAGGGTGTGACCTGCCCGCCTCCTGCGAGAGGCTCCAGCTCCTCACTGCAACACTGACCAGGATAAGCAGTTTCAAGACGGATGGAAATCACTTAATTATATCTCGATTCCGAGTCTCCGACGTATAACTTCGTGCCAGAAATTAAACTGCAGCAATTAAACTGGCAGCATTTTCTCCTGAAAATATACAACGTGGCCCAGCGTGTGCGTGCCGCTCTAATTATCCATAAGAGGCAGTGACAGGAAAACGGCCAGCAGTGTGAGGCACATGGCAGCAGACGGCCAGTTACACCTTTCTCTCTAACTGCAGTTATGTCCTGAAGACTCTAACAACTTTCTCATTTGGGCCCGATTCACCGAACCCACCCATCAGGTTAGGGATTTTTCTTAGACCCTAATCAAGTCATCTGGGCAGGCACTGCAACACGTACTGGCTCTTCAGCTGGAATATTAACGCTCTTAGGAGCTAAAACTGTGAGCAAAGAGTTCTGTAAACGGGCCGGATCAACAACGGCGGTGCTTCAGCGTGGCAGCAACGTGCACTGGGCCTGAGATCGAGCTCCGTTTTCTTGGTCACGGGGTATTGCACATTTTCACAATATTATTCACAAAAAGCAGTTGAAGAGAAACTTCCAGAATATGGCAGCCTGAACTTGACAGTGGGTAAAAATTTAATCATATTTAACAATTATATTTAAAAGTCTGTGCTGATCCTATATGATTTTGATTTGCCTCCTGTGACAGTGGTATGACTCACACCCACCCTTCAAGAACTGTACAGTCCTCCTGTGAGAAAATGCTGATAAAAAATATTCAGTACAATGTACAAATATATGAAGATTATGGAAATTTCCTGTATGGATGCTGGAGTTTAGATTAATTCTCCACACCGATGACCAGCAGGTTATGTTTTGCGCTGCCCGCAATGTGGGGCAGCCCTGTTCATATTTCTGCCAGTGCGACCCCCCAAAATTGGCCCGTCCTCAGCTTCCCCCTTCTTCATTTTGCTGCCGATCGCATGCATTTCACGTAAACTCATTTCTACCGCTTATGCTGCCAGGGGTCACCTTGGGCTCGGCTGCAGAGGAGCCTCATCGTCCGTCCTCTTATTTTCCTCCGGTTCGGCCTTTTGAGAAGAGCCCGCGTTGACGTTGTGGTTAAACATAGCACCATTGGTATTGGCTTTCCCTGATATTCATGCTTGAGGAGTCTGTATCACAGGAATCCAGGACAACGTTTCCAAACATACATCAACAAGTACTTTAGTGCTATTTGGGGGGGGGGGGGGAGTAATGTAGCAAGCGATTAACCCAAATTTCCAGCACCGAAGCACCGGTTCTTTGCGCAGAGCGCGAGTCCTGGGATGAGAGAGAAGCCAGCGGCGTCCGGACTCTGTCACGGCCTTGTGTGATCCTGAGACCTTTGGGAATAAAGTCTTTGTTCCCCTTTATGCGGCGAAAGCCTGTTAGGAACTGGGGGAGTGATGACATTCAGGTTGGTCATGTGCTCAGCAGAGAACTGCTTTATCCTCATCGTTTATAGAGCGGGAAGCTATAGCGGAAATCCGAGGCTGCGGGACAGACGCAGACCTCCTATGGTCCGTCCCTCTATCCAGTGCTTATCCCAAGCCATTCTGCTTTCATTGCACTCGTCCCTCTCAAATCGCAGAGGCTCTCTTTAGGAGATCAGTAAGCCACCGGGCTGATGGCTTAACTTGGACACTTTTAGTGTCGATATCAATATCTCTCCTGAACTGCAGCTCTCGTAAAAGTCTTATAAAACGCATTGCACTCTTTTAGGACAATTCTGGTATAGAATGCAGGGGTGAGTTTGTTGTTTTTGGGGAATCCCTCCCAGTGTAGTGACCAAAAGGAGCGCCACACAAATGTGTGCTTTCAGTGAATTCACATTTATTTATTTAACAGAGACTTTTACCCAAAGTGAAATACAACTGAGAAAGCAGGGTTAATCACTCGCTGGAGCAATTGGGCGTTAAAGGCCTTACTGAAGAGCCCAGTGGATATATTCATATTATACGTATTTACAGTAGTAGACTCTTTATGTCCTGTGTCAGCCATGCGGGTACAAAGCAGCTTCTACCCAAGCACTGACCGACCTTCCACTCACAGATACAGAGGCCTATCCGACTGGGTCACACACTGCCCCAAGTGGTGAGTAGTGGTAAACACCATGGTCACTTGTGAATCTGACCCCTTGGCCAGCGTCTGTCTGTCTGTTGCTGATGTGGTTCTAGGGTTAGACGAGAGTCAGCCGTGACCGAGCCACAGCACATGACTAGATCCTGCAAGGTGTAGAACAGGAGCATAAGCAGATTAAATGAAGTAACAATGATGTATGAGAAAGTGCTAATATAATGACTCTAAACAGGACCGGGGAGGGGGCTCTGGCCTGAGGGGGGGCCGATTTTCAGTTCCTCTCGTTAATGAGCAGTGAAGAACTCAGTCCTGAAGACGTCAGCAGCTGCGTCCCTCCCAGAAAAGATTACAAAAGTGATCACTTAGTCTATTCTGCCGCAATGAGACTCTGATGGCGAGATGCAGGCTTTCACCTGATTAAAAAGACACAAGTTGCACACGGAGCGGCAGGTGCTGGAGCGGAGCGGACGCCGGATCTGCTGGCTGGTTATAAAGGAATCGCAGGGGCGGCGTTTCGAGGCCCCGGACCGGGGACCATGCGGCAAACGGGTTATAAATGGATGAAAACAGGACTGGGAGTTGAGCGTAAGTCACTTTGGACAAAACGGAAGAGCGGGTAAATTAAGAGGATAAACAAACAACTGTGGCTGGGAGAGAGTAGCAGGAAGACAGGGCAGCGTTAGAATATCCAGAATATCAGCAGGGCTGAGCAGGCAGGGACAAGCTGGTGATGTTGGTGTCACCTTTGGCTGAGATCGAGCAAGAGTCCATCTGCTTACTACTGATATGGAGTCTCTCTCTCTCTCTCTCTTTCTCACTTTCTCTCTCTTTCTCCCTCTCGTCTGCTCTCCGTCTTTGCTTGCCCTATCAGCTCCCATTAATCTGTCATCTTCGCCCTCTCACACCGCGATGGTACAGTCATTCACTGGAAGCGTTTATGATAACTCAGCCAGTCGCCACCAGCACTGGGAGGAGCTAGAACCAGGAGAGCATGGCGGATGAGATCTGCAACGCGCAGCCAATCACCAACAGGCGGGAACCAATGGGAAGCGGCCATTGACTGATGAGGCATAGTAGTCCCGCCTTTCTCTATTCTCTCCAAACCTAATGCATTCTCTACTGATCTTAGTCAGCAAGCTGGGCTTGGCTGAATTCCAGGGTCCAGAAATTGACTTTGTGTAGAAATTGACATGGGGGGGAGGGTCACACAGTGCCTGGGGGCTTCTCCAGGTGCGAGGCATTGGTAGCAGCTATAAGATGGATGCATGCAGAGAAAATTGAGGTGATGAAGTTCACAGAAAGAGACAGAGCATGCAAGACAGTGCTAAATAATATCAAAGAAGTAAAGATCATAATTGTAACGATTTTCCAGTTGAACTCGTGGCCTCTGCCCCCTTAAAAGAGACACGAGAGCTGAAGGTAGCTGCAAGGCATGTAGAAGGCCTTCCCAGTAACTCTGCTGATTCACATTCCGCATAGCATTTCCAGCAGTGACCGGCCAGCCTTCTGACAGCCTTTAAATCCCAGCTGGTGTTCAGTATTCAGATGGCAGATTTAATACTTTTCATTTGTTCTTGCTCAGAGATGTTCAGGGTTACGGCAAATAACAAATCTGAATAATGTATCTGAATTATTTATATATTTCCCTCAATCAGACGGAATCGAAGGGGTAGGTTTTAATATTCGCTTAAAGGTTTTTGATTGACCCCCGCAACCCCAACCAGGATTAGATGGAGGTTGGATTGGATGGTTTCTGATTGGAGGCTTTTTTATTTATTTATTGGAAGATTTTAAGTGTATATTTAAATTCAAGTACGCGTTACATATGAATTCAAGCCCTGAACTTTCAAGGGATGAATCGATCATTTTATATCTCATCGGAACGGTTAGAATTAGCTTTAAAAAATTAATTTCCATTGAAAATCGTAATTTTATTCCACAAAGAATATAAATATTTCAGCTGCTGAAATGTATGTCAACGGGAGAAATAAAAAGAAATATGTCCTGTTGAATTATAAATCTGTCCTTGTAAGCAGCGTGTACACAGATGGACCAGAAGTCTGCGGAAAGAGCCGCCCAAGGTGCCAGATCGTGCCTTTTCCTCCCTCTGCCTTTGTCATTTGCATAATTGTGCTGTTTTTTTCCTGGGGAAATTTTATTTGAAAGTCACTTCTGTGTAACGGCATGAACAGCATCGAGAAACAAAACGCAAGCTGGATAAATACATTTATGCTTCAGTGGAAACATTTGAACACATAATATTCATGTCATGTAGTAGTTATACAGATATTTATTCATATTAATGGGGAGCCTGACAAGTCTGCAAAAACTTAATTATGTAATTAAACTTTTATTGTGTAGGAAGTCATTCTGTCCAACGTTTACTGCGGACTTGTGGCCTGTGCTGCCCCAGAGAATCTCCACCACCCCCATTGTGCCATGCACACAACCCTGATGCGCTTAGATTGGATGTATGGATGGATGGATGTTCCTTGTCTCACAGGGATTGGGTCCAGGCTCCCTGTGATTCTGTGTTGGATAACGTAACATTGCATGGATGGATGGATTGATGAATGTAGGAAGTACAACTGTGCAGATTTTCTAGAACTGATAGTAGGATGCTTGCTGGAAAGTATTGCATGCTCGTTTAGTACCTAGAGATTGTGTCAGTGACAAAGGCCAAAGTGACTCTCAGTGACGCGGACGGCCTTGCGGGACGCTTCACAGACAAGGTTGGAGCACAGCACCTGTTTCTCTGTCACTGAGAGTCGTGACGTTGGTGGTCACCCAACAACCCCCTGTTGCTCCTGTCGGTTTTGGGAAAACCACCGTATGGAATCTGAGGAGCAACATGAAATAGGGGAAGAAATGGCTGTCGCTTGACGCAGGCAATACCCCCATCTCACACATTAATGATCTTCCCACAGTCATTAGCCACGTAAGGATCATCTACAGGCACAGAGTCCCATGTCACAGCACAGTAATGAGGCCAGAGCCCTCTAATGATGCTAATGATGCATGGGGAAATGGCTCTGCCATGACTCCGGAATGTTCCGCAGCGACAAACTAGATGCTCTGGTCCGGCAAGGTCCTGAGCAGCTCTGGCCCTTTGCCAGGGGAAGGGGGGAGCATTCTGGCATTGATGGAAGGAAGATTTAATAGATAAAAAAACTCCCACCCTGCTATATCCTCCCCCTTCCATGTCCTTACTCATCAACATCGGCGCTTCCAGCTCCCAGGGCGAATGCTGGTCGTAGGGGGGGAGTCAAATGAACAAGTCAGCAGAAAGAATGAAAGCAGACAATGTGGTGGTAGGGTGGGCTAGTGGTCCAAACCCTGGAAATGTCAACTGCTGATGTACCCTTGAGAAAGGCACTTGACCTCCACAGCACTGGCGAAAGTCCCGCTTTATAAATGGTTCAAGAGTAAAACTGTCTACCGTAGACTGTCCTTGACCGAGTCATGCAAGGCAACGAGAGAAAGTGTGAAAGGATTTATTTCTTAATCAAAATGAGGAGGGCAGCAACGAAAGTGAGAGGATCTATTTTTTTGTGTCTCGAAAAACGATTACAAGTCTGGTGGAGCTCAGCATTGGATGAGGCAGAAGGACGAGTGATAAAAGGCACTTCGACATTCGACTGTGAAAAGTGAAATATGAATTGCAAATGTCCTCGTGCCCCTCAGAGCAGTAAAGACCAGATCTGCTTGTCCGCCACTGTTTACCTCGTTCAGCGCCAGAATCAGAGGACTGACAGCAGGAAGACGAGGCATCGGCTGTGAGGGATTCTGGAGATGCGTAACCTTTAAGGAAACCTAGACCCTAAGCCTAACCCTAAGCCTAAGCCTAAACCTAGCTCTAACGCTAACGTGGGACCTTGAGCTCTTCCTCTAATCACTCTTTTGGACTAACCCTAATCCTAACAGTGGCGTTACTGTTAGTGCTAAGGCCAGGCTTAGATTTGATATTAAGGTTACAGGTCTGATTTCCTTATTATTATCAAATTAGCATTATGGCTAGTTCTGGAAGCAACCCTCAGACACAAACTCCTCACACACCGCAGAGCCAAAATGCAAGCTGCATTGTTATCCAGTGAGCCCCTGTGCCAACCTTAAAGCTAAAAATCTTTTCTCGTGTACATACAGGGAAAGTTCTAAAGCAGAGTTATTCAAATCATGGTCCTTGAGGTCCGAGCACTGCTGGTTTTCCAGCCTTCCTTTACTTGTCAGTCAGGTGTGAAGCCTCTGACCAATCAGAATCAGTGATTATTAAACTAACTACCTGGGAGAACTGAAAACCCTGTTCTTAGGTATGACAAACAATCTTATGGGACTGTTTAATTTAAAGAAATATAAAAATGGGGAATGTTCTTCCATTTAATTTTTTTTAAAACATTAGGATAATATTAACCTCTATAAGTTATGGGTTTGTTCTCCAGATTGCTTAGTTTGATAACGTTTGAAGGAAAAACAAACAAGAACAGGAAAAGAAAGCAAAATATGCGTGTGCCAAATGAATTAGTAATCAACTAGAACATTTGAGTTAATTTGGCAAAAAGATGTAAAGACCAAAGTACAGTACAGCGAGGGCTGTTTGCGGCTCTGCCAAAGTGTCACATTTGTATGTTTACAGGAAAGAGAGTGAAAACAATTCAACTTTAATTAAGTATTTTGCTGTTCCCAGCACAAAATGATGTGTTCTGTTGACTCCTGGCTGGCGGCGGCTGCAGGAGCAGGGAATCACCTTCTCAGCCGCTACAGCTGACGCCTTTCAGATCCTGCTTGCTGAGCTGCACGGGGCTTGTCGTCCTGTTAGCAGGCTGCTCTCTCTCCTCAGGTCTGGCCACATGATGTGGGATTTTTAACTCGCAGCAGGATGCCACCCAAAGAGAAACACGGCACACTGAAGGCCCCAGTGACTCAATGTCACCCCCCCCCCCACCCCGCCCCCCCAGGCAATATTTACGCTGCATCTGTGTCGTTACGTCCAGCTTCATAAAATACAAGCTTGAAGCAGGAAAAATAAACTGCCAACAAATATTATGGGGATTTATGATTGCCCAGCAGATATGTAAATGGTAACTATGGAAACAGAAAGGATGAATTAGATAAGTATGTGACAGATAAGTATGTGATGAGATTTGGGACTTGTTGTTGTTGTCAGTTTTGATTGTATATCATTGGTGATGACATGCATTGTTTTTATCTGGTGTTCTACAGATATTTTTTCTCACTAATTGCTGTGATTAATTTTACTGTAATTATTGTTTTCTATATATTCATATGGTGAAACTAGACTTTTGAAATGGTGATATTGTGATGCTCTCCATTAAATTAAAAAATCAGGCAACAGTAACATAAAACCCTACACATAAATAAAGCATAAACTGCCATTTACACTTGACCTAGAATAAATTACAATATGGATATAGTTACTTTGTTTTGCAATTTGATGCCTTCCTCCTGACTGCCAATCAACTCCTGGACTCCAGCTCCTGTCTTTATTTTGTTAGGCTGAGAAACGGGAGGGCAGAGCCTGTAGAGTAGAGGGACCAATACAATTGCACATACACTATATAGACAAAAGTATTAGGCACCTGAAGATTACACCTGCAGGATCCCATTCTAAATCCGTCCAATTCTAAATCCAAGGGCATCACTATGGAGTTGGTCCTCCCTTTGCAGCTATAACAGCTGCCACTCTTCTGGGAAGGCTATCCGCAAGATTTTGGCGTGTGTCTGTGGGAATTGTTGCCCATTCATCCAGAAGAGCATTTGTAAGGTCTGATACCATAAGCTGTTCGATGGGGTTGAGGTCAGGGCTCTGTGTGAGCCAGTCAAGTTCTTCCACACCAAATTCACCCAACCATGTATTTATGGACCTTGCTTTGTGCACTGGGGCACAGTCATGCTGGAAGAGCAAAGGGCCTTCCCCAAACTGTTCCTACAAAGTTGAAAGCATAGAATTGTCCAAAATGTCTTGATATGCATATGGAAGTTCCTTAACCGCAATGGGGGGACCAACTCCATACTGATGCCTATGGTATTAGAAAGGAATGTCATAAAAGTTCCTGCAGGTGTAACACCCAGGTGTCCTGATATTTTTCTCCATATAGTGTATGTGTCCAGCTGGTGCCACCTTTTGGAAGTTTGGAGGTTCGACTGTTATCTCCATCCCAAATGAAAGGTGTATGAAAGTTGGGGAAAGTCCTTTGAAGTGTTCAGGTTTTCTGGTGCAAATAATCTAGTAAAAGTCCATTCTTCGTCATGATGACAGGTTATATAATGTATGTGTCACGTCCTGCCTGCCACTGTCTCCTCCTTGTCGTGGCCCTAACAAGCCACCCGTTATTCATTTGTCTTGCCTCTCCTTCCGATCCCTGGTGTTAATCACTCCCAGTTGCCTCTCGTTAGCTCCCTCATTAGTACAGTATATACATGCTTCCCAGTCCCGTGTTCCCCTGTCCAGTCATTGATATCATACTGTACCTTCCTGTTGCCTGTGCCCTCTCTAATTTCCAGTCCTCCTATTTTGATTTCTCAAGGCCCAGTTCATTTCCAAACTCTGTTCCTTTAAATTCAAATAAACCCCTTCTGTTTTGATACAGCGCTAGTCCTTCGTCCCTCAAGGCATGACAATATGTGAATGAAAGGTATGTAAATACCTCTGTGATCTGTCACCTTACTTTGCATCACTGTAACCAAGTCATGTACTTTGTAAAAAACGAGCGTGGTTACGTTTTCAAGGGCATTCTAAAAACCGTGAACTAGCTCTGTAAGATGCAACGTGTGGCGGCCTTCTGTGCCTAGATCAATACGGTGCAGCACTTCGTTCCGGGACCCTGCACAGCAGCAGGATGGGCAATCCGCCATTAAAAGCCTAGGATTTCTCCAAACCTGAAGACAATGGATTTCTTTATTTCTATATTTGGCTCCCCTGTGCGTGTGTGTCTCTCTCTCTCTTGTTTCTCATCATCCCTCTATTTCTTGCCCTTCTTTCATCCCCTCTCCTCTCTTTTTCTCTCTCTCATTCAGTGTTTCAGTTCTTGCTTGTTGCTGTTTTGCAGGTCCGGCTGTGTGTGATTATGATTTCCATTAGTTACCTGTTAATTTGCCTTTCATGCTTCCCGTTTCTATGGCGTCACCCCCGACAGCCGCACCTGTGAGTCATGGAGGCTGCCGAACTTGTGCATGAGCATGTGTGTGTAGAGGCGCTTCTACGTGTGTGAGGGTATTTGTGTTCCATGACGTGTGGCTGTTGTATTTTTCTGGTTTGCGTCACCTCACCACAAACACATCTTTATATTTCACCCGACAACTCTGTTATCATCGGCCAACGCTTGCATCTAAATCTATACTCTTAAATAACCAACCCCCATGCCCCCCTCAAACTTCTAAAAATACTAAGACTGCATTTTTATTTCTGTTGTTTTGATGCCTTAGAAATGAAAACACTGAGCAGATGTCTTTGCTCAGCTTGGGACTTCAATTGGGTTGAAGTGGGAGTGACTCAGTAGCAGGAACACTGATGTCTGCCACCTGAGGCTCAGTCTGAATGGCACAGACTTCGACTCGCACCCAGTCAGGAAGTTTTGTTTAATTTTGTTTCCATTTTTGAGCTGTAGTCAGTCTTCTGGAGTAAGACTCCACTTCGGTCTGCTGTGAGCTGAAGGAAACAGAGTGTGTCTGAAATCGCATACCTACATAGTATGTACTGAATTTTGTCAGATACCTACTACTCAATCATTAATGCTATAAGCCACCCAGCCCCAGTGGCCTAATGGATAAGGCATTGGCCTCCTAAGCCAGGGATTGTGGGTTCGAGTCCCATCTGGGGTGGACATTTAAAGAGCAGCCTGTGGTTCTGTGGGCTCAGCCTCTGTGGATGTTCTCTGAAGGTTACTAGTTTGAGCCCAGCCTTGGTGTATTTGCTGGTCCTTAACCCCCCAGCTCTGTGTCTGCCTTTTATAACCAGCTTGGTCTCACTTACAGAGAGTAAGTCAGGGGGGCATAAAAAGAATTTCAATCAAAGTATCAGTATGTTAGTTATATTTAATAATTATAAATAGTATGTATGCACTTGGAAACGCTGCAGTCACCATCTTCCATATTACCTGACGCCGTGTTTACAGATGACTAGACTGTAGCTTGATCCCAGCAAAAAACCAGAAAACTATCAATGGAAAAAAATACTTGTGTGACTGATCATTGTTTACTATTGAAATTTCTACAGAGGCTGCACTTCCTCCGCCATCTTGACAGAAATTTCTGAGGGGGGGATGTTCTTTGTCCCTGGTTGCAGCTCCAGTGGCCTTGTGGGATAGCGTGATGTTTGTTGGTTGCTCACATCGGAATTTCTCGGAATGTAGTATGTCATCCGGGGTCCGTTCACCTACTGCCTCATCCATACTGAGGATTCAGACATACTGCATGTTTCACGTACTACATTTCGCCTACTACGTAGCAAACGAGTATGCGATTTCGGACGCGCCCTAAGTGAGGGAGAAACATTTGTTGGGTGGAAACAGATGGGAAAAGTGAATGCAATCTGTGAAAGGAATTAAATAGGAGCACTCAGAAGCATCTGTGAGGATGGCAGAGTAGGAAGCTAACTGCTGACCTGTGGGTCTCCAGCGGCAGGAGAAACCCATGGGCCGGGGAGAGGGAAAATGCATCATTTTCATAAAATTAATGGAAACAAACAATGATTATTTATGAGTTCTGGACAGGTAGCAGCATGGTGCATTGAAGGTCATCTCTGAGAAGTAAACATAGCAGGAGATTTGATACCAGTAAGGGAACACCAGTGTACTTTATGGGATGCTGCACGGTAACAAGGTTAGCTTGGATGTTAGCATCGGGACAACCAACTGGGCCTCAAGAGAAAATGGCTGGAAATCAACAACCTTTGACCTCTGTGTGCAGCTACAAGCTTCCGGCTCAGGTGAATCCCCACAGTGTCGCTGTCATGCCTCAACAAGAGACTCTGTCTCTTCCTTTCCGAAGACCTGGACTTTCATCGTTCAATGCCATGAAAACTTTGTAGTGTTGAGTATTGCTGATATTGTGCATAATATACAGGAAGCAATACTGGGCACGTACTTCCTAGGATTGAGGCTGAAGGCATTTTGCAGACCATTATACCAGAAAAACACAAGACAATAGATGCAACATCAAGTGCAAAACACAAAACAGGTACGACTGCACTTACAGGCCTTGGGGTGGTTTGGATAAAAGCAGTCGCCACATAAATAAATAAACGACGTCTTCTTTGGGGAGGGGCAATCTAAATGAGGAATTGAGGAAGTGAGGAGGTAGAGAGAAAAAGAGCAGAGGGAAATAAAAGGGGAAGACAAAGTGAAAAGAAGGGGGGGAGGAAACTGGTGGCTCTGCTGAGGGAGGAGTGCCTGAAGCATGTGAGGGGGGGCGAAATGAGACCTGACTGAAGTACCAGGTCATTCCCACATGGGAGATACAGGTGAAAAATTGACAAAACGTTAAATTCTCATACAAATCAGCATCCTGCACCGTAAAAACGCTATTAAAACCAGGCACTGGCTCATATTCACATACAGTACATATAATGACCATGTTTTATATATATACTGTATATCTGGCAGCTGACATTTACAGAGGTCAACGAAGAATGAGGTCTATGAGCCAATCCCGGGGCAGTGCGGAGACTCACGGGCACATCTGAGCCAATCACATTGAGCGCAGAGACTCATGGGCATGACTGAGCCAATCACAATGAGCGTGGAGACTCACTGGTCCCTCTGCAGGTCCTATATGGCTCAGAGCCAGCTCTGTGACAGGAGAAATTTTTTTGACCTTCCAGCAAATTAATGCATAATCAGTTTTAAGCTGGGACAAAACTACAGTGTGTTGTGTGTTATTATAGGCACTCCTATGTACACAAGTATGGCTGAAGATACAGATTATGGGCAGCTACGTGTAGCAGGCCACTGAGGAACACTAACATGCCAATACGCTGAAGGTTATGAGGGAGGGTAGGGTTCTCAGGTCGAAGGGGGACCCAGATGTTGTCCTGGAGGGAGGTCAGCGCTGCTGGGATCTGGGTCACAGATGAAGCCAGGTGCAGCAGAGAAGACTGCGGATCACAGCGGTGAATTAGGAGGGATTCTCACACTCGACTGATCCTATGGAACCATTGCAGCAGATAAACCACAGAGCAAAGCGTTCTCCTGGTGGTGCCGGGTCACTCTCTGTGGCGCTGGCCAGGCCAGTCTCGGAGCTGAGGGGGACCCAGCATAGAGAAATAGCCCTCATGCAGTCTGGTGCCAGCTCATGTTGCAATGTAGGCCATCAATCCCGTACATCCAGGGGCGGATTAACTTATTCTGGGGACCCTGGGCTGACATCAGCACGGACATTCAGGTTTTGCCGATTTAACTAGCCGTTCCATTTTTCTCGAGGTGGGGTGGGTCTAAACATTTGCTGGAGCCTCAAGCTACAGCCTAGGACAGACTATGCATGAATCTGCCCCCTGGAAACATCGAAAACAATAACTCTACACATAACACTGTTATGTCACCTCAAGCTTCTGATAATCCACCAAAGCAATGACTCGTGCATTTGGAGTTCAGGCTATCCAGGCAGTGGAAATGGTCTCATTTGCCGGTTCAGTGTTTTTACATGCTGTTTGGTGCCTTTTGCAGTATTTCCTCCTGGGGACCCATAAAGTCTACAATACCATGTTCCAAACTGTAGCATCTTACATGGCATGAGAAATATTACATTTGCTTTTTATGCTGTAGTACAGCGGCCCTGAATACTTATACTGACCTGTAAGTAATTTTAAGAAACACATCGAACAAGTAAATACCTGCAAAATTTCTCCAAATCGCCCCTATATTCTGTGAGTCCCCTGCAGTTGGCTGGCATCCAGTGCTGCATTGACCCAGTCGTCTGCTTTCTGACTTCTGCTCTGCAATCGATAAATAGTTATGGGAGATGGATGGACTTATACATTTTGTCACAGTCAGACTGAAAATGCTTTCTCGCTTTTTTTCTCACACATTTCCTTAGAATCACATGCAAACTGAGAGTCCTTGTTCGGGTGTAAAAGGTCATTTTTTCCCAAGCACTGGATCAGCATTCATATATTTAATAGCTGCCGAGAAGTTGCGGGTAGAATTTTATTTTGCCAACACGGGCGTTTACGCTCGCTGGGCCAAAAGCGAATAAAGTGGATATGCACAGGCTTATATTCGCACACTCAGAGAACGTGAAACTGCAAAAATATCTGATGATATTCAGGAGCAACGTCAGGGCTGCTCTGAGGGGCAGCGCCGTTCATTTCCTCTCCCGCTATCTGAGGTCCTCATCGGCTCATCACTCTCCTCTCGTTTATCTCAGAGGACGCACCTTCCACACCTGGACATTGCTGTGCATCTGTCCACCGACATTCCTGATCCCATAGAAGTGAACGGCAGGGGTGGGGGGGGGGGGGGGGGGAATGGGGTGGCCAGGTTAAGAGATCTGTGTCAAGAACAGAAGGGGACTTATCTGGCAGAGGGTAGCTGGATCATTGAAGAGAGTGAAGAGGAACCGTCAATTCCAGCAGAAGATAGGTGAGAGGAAGTGGAAGTGAAAAGTTAAGGAAGAACTTTAATAGAAGTTGAGTGTTGAGTGGGCTGCATGAACTTTACCGAAACTGGGGGGAGGAGGATGACATTTAGTGATGCTGTAGGTGCATCAGGAAGCGGAAAGGAGCAGCCGCAGCAGATGGAACCCTCTCGATCTGCTAGATGATTCCTTTCACGTCTCTCTCCAGAAAGACTCCCTTCCCTCTGCAAATTCAATTTCAGTTCAACCAATCAGCTTCTGTGAGAGTGTCCCGCTGAAGTTTCAGTTTACTCTGATTGGCCCAGGACATCACCAAAACAAAGGAGTGGGACCTGGGTACTCTACCTTAACCTGGTCCTCGGGGAACCCCAGACAGTCCACACTTTTGCTCCCTCCCAGCTCCCTGCCAACCAGCCCAGGAAAAACGTGGACTGTCTGACGGCCCCCAAGGACCGGTTTGAGAAGCACCACTCTACCTCATTTAATCCAAGCAGCAGCCCGGGATTTCTGAAGAAACCTTCCAACCAATGGAAAAGGTTAGATGTCTCCCTCAGAGCAGAAACCCCTCAGGGAGGTCATGCATACAGCACAGCAGCTTGAGTGGGATCTTAAGTTTAATATCAGTGATCTCAGATTAATCACCTATGACTTATGATTTATTATTGATCAAACTCACTTTGTGATTGGTGGTGATTAACTATGATTGTCTATTATTCATGATGACCTGAGTACTCTGTGAAACACTATCATTCATCACGAGCAGGCCGTAGATCATTCTCTGCTTCTGGGGCCCGGATCAGACTTCCTGTCTTGCGAGCAGACAGGAAGCCCATATTCATTAGCAGGCTTCCGCGTTACACACTCGCGTTACACACTCGCCACTCCTCGCTCTCTTTCAAGCGGCCGCGTGAAACGAAGGGAGGTTCTGACAGCCATTCCCAGCATCCAATCAACACGACCTTGCAACAGCAGCAGCTTCACTAATTATTCCATTTAATTAGGTCCACGAGCAGCCATGTGCTCAGCAGAATAGCTTCTCCTCTCCGGGACCCGTCCGTTCATGTGCGCCAATGTGCCATTTGCCCTCCTGCCTGTCAGCGCCTCTCCTGCTCGGCTGCTCAATATTGCGATGCTTTTCCCGGCCTGGGAGCTGCCGCTCTTCCACGCTCCGCTGGGTGCCCTGTGTGGCAAGGGGCTCTTAACTAATTCCCCCCGAGTAGAATGGATGGATGTTTTTCCCCCTCGCTGAGCACCTTCTCATTCACAATATCCACTGCGATCCACTGTCCTTCGTGCTGCGGGCCAAACAAAACCCACCCTGAGTTGTCACCCCCAGCATTGCGTAACGTTTGAGTGTCGTACGCGTGCACATCTATACCGTAAAATACGGTCTTGCGTAACCGCTCAAGGGAGCTGAATGCCAGTGAGTTCAGTCCACAGGCCTGCAGATTAGATGGCAGATTCACGGCCCGTGAGGGTGGAGTCGTGTCCCTTCACTTGGTGGAAAATGGACCTGATGTGCTCCCATTTCCCCCAATGTCTCCAGCAGCACCAGACCCCATAGAACCATTATGCGTCCTGCATTTCTGTGCTGCTCAGAATCCATTAAATTGATCCCATGTTCTACATGCCCCAATGTAATGCATATGCAGAATTAAACAATTGAAATTAACATAACTGAACATAACTGACCATCTTTCTGAAGTTATTGTGCAAGCTTCTCATTGGCTCCCTGCCAGCTACTGGCAGCTTGTGAGCATTGCATTAGCAACCACTGCGCTGGGAAGGGGACAGGGGTCGCACACTGCGCTGGGAAGGGGACAGGGCTCACACACTGCGCTGGGAAGGGGACAGGGCTCACACACTGCGCTGGGAATGGGACAGGGGTCACACACTGCGCTGGGAAGGGGACAGGGGTCACACACTGCGCTGGGAAGGGGACAGGGGTCACACATTGTGCTGGGAAGGGGACAGGGGTCACACACTGTGCTGGGAAGGGGACAGGGGTCACACACTGCGCTGGGAAGGGGACAGGGCTCACACACTGCGCTGGGAATGGGACAGGGCTCACACACTGCGCTGGGAAGGGGACAGGGCTCACACACTGCGCTGGGAAGGGGACAGGGCTCACACACTGCGCTGGGAAGGGGACAGGGCTCACACACTGCGCTGGGAAGGGGACAGGGCTCACACACTGCCCCACCTACTGCTGTCTCGGCCTTTCCAGAATGTTCCTGGCCAGGACTCGAACCATGGGCCGGAAGGGGAATATGATCTCATCGGGACACAGCAGCAGTCCCAGTGCCTGACAAACTGACTGATACCGCAAAATTCACCTCCGTCTCTTTCTACACGACTTTCCCCTTCAGTTTGAAGATTCACATTTCTGCTGTACATCTGGGATAGAGGGATTTTCAGCCCCCATGCCCCCCCCCCCCCCCACTGGGTCAGCAGCACCTCAGAAGCTTCCCCCTGGCTGTCACCCACTTCACCTGCAAATGTCACGTTTAGTCACACAAAGGTCAACTGTCACATTCACTGGGGGGGGGGGGGGGGGGCGGTACTGGAGCCAGCCGCAGGACATGCGCTGCTGTTTAGGACTTCAGCGGAGCGGGCGGCAGATGATGTGACGAGGTCCTCGCACCCCCCCAGAGTGCGGCCACAGTCCAGCTGACCGCCGGCTCAGCCCGACGCAGCGTAGGGCTTCGCTCATGAACCCCGCGGAGATGCTGGAGGACATGGGACTGGCTTCTCAGTGCCTGGTGATCATCCTTCCTCTGCCTCATTTTCCCGACACTCTCATCAGTGCTCCTCTCCCTTTATAAACACCCGAAATATCTTCATGTGTATCTCTAACATTATCCTTTTTGAATCTCTGCTGATCGTGACTGTCCTGTAATTCTTGTTTTAAATAAAAAAAAAAAAAAAACACTTAGAATTGGTTTATAACTTCTGTTGAGGTACAACTGAGAGGTGATGGGGAAAAAAGCTGATTTCTGATGAGGATGCGGTGATGAGGAGGCGCTGATTTATTGCACTGAAGATGAATAGCAGCCAAAAGGAGAAAAGCGATAAAGAAAGAAAAGCAAAAGGCACCAGTACAAACACAACCATACGCGATCGCAGACGCAAGGCGGGCGGGGAACCAGCCATCCAGCCTCCAAATGACTCCAATGGCCAGCTGACTAGTGACAGCCACAGTCCACAGTCATATAAATGACAGTAAAACTTACAGCTGCAGTAAATCACTCCTTATTAACAGGGGTGGATAGTTTAGATCCAGAAAATACAAAATCCAGACCAAGATTTTGTTTCAACCAACCCCTGGAGTATAAAGAGTCACAGACACATAGTACGAAGCTGGTTGGTTGAAAATAAATCTTGGTCTGGATTTTTACTTTCTGGCCCTGCGCCGTCCACCTCTGCTTATTATTGAAGTTTAAACTCTCCTTAAATAGATTTTATCGTAACCAAAATAAATATTCAAACACATGGAAATAAATGAAAATCTTAAAATACGATGTAACTAGGAACGACTGTAACAATTGCAATCAAACACCAGCTCTCAAGGTCTTTGATCCATGCAGTTACCCTGAAAATTGCCCACTGCTTGTCTTTGGTACGACACTAACTCACTGTAAAAGCCAGTGCTAGTCTGTCCCAGCTGTATTCATCTCCTGATTCAGTCATGTTCCCTCCCCCCATTGGAAACAGTCCACAGAAAACTGCTTCAGGTGCTAGCTGGAGTTCACCAGACCCCCTTCCGGAACAATACCCACACTGCTTTTGTTCACGTGCCCCTCCCAGTTGTCCCGAGGGGCACTTTTTGCGCTTCATTTTTCCCGTACATGTACATTTGGGACACTCAGGAAGGACTGCGGTTAGCGATGCGATTTGGGGCAGGCTACTCACACACGCACTCAGAGAGATGTGTGTTATTTTCTACCCAATCTGAATTGCAAACGCATTTCTCTGTGATTGTCACACACCCCAGTGGAGAGAATTAGCCGCCTCTCCCAATTACTGCCCTCTAAAGTAGCAAAGAGCTAATTAACAGCTAAACCACAGGTACAGTCTCTCAGGCTTCCACGCATGCCAGCCTTCCTCCGTGCATCAGGACCGAAGTCGCTTCCAATTGAATTAAAGAGCAAGTTTCCAAAACTCACGTAATCCATTTTTGTTGTCTTTGAGATGAGACAGGCAATAACCTTAAGTTAGGCTTCCTCGTCATATGCTGCAGTGTTGGGAACCAAAATTCACTCTGTCTTAATGTCATCCAAATTCCCAAAACTCCACTGAAATTTTCTCAACACCATATCCCGTGGACTGAGTCAGCTTTGGAAATTTGCCCTTCGATTGCTCTCAAGTGCACAGGATGGTGAGGAGAAGGTGTGCCGCTACCTAATGTCATACTTCTGCCATGCCCATAATTATGGGGCTGTGGAGTGTCCCCAATGCGTGTTCTCACACATATAACGATCTCCTGGCTTTCCTCTTGCCTGACTTTGTGGAACCTTTCTGACATACTGCATGTCATCAACACCTCACACCTCTCCTTCTAGGTGGGGCTCTCACACCACACGTTCCACAAACCAGCCAGCGGCTTTTCACACGCCACCCCCCCAATCAGTCACCATCTCAGAGATATTATATTACATATTCTAGTACTCTCATGTCTGCTGGTTAATTAAGCAGCTGGATTCAGAGGGACTGATCTTTTACTGTTGGGGGTGCGGGAGTGGGAGCTCACTGGCATTAGGGTTAAAATGTGTAGAGAAGTGGGGGGGGGGGCAGAGCAAGAGAAGGAGGGAGGGCTGGACATGGCAGACAGAGGAGGGGGGGCAGTATGAGAGAAAAATAGGACGAGAGACCAGGGCTTATATAAGCTAACACTCCTTTCTACAATGGATAAGTAAAGTCAGGTGATGGGGGAGAAAACGGGGGGGGGCCTAAATGGGGCATAAAAACATAATAAGGAAAAAGAAGAAAAAGGAAGTGAGTGTGAAATTCTGGGGGCGTTTGCCGCGAAAAAGAAACGGCACTGTGATTCCCGGCTTGGCATTGCGCGATGGATATTTAATGAGATTTACGACATCATAATTTTTTTAACACAAATGATTTTTATTACTCTGCCAAAAAAAATGACACGAAGAAATTAACGGTGACTTTCCCGAGAATAGTGATGTACGTCATATTTAATACGCTGCTTCTGTTCCTCACCCAGGTGTGGTTGTTAATTTATAGAATGTCATTAACTCTGTTATTTTAAGTAGGACCAGAGGACAGCTAGCATTTTCATCAAATATTTCAACAATACTTAAGGGTTTTAGGTCACTGCTCTTCTCAGTGGTACCACAGCAAACATCTAAAATGATGTAATATGATGCCACTGAAGAAAAGTGTCATGCGCATTTTTTAAATAAAATGAGGCACAAATGAAATGTTTCTATTCCATTAGTGCATGTCAAGCCGGACATTTAGTCGCAGTCCATTGATGTACGGCTGGACACTAGTGCCATCTTGTGGACAGTAATATTATTGCGCTTCTTATTTCACGTGCACTCATACAGCATGTGAAGAAAGCCAGGTCTCCCTTCTTTCCCAGCGCCCCCCTGTGTTATGTAGGCCCCACTGCAACTCAGCATCTTTTTCCAGCTACAATCCGCACCTGTTGTTAGATGAGGGCTTCTGCTAAATTTCAACGTTAATAATAGCTTTTCATAGCTCTGGGTGCACTCGCTCCCTGACCAAAGAGGCCATTTTTACCTACAGCTCCCTGAGGATGTTACGGTGTGTTGGTAAGGACCTCTGACATGCCATCACCCTTATTTGCTCCTGAAAGCACAAGGCGCTCCCCACCGCATCAGCTGCCTTTTTGGGCTGGTCACGTGACCTGAAGGCACCTCCCACCACCTTGGGCCTTTGCTGCTCGTGCGCCGATGGGCCCTGCCCACCGGCTAAGGCCCCCTGGAGGAACACCACCGCAACTGCAGCTCCACCACAAAAAGCACTCTCACCAAAAATCCATTTGACGGAGTTTATTTTATCAGGTGGAAGTAGATAATGAAATAATGACAACTTACTGCATTAATCAAACAGTTAAATACACAAAATAGTTTAAAATCCATCAGGGATGGTCTTATTTTAACGTAGCAACTAGAATCGCAATTAAGTATTAACATTTATGTTCATAATTAGTCAAGCAATACATATAACTATTATAATATATAACACTGATGATGATCACATTAATAAATGATATTAAAAAATTAAAAATGGCAAGATAATTATGTATTTGTGTCAGTACAGTATTCCAGTTTAACAGATGTTGTCCATCAGTCGTGCTGTGACCCTCGACTCCGCCTGCGGTGACACACGTTCTTCGCTGTGATTGGCTATCTCCCCCCATCACCAGGCCCCCGTGGGGTTCACATGGGAAGGCAGATGTGACAGCGATTGGAAGAGAGCACCATAATCTCCCATTACTATTACTTACTGCACAATAGTTAACTGGGACACCAGGGGAACCCGGAGGCTCCTTATTGGATAAGCCGCAGATTTACATCACAGGTCACTAACGTCCCTGAAGCCGGCTTCTCGGGTGGCCTTACAAACCAACTGCAGTGGAAACAAAAACTAGACCACAGCTGTTATTCAGTTCAACATTCAAACGTGTGGAAATAAAGGGAACCGACTCCGATGGATGTAACTAATCTGATTCGGCCTCTGAAGCCAGCGTGAAAAACCTCATAACTCAAAACCAGTGACTTAACTGGGACTACACTGGGAGAAAGCATCCATCCCTGAATACCCAGTGGGCACATTTAAACGGTTCTTAATCATATGCACACCTGCTTGGACCACGAATGCATGGGCTATCTGATAAATTTAACAATAAAAAGGGTACTGAAGCAGTATTGCTTCACAGCTGCAGGGTAAGGAGGTCTCAGTCCCTTCTATGTGTGGAGACTGCATGCTCTCACGATGTTTGCACAGCTTTCTATTGGCTAGTCTGCACTCCTTTCCAAAGACACAAAGTTAGAGTAACTGTCTTCTCTTAAGCCTATAATGTGAGTGTGCCTTGCGATGGACCAGTACCCCATCCAGGGAGTCCCCTGCCTGACACAAACTTCAGGCCCACCATGTTCCCGTACCGGGGAACCGGTTACAGAAGACAGAGTTTTCAAGGTGTTCTTTGGGTGACGTTTCACAAACCTTCCACACTAACCCACTTACGTCTCACACCAGGACGCTGCCCACACTGTGCTGGAATTCAGAGCTTTCTCGCAACTCTGGACCGACACGGTTAGGCCGACGGCATAAGAACACCACGCACAAGCCGGTCAATCCAACTTTTATTCTCTATCAAAGGAGACAGGCAATCGGAAATCATCAGAAAACCTTTGTCCCGCGGTGGAGACGGAGAATCTAAGATTGCTTTCAACATAATGAAATCCGAGTGGGATGATGAAACCAAACTCAGACTAAGCAATCGTGCCGTCACAAGATGCTGGCGTGTCGGGTACCAGTCCACTGCACACTGCCTCCCACAGTCCAACAAGAGGAACACTTGTGGCCCAAAGGCTAATTCTATGACCGTACTGCTGCACAATGCCATTTCACAGCTTCTCATGGAGTACTTCAAGTTGCATTCCCCTTCATGCCAAATATAATTGTTTACTTTCCCAATTGTTTTTAATGTAATTCCTTGCACATCACACTTGATACTGGTCAAATTATTACGCAACATTTTGTAAAGGACACTTTTGGTCACATTTTATCCTAAGTCGTTCCAACAAACGCTGCATTGCTACTAGTGAATTGTGATATCAGATTTGGCAATCAACATTCACTCTGAATTGAAAAGCAAATTAAACCTACAAAAGAGAGATTTGGCATGAAACACAGCTGCCCAAAACCTTTCATATAAAAAATGGAGGATTCTGATGTGCAAAAAGGGCCCTAGAATGCTTGTTTTTAAATCAGGGTCATTGAGTGACTTTAATAAATAACCTGACCGTTTTCTAGAAGCATGCCTGCAGACGAGGACTGCAGCTGATGCCAGGAAGCACAGGCCGCGAGGCAGGAGACAAACTGGACAGGGTGCCAATTTAAAAGATTATCTATATTACTACAGCTAGAGAGGCTGCAGCCGGCCAGCAGGAGGCGACAAGAGAGACTGGGCCTCAGCCGCTTCTCCTACCGGGTCTGTTCCCCTCCACGCCTCTCTGTGACAAAAGGTGCCCGGTTCGTTTCGCCCGCAGACTGCCGGCCACTGCGGATCGCGGGAGAGGACGGAGCCCAACGCGCGGCGCGGCGCGGCGCGGCCCGGCACGGGAACTCCAAGCACAGCACGCTTTCAGCTACGGTACGTTTTGTTTAAGAAGGACAACAACAACGTGTGTTTGTAACGGCACTGTAATGTAGAAGTCGTTTACAGTAACGTGTGTAAGGGTCTGCGATGCTGAGTGTTTCTTAAGCTAGATTAGAATAAGGAAATGACAGTAATGATATAAATACATGCCCCCCCCCCCAAACACCCCCAGGAGAGGTCTGCAGCTCTGCTCCCAGTAGCCCCCCGTGGCTCCTTGGGTTTGCTCCTTGCTAATCCTGAGCCTAGTGCCAAGCAAAGGTTTACAATGACATTCAAAGTGTCTGTGTGACATAAGAAGGCCACGGTTTAAAAAAGCTGGACTAAGAAGTGAGACTTCAGCCGAAGATCTAGAGTGAGCCCCCCACCCTCCCCACCCCATGTAGCTGGTGTCTGGTCAATGTATCCCTGAGCCCCCCCCCCCCCCATATGTGTCCACAGTCACAGAAATCAAAGGCCAGACTGGTTTAACACCGTGAATGTGCCACATACTGTATATTCACAACTGTGTCATAATGTTAAAAAAATGATTTTAGATGATGGGCTCTCTAAAGATCAGAGCGAGAAGCTGAAGTCTAAGCTGGCGTGAGACAGGGAGTTTGCTGGTACGAGGAGACCACAAAGAGAGTCACCAGATGCAGGGCTGCAGAGCTCTCAGGGGCCAGAGACACGTCCTGTCTTATACATATCACTCCGGAAACAGGGGCAGGGTCGGGGAGTCTATCTCTGGCTGTCTTGTCCGTTGATCACATTTCCCCCTGGGGGAGCAATGGTGATGGAATCCAGTAGGGGGCGCAGAGCCTGACCGAAGGGCCTGGGGGGATGAAGAAAGATGGGTCACAGATCCACAGGCATCTCCTCAAAGAACGCCAAGCGGGCACAGCACGGGACACCTAAAGCCCTCGCAGGCCCCTCTGACAGACTGTTATTAGGGTAACAGCCAATGACATTCACAGAAATACACAAATGCTACTAGTACAAATTAGCATTATATGAATAAATACTCGTTGTTGAAGGATGCCAACTAAAGTGCATTGACTTGTTCAGAAATAAACTAAAAAAGGAAATCACAACAGTTTAGGTATATAAAAATGTGCCTATATAAAATGTATACTAATAATATGCGTGTTATTATTTTCAATACTATTGCACTGTGAACAATAGAAAAAGGTACAAAATTTCCATTGAACTCTTTTTAACCTCAACATGTCCTTGTTTTCATACTGAATATTCAGGTCAACTTCTACCTATTACGTGCCCTGTGAATTCAGCCTTTCTCTGCAGCGTTTGCTAAATCAGTTTAGCCGACGGGTGGGGACTCACGTGGAGAGGACCTCCGACGGCAGGTCTGTAATGTACGCAGGGATTTTGCAGCCTGTCAGGAACTGCGCCACCTCGTTGGTAAAGGTGTTGCAGTTGTGCTCAAACAGCCGATACCTGTCCGCTCTTGCATGGGGAAAACAGGAGCGCTTACAGAAAGTTGCACTTCTGCACTTTGACATGTGCACTTGGATATCCAGCAGGGCCTGCCCAGGCCAGTATCTCACCTGTATGTAGATTCCCCCAGTGAGGACAGGTACTCCATAAAAATCTCCTCAGTCACCTCTGTGCTGCCCAGATCCACAATGGTGTTGGGCTCTCCCAGTAGCGTTCCACCCTAAAACAAAGCATCAATATTGAATATTCATGTATCAGTTTTACATCATCTTCCATTGCCGAAAACCAGTTCCAATACGTATAATATGCCAAAGATAAATCTGTCTACCTTTCCAATTGTATTTTACGTAATTCCTTGCACATCACACTTGATACAAGTCAAAGTATTACACAACATTTTGTAAAGAACACAAGTACAGAAGACAGTAAAAAAAAAAAAATCCCCGGATATTTGCTCCGCCCCCAAATACCGAGGATGCAACGGGCTGCATCCTCGCCGATCGAGACCAATCCCTTGATTCATTGCGCCCCAAGTTCTTGGGAGGCAAGGTAGCAAAACCGGTCAAGACCATAAGCACGACCTTCGCCTTCTTCGTATTGAGATTCACTTGCTATTCTTGGTAACCATAAACAAATCCCAGAATGCACCGCGCAAGAGCCATGGAACAGTTTGTATGGCATGTAGTAATAATTTATTAATCTAAATTTTAAATGTTTGTCATTTTATTTTTCCCAGAAAAATTATTCACAACGAAACACAAACACAAAACACAGAGATTATCATGCTGGTGGTAATTTTTCCAAGTCTTGTGCTCAAGATTGTTTTACTTCTAAGTACAATTAAGCCAAGCCGACGGTTTGAGGACGTTTAAAATCCTTCTTGAAATTACCGGCGAACATCCTGTTATTCCTTCTCCTCCGAAGAAGAACTCCTCTCCGTAGACCACGATGGAGGTGTGCCTGCAAAAGGGAACCCAAAGTCAACCCTTCACCAGTTACATGTTAGCGTTTCTGGTCGGTTGAGGGTTAACGAAGGCCTACCATATCCCGTCGAGCTGTTTTCCTGCGGAATAAAAACACAGAGATATTAAAGCGCTTCAGCTATGAGCTTTTATGATTCCTCACTAAGTATCTATATGCCCGGCGACACGGTAAAATGGCTGCACAGCCTTCATTTAACCGCTGCCAGATAACCGAGCCGATGACAGCGGCCATCTGACAGATAAATCTGACTATCCTAAACATCTAAACATGATCCTAAACATCTAAAAATGACATAATAAACGATCGATCATACTGTTTCGTGGTGTTTTTCTAGCCGTAACCCAAAAACACTACTATAGCGACACTTAGCAGCAGCATCTATTAAGATCTGGGTGTTTATAAACTGTCATAACCCTGTATATGTAAATATAAAGAATGCATCATGGCGAAAGTGAATCTCGACCCGGTTTGGCCACCTGTCGCAGGCCGTCGCATTGCCCGCCACCCCTTACCCAGCATGATGGGGCTGAGCTGGCGCGCCATGCCCCTGGACAGGTCGTAGATGTACAGCTTCACGGCGTACGTCGCGTTAGGCTGGTCCATGGCGTCCAGCCGAAATGCTCCAAGCCCTCGGTACGGCTTTAGAAACAGCAGCCCCGGCTGTGATGAGGTGCCTCGTAACGCGACCTGCAGGAAATATCAGCGGGGGCTTTAAATGCAAACGTCCTTCTTCCGCAGGACAAAAGCGAAACCGGCGAAGAAAGGCGGCGCGGTGACAGGCACGGTGTCTGCGGAAATCAGCTGAAGAGCTGCGCGATGCTGTGTCACCGTGACTCACAGGCTCCGGACACACAGGGAAGGAGCCCGGTAGCTCAGTGGAGGCACAGAAAGCGACCCGGCGAATCTTTTCGTACAGTTACGTCATTGCTTAGTGAATAGGGTTATATTCCATACCCAGCAAGCAGGTTCGGTGCACAATAAACAGGAAAACAAAATTCATCTTTAAATAACGAAGGCGGGGGTCAAATACAAAGTGCAAGGGTTTAACAATCCGTGTCTAGGTACAAAACTCCTGCACACTGAGATTTTCGTCTTTAATTGATGGTATTTTAATGACAGTTGAAATCATTCATGGATCTTCCATAACCTTTTATCCCTACCAGTGTTGGAAATGTAACACTGGAAATGTAATCACATCAGTCACAAACAATGAAAGAATCAGACTATGAGCCTGTATCACGACGCCGGATTTAATTCTTGCTTAACCAGATAACTTCTTGGATTTAAGGAACCCTCGTTTAAATGGACATTTTAGTGCGGGTTATTCGGCTAGTCAAGAAATCCTGCTTCATGATTATTATTATTATTATTATTATTATTATTATTATTATTATTATTATTATAGCTGAAAAGCAGGATACTAAGCACGGTCATCAACAACCAATCAGAATGAACCCGGAACTATACGACTATGTACGTTACGTCTTACGTCAACGTCTAGCTTACGTGCTCGTTCCAGCGGAAACTCGGAGCAGCATTTCTGAGAGTGAGATAATAGTGGTCTGTGTAGGCTGTTGGTGAGTGTCTGCTAATACTTCCCACATTTATTTGAGAAGTTATGTCTGTGTGGTGTTGCTGCTGTACGTATTACAGTCTTTTCAGTGGCATATAACTCAAAGTAGCTAGCTAGGTTGCTTGTTATCCTGTGCACCATATGCATTTCGACCTGTAAAACTTTCATGCACTTTAATTGGTCGAGCCTGTTGAGGCTCCGGATGTTTACATCGCTTGTCTGTTAACGGACGTTTATGTCGATTGTTGTTTTAAACACCTAAAATGCTGAAATAAATTTACAGATGTGACCAAGCCCGTCGACAATGGCAGCGTGGCAGGAATACTATCGGGACGAGGATGATGAGGTTGAACAGGAGGAAGGGGAGGAACTTACTGGTAAGCAAGATCAGTCTGTTGAACTGCCGCCTTGCATGCAGCGGTTAACTAATGTGATTTTTATTGGTGCACAAATGTTGTTTTTGTGCAACTTTAGTGGATTACAAGTACAGTGGGCGTGACAGTCTGGTGTTTCTGGTGGACGCCTCCAAGGAGATGTTTATAAAGGGAGAAAATGGAGAGCCTTCCAACTTCGACATGACCATGGAGGTAGTTAACTTTCCCTGTGATATTTAGTCGCACTGTCCGTCTCTCTGCTCCCTTTCAGGCTGTGTGTGACTATAAGCATTGGAGAATCTCTGCATTTCCAAACTCATCCCTCCCTCTCCCCCTACGCTTCTGCAGTGTGTCCGCAACGTCTACACCAGCAAGATCATCAGCAGCGACCGGGACCTGATGGCACTGGTGTTCTACAGCACTCAGCACACCCAGAACTTCCAGAACTCCTTCAAGAATGTCTATGTTTACCATGATCTTGACTCACCGGGGGGGTATTCCAGAAAGCAGGTTATGTGACATACCCGGGTAAGTTTAAGGGTAAGTTAGTGGATAACCTCAACTTTCGGTTCCAAAAACGGAGGTTAACTTTCTGGGTATGTACGTAACCATAGCAGCTTACTCCCTGAAGATAACCTGCTACTGAGCAGGTTATGTTCCAGGGTAAGTTTGTTGCAGAAGGTTACTGAGCATGGCGTGCCCTTTTGATGACGATCCTGTGAACGTGGAGGCATAAATTATACAAGGTTTTTTTCGCCGGGAGAGCGTTATAAGACCGCGTATTGATGTCTTGTCATTTCCTAATGATTATTTGAAAAAGCGTTATCAGTTTTCAAAAGAATCGTTCATTTACTTAACATCTCTTGAAACCGCATATTGCAAATGTTACAAACCCAAACCGCGGGTCTGCGCTTAGCACAGAAAACATTCTGTGCATAGCACTTCGGTTTTTTGCGTCAGGGCATTTTTTGTACAATATGGGCGACGCAGAGCATATAGGAAAGGCAACTGTGTGTAGAGCCGTTCGTACAGTATGTCTGGTACTTAACGCTTCTTACACACGTTTGTACAGTTCCCTGTCCATAAAGCTCTGCGTGTTATTAAAGAGGAATTCCACAGAGTGGTAGGTTTGTCCTTTGTAGTAAAATCTATGATGCATATTTAATATATAGTCATACTATTTATATCTATAGCCTACATGTATTCATCCTGCACACACACACACACTTGATGCTTCCCTATATGACTTTCTATTTCAGGGTTTCCAAATGTAATTTGGAATACATGTAATACATGTATAGTGACAATAAAAGGCATTCATTCATTCATTCATTCATAATTGGGTGCATTGATGGCACCTACATTCCTATTAAAGCTCCTTCAATAAATGAGGGAGACTATGTTAATAGATAGATAGATAGATAGATAGATAGATAGATGTCTTTATTGTCACTATACAAGTACAGCGAGATAGCGGAGGAAATCTATTATCTATTAGTATCAATGTGCAGGTAACTTGATTTTGTATCCTTAATTTTTTGCCTTGTTAAAATCATCAAACTCATTACTTTTTTCCACTAACTATAGGTAATCATTACAGGACAGTACAATGCTGGTTACCACTGGTTGCCCTCAGATGGGGTGAGGGGAGGTGGTGGTGGGCTCCCGCCAGTTAGACGGGCTTCAGCCTTTTTTCTATTAGCTACATGACAGAAAGAATATACTAAATCGTGTTTAATAAATAGTTAAGTGATCGTGTAATCAATTACCTTTTTGCAGAATGTTTTTGTGTTTCATTTTGACTTGGCTCAAAGTTCTTCTGTCTCCAGAAGGATTACACCTTATTAAATAAGAAACCATATAGGCCTATTCCTAGTCGATACACATTGTTATTTTAACCTAAAGAAATGAATGGCAGGAAAAGTAAATGCTTTCATAGTGATTTAACAGTAAAAAGGATGCGGACGGGTTATGTGTTTAATTATTTTGCATTATAATAAAAGGGGAGGCGATGTCAAATTTGCAATTTAATACACACGCATTTACTCTGTCCGTTATTTTTTGCCAAGCCAACTCTTTCTTTAGCCGATGCAGCCGTATTGCTTTTTTTCATTATTATTGGCTTGAATTCCTCATATGCGTGCATTAAAACTTCCAACTCCGCCTCTGTGAAGTATGCCGCTCTCTTTTTTTCACTTTGATTTTCCATTTTGACTCATGAAATCGGCGATCAATTGAAAGCGTCTTTATGTATGCACGGTGCACGCGCATTAACTCTGGGTAACCAATAGGAGGTTGATTGAACTTACTCTTCTCAGGTGTTTTGGAACCGACATACTCATGGTATGCGGGTTTGGGGTATATCAACCCAGAGGTTAAGATTTACCAAATGGTAAGTTAACCAAGCTTTCTGGAATACCCCCCTGGTGAGTGGTATGCAGCCCCTGTTTCACAACAGGGGGTCTGTTGGTCCAATGTACCCAATGTGGATGGTGCAGGTGCTGTGGGCCTTGTGGTTTTATTGGCTATGGAAACAGCTGTAATGTAACCATAACCATTGAAATAATTCCGTTTTAAGGTATTTTTTTCTACTGCCAGATTATTTGTGTATGTAGATGAATCTCTTACATCATAAAGTGCTGGTACTTAATTCCTTGTTAAAATTCACTGTGAACTTACTGTACTTCTAACATTGTTGGTATTTCTCTGATCTCGCTATCAGTACTGACTGGATGTTGATCTCGTCGCCCAAGGGGTCGGAGACGGTTTTATCTGGTGGAACACAATAATTTAAATGTAAATCTTTTTTTTGGGGGCGGGGGGGCAGAGAATGAATGAAGGCAAATTAACCCCCAATATTTACACGTCCCCCTTGGTTCCTACGCCCATGTTTTTAGCTTTGTGAACCCCACCTCTATGACACGCTCTGTGCGTCTCCCGGCAGGAGCCAAGCGGGTGCAGGAGGTGGACAGCCTGCGTGGGGAGAAGGGGGCAAAGCTGGCTGGCGAGACCCTGGGTAGCGGGGAGACGTCGCTGGGCGACGCGCTCTGGTGCTGCTCCAACCTCTACAGCGACATCAAGCTGCGTCTCTCCCACAAGCGGCTCATGATCTTTACCTGCCGGGACAATCCCCATGACGCGGATGCGGGCCGCGACCTGAGCGCCCGCACCAAGGCGGGGGACCTCAAGGACACGGGTGGGTACGGCATGCGATGTTTTGGGAACCTTTAGGAGGAGGAGCAGCAAGAACCTTCCTGCATAAACGAGCGGTGTGGGTTCCTTTTCCGCACAGGCGTGGTCATCGATCTGATGCATCTGAAAAAGCAGGGGGGTTTCGACATCTCCCTCTTCTTCTGTGACATCATCAGCATCCCTGAGGGTGAGGAGGACCTTGGGCTGCAGATGGAGCCCTGCTCCAAGCTGGAGCAGCTGCAGAAGAGGGTGCGGGCCAAGGAGATGAAGAAGAGGGCACAGACTAGGTGATGGTTTTCTGAAGGCTGAGTGTGTCATTCCTGCCCCTGGCTCAGTGATCCTGGAGTTTGGGCTCTATGTCTCTGTCTCCCTCTCTCTGCCTCTGTCTCTCTGCCTCTGTCTCTCTGTCTCTCCCTCTCTCTCTCCCTCTCTCTGCCTCTGTCTCTCTGACTCTCTCTCTCTCTCATGTAATTTCCTCCTTAAGTACAGGCATGCCGTTGATTGAATTGATGTCTGTATTGTTCATGGTGTGTGGTGTCTTGTGTCCTCTCCTGTCTGGATGGGTCCCTGCTTTGCCGATGCACCTGTTGGACGTGTATCCACTGTACACAAACTACTCCAACCCCTGGGCCTCGCCTACTTCCACCCCAGGCTGAGGCTGTCTCTAGGTGATGGCGTGAGCATTGCAGTGGGTTTGTACGTGCTGGCCAGGAAAGCCACCAAGCCGTCCGCCGTCCGCCTCTACCGGGACACCAACGAGCCCGTCATCACCAAGACCCGCCTCTACAACACACAGACAGGTGGCCTGCTGCTGCCCAGTGACACCAAAAGGGCCCAGGTAGAGAGAAATGCAGGTGTTTATAAAGGGGCCAGCAGGGGGCATAATGGTTAAAGATCTGGAACTAGCCAAAGGCTCTGTTTAAATGTTGGTAGGGTAAAGCGGGTAGTGAATTCTTTCCATTAATATTTAACTGTAAAAAAACATGCATGGGTTGATTTGGATGATGGTCATTTGTCTAGTACAGTGGTTCTCAAACCAGTCCTGAGGAATTTCAGGAAATTGGGAGAGAGCAAAAATGTGGACCGTCTATAGGTCCCCGAGGACTGGTTTGAGAAACACTGGTCTAGTAATCACAGAAGTAAGCCATCCACTGCTTATGTTCACTGTCATAATGGGCGCTTAGAGTTTTTCCTGCCTCCTTCCTGACTCAGGTGTACGGGAAGAGGCAGATCGTGTTTGAGAAGGCTGAGGTTGAGGAGCTGAAGAGGTTTGATGAGCCGGGTCTGGTCCTCATGGGCTTCAAGCCCATGAACCGGCTAAAGTTGCACCATCACATCCGGCCCTCGCTCTTCGTGTTCCCTGAGGAAGAGATGGTCACGGGTTAGTACCACAGTCTGACATGGGGGGGGGTGGTGGTACCACTATTTCCCCTCTCTCTCTGTCGTTGGTGCAGGAAGCTCCTGCCTGTTCACAGCCCTGCTGCGTCGGTGCAGTGAGAGGGGTGTGTTCGCCGTGTGCAAATACACCCCCCGGCACAACACGCCGCCGCGTTTCGTGGCCCTGGTTCCCCAAAGGGAGGAGCTGGACGACGACAAAGTGCAAGTCACACCTGCGGGTATGATACCTGCTACCATGGCAAGCAAGTCCCGCATAGCTGGTTGCTATTGGGGCGTCCAATGGGCATCCCTGGTTTCTGCTGCCCCGCCCACCGTTAACACGCTTTCGCCGTCCCAGGGTTCCACTTGATATTCCTGCCATACGCGGACGACGTGCGGACTCTGGACACCCCGAAGTTCCCCCCTGCTGATGGCTCGCAGGTCGAGAAGATGAAGGAGATCGTGCAAAAGCTGAGGTTCCCTTACAGGTGCCACGCGCTAAAGGGCCCCGCCGTCTCCATGGAAACGTAGTGTAATATCATTGGATACATGGAACGTTCAGCCAATAACGCTTCATGTACTACAAATTAAGAGCATTTAAACACATGGCAATGCCTGCAAGGGAGGGGGTCTCACTGGCTGAGTGCTGTTTCTGTGCAGTGAAACTCATGCATTCCGTAGCTGCTGACACGCCTCCCTCACGTGCCCTGTGTGTCTCTCAGGAGTGACTCTTTTGAGAACCCTGTCCTGCAGCAGCACTTCAGGAACCTCGAAGCTTTGGCGTTGGACATGCTGGAACCTGAACCCATAGAAGACTTGACACGTAGGTCCAGTTTCTGGATATGGGATTTCCCCACCGAAATTACGAAGGCGTATGCGAGTGAAGAGGAGATTGCACAGCGCAGTGTGCAATAATCTGTGCCATTTATGATTTATAAATAAACTGTCCATCCTAGATGGGATGCTGTTCTGTCACAGGGCAGACACACTCACTCCGTGGGGTCCGTAAATATGACTAGTAGGAATGTTATCAGCATAGTTACTTACCCAAAAAGTCAGGTGTTCAGCGAGACAAACCCTAAAGCCGTCAGCACGCTCCGGTCCCCAAACAATGAGTTTTTCATCAGTTTGTTTCTCGTGCGATTAAGGCTTCTATCTCGGCCTCGCTGGAATTCAAGGTAGCTGGCTGATTCATCTTTTATGAATGGTATTTGGGTTTTACTATTTTCAGGGTGAGTCACGGCATTTTGGTCACATTTAGGAGGGAGTCTTTCTCCTGAGTGAACGCGCTTTTTGATGCCTGCTTTTTTGGTTTTGGACTGAACCGCATTTTTAAAACTTATCAGATTTTGTCGTCGTAGTTTAATGCAGCATTTCTGATAGTGCCAATTAAATACTGCTTTTCGTTTGTCAGAGTCCCAAAATGGCTTCTCTAAGCCATTCTAGAAGCAGTTTGTGTGTTCAGAAGCTGAAGAAGCCTTTCTGTCACTGCCCACAGAATTCCCCATAAAAGATTTTCAGTCTTCTTCAAAACTCACGTGAAAACAGAACAAATGCCCTCATCGGGTTTTTCTGTGTTGGTTTTTTTTCCCCACCCTGTCGACCTTCCAGTGCCCAAAGTGGAGATGATTGACCGCCGTCTGGGACCTCTGGCACAGGAGTTTAAGGACTTGGTTTATCCTGCTGGCTACAACCCCGAGAGCAAGTCGACGACCAAGCGTAAACCCGGTAAGGATTCAGCGGCGGCCTGGAGGCAGACTAATTGCACACATCTAAGCCATAGAGTGTGTTAATGTTTATGAAATGTACTGCAGTGGTTATCAGACTTGGTAAATATCAATAATAGCAGCAGAAAGATGACCACTATGTTACCAGAATGCATCCCATTGTGTTTCCGTGCCGACAGCCGTGGCAGGGGGCGGAGCAGAGAAGAAGCCCAAGTTAGAGGTATCCGAGGAAGACCTGCGGGCTCACGTGAAGAACGGCACTCTGGGAAAGCTAACTGTGCCGGTCCTTAAGGAGGCCTGCAAGCAGTTTGGGGTGCGGACCACTGGCACTAAGAAGCAGGAACTTATTGATGCACTAATCGCACAACTGTCAAAATGAGCCAAATGTAAAGGGTGGAGCTTCTGCTGATTGGTGGATTGAATTATTTGGACAGCAGAAAGAGAAGCCTTAAAATCCTAATTGAAATCATCCAGCTCTACATTTACTGCTGCCAGTTTGGTTACTTTGGTTAGTCTCACAACCGTGCTGCCCCTCCGGGGGTGCCGATGATGCCCCCTGCAGCATTACAGTTGATATTGCACCACGAGACCAACAGCGCTTTATACTGTAGGGAGACTATGTGCGGTTTTCCTGCAAATTGACTTGATCTCATATCCAAGGCTGCACCGAGCTGGTGACAGGAATATGATTTTCTCTTAAATTGCGTTTTGATACAAGATTAATAAAACAAAGTTTTCATGCTGTGATTTATGAGATTCTTCGTGCCTGGATGTTTTTCAGCGATTGTGTCCGTTGCGTCCTGTTTGTGTTTCTGTGAAGCTCGCCTGGGTTTATAACAATCGCCTTCCTCGGCTGTCTCCCTTGAACTTTCCTCACCTATAATGGAAACAAGACGGTGAAAAGCCCCCGTCATTCTGTCAAGCTTGAAAGTGAAACTTTTAATGAGGGATAAAGGAGACGGTTGTCAAAGTCGAGAGAAAACGGCAGGGATATAACTGTGCGAGCTTTCAGCCAGTGGGGGGGCGGCTGCAAATACAGCAAAATAGCCTTGGGTGGGTATTATCAGCAATTACAAAGTAAGTGTGTGTGTGTGTGTGTGTGTCAGACACAAAACACCTGTGTGTCATTTTGGGTGTATTCCTGTTTTGAAAGAACGATCTGCATGAAAGCTGTTTCTTTTAATTATATAACACAAAAATGACATCATGCCTGTGCATGATGTGTTGTTTCTGTGCTCTGGTTCACTGTACAGCAGTATGCTCTCCAGAAAGGGTCAGAACATTATTAGGTATTGTTAACTAATACCATGTTTATGATATTTGAGATCTGAGGATAAACTTCAGGAGCGTGATAATACAATCACAGCTGTGGTATTCACACGGAGTCAGATACAATGGTAATTGCCATAGTCGCTTTCCATCTGTCGTTATCTGTTGTGGTTGTTGTGTGTGCATCTGCAGTAAAAGTAAACAGAAAAAGGTTTACACTTAAAAAAAAAAAAATGTGTACGCCTGCCCCACTGTAAATTGTCCATAGTAGGCCTACATTTTTATTCAATTCTTCAATTTTATATCACGTTTTCCTGCTTCAGTGCCTCCACCCGTAATAAAGGGATGGAAACGGCCGATCTAACCCTTGTAAATTAGTAATGCGTTTTGCAGCTGCGGAGCAGTCAGCCCCACGCAGGAAAGGCAGTTCAACAACAGCGCGTTAAGCTGCCATCGCTTACCTGGCTCGGTAAGGACTGCACACGTTGCTTGGTAACCGGAGCAGCAGCTGTACTGAGGGAGGATGGGCAAGGTTTAAGACAGCTTGATGCATGCCTCTGTACAAAAGCTGTGAATAAACACACTTATTGCCCTTGAGGTTGCAGTACACAACACTTTCGATTGGTTGGGGTCTGTTGTCCCAACTTTGTGGCAGTGATGCAAACCGGTCTTGCTCCTGAGCTGACCTTGTTGAAATCTCTCACCTGAGCCGGCCTGACCATTCTGTGGATCTCAGTATTCTGCTCTTTGTGGTAATGACCTGTGGCTGGTCTGCTTTGATCAGCTACTACCTTTTGCTGTCGTACAGGTAAAAATACTGTGTATTTAAAACTGAATCATCCCCCTGCAATGGAGATATATACAAAAACTTAGTCTGCTATAATCACACAGAAGAACTAAAATACTGGGAACATGGGATGGTGATTAAGGTCCAGGATTTGTATCTGAACCGTTACTGGTCTTAGTCTGAGGTGTGACTATGCTGTTGTGGCCTTCACAAAGATTCCATTACAAATTGATACCCTCTAAATTAGTAATATTCAAAGCTATTAATTTTTGTTTCAGTTTTAGTAGCAAATGTGTAACAATAATAACAGTGAGAAGATTTTTGATTTTAGGGAAAGTGTGATGATGTGACTTACAGGCCTTGTTGATGTGGCGGTCTCAGTTCTGGAAGCTTGCAGTGGGCAGGCAATATGTAAATTATCCATATGGAACGTCCACCCAGCTTCTACCCACATAGCTAATCGCTCGCGGGAGTTTTACACAAAAATGTTCTGAAGGCAGAAGGAAAAACGATTGGTTCAGAGAGATAGCCAATCAAATTGTGGGGGAGGTGGGTCCAACCAATCAGATGTATTGGTTCCGCCTCATCCAGTTGCTTGGGCCCACCTCCTCCACAATCTGATATCCTTCTGTCCCCAGAACATTTTTGTGTAAACTCCCATGAGCTATCTAATACAGGACTGCAATGGGTGCAGAGACACAAGAAACACATGGTACATTCGAGGAATGTGTGTCCATCACAGGACATACACACAATCATAAATAAACTTTGATTTGTTTTAATATACTAAAGGCAATCTGGAGACACTTGTAGTGCCTAACTGTGTATTTATGGACTGTGTGAAGAAGCCAGTGTACCAGAAAAAGCCCACATAACAGAGGAAGAGTGTAATAAGGAGCACACACATGTCAGGTTTTGAGACAACAGCGTTACCCTCTCAGTCACCTCCATATGGGAAATATATCAAAGGAATGTTTTGAAATTAATGGATGGAGACTGTAATGCATGTTACATTAGAACATTTTATATGCAAATTTATTATTGAAGATTAGGAAATTATACGTAAGATGCTAAATAGATGTAAAAATCAAACTACTGGCCATCTGCAATGTGTCAGGTTTGTCCGTGATGTGCAGGGTTACAGCAGAAGCAGGCGGGGTCATGGAGTCCCCACAATGGCACCGACCTCCATCTGCTCAGAGGGAGACTGAATGAAGCAGACTGCTGTCACTCACTCCTCAGGGCAAAGTGACAGGTCCGCTGTCACCTGCTGGTGCCCGTTTCGGAGACAGAGCCACGCTACCTCCGAAGCGAAATGCTCGCTGCCATGGAGATGAGCAGTCTGCGTTTCCTGTGACAAGCCTCGACTCTCCTGCCCCTCAGCCTGAAATGAGGGGGGCATCTGTGCCCCCCCCCCCCCCGCTGTGAACACTGGGCTCCACGAAAGGTGGACTCCGTCATGTAAAGAGCCATTTAAAAACCAGCTGTTAGCGGATTTTGATGACCCTCCGCAAAATGAGCCCTGCACAGAACGTGGGCAATGGGGGTGCCTATGAATGTTTGCTGAAGTGTTCAAGCAAACAAATCTCCCCGCCCTGGCATTTCAGCATATAAACAAAGAGCTCTGTTTAGCTATCAGTGACTCTTTCACTTACATACACACACTTGTCCTTCTAACCGCATGTCTAATGGCTCGTGGGAATTTTACTTGTCATTTCATGAAAAAACACCTGAAAATCCATCCTCTGTTTGACACCCAAAAAGGCTTCATTTCACATCTAGGAAACTGGCACCTATCTGGTCGGTGATTTTGTGGCTTAATTTCAGGGCACGCACGCAACCATATGCTAGGGGCAATTTAGAGCCGCTGATTAGCCTGATTTTGGGATGAAACCCGCATGATAGAAATAAACTCCACACACACAGAGCAGAGGAGGAATTCGATCCCCTGACCCTAGAGTCACAAGGCACCATTCCCCCTTGTCCTTGTTCCAATAGACCAGTGTTTCCCAATCCGGTCCTCGGGAACCCCCAGCCGGTCCACATTTTTGTCCCTCCCAGCTCCCAGTAGGAAAAACATGGACTGCCAGGGGGTTCCCGAGGACCGGACTGGGAAACACTGCAATAGACAGCGTTTCTTAAAACATGAGTCATGCATTTTGTGTGTGACGTTGACAGTGTAATACAGTGGTTCTCAATCTTTGGAAATCCCCCAAAAAACCTGGTCAAGTTTAGTGACCTCTTCCAATATGATAAATTTCAGGGTGACGGGAGGCAGCTAGGTACTACCCAGGGAGTGCAGAAGAAAAAAATCTTTAAAACCTTTTTTTTTACCATATTCAGAAAATCATCTTACGACCCCTGTCAATTTTTGGTGACCCGCTAGCGTGGGTCGTGACCACAGTTTGAGTGCCGCTGCTGTAACACATAGTGCGAAACGGAAAGGATTAAGAAAACCGAAAGGAACTCACACCCCAGTGGTCATATTGCATACAAGTGCTGAGTTATTTTAGAAATCACTCTAAAGCAGGACTGTGGGGAGTCTGGGGACATGTATGCGTCATACTAACGTGTCATGCTGAAGATGATGGGTCTCCGAGCCACAAGACATGTATGCTGTTCATCCCTCGCCCGGCGCTGCTTCTGTCTTCGATCCCTTAATGGTCCCTTTAGCAGGACAGCGACGCAGTGATGCAGAGAACAAATGTTCAGCGTAGTTACTTCGATCTCTGGGCCCCTTTTATGTGCCTGAGCCCCAGTGTCTATACACATCCCCAACCATCTGCACGTCAGCGGGCGGGCGATCGGTGAACTGCAATGACACGAGGCGCAGAGCGATTTCTTCGCACTTTCCGTCTTTGGGGCGCCCTGACACCATCTGGGTCTAATACATAAATGTTTAACGTGGGGAAAACACCAAAGCATTCGTGTTATTTGAACTGACTCCCGCATATTTGCAAAGTAACAGACTCATCGAGAACTAATTTATCTGCTGCCAGCAAAATGAAAACGGCAACAAGTTGATCACCGCCCGCTCCAAGACTGCATGACATACTGTAGACATGCGTTTTAAATGTTATTGCCTTTTACCCCTAAGGTACTGAAAACTACCAAAAACGTCCCTGACCCTGTGTTACTTAAGTTCACACAACAGATATATAGTAGGAACTATTTAATTGTTTTCAATGATACGCATAAAAGACCGCATTTAAAGAACCACTTTATACACTCAAGAAAATGGACGTTGATCTATTAGGTAATAATAGCTGCAATTATTTAGTTTAGATTCCATTTGCTGACATAAACAGAAATGCATGTCATTGGAGTGCCATTGTACTGGCACATCTATTTTTGGAAATACATCAGACCATCCATAATCCATCTGCTACGGGGAGCCTCTGCAGATTCGGAAAAACATGGTTCATGTATGGCGCTGCACTTCATTTTGTACGTGTTTGTATTGCGAATGCGCTTATACATGTAACTAAAATGTTAAGAGCTTGCAAATAACTAAATTGACTGAACTATACGTGCTGTGTGATCCGGGTTCCTTGAGAGTCACAGAAACAGTTACCTCAGTTACCTACAGCAGAGTATAAAAAGGCGATGTTAACGGGTATCATCGAACATATATATGCATGCTTTTAAAAGTTGTTTTGACTGTCCCTGGGTTTTATTAACTTTTTTAAAAATTACAGAAGACGCTCAATAATTAGTGGAGTTCAGATTGTAAAACCAGCGCATCTGGGTCTCCCGGTATAGCGAATGTAATTTAATGAAAGGAAGTTAGAATGCAATTACCAGAATATTCTGAAGCAGTCCTTGTTGATGTTCCCGGAATATTTAGGACAAGCATTAAAATAACCAGGTTTCCGGTAACACGTCGAACAACACGCAATTTTATACTCATTATTGAAAGGCTAAACGTATCGCATTTATTGTGCATCAGTTTTAAAAAAAACATCCGCAGAACAAACCCGGCGCTTTGTGTGAAAAGCTCAAACGGTGTTAGATGAAACAATACGGGTCAGGTAGTACAGGTAATGTGGGATGATATGGGAGAATGTTCAGTGATATAAATAAAATAGGAAAATACAGAATCCAATTAAAAGATGGTCGTGATAGTTATACTTAACACAGCCGTATGGGATCCACATCTGTTAGTGCTGGAGGTAGCCAATATCTATGGCAGATCATAGATAGTCGTATCGTTCTTTAAAAACCTGTATTTTAGGTGAATAAAATATTACCAGTAGTAATAAAATTATACCTTCTTACTGTGTTAGGACATAGTGCGAAAGTGTTCTTTTTATTTGACATTTATATTTACAAAATGCCCAGTTGTTTGTTCATCCATTGATACTCATTATTATGGTTATTTCTGTCTCAAGAATTCCGAATGAAAATACTACGTTGCACTAAAGTGTTGTTTAGTTAAGCCACATTCATATCTGGGATGGCATTCTTATCCCTAAATGCGTTGTATGGGACTGTATCTGTTGTACGCCAGTATGCTTAGCTGGGAAGTGTGCCATATCTAGGTTATGCTATGTACGGATCCGCTTCACTTAACACGATAATTAAAGTTAAGGGCTACTGCACTCATAAAGCTGTTTGAATTAGCCTAGGCCTATATAAACGTCATAGAAATGTGGTACAAACTGCCAAAAGTTGTCCATCTTCAGTTGAATTTTAATATCTGAACTTGTCATTGGTTAACTGTAACTTAAAAATCAGCAGTGGTCTCGGCGGCGTGCGCGAACGCGTGTGCCTTCAGTTTCGAGCTAACGGCGTTGCACAGTGCGGGCAGCGCGCATGGTGGGCGCGCTGTGATCCGCGCGCGGGAGCGCGCCAAGCAGTGCAGATGTGTCGCAGATTTGAAAACTCACGGTACAGAGCGAAAGACCAAATGCAAGCGAACGAAACGATGAAAAACAGCCGAAACTGAAACCGAAACAACGCTCCATCATATAAGTCAGGGATGTTGGATTAAACGACATTTTGTGGATCCTTCATCAGGCGACCGGCAATTTATCGCTACTTTGCGGAGAGGAACGCGAGTACCGGGGCAACAGCGAGTACTAACATCACATCCTCGTCCTGTTTGAACGCGTACAGTCACAGCACAGTAGTGATGGAGCTGTCAGCAATTGGCGAGCAAGTGTTTGCTGTTGAATCGATCATCAAGAAGAGAGTTAGAAAGGTAAGCATCGCCTAATAGGCTAATTTCATATATATACTGGCTGTGCAATGAATGTTCGCAGTAATGTTAAGATTAATTCATAGAACATTACATAATCCGGCCGTTTTTATTTTGCAAAAATTGAGCAACATCTACAAATGAGCCAAACCCCCTACGAGTGGGGCATGCGTTTTAAAAGAACCGCTGTAGTAGATTTCTAAGCGCACCTGAACCTTTACTTTTTTAACTGATCTTATAAATAGAAATAAGGGGGCGGGGGGAGTGTGTTTTTCAACTTTGATATGCGAGTGTGTTGCGGTTGTACAGTGCGCTGTGCAAAGCACTGATGTTGTAGGTTACAGATATCAGCTTGTGCTTACTTCATTTTCAAATATTCTGCCTGCTCTTCTACGAGCGATCAGTCGATACTACTTGAGTGTATATTTATATGCTGCTACGCAGTTATTTTAGAAACGCACTAAGTAGGAAACTATCACGGGTAAACCGACAGTTCTAACACTGTTATTTACGTGTCGATAAACAGTGCGTTGAATAATGTCACCCTAATAAAGTCATTTTCACGACGATAGATCTATTTATCAAAACGACGACAATTACGAGTGTTTATACATGCACGCGTTTTTTAAACGCTGTTAACACAGCCCATTGAATAATGATGCAGTTATTGTCAGTACGTCATATTCGGTGTCGCATGTGACTTAATGGTGACATTAAGTTATACGCCATTATTTGTATATCGGCGTAAACAAGGGCTGCTCGGGAAGGCACACGTTGTCATCTCGTCCGTCGCTTTGCTATGGGGAGGAATGGCAGTGTGGCGCACGTTGCGCAATATTATTATATTTACTTTCTACGTTAGATTGGCCCCACCTCCTCGCGCTTAGCGAATACATTCTAGAATGTTTCCGCGAGCCGGAGGGTGGAGGAGGTCCGGCGCTCGCTTTCTTCGCCGCTTGTGCTCTCGTGCTGTGACGTCACCGGGACGAAAGCTGCCGTCGCGTGGGCATCCGTAGTGGATTCTTGTCGCTTCCACATCCGTGCCATTTTTTGCGGGAGGAAACCGTGCACCGGCGGTTGCTGCGGCCAACTTATTTTTTCTCTATACTGCTCCCTTAGTGAGACCGATTGTGTGGCCAAGTGTGTTGTGTTGCCGTTTTCAATGTCTTCTCTCTCTCTCTCTCTCTCTCTCTCTCTCTCCCACTTTTAATATAATAGGGTAACGTGGAATACTTATTAAAATGGAAAGGATGGCCACCAAAGTAAGTATACAGGAGCAAGGACTGAGTTCCACGAGGGTGGAATTGTCCTCCTGCTTTCTTAGCTAGGATAATATTGTGTAATTTTAAATCATAGACTGAGAATGATGATTTCCCAGATTGCAAGGGGGTAGGGTAATTATGTGGTGTTCACGTGTCAGGCAATTAAAAGGCCAGTTTTAACATAAATGATGTTAGATGTGTTGCATGCTGTATTTTAGGAAATGCATGATAAAATATAAGAATTAGATTACCTATTTAAAAGTTAAAGTTCTCATATGTATAGTCAAGACTGCCCCTATAGCATTAATGGGCTCTTTGCTCGCTTTTCCTGTGTTAGCAGGCAACTATATCCTAGAATGAAACTCTATTTTCATATATTTTCTCCTGTCTCTGCCAGATACAGCACCTGGGAACCAGAAGAACATATTCTGGACCCTCGACTGGTTCTGGCTTACGAGGAGAAGTGAGTGAAGCCGAGTTCTGGTCAGAGAAGATGGCGTCATTCACACACAACATGGTCAGACAGCTCAGTCTCCCTGACCCCCTAACCTACTGTCTCTCTCTCTACCAGAGAGCAAAGGGACCGGGCCCTTGGCTACCGAAAGCGAGGCCCGAAGCCCAAGAGATTGTTCCTGCAGGTGAGTGCTAAGCCTGGGCTTGTGGCTCTTTGGTGGCCAGTCGCTGGTGGTCAGAACTGTATCCACGCAACATATCGCTGCTTAGTAACTTTAGGCATTTTCATTTACACCCCTAAATGACTATTAAGAAAAAAACTATAAAGAAAATATTGTGACTGATCTCACATCTGTGCACATGTGAACTTTGAGTAGTAGAATTCTGTTATGATGAACTTGGGGCTTGTGTGATTTACCTTCCCATAGAATGTTTACACTATGGATCTGCGGAGTGCTCACAAGACCCCTGAAAAGCCACAGGCCCGACTGCGCCTGTCTCTCACCCGCTCCCTGGCGCCTGAACCCGGGACTGAGCTTCCACCATGCCAGGGAGGTGGGGGAACATTGTATGGGCAGCTGGCCCAGCCCAGGAACAAGCAGAGGGCATCTCAGATCCTACGCCTCAGCCCACAGCCTGCGACCACCCCGCCCGCTCCCAACCGTTCCAATGGAGACTGGGGGCACAGGGAGGAGGATGAGGAGGAGGAGGAGATGGAGGAGGAAGAAGAGGTTGGGCAGGAGGCAGAAAGCGACATGCTAAATGGTGAGTGATGTCAGAGAAGTTTAGCATCAAAACAACTCTTGTTGACCAAAGCACCGTTTATGAAGCTCAAACTGTCCAGTTTCACTGCTGAAAGTACAGTGACCATGAGCTTGCAGTGTTACCCATTTATATAGTGCATATATTTCTCCTGATGCAAGTTAAATGTTGTATTCAAGGGTGCAAAAGCAGTTCCTCTCCTGGGACTTGAGATATCCTTAAGCCAGTGCGTCACCCTGCCGTGTCTGTTCACTCCTCACAGGGCCAGACCGGGCCGAAGGCTGGAGCTCCTCGATGGATGAGGAGTCGGTGACCATGAGGGAAAGGCCAGAGGGGTGGAATCCAGTGATGGGTCCGGGAGAAGTGACAGTGACCGACGTCACCATCAACTCGCTGACAGTGACATTCAGAGAGGCCCTGGCGGCCAAGGGGTTTTTTAGGGACTGGGGGCTGGAGTTCTGACTGGGGGGGTTTGTGGGTGGGGCATAGGGGGGAAGTCCAGAGGAAGTTAGGATCTGGAGAGGGTCAAGAACGTGACTTCCCTCTGCCCTCGTGCCCCATGTCCATGAGTGACTCGTTTCCTGCTTTGTTTCCTCTCCTGACAGTTTGCTCCTTTCTGTCTTGTCACCCAAGGAGACGCACATGCACCTGTGTGAAGGCATGCCAAAATGCTTACATACATGCATACTGATAGCCTTTGTACGCTGCATGTGTGGCATTGTCACTGTGCGTATTAACTTGTTGCAAGTGCAGCTGTAGGTAATGCCACTTTCCCCTTGGCTACTGTCTCTTGTGCTCTATGCCTACAAAGATACGCTCACCCTCCTTCAGTTATTCTCCCAAAATCATCTCCGGTTCAGTAACTGTGTACAGATACTCCTGCTAAGCACGCTTCTTCACCAACTCCGAAAACAGCCCCACTAATTTTTTTCATAGTGGATCTCCATGTAGCCAAGTGGGAGAACTAGACACTGATTGGACAACCTACGGTAACTATGGCACATGACAGGTCAGGAAAACTACTTTGGATTGGCTGGCCAAATTCCCCAGGCCGATTAGTCCCCTTTGGCACTACTGTACAATTTTGATTCACCACTAGAGGGCTCCCCCACATCACAATCAGTTCAGATTTTTAAGTCTGACTAATAGGAGGCCAGTCTGCACTTAAACGGATCGAAGTGAATGCTTTAACAAAGTAATTTACAGCAGGAACCAAATGAAGACAAATTTTTACAAAAGAAGCATACTGAGCTTTTAAGAGATGGACGCTGAAAGCTGTGAAAGTTGAAATCGAAATGTGTTTTCTTGTTGGACATTCGTACGTAAAAATACCAAAACTACACTTACGCTAATCCAGAATAGTGAGAAATGGTCATATCAGATTTTTTATGTCTTCATCTGCTTTGACGAGAGACTATCTTCTGTGCATCACTATTCCACCCGTCCAGCAGCAACAGAAGGGACTTGCACTCCTCCCCAAACTGACAATTACGAGTCCCGCTGACTCACGCAGTCTGCATTCAGAGGCTGTTTCTGTAATTACGGGCTGCGATGAATATTTGACCAAATTCAATATCTGTTACCGATCTGAAAACGGGGAACATAATTATGGAGGTCAAACTTATAGATATGCAAATGTGATATCGTGAAATTAACAGCATAATACTTTTGGGAGATCACTCATGATCGTATTTAAACCCCAAATCCCCCATTTTGTCTACCTTCAGCACATTGCTGGCACCTTAATACGATTTGTAGTTAAATATAATTCAATTGGCTTAAAAGAAGTGTATTTCAAAATCATTCAGGCTGCATAGAATTATTTGTTGCACTTCCCAGAATTTGTAGATGCAGACCCTTTTTTATTGTGCTTGAAGACGCGCCAGTGCATAAGTTCACACGCACGGTCTCCGCGTGATGCTGCCCTTGTGCTCTGTCACGTGTCAGTCGTGCACACCTTTCTTTACCCCTCCATTTGACCCCACTTGGCCCTAGGTATGGTGAAGGAGGTAAGTACTCAAGCTTCTGAGGTAGAAAGTGAAGCACTGAAGGGAACAGAAGCTTTGGCGTAGGACGCAGGTAAGGGGATAACTGTTTTGTGTCATTTATTTTTCAGGAAGAAAAATAGCTTGTTATTTTCGCAGTACGAACTGAATGTAGTGTATTTATTTTACATAAAAGAAACTTTTGTGTGTTTCCTAAGGGGGTACAGATTTTATTTTTACTCCGTGATTTTGGTTGACAATGCCGTTGCTATGGCGATGATGAGTAGGAGATGTGCACACGTTTGAAGCCGGTGTACGTGCTCGCTTCTGCTGCATTGTGTTCACCATTGAGTAAAACTGCACTTTACAACTTGTCTCATAATTTGTTTTTTAAAAAATGTATATTGTGAAGCTACTACTACACTTTCTCAGTCTTTGTATACGTAAACACATATCAGCTTTTTTTATTGGTCTGAAAAATAAATATGTGGCCAATATTTTACATACTTTACCTGTTCTGAGTTTTAATTCGCCTTTTGAGATAGAACAACTTGAAGATGATTCGAAAAAAATCGATGCTCGATGTTCTCCCTTTTCACTATCAGCGAAGGATCCCCAGAATCACCATTTTCACTTGTATTTCACACGCCATATCATTCAGAGTCCCTCAGACATCTATTTATCCTTTAAATTACCAAGGCAATAAAAACAGGAGCTGTTTTAAGGGACGCAGACCTTTAACCATGAGCAGCCCGCTCCTCCCCGAACAGTATGATTGGCTGGAGCTGGTCACATGACAGCTGTCAAGCTCGGGCTGGCGTTTTGATGACCTCCGAAAGACGCGGCCACGCGAGTCTTCCTGAAGAATGTCCTGACGTCATGTCGGTGAAGGCTCGCAGGAGGTGGAGCAAAGGAGAACGCCCGGGAAGCGTATCTCTACAAGGATAGATTTGACCTGCTCAGGTGCAATGAGGTTCAGGGAAGCCTCATCAGCTAGCAGTATTATAAATAATACATAACAGAATTAGAAGTTAATGTAATTCTGTTACTGTTCGACTAGGCATTATTGGGGTTAAGGACCTTGTTCAGGGACCTAAATGCTAAAATCACTCTGCCAACAATGGAATTTTAACCGGCAACCATCCGGTTAAAGGTAGAGCGTCCTGAGAAGCTGAGCCACATCTGCTAAGATGTGTGATCTGAATGGTTTTGAATGTGGCCCCAGACATAGATTCCAGTATCTCAGAAACAGCAGCCATACTGGGATTTTAACACTAATCTCTACAGTTTTCAGAGAATAGTGTGATAACTGAAACATCCAGTTAGCAGCAGTTCTGTGGGCGGAAACACCTCGTTACTGAGAGGTCAGCAGAGAATGACCAAACTCGTTAAAGCTAACTGGAAGGACACAAGTGGAAAAATAACAGCTCAGAACAACAATGGTGTGTGGAATGACTTTTGAGGGTGCACTACATGCTTACCCCAACAGCAGTTCTGAATATAAAGCTGGTTGAAATTTGGTCTTGGATAGGTGTACTCAATGGCTGTTTATATGACCGAATGAATCACTTACATAGCACTTTTATATAGCGCCTTTCAAGGCACCCCAAGTGCTTTACAGAAGCAATGGGGAGCCACTTCAACCACCACCACTGTGCTGCACCCATCTGCATGATGCGACGGCAGCCTTTCTGCACCAGTACGCTCACCCCACGGTAGCTAAGGAGGTGAAGGGGCAGGAAAGAATTCACCAGTTAGATAGGGGATGATTAGGATGCCAGATTTGAAATGGCCATAGTGGGCAAGCTTAGCCTGGGCATCAGCTAGAATTGAAAGATGTCCAGGGATTTTTAATGACCTGTATCAGAACCTCACTTTTACGTCTCATCCGTAGGACAGCACCATTTTTTTTACAGCACGCTGCACTGGGCCATGTAAATATCGATTCTCATTAAAAAAATCCCCTAAAATACAAAACTAAGAAGAAAATATTCCCAGGACTTATAATAGCCTTTAGTTCAAAATTCTTCAACTGCTTGAAGCACTTGCAGAATGGATGGCTGATATTTAAAAGATAATAATAATATGAACACTCTAACAGCAATCACATTACTCGATTACAAAAATCGAGTAACCAAATATTAACAGGATGAGATTGAGCGGCTGGAAGATGGATGGATAGAAATGTTTTGTGGATCTGCTCAAACGCTTTTCTGTATGGCCATCTTTCCGTTCCACAGGTGACGAGTGCAATTCGTCACACTGATTCACAAAATCTAGTCCCCTACCCTTCTGTAGAATAGAGGACGGCAATGTGGGTCACACTGGTTCTTAAGACAATAGTCATTCAGAAACCGAGGGGTCATTGTTCTGCTATGGAAAACACGCAAACCTAAAAATGAAGTAAGATCAGTGCAGCGAAGCCCCTTGCTGAAGGCTCTGCAGTCTTTCGTGGGCTATCCACACCAGAGGGGTGGGAAATGAATATGGACTCCCCTAATACAAGTCTCTGTTACATAGCTGGGAAAAATAAGCCAAAGACATTTTCTGGATTCAAGTATTCGACTGAAATTTGCTTTTAAATTAGAGAAACCTCCAATTTACCCAATTCCAAACTCTGCTGGAATAAAAACCAGAACAGCCATGGGGCAACCAGAACTAGGTGACTAACTCAAACCATGAATAAGTACTTTCCAAAAAACCTTATTCAGTCATAGATACTCTGGACAATCAAATCCGAGACCCAGGTCACCATGCATATATTTCGATATCAGGTCTCCTTTTTTCCTTCAGCCGAACCCTCCAGCACTGGTAACAATGATCTCACGGAGGACACTATTCAAATATGAATGGAATATAATGAAACTGAATACTGCAGAGCTGTCTAAATTGTCAAACAGCATACATTTAAGACATCTGAACTGATGCAAACCTGCAGCGTCACCTAAATGCTTTTGTAACGTAAATTTGCCACCGGACCAGGTCCCCAAGGTTCCCAGCATGCTGGTGGTCTCTCTAACCTCATGGACGAGGACTTTCTGCTTTTCAACTTGAGCTACCAAAGCCTCCTGTAACACATTACATCCTCTGCCTACAGCAAAAGGAAATGAATGTTTCAATGACGCGGCGAACATCGCATTTTACCATATTACCACCCCGGTACATAATAAAGCTTTCGGGGAGCAACGAGTAACACAGCTGCAGAAAAAAAGAAAAGAAGAAAAAAACCACACACAAAATATACAAAATATAGACCCCCCCAAAAAAGGGGGGTGATTATAGTGTAGCGCTGTGGATAAGCAGTACTGAAGTGAGCTCTTAACCTGTACACCATTAAAAGATGGCCGAATAAGGGGGTGAAAATAGTCTGTATGACAGCACCACAATGTCGATCTACAGGTCTAAGGTGAGAAAACAAACCACCACCACACTTTCACTCATTGGTACTTTTCCCAGGGATACAAACATACTTTAATGTACAATTAAATAGTTGGCAAAAAAAAAGACCACCAAAATAATTTAAGAAAAAAAAAAAAAAAAAGCGACAATTCCACTTTTTTGCTTCCTTTCAGCAAGCACCAAAATGTCCGCCAAAGACGTGGCCAAAGCATACCTTGGAAAACAAGAAAATATTCAGTTAAGGTCCTTTTTCCAGTCAGCAAGTTCGTCTTTCTTCAGGAAAGGGGGAAAAAAAAAAAGTCAGGCTGCCATGCCAGTCTGTACAGTAATTCAGTGTGTGTATATCATCTCTCCTTATGTGCATGTAACAGCACCCAGATCTTCAAACCACAATTTATGCAGTAGCCCCATAAGGGACCGGAACAGGCGTGGAGTCCATTACATATTCAGTTAAATTAAAAAAAAAAAAAAAAAAAATCTGTAGTTTCAAGTTTTATTCAAAAAATTAAATAAATCTATATATAAAGACAGATTTTTTTTAATAAAATAAGTCTCAACCCATATTGCCACTGCTTACATTGTTGTGTATTAGCCGCCCCCCCCCCCCCGCCCAGCCGCCATTAAAGGTGTCAGTTTCGAACTGACACACAGCAGACCACCTAGAGACCAGCCAGCATTTGGGCCAGTCTGTGCCTCAGTACAAGCAATGTACCCGAGGTCACAACTGCAGGAAGCCGCCCCAGAACCCTGACAGAAAGGCGAAACGTGCTAATTAGTCACATCCATTCCCCTCACCCATAATGCAACAAAATTTACTATTTACATGTTTCAAGGAAATGAACATTGAAATTAAATGAGGGACACCCAAAAAAAAAAGTGTCACTCATCTTAAGGTCCATCTTTCTGAATGATTCCATAACAGAAAGAACGCTTGAGTCCACAAACATATTTACTTTGTACAGTACAGACTGAATCCCAAACGCGGCAAGGATTACAGAGCTGAGAAGTTGCCAGATTCTTCCAAGGGAGAACCGTACGTTTCAGAGTTGCGGAGAACATGGCCCATTAGAACTCAAGGGCCAAAGACTGATTGAAAGAGATGGAGTTTGTCTCCTATTACATCCCCCTCTCGCACAGTCACATTGCTCAACAGCAGGAGTCCCAAACACTGGTAACAGAGGACCCTTCTGGTTTCTGCAGCCTATGGGACAGAACGCACATTCACGGGGGGGGGGGGGGGGGGGGGCGAGGACTGCCCATTATTCATCGTCGCTGTACATGTTACCCCAACTGCACAAAGTGGCAAAACTGGAGAAACACAAGATATCAAATCTCCCTTTCTTAGTACGTATGTATATCAATCCCATTTTAACAGTCATTTCAACAAAGTTTCAGCAGAAATTACAATTCAGACAACAAAAAAAATTTAACAGTAAAGCATTTGAAAAAGTACATACATGTTTGGATAAAAAAAAAAAAAAAAAAAAAAACAAACTTGCAGTAGCAAGAATAGTAATATCTACCTCACTCAGAAAAACAGATACAATCATGACTGCTTTGGGTGGAGGGGAAAAAAATACAAAGCCTGTTGTTTGAAATCAGTTTGTCCTTTAATTTTTTTGCCATTTTTTAAAATCTTAAAAATATCTATTAAAAAGGCAAATAACCAGACTAAAGCCCCAAAAATATCCCCCGTCTCATTCTCAGATGGACTGAAATACTGCACTATTCTCCCCCCCAAACCTTTGTACAACTGGCAAAAAATATATTAACAGCAGTAACTTACAATTTATTTTATTTATTCATTGACGTGATTTAATTGCAGCATCTCCCATAGGAAGTTCAGTTCTTTATTTTGAAAGTTTTAAATAAAAGGACAATTCTAACGCCATTCCCGCAGGAACTCTTTCAACGCACTGTAATGCTACATCATGTCTAAGGTACTGTGATTGACATTGGACCCCAGGTCCGCTCTGTTCCCGGCCAACAGGTCTGGCGCCCCCGCCCCATGCATCCCCCCCAGCCCACTGAGCTGAGACAGCATGGCGTTTGGGTCGGTGCCAAACGGACCTGGGTCCATAGAGTTCTGTTGCTGTTGTTGCTGCTGTAGGGGCTGGGGCGCCACCATGCCTGAATGATGCTGGGGAAGATGAGCGGGGTGGGGGGAGCCCGTCTGCGTCTGGGGGGAGATGTGGTGGGGGGACGGCTGGGGCTGCATGCGGGGCGAGGGGCTGGAGTGCGGGGGTTGCGACTGGGGCCGTGGGGAGGGCTGTAGCGAACGAACTTGGTTGCCAGGCGAAGAGGCGGCTGCAGCCAGAGGCGGAGCCTGCAGATGGGGGTGGGGCGATTGCGCCATCTGCTGCTGGGGGCTGATGGGGCTGCTGTGCTGGGCTGGGGAGCCCCCACCAAGATGCTGCTGCTGCTGCTGCTGCTGTTGCTGCTGCTGCAGCTGCTGCTGCTGTAACTGCTGCTGCTGCTGTAACTGCTGCTGCTGCTGCAACTGTTGCTGCTGCAACTGCTGCAGCTGTTGCTGCTGCAGCTGTTGCTGCTGTTGCAGCTGCTGCTGCTGCTGCTGCAGCCGCCGTTGATGCAGTGCTTGCTGGAATAGTACCTGGCTGCTCTGAGGCTGAGGGCCGCCTTGTGGGTTCTGCTGCTGCTGAGGGGGACCTGCAGCGCCACCTGCTGCTGCACCCTCAAGCCCCTGCAGCCCGACCATGGTGTTCTGCTGTTGCTGGCGCTGTTGAATGGCTACAGCCACCTGCTGATGGGACACACCCCCAGGGTAGCCCTGGCCCTGCTGCTGCATAGGCTGCGGACCTCCAGGCTGGCCCAGGTATCCTTGCTGCTGGGGGGGCTGGGGCTGCTGGAACTGTGCATGGTTGCTCATCTGCTGCTGTTGCTGCTGCTGCTGCTGCTGCTGTTGTTGTTGCTGTTGTTGTTGGAGATGTCGCCGCAGCAACAGTTCTCTGAACTGGGGGTTGATATTGGACATGGCTCCCTGCTGCGGCTGCTGCTGCAAACCACTGCTGAGCAGAGGCCTTTGCTGGATTTGCTGCTGCTGCTGCTGCTGCTGCAGCTGAGCCACTGGTGACATGCCCACCCCCTGCCCCAGCTGCATACCCGCCACTGGGACCCCTGGGTTCACACTGACGCCCTGCACGTCCATTCCCACCGGAGCCGGCTGGCCGCCCGCCGCTGCGCCCTGGTATTTGGCCGCCCGCTGCTTGATGAAGGCGGCCATGAGCTGCGGGTTCAGCCGCAGGATCTTGAGCACCTGCTGTTGCTGTAAGGACGAGCTCGGCGAGCGCAGGGTGCGCAGCAGCTCCTGCAGGGCAGCCTGGGGCAGGTTGTTGCTGCCCACCGTCCCTGCGGCCCCTGCGGGGCCCACACCCATGGCGCTGCCGCGGATAGCCTGCTGCTGCTGGGGGACCTGCTGCTGGCCAGGGACCATCCCTGGGTGCCCCATCTGGCCCATCATGCCCGGCCTGGGCTGGGGCTGCATAGCTGGGCCACCCCAAGCTGGCTGCTGCTGCGGTTGCGGTTGCTGGGGGTGCTGGAACTGCGGTGCCATCGGGCCCTGGGGGGTGCCCTGTGGGGACTGCTGCTCTATGTGGGCACGTGCGGCCGCCTGAGCTTGAGGAGCCATGCCTACCATGCTGCTGGCTGGGTGATTCATGGGCACGCCCTGCGGCTGCTGGGGTTGGGGGTGTGGGTGGGGGGGCATCATGCCAGCCGCCTGCCGCTGCAGCATCTGCGCCTGTGCCATCTGCCACTGCGTCTCGGCGACACGCTGGATCTTCATGGCCATCTCCAGGGCCGCCTGTGGGGGGCCTGGCGACTGCTGCGGTTGCAAGGCAGGCTGACCAGCGTTGGGTTGCTGCTGGGGGGGCGTGGCCGGACCGAGGCTTGGCTTTCCCTGGGACGGAGGGTGGGGGGAGGAGCCTGGGGGCCGGGGTATGTGCTGGGGGGGGGCGTTTCCATGTGGAAGCTGCTGGCCAGGGCCAGGCTGAGGCTGCTGCACTTGGGAGACCATCTGCTGCTGTGGATGCTGGGGTGAATTCATCATGCCAGCCCCCTGCACCATCTGCATGGGGTAGTGGAGCTGCTGCTGCTGCTGCTGCTGCTGCTGCTGCTGCTGAGGGACCTGCTGCTGCTGCTGCATCTGTTGCGGCTGCTGCGTGGGAGGGACACCTCCCATCCCAGGCTGCGGCATGGGCGGAATGCCAGGTTGGGTGGGCGTCTGCGAATTGGGCGTCTGGCCACCACTGGACGTAGGCGTGCCAGGGGCAGTGGTGGCGCCGCTCCCCGGCGATGGCAGGCTGGCGGCGCCCCCTCCGCCACCAGGCGGGCCGATGCGCTGCATGCTGGCCATGCGGCGTCGCAGCATCTGCGCCTGCTGCAGTCGGTGCTGTAGCTGCTGCTGGCGCAGCTTGTGCTTGATGTTGAGGCAGAAGGGCACGGGGCACTTGTTCTCTTGGCAGTGCTTGGCGTGATAGCAGCAGAGTGCAATCAGCTGCTTGCAGATGGGGCAGCCGCCGTTCGTCTTGCGCTTGCAGCCCTTGGTGTGCTGCACCACGCGCTTCATCTTCTGGCAGGACGGCAGCGAGCAGTTGGCGTTGCGGCACTGGCAGGCATGCACCAGCGACTGGATGCAGCGCTGGATGCTGAGGCGGCGTGAGTCGCCGGGGCTCTGTGTGGCTGACGCTGCCTGGCCACCGCTCTCGTCGTCGAGCCCCAGGCCCAGCTTCTCCATCTTGTGCTCGTGACCCTTGCTGTTGTAGCAGGTGATGCACAGGTCGTAGTCCTGCAGGGGGCAAACGAGACAGGCATTGCCATTAAGGACAGATACAGGCTCGCAAAGACTTATGGGAACATATGACGAATCTCAAATTTACTAGAGGGTGGATGTTCTTCCACCCTAATTTGTACTCAACCCTACAGGTCATTCAACTCAAGTCTTTCCCAAAAGAAATCTCTAACCGCCCTGAAAGTCTGGTCCCTACAGGTCACCTGCAGCCCACTCACCTCGCAGACGGTGCAGTGGAAGCGCGTCTCCACGTGGTGCTTGCACTCGTTGCAGGTGTAGACGAAGCGGTCCTGGCCCTGGTTGTGCAGCTCCACCAGCATGCACATGGAGCTCCACTTGGCGCGCCGCAGTGAGGAGAACTCCCAGTGCTTGTCGCGCGCCAGCGTCAGGAAGGCATCGCGCCCGTCCATCAGGTCGCACGCCATCAGCGGGTCCGGGTCCACGATGGGCGGCAGGGAGTTGGCCGTGGGCCCCGCGATCAGCCGGATCACGAAGAACACCTGCCGGGGGTGGGGGGGCTCAGGAACACTTCAAGAACCATTTGGGGGGTGGGTGGGGGCTCATAGCTAAATACTGAGAGCCTGAATCCCTGCTACTGAGCCTCCAATTACATTATGAGTAATCAAAGCAGGTATTAAATCAAAAATCTAGTGTTCATCTTGTTCAGATGTTGTGGCACCACAAGAAACGTTCTAACACACACACACACACAGTACAGCACATACACCTCATGCAGCTGTATCACAAACAGACGCCCACCTCCTTGTGCTTCTCCATGGTGGCGTAAAGCTTCTGCGACAGGTCGTTGGACACGCTGGGCATCCCCGGCTTCTTCTTGTTAGCTCGGCTCAGGCTGCTCTTGTTCTTGCTCGTTTTCTTGTTGTTTTTCTTCTTGGCGTTCTTGCTGTCGCCCTTCGTGGCCTGCGGTCAGGGGGGATAACACAGCCGTTCAGGGCCCACCTTTTGGCTCAGTCGTACTGATTACGGTTGCCCCTCCTCCGCCCCACTCACGTCGATGCTCTCGCTGGAGGTGCTGTTCTCCTCCCTCTTGCGTTCCTCCTCCTCCTGCTCCAGCTCCTTGATGCTCTCCTCCAGCACGTTGGGCCAGAAGTCGCCCTCGAAGTAGGGCAGCTCCTTGGCGCTGGTGAGACGGTCCTCTGTTGCCTGCTTGAAGATATCCTGCGAATGGGGGGGGGGGGCATTTATCAAGACAGGGGAACTGGACAGCCAAGCACATGCCCATCCCTGCTCCCTGACCACATTAGTGTCAGTCTGGCCAGTACCGGCCCAACCCAACCAAACCCTTTTTGAGACCCCAAGAAAATCCGATTAACCTAGTCGTCATTCGTCATCTTCCTTTTTGTTCTGATAAGTTGATCAGAACCCCTGGTGGCTGCTGGGCCCTAAGCAGCTGCTTAGTTCGCTTATGCCTTGGGCTGGCCCTGAATCCGGGACACAGTTTGCCGACTGACTACACTCAGCCTGCACTACAGAGCTGTAAATGGAGAAGCTGATCACAGGCTGCTGATCACAGGCTGCTGATCACAGGCTGCTGATCACAGGCTGCTGATCACAGGCTGCTGATCACAGGCTGCTGATCACAGGCTGCTGATCACAGGCTGCTGATCACAGGCTGCTGATCACAGGCTGCTGATCACAGGCTGCTGATCACCGCAATGGGGTGACACCAGCAGAAGGTTATAAACCTGCCTGTGACCCTGTCGAGGGAGAGTCAAACAGACTTATAGATGGAGGTTTCCTTTTTGCGCTCGTGGGTGGACGCCCCCATCTGGTACCTTGTAGTCGTGCACGATGCGCTCAGCCACGGCCTTGTCCAGCATCTTGCGGTACCACTCCTGCAGTCTCTTGGGTTTGGGGATCTTCTGGTCGGCTGGGTGACAATGGAAGATGTAGTCGTCTCCCTCGCTCGGGGGACATGCCCAGATGTGGCCTGTCGTGTACCTGCATCAGGGAGGGACTGGCGTGAGCTAGGGTAGGGGGGGGGGTGGATCTCCTTTACACACCCCGCCTCAAACACAACGCAATAAAAACAACCCACCCCAGATAAGGCATGACATGGAAATCACTGCTAGCTAAACACAGCCACTTGAAAACTATTAAAGCTCCTGAAGGGGGCAGCACTGAGGCAGCCTGCAAGCTGTGGCGGTCAGGCTCACCCCAGCTTCTTCACGTACTCCAGGTAGCCAATGAGGATCTCGTGGTACACGGCCGTCCTCAGACACCTTGGCTGGAAGAAGTGTACGCTGTCCAGGTAGGAAATGTACACACGCCTTGGGGGAGGGGGGCAAGCGTGAGGGAAATATATAACCAGTATATACACAAAACAGCAGCGACACTGACATCTAGTTCATTTCTTCACTTTTCCGCGTGTGCTTTCGGCCCGTGGACGGTCATGCAAGGAGAAATTTGTCTTCCTACTGAACTGATGGTCGCAGGCAGTGGATGCATACAGCAGTGATATTCCACCTGACCAGCAGGGGGCAGATGTATTGGAAAAACGAAATACGAGCATGGTAGTGGAAGGGGTAAAAAAAAAAAAAAAAAATTATCAAGTTTTATAGTTGTTAGTGTAGACTTGGGCCCCTCAAGCGAATTTTATCTTCAAGATTTCAAAATTGAAGTCTTAACATATATTGCAGTATAATGTCTGGACAGTGTAAATGATCTGGACAGTAAAAATTTGATGTGGATATCTCCGCACCTTCTACAATAGATATTCTTCTACTCTTTTTTTGGTTGCCCTCTTTTCTGAGTCTCTGCTGCCACCTACCGCAAACCCCCTAGTCAATTTCCTTGCAGAGTTCCGTAAGGAGCATGTGCTGGTTTGTGCGTTGCTGTACCCATCATGCGACAAACCACCTCAGGGATGAGAAGCCCAGTGCAGCACCACACTAGTCCGAATGGACCACTGAGTTTTTTTCCAGTGGCTGCAGTGCCAATCCTGCCATCAACCCCCAAATTTCCCTGTAAGTAGGAGGATTTGCTTACAGCATTGGATATGATTAACATCATACCCAAGATGAAGCAATTGCAGGTTAAGGGCCTTGCTCAAGGGTCCAATGGAACAGTATCACTCCTGGCATTCACTGGATTCGAACCAACGACCTTCCAGTTGCTGGCACAGATCCCTAGTCTCAGAGCCACTACTCTGCCTCCAGAGAATGATCTGATAAACTTAAAAATCTGGGCTACACGCACACCATCCACAGCAGCACACACGGAAAAACGAAGTATGAATCGGCCTTAAGTTTCCAAAGATAACAGCATCAGCCACACATGCATCGCTAGTAAAGACAGGCAGCACAGTGTCAAGTTCCGAGGAAGGAAGCGACGAGAGACACGCCTCCTCACCTCTGATTGGGCGGTGGGCAGTCTGAGCCATACTCCTGCACATGCATGCCGAAGAAGCAGACGTCGGCGCCGTCGATGTCCTCGAACGCAAAGAGCGCCTTCGTTCTGTAGGGGAAGGACTCTGCCATTTCACCACTGTCCACAAACCTGCAGGGACAAGGAGTTAGATGTATAGATGTCAGCAAGAGGGAGCTTCAAGAGATGCTGATGATGGACCAACAAGGCAATGATCTAGCCTTAGCCAGCTTCAGAGCACCCTCCTCGAGCTGACCCTCATCCCATACCGGGCCACGCCCCCAGGGCCACGCCCCCCACCTCCCAGCCTGCTCACCTAGCCTTCATGCCAGGCTTGACCTCCACCACCTTGTCAGAGACGTGGACCACGCGGATGGTGACATCACCAGATTCCGGGTGGGCCTGTCTCCTCAGGTACTCGTTCACACGCGCCTCCAGGAAGTTGCCCAGCTTGGTCTGGGGGAGCCCTGCGGAGGAGGGGTGGAAAGGAGAAGCCTGGTGAGATCGGACACATGGCAGGAGAAGATACCAGCCTCGTCTGCGGAGTTTCAGGCAGGGCCAAAAAAAACAGACAAAAATGACCTGCAGGAAAGTTCTACAATCCATTGTAGTCTTCATAAGCAGTGTACCGACGGTATGCTTCTCTTCTGAGCCACGGTGACACTCACAAACGGAATAATCTGTGGTCAGGTCCAAACAGCCCCCAGGGGAGTACATGCTTCACAGGCATTTTTACTCTGACCCACACTCCCCATTGCTCTGAACCAGAGCCCAATTTATTAAAATCAGCAATCACTCACCCAAAACCTTAACTTACCTGCTAATGCCTATTTATGGAAGGTTAGAATATCAGCAGGTGCGACCGTTTTCTGGAATTAAGGTGCCGATCAGAATGAATTTATGTTTAACAGATACTTTTGTCCAACGTGACATACGAGTTAGAAGTCAGAGAGCAGGGTCTCTGGAGCAAGTGCAGTTAAGGGCTTCATTCAAGGGCCCAACGGTGACCAACAGCTACAGGATTTGAACTGCCGACCTTCTGATCGTAGACACGGTGTCATAACGCGCAGAGCGACGCACCACCCTGACGTGACGTGACGTGACTAGACGTGCTGCCAAATATTCACGGCGCTTGCAGGCCGAGCGCACGAGAGAAATGCACCGAGAGATGGAACCGTCCTGGTTAGAGGTCTAGAAATATGCCGTCTCTCTAAGCAGAGTACACAGCCTCCAAGCCGGCCTGTCACCCTCCTAGGTATGCAGGAACCAAGTTAAAAAAAACCACGCGGAGACTCAGCGGTTCATCCCACCAGGCCCACAGGTCCCCCAGTGAACCCCCGAGGTACTGCAGAGCCCGGCAACTGCAGGCCCTCTGAGCACCCCCTGTCTGTAGGCAGGCGTCTGAAAGGAGAAGATTGAGCGTTATGTTTATACAGGAAACGTGACGTTTGCTTGTGTGGAATTTGGACGGGGGAGGGGGGAGGAACACAAACAAAAAACGTGGGCCAATAAAACGTTAAAAAGCAAAATAAAACAAAACAAAACTTTATAAAATGGGCACCGGATTGCCCTCAATATTTCGGAACAGCCGTGCCTGGGTGCCTCATTTCCCCACACTAGTTTAAGACACTAAACCACATGACTTTGGCAGAGGGGGAAATATATATTTTTTTTTAATTTTAAATATAAAATGTAAAATGCAAATTTCAGAAAGGAGTGTCAGCCAGTCCCCAGAACAGTTGGGAGTTTGAGGCCTTGCCTAGGGGCCCAAGGGTGACATCACTCTGCCAACAGTGGGATTTGAACCTGCAACCTTCTGATCACAGACACATCCTAACCTGCTGAGCCAAACACCGCTCCGCTTTATAAAAAAAAAATGTAAAATAAAATGCTGGGTGGGGGGTTAGCGGCTGTGTATTGGCACAAACGGACCACAATCAGACCCAGTAAAAGTCTGGACGTCCAGCGGCACCCGAACACAGGCCCAGGCAGGGGTGACTGCAGGGTGCCAAGCAGGGCTGAGTTATTACAGCGTCTGCAAGAGGGGCCAACCGGGCTGGGGGGGGATAAAGAGCAAACCAGGGAAGGGTGGGGGAGGACACACTGGGAAGGAGAGCCCCATGGATGATGATTGTAGATGGCGCCCCCCTGCCTGTCACTTACTCCACTTACTTTTGGCCGAGTACTTGTTCTCTTTTCGGGTCTTGTTGGCTTTCTTCAGACAGCCATCACAGACAAAGCTGGGGGGGGGGGGGGGGAGGACAGGGCTGTTAAACAGGCTCACATACAGGCGAGAGACTGCAAAACTGAAGCAGACCACAAGCTATAGGTCAGCGTTTTTTTTAAACCCGCAGACAGTCCATGTTTTTGCTCCTTGTCAGCTCCCAGGTAATGAAGAACACTGTACCCTCCCAGCTCTACCAGGTATTCAAAAATGTGGACTGTCTGAGGACCCCCCAGGACCGGATTGGGAAACACTGGCAGACACACAAAACAGCAGGAAGAAACAACTTTGGAAACTGGAGAGTTATTTAAACTTACCCTGACGGCCATATCGTATCGTTGTGCAGAACACAGATCTGGTGCATTTTACGACCACAGTCGATACATTCCAAAAGTCTGTGGGGGGGGAACAGGGGGTCGAGAGGCACAGTAAATTTGCGGCTCCAAGCAGGAGTTCCACCTGGACACCGTCCACATGCACATCAACTCGCAACATGATGAATGTATCGCAACACAGGGCAACGAAAGGATCCGTTTACAAAAATCAGGAACATCAGGAAAAGGGGGGGGAAAAAACCATTTTAAATAGCTGATGTCTTTCACCAGAACTTTTGCTGAACAGGCCAGTGTAAAGTGTTTAAGAATCTGAATAAAATACTCGGTGGCAGCTGTAGAGAGGGGCTCACGCTGTGGGAACCACACATCCCAGTACCTGGCGTGCTCAGTGCGGCCCGATACACGCCCCTCATTCCATCACAGAGATAACACTGCTGCATGGATTTAGTGTGAACTTTCGCAACGGCGAGGAAGGAACGTACAGTTCGGGGTCCAGTGTGTCGTTCTTTTTCTTTTCAAACTGTTCTTTACCGATGGATCTGAAACGAAGCAGAGGGTAGGGAGGGGATATCACAACCAAGTACAAGGAAGGCAGAGACCACAGCTCTCCAGGCGCAGATACACGGGTCGAGCGGCTGCGGAAATGGGCCACTACTGCAGAATGATCTGCTGATGTTCCTCGTGCTGTGCACTTTTACAGTACAAGGAGGTAACACTGCTTCACTTCTCTGCCAGCTCTTTGAGCAAAAATATTTAAAATCGTTCGCTATGACTCGATGACATTTGCATACATATACAAATTAGAAAAATGCAAGCACAAAAGATACTGTCGTGATATTGTGATCCACGATACTTCTTTATGTGAAACAACAACAAGTAGGATTCTGATTCTATTTCACTACAGCTGTGAGCCCCAAGGGGCACAACGGACGAGGCGCGCAAGCGTCACCATGTACTCACGTCTGTGGTTGGGAGGGGTCGTCCCCCAGGGAAACGCTCTCGCCCTGGATTTCGTTGAAACACTTCTCACAGAAGTGGTACCTGTCAGCAAGAATCCCATATTGTGGTGAGCTACACCGCCGTGCACAGCACAGCCATTCACAGAGAGGGCACGAAGGAGCAGCCACCAATCAGGACGGGGCGGGCCAAGTGAGAGCAGAGGGCGGGGTCGTCACCAGGGCAGCCAATCATGATGCAGCATTATTTTGGTTTGGGGGCATGGTTTGAAGTTGAGGATTGGTCAGACGAAAGCAGGCCAATGCAGACATCACAAGCATTAAAAAGAAAAGAAAAAAAAAAAAGAGAGAAAAGGGAGAAGGGGTAATGGGGGCAGGGATAAAATGAGTTAACAAAGTGCAAAAATCAAACGTTACAGGCAAGACAAGCATGGGTCAGATGGCAGAGAATGGGTTACATAAAAGCACAATAATGTGACAACATTGAGATGAACAAGAGCACAAAGCCATAAGCAGGAATCAATCCTGCAGCAAACAGCTGAAGCACATCGTGGTACAGCGCCCTGCATACAGATGCGGCAGCGGCGAGGGGCAGCCGCTTAAAGCAGCACGGTCCATTTTTATTCCCACCGATGCATCCGGGGGAAAAAAAAAAAAAAAAAAAAAACTGGCCCAAAACACTCCATTTGTATGTTCAGAAATGTCACACTTAAGTGTGTTTTTTTCCCCACCAAAATTAAGAATTTTTCCCCATTCGTTTTGTCTGCCTATGCCTTTGTCACTGATTCTTTCAAAAATGCACTGAAATTATCCATTAAAATGCCACGCTTTTTCAACCATTCAATAATCGTACATCCCCCCTCTGCACTGTACTAGGTGCCAAAATAAAGTTTGAAATCTTACAGGAGTATCTAGGTGAAATCCCACAATCAACAGCACTCATGGGGCCAGGGGATATCCCATAGCCTTATTTCAAACACCGTTAAAGACAATGCACTTGCATCTTTATTTGGCATCAGAATAAAACATTAACTTATTATTAGGTTTCAGTCTTCACCTGCTGGTACTCACTCTTAGACCAGCCACACTGGCAGCAACATGCAAACCAGCAGAGTGAGAAGCAGGGCCGGCATGCAGGCCAGAGCAGAGGCCCCAGGGCCAACCAGACTGAAAACGGATGCATGAAATCTGAAGTAAAAATGGACCGGATTTATAAAAGTGAGGGCATAATACACGAGGCAGCCACACAGGGGGGGGGAGGGGGGGCTGTAGAGGGGCAGGGGGGTTAATTCACCTTACTAACATTTTACAACGCAACAAGAAAATTCTACAACTTTTCAACGTTGGTTCCAATCCCCTGCCGCCTCCACAGAAACCCTATAAATAATTCTTAAGCACATCCTGGAAAATCACACGCAGCCGGCCATGCCCCCCACCCAAGACAGTTCCAAATTTGGGGCCACACCCCCACTCAGCCTAGGGGCGGGTGTATCTGATGTATCTGATATCTATGGGTTTGAGCTGTAAACTTCGGTGGCAAAACATAGCGACATGACAAGGGGGGGGGGAAAAAATTGCTTTTTGGTTCATTCTTGACTTTCTCACCACAAAAAGTATGTTTCTGAAACAATGCAATGCAGCAGAACACATCCTCTAACATGTGGAACTGCTGAGGCTTAAACCCGCCATAATTCAGGGTGTAGGATTGCGCATGCGGGCGTTCGTTTGTGCGCTGGTAGACTATATACACAAGGAGCAAAAAAAAAAAATCAATAAATGAACATTCTGTCAGATTAAAGGCACTGCATGCATGCTTCTAAGCATCTAAACCTTCCAGGCTCCCTAGACATTGGGCCGAGGGCCTGGGGGCAGTAATGCACCCCCCCTTACCTGTTCTGGTAGCTGAAATAGGCAGCATCGCGAGGTATCGTGCACAGCTGCTTTCCATAGCAGCACAGGGTCTGGGGGGAGAATTCCAGCTGGGGGCAACAGAAACAGCCATCTCAATCATGGACAGCCGGCAGGCATACGGGGGCTGGGGGGGGGATGGGTAGGTTGTTAACGCACCTTCCTCCCACAGCAGTAGCCCAGGCTCTGCATGACCGGGTCGATCTCCTGGTCGAAGACCTCGGCCAGCTTGGAGCAGTACTTGTAGACGCGCGAGGTCTTGCGGTTGTAGAGCCAAGCGTTGTTGAACATGAGCCAGACGTCGTCCACGTACTGCCAGGGCTCCTGGTACTGGCCCGTGTCCAGCTTGCGCTTGATGGTGGACAGGTCGATGGGGTTCTTCACGATGTCGAAGTAGTCCTGGGGATCAGGGAAGAGGTGAGAGGCTGGAGCTAGCAGTGAGATTCAGGCCTGGTCACACCAAGGGTATTACCAAGTAACTACCACATAATGTCAAAGACACACAGACACACACACACACACACACACACACACACACCCCATTGCGCTCATCCTTGGAGATCAAACGTGACTGCAACACAGACCATTTTTGATTACACAAACATAAGCTCCAGATAGCTGGTGGGTGGGGGGGGGGATATATAAAACCTATTTAAAAAAAGCACCAAACTTGAGAACACACTACGAAACAAAAAGTTATATTAACTACATGAACATTATAAACGCTGGGCCAGCTAAGGTGATGCCACCCTTGTGAAAGTCCTCTTATGAGCATCCATTCAAATGACAGACACTGACAAGATCTATCAGCGATTCATTCCCTGGACGGCCCAGCCAACCCCTCCCCCCCCAGTCTAATCACTACTCCTCCCGCGCCCCCACCCTCTATCTCCAGCAGCCCTACAGGAGGCTTGGACGCTATGAAAAATTAGATATCGTCCGTATGGGAGGGGGCTCATCCACAATAAATTTCACCAAATAAAAATACCACTATGCAAGAAATAGATTACTGTAATACTCCCCAAGTCTACCTTAACCACACTACCCACCTCCCCAAAAGATCTTTATTAAGACAAAAGTTTAAACTCCCTCACAATAACTTTCGCCAAGTGGCTAGCAGACACTTACCAAGCAAAATATGTACATTTTTCCCTGTCTATGTATATAAACTTCAATATAGAATATTCAGAGAATCATCTCACGCCTCAGTTTGGGAACCACTGACTTGTACAATGTTCCTTGGGAGGTTCGGGGATGTTTTTCCAGAGTACAGTGGTACCTCGGTTCTCAAACTCACTAGAACTCGAATTTCTTGAAATTCGAACAAACCAGTTTGACCTAGAACTCGATCTGAATATCAGAAGTCGAACCGTGAACGCTGACCTAATATAAATTGTACGCGCCAGGAAATGTCATACTACAATGCAATTCTTACTTGAATGCCTTCTTCACAGACTGGACGATTAACCAAATAAAGCAGCGAAACATTACAGAAACTAACAATAAATAAACCACTAACTTATATGTACTATTGGAGCATTTATGTAATTTATTTAAACTTTAATTTTACCAGGTAAATTAACTGAAAAACAGTTCTCACTGCTTTACCTGATATTCGGGAGAAACAGAAGATTACGCATCGGAACTGCCTGGGATACAAACGTCATGCGTGTAACTAAACTCTTCAGCCAATAAGGGCTAAAGGTGTGTCGTCACGGAGGTGCTTCCAGTTTGTGCAGCCGGGTGAGAGGTTTCAATGCATCTAACCGTAATGCATTGCGTCAGGATCAGAATGCGTTGCTTTAAGCCAGTGCTGTAAGCAAGTCGAACGCACCCAATGACCGGACTGGGAAAACAAACTGAAACGCGGACTTAATACAGAGGACTAATGACAACAACCAGAAACAACTGATCACATGGGGATCCCACACGAGATTAACGAGGGGGCGTGGCACACGGGAGGAGCGGACGATCAGGGCAGGACAGGGATAATGTTGGGATAAGATATGTATCGTTTTGGAAGCCATTAAGAAAAAAATGCTCTTGTTTTATCCTGTTCATTTTGTGTTTAAATGCTTAAAAAAAACAAAAAAAAACAAAAAAAAACATTTAGATGTAATTTTGGGGGGCCGGGAACCAATTAATTGGTTTTCCATTATTTCTTATGGGAAAAATTCGATCAGAACTCAAACTTTTTAGGATTCCATCCAGAGTCCGGAACGGATTAAGTTTGAGAACCGAGGTACCACTGTATGTTCAAACGCCTGTGTTTACAAGATGGCTTCTGCAATTTCCCTTTCCTTCCTCTACTGCCACCTAGTGCTGCTGCTTCAATTTGGGCGATTTACCTCAGGTGTAGATTTTCATCCATATCATAATTTTTAAGAGATAAAAATATCCAAAGAGCAAATAGAAGTAAATAAGAGTAAAGGGTTACCCTGTTCACAAGGTTAAGGCTCCATCTCATCCTTCTCCTTGCTGCCACTAAACCTCATTATTAAATGTGATTTCACTCTAAATATGAACAGGGCCTAAAGTGTCTGCAAAGTCTGGAAAATGATCAAATAATTTGAGTTACCATCCTGGCAAGATCAAGTATTTGAGGGGATCCTTCTCTTTGCTCTCACTATGCTGTGCTGCCTTAACTATGGTGCAATTCATCCAGACAATATGTCTGCAGAGTATGAAAAATATCCTTCTCTTTCCTTCCTTTGCTGCCACACAGTTGCCTCAAAATGAAAGCATGTGTGGCTCTTCATCTATACAATGATTATATCACAAAAACAAAATACTAAGGCTCATCATGTTCACGGCCATTCAAGGTCAAATGTCGTCTGTAGTCACCCTTCCCTTCGCTGACACTAAGGGTGTCACTTCAATTTTAGCGCAATTTCTCAGTTTTAATCAGCTCTCGTTTAGCAATACTATGCATCTGCAAAGTTTAAAAGATCCTTCAAATAATGCGTCTCATCAATGGCATCAACGTCCATGCTGCCCTGTGAAGCACTGCTTCAATTTTGGTGCAATCCGTCTCAAAAATGATCAGTTCCAGCATGTCACTCAGACAACGTATCTACAATCTGTCAAATACTTTATGGCTTTACCGAGAAAGTGACAGCAGATGGTGGTGGCCTGAACCCAAAACCATATGTATTTCGCACCTAGGGAATACACTCACACAAACCAGTCACTCCATAGTACTGCGGAGCACGATCATACTATGGACAAACAGACAATATGCAAAAAAAAAAAAAAAAAGTGAGGAAACAGAAGCCCAAGGCACTGGCCCAAATACATACAGGTATTCCCAGAAGCTGGGGGTCCACCGGCTGCCGGAAGGGGAGCGACTCTGGGTCCTGGCGGTACAGAGCCTCCAGGGTGGGCATCAGGGCCTGGCGCAGCTCCTCGGGCTTGAAGACTGATGGGGGAGGGGAGGGGCAGCGGTCAACAGCCAATGACGACGCAGCACACCAAGGACATGTACCACAGTGGGGTGGATAGCCGGATATGCCCTCACAGAAAGATTGACGGAGGGGTGGGACTGAATGACAGAGAGCAAATTACAGGTAGCGAAGCCCTCAGGTCAAACATCTCAAGCCCAGGATCTGAAGATGCTGAAATGACTGAAAACCACCTTCAGGGTCAGGGACTCGTTTAAAGCGCCAAAAGGAGCTCTTACTCTTCTTCCTGTTCTGAGTGCTGGCGGGCGAGCTGAGAGTCCCAGTCGCCCCTGAAGCCTCATCCTCCTCCTTGGCTTCAGTCTTCACCTCCGGCTTGCGGTCCTCGCTTGCTGAGCCCAACGACGTGTCCATGGGCTCAGTCTTGACCCCGTCGCCCATGGGCTCTTCCTGCAGCACGGATGGGTGAAGATACGTCAGCAAACCTAGCCTAGCAGCAAAGGTAGCATTAGCCTCCGGATGCATGCCGTTTTCCTTCCACACCCCCCACCCCTCACCTCCAACTTCTCAGCCTTGATGTCCACCTGCTTCCCCCCCAGGCCGCCCCCTGCCATCAGCCCGCCAGGCCCTCCATCCTCCTCATCCTGCTGCTTGAGGTCAACCCGGGGGTCCAGGGCGCCAGCCGTGTCCTGAGAGGTGCCCGAGTGGGACGCCGCCATGTCGACGCTGCTGACCGAGGCCGGGGTGGAGACCTGCCCGTCAGCCATGAGCGAAGGCTTCTGGGAAAGCTGTGGGCAGAAGTGTGAGGGAGGGGTGACTGCGGAGACATTCGAAGGGCACCAGAAGGGGGCAGGAACAAGCAGACGAGCATTAAACAGGAAAACGGGGAACTGATTTGCGGGAGTAAGTGAAGCGAAAGCCTCCGGTTGGTCGTACCAATCGTGTTCGTTTGGACGCCGTGTACTCACTGGTGTGCGCGGGTGCTGGGGTGCCAGGGGGGCGTTCTGAGCAGGGCCGGAGGAGCCCAAGCCCACCTGGGGGGACATCGACGGCTGCTGCTGTAGCTGCATGGGCTTGTCCAGGCTCAGAGCAGCTCCCAGCTGCTGCATCTGTTGTGCTGGGAGACCGAGCATAGGAGGAGTTGGGGTCTGAGGCTGGGGCGTCAGCAGACCTGGCGTGGCGGGGTGAGGGGTGGGCGTCCGGCTGCGGGCGGGGGAGGGAGACGAGCTCTGGTGGATGGCCGGGCAGTGGGGGAGCGAGTTCGGCTGCAGGGGTCCAGTGGATGGGGAGCGCCCTCCTACGCTGCCGGGTGTCAAGGAGCCCAAAGAGGACCCGATGGTAGCTCCTCCTTCAGAGCCGGGCGGCGCCGCAGGACTACTGACCGGAAGTGAGGAAGGGGAGCGCATCTGACCCTGCTGGGGTGGGGGCAGAGATTCCATACAGATGTCAGAGAGCATAAATAATTCAGACTCATCATGGCGAATCGTTCATCACTTAACGTGGGCTAATGGGCTGTTAGCTTTCTGCAAGGGGTCATCACAGACCCCACTCGCCCCCCACCCCATACCTGCACACCTCCTCCTTGCGTCACAGGCTGAGCCATCCCAACTGGGCCGGTACCAAGGACTGGGCCAGAGCTGGGGAACTGGCCCGGAGGCAGGTACTGGTTCTGGAGTGGAGCCACGTTGGACTGTCCCATCCGTGGCGCCCCCATGCCCATTTGAGGCTGAGCAAGTGCAGAGTAGGGAAAAAAGGTCAGCAGATTACATGGCACCCTGGAAACTACAGATGGTTCGCTCCACTACAGTAGCCGGTGCTTTACTACAACTACTCACCTGGTTGATGGGTGACCCCATCTGGATCGGAGGGGTGGGCTTCTGGCCCAGGGTCTGCATTCCCATCTGGCTGAACTGGGCCATTCCTACAAACACGGCAAAAAAAACAAACAAAAAACAACATTGGAGCTGAAAAGCAACTGAAACCCTGCAGTTTAAAATGTGAAACTGAGAACATGAGACTCGCATTGATGTGCGAGTTCCGGAGCCAGAAGTGGAAAAGCAACAAGAGGGCTCCAATCAGCACTCACCTGGGGGGCTCTGCATCCTGTTCGGCATCTGGGTGGGAACCGTGGGACGGAGGGAGGGGTCAGACAGGGGGCTGCCTGTAAGGGAGGATGTGTGAAAAAGCGGGACAGTGAGCAACAGTTCACTGGTCACTTAATTCTGCCATAGGGCGATTCGTCCGGCGCACAACAGCGGACTCACTGGGAGGCAGCCCCGAGGGCGGAGAGGGCCCAAGGGACGGAGGAGGGCCGAGTGACGGAGGGGGCAGGCCTGCCTGAGCAGGCATCACTCCCTGCTTCTGCAGCCTTGTGCGACGCTTCTCCTCCAGCTCCTTCTGGATCTTGTAGATCTTCTCCGCCAGCAAGTGATAGTACTCGGCCTAAGGGTGAAGGAAGATGGTGAAAGGGGCGGTTTAGCGGCGGAGTGGCTCTTACGGAACGCCGGCGTCGCGCCCTGCACTCGCGCCTCCTCACCCGGCTGTTGGCCGACTCGTACATGTCGCCCTCCACCTTACGGGCGTAGGCCACCAGGTTCTCCATCCGTCGGTCCTTCAGAGCCGCGGGGTCCGGAGTGGGGAAGATGGCCTGCACTCTGTGGGAGAGACTGAGCCATGAAGGAAACGGCCCATAGCAGCTGGCTGCCGGGATCTGACCACCATCACGACACGCGAGCCTCATGGCCTTTGGGTTTCCCACATATTAACGTTACCCATTGGCAAATTACTCTACTCCACACGGTGCCTTTCGGCATAGCGGCTGCTCCAGGGATACAAAGCATTCTTGCTCCTCAGATAAACCGCCAAAAATGAAGGAACGCCGGTCACTAGGTCAGTAGCTTACAGCTTGTGCACCAGGTGGTTCCGCAGGTCCTGGGTGATGTCTTCCTGCCAGCTCTTCCGCATGCCGGTGGAGGAGGGCGGGGCAGTGGCTGGCATGGAGCCCAGGTTGCTGACGGTGCTGCTGTCGTTCGTTAGACTGGGCGGGAGAGACGGGAGGAAGCGGGGAGCAGTTAGGAAGGCAAAAACAGGAAGTGGCGTATTTGACGGGGAGAAGGACAGGGCTGGGAGCAGGGCAGGTGATTTTACACAACAATTATCCACCTGGTTAAGAAATTTTACAAATTGCCGACGAATAGTGACAAACAATGCGAGAGAAAGTTAATATTAAAAAGCCGATTAACTGGATTCGCCCAGCCCTTGTGAGAGGCCTGAGATGCAAAGGTTTTCAGGCAATGCAATTTTTTTATAGGCTAAGAAACACCACAGACTCTCCCGGTGAAGCCTCTCCGAAGGAGGGGACACAGGCATTAATCTGCGTACCTCTGGGGGCCCATGCTGCTGTGTAGCAAGGCGTCTGGCAACAGCCCGGGCAGCTGGGATTGCGGCTGGACACCGACGCCCCCGTTCATGCCAATGGGGCTGCCACCTGCTGGTCAGAGAGGGGAAAAGCCGAGTGAGAAACAACGGTACGACCCGAGACCCTCCACCATTAAAGGCCCAGGGAACAGGACCAGAAATTGTAATTTACACTGTTACAAGAGATATCGCAAATCTGATTTTCCATTGGGAGGGGGGGGAATGTTTGCCAACCAATAAAATGACTCAAATGTCAAAACATGAAATATCCATGCTACAGAGCTCTGCCTCCCTGTGCCAATGTCACAAACACCAGTTCTCATTTTACAAGTGTTGCTGCACCTTGGAGTACTGCGACTGACTGGAGTACTGCGACTGACTGGAGTACTGCGACTGACTGGAGTACTGCGACTGACTGGAGTACTGCGACTGACTGGAGTACTGCGACTGACTGGAGTACTGCGACTGACTGGAGTACTGCGACTGACTGAGACTGTGCATAGAGTGTGAGTGTGGCCAGTGAAAAACTGGTAACCTGGAGTCTTAAATGACATTATGCACATGCGCCACAACAAATGCATGAAATGCACCCAGTGCCGTGCAGGAAGGCCACTCACCCACGGTGCCGAGCGACCTGATGCCTGCCTGGCCGCTCATCTGACCCTGGGGCTGCTGCCCCGGCATCTGGGCGCCCTGGTAGGTGAGTCCCAGGGCGGCATAGGCCCGCTCGATGGAGCTGGGGTCGATCTGGCTGGGGGCACTGAGGCTGGGCGTGCTGGACTGGCCTCCCGACACGGTGCCTAGGGAGCTGCCCAGGCCCACGCTGGTAGAGCCCAGCATGGCTGCGAAGACGGACACAGAAACAGACACTAAGGCTATGGGTACCAAGTAGACCCAAAAGGACCGATCGGTCGGCCATGTTTAAGGAAGCCGGACATGGACGCAGACACACACACTCACTCTGCTGGTTCCTCTTGTCCCCGGCGTTCTTCAGCGGTAAGCAGACGGGGCAGTCGTGTCGTGTGCAGTTCTTCCAGTGAGAGATGATCTGCCGTGACGAGGCGCAGTGTGCCACTGGGGGGAGGGAGAGAGCAAGTGAGATAAAGGTAAGAACTGGCCGGACTGCGGGGGAGGTTACGACATCGCAAGGAGAACATGCAACGCCACACATGCAGAGCATCGCCATGCCGTCGCAAGTTTTCACTACTTGTAAAATTAATAGTTAAATGCACAATAACTCTTAAGTAGTGAGTTGCTGAGACTGAGGCACGTGGACACGTGGACACACTGGCGGTGACACCCACCCTGGCAGGCCTTGCCGGCCTGGCAGAGGGTCATGTGGTTCAGCACGTTCTTCATGGTGCGGCAGTGGGGCAGGTTGCACTGCCGCACCTCCCCGTTGGCCTGTTCGCGTCGCTGGCACTTGTGGGCGTGCAGCAGGAGCACCAACTGCTGCTGGATCAGCTTGCGCTTCTCCGGGTCGGCCGTGGGGGGCGCCGCTGCCGCCACTGCCGCCGCGCCGGGGGCAGCCGAACCCAGGGTGCCCTGGGAGCCGGACACCATTCCCCCAGCCGCCACATTGCCGGCTCCCCCGGATACCATCGAGGTGGGCTGGGGGGAGACCTGGGAGGGAGGGAGGGATAAAATAAATCAGTAGCATGCCATGGGGGGGGGGGGGATTGAAAACTGCTTTCCAGTAAAGCTAATTCTTAAGAGAAGAAACCATTCACACAAAAAAAACAACTACAGCAGTCAAGAGGAAACAAAGTTCTATCAGTATCACTTCAATTGCACTAAGGCACATAAAAGCTGGAAATGATGGTGCTCAGGACACAGGAGGTCACATGACCAGAAGCTGCAGCCTCCCATCTTGTTTTAAAGCCACACACAGCCCTTACCATGTTGGGCAATCCTTGCACAGGTTGGATCTTCTTGTCCAGAGGGAACTGGGCCAAGCTGTTGGGAAGAGGGGGCTTGTTCTGCATCTGTGGGCCCAGCCCAGCCCCCCCCAGCCCCTGGCCTGCCGACTGGCCGTACGATGCACTGTAGGTTCCTGGATTTCCCATCATCCCCATCTGAAAATGAAGGGGGGGGGGGGGTGAGTCTGAGACGGCAGTCACCAAGAAAAGCCAGGGAGGAGTCTGACCCTGAGAAACGGAGGAACCTTGGGGTCAAGCTAAGTAACCAAAAGGCAGAGAATGGCAGGCGAAAGGCTACCAGGCCTCAACTTCACACGCTGAACCACCCTCCGCGCCGTTATAATAGGCAGACATTCCAGTAATAACAGGCAGAGCGTGTCACAGGCAGAAACTGTCGCCTTTAGTCATCTGAGGAATAACCTGCATTTCAAGACACACAACTGTCACCAGGAAAGCGACTGGCTCGCTAACTATCCAGCTAACGTGACCATCTCAACTACAGAGGCAGCTGAAATATTACTGAAAATATGAAGGTTTCAGCCCACCGATTTTACATTAGTTGCAAATTTAACTGGTTAAGTTAAGCGGACACTGATTCACCTGTACTAGTGAAGGTCTTCATTCCTGGTAGAGCCCAGCTGAGAGGCAAACCTCACACCTCTATTAGAAACCTGAACCTTCATGCCAAGGTAAGCCTGATCCTACCCAGGCAGTAACGGGACAATGACACTCTGCGGTGTACTCACCATCCACACCGTTATCTTCTAAGGCAAGGGAAAGAACAAGTGTTCCATACTGGTAAAGCTTATTTCAGGGATGGATGTTTTAGCAGGGATTACCAGCCAAGCGCGTCTTCTTCGAAAGGGCCGATACACTCAAAAAGACAGACATTCGGCTGAATCTTTACATTAAGTGATCATGCTAGTTGAAAAATCCACCATCACCCTACACACCACGGCACTCTGCTAACAGTTTGTCAGAAACAGGAGGTCCTGCTGTCCAGGGTCGGCTCCCAGAAGCCAGAACAGCATCCACAGCATTTCCAGCTGACAGAGGCAACTCCCAGGCAAACCTGCTCTTCATGTGAGCTTAAAGAGAAAGGCTGACATCTTAGACCTCTTTGTAATCTCCAGCTTCTTCTACTCAAGGTCCTTATTAAAGTGGGTTAGGGGGTTTAAAACGCAAAAAATAAAATATATAAAAGTTTATAAACCGCCAGTATAAGCACAAATCCACCGGCAGGTAAAAATCACTCAGGCCATTCCCAAGAGGTTTATAGCCCAGTGAAGAGATGGTTTAGGGTTGCAGAAAACCATTCCAGTGTTTAATTCTGTTACTCAAACTATAGTTTCAGCCAACTCCATTAAAACGACAAGCGACCAACACTACCGTCTGGGTTTACTTACACGTTTGATTTAATTACATTCCCCCATGAAACACCACAGGAAGTCCCGTAAGAATATTTACAGGGAGAAATGCATGTGGGTCTTCGGCAAGATTAGTATGCGCTTGGCAGATTAAAGTGGATCAGTTGGAATCTGTTTAAGTGATCTTTAGAATAAACCACAATATGAAGTTATTCTGTTATTACCAAACCATGTTTACATTCCAAATGACAATGGGAGCAAACAATGAAGCAAGCAGGCCGAGTGCCAATGACAGGCCCTAGTGCCACGCGTGCAGCTGGCTCTCACTGGGCACGATGCCCGCCACCTCTAAATGAAAATGACGTGATTTGTTGTACAAATACAGGTATATTCGATTTTTTTTAATTCTCCCCCCACATATCCTGCCTTTTCACACCCGGGCTGTGCAATTAATCCAATTTAAAATTTCGATTGCAATTTCGGAACCCAACGATTATCAAAACAAAAAGTCAAGATAAAACGTCTATGCCGCATTTCATTTCACGATCAGGCTTGTATTTTGCCTTGAGTTATAAATCCAGTGTGCTCCTTTCCAGCCCCTTTTGTTTCTCAGTTTAATTACAGAGTTCAAAGAAATCCACCATTAAAAAGCTTTTTTTAAATGCATATTATTTCCAAAGTCAATGAGTAATTGTGTTAAATAATCATGATCAAAATCTGGACCAAAATAATCATGATTATGCTTTTTTTTTGCCATAATGGAGAAGCAACATCACACACACACTTGACAGCAAAGCTTGGGGGCTTATTGGGGGAAGATTGAAAGTGAGGAGCCTAATCAGAGCACAGGGCCAGCCATTCATCAGGCACTCTCAGAGCATTTTAGGGGGCTGTAAGGGCCACAGACAATTCTGCCAAGGACGGGATTCGAACTGGCAATCTTCCTGTCACAGGCACAGAGACCTACCCCACTGAGCCACACACCATTACAGCCCCCATGTCCATATATCGCCACTCCACCTTTATATCATATGCCAATAATTCAATATCTGAACCTGGGAGTTCAACTGCACCACGCTAACATTTATAAAATTAATGCATCGACTTGAATAAACAAGTGCATCTATAAGCTTAGTATATATCCTTAAAATGACAGGTGTATCAGAGCACTAGCTTGCATACAGCACAATCTGAATGATTAAGGAGCTCAGCTCTGGGGGGCCCGACGGCAGCATGAATTCTCATCTTAGGATGACTCCGAGGCCTCCTCACGTCACCAAACACCCGCGTTACCTACATGAGAGCGCTGCCGCCGAGCACGTTAAAGCAGACGCCCCATGACAGACCAACACTCAAGAATATCACGTTCAGATCCACTGGGGAACAGGTCTAACAACACGAAGTGCACAAAGAAAAACAGCGTAATACGTGCACGCCACTCAGAACAGGCTGTCACGAATGAAACGCCGAGGTCTTTCGTGTCAGCCAATTGTAAAAATCGCGATTGTGAAATTACTGTTCGGAATGACATGGAATCAAAACAAACCCCCGTGCTTGCACGCGCGCGCACACATACACACCATTGAGGGAGTTATTTGCCACACCCACAAATCACCTCCCAGACTCCAATTTAACCCAGCGAAAACATCACGCAGGATGTAAGGCACCAAGCACTGTCTGCCAGTCTTAAGTACTCAAAGAACAATGAGGAAATGGACACGCTCTACAAAGGTTGGGGAGGGCTCTCATTCACATTCTGAACACCGAATAACTGCGCGCTACCCAGCTCGGCCCCCTGGGGGGAAGGCAGCACTGTGAAGGTCCTATCCGAGCCATATGGGATGAGAAATATGCAGAGAACCTCTATTCAGCAGCGTGCAAAAGAGGGCCATTTTTTGACGTTGAGAGAGCAGCTGTGATCCCGGGGGGGGGGGGGGGGGGTTCGGGGGTGTTCGCAACCAGCAGTCCTAATAAAGTACGACGTATGGTGGATTTTCCACAGAGTTACCATGTTTTGATACTTCAAATTCCGAGTTAGTGCTGTCTTATTTCCAGTTAGCCCCACCTAGGCGACGACAGACACACCCAGCCATACTGGCTTCCAAAGGTGGAGATAGACTGATGTTTCTCTGCTTCCACAGAAGACACTCAAAAGCAATGAAAGCCCGTCTCCCCTTAAACCTTAAAGCCCGTCCCCCACAGCAGAGCTGGGATACCTTATTCATTGCTGCCGGTTGCTGGGTCCCCCTCATTCCAGTCTGTGCTCCAGCACCAAGCTGTTGCTGCTGCTGTAGTTGTTGCTGCTGCTGCTGCAGCGTTTCTGCTAGCAGGCTGCTGTTATTGCTCCCCATCCCAGGGTTCGAGTAGGACATGCGTGGGGAGCCGTTCATCACCTGCCCTCCCATCATGACCTGCTGCTGCGAAGGTGTGGGTGCCGACGGCTGTCCGTTGCCCTTCTGGGGTCCCATCATGCCCCTGTTCAGCATCCCTTGCTGCTGCATCATGGTGGCCTGCTGGGCTTGGACATGCTGCTGCTGCTGCACCCCCATGCCGGGCATGGCCTGGGACGCCTTCGTACTGCTCAGGAGCCCCATGGCCGCACTGCTGGGGCTCCCACCGGCCGCCTGCTGCTGCTGCGCCGATGCGGGGGGGCCACCTGTCCGCAGGAGCTCCGAGAGCTGCTTGTGCTTGGCGGCCGCGTCCTGGCCCCCGGCCCCCCCGGGCAGGCCCACGTGCAGCTGACCCACATCCCCGCCGTTGACCAGACCCAGATCCGCCGAGGCGATGAGCTCGTCCGGCAGGTCATGCTCCAGGTCAAACAGCGACTTGAAATCTGACAGAGGAGGAAGAGACATTTTTAGAAGAACAGGAAAACCGTCACATGCCAACACATCAAAACAGGCAGGGAGAGAAAGCACCCAGAGATGCGGACAGGTGGCATGACATTCAACGAACTGATGCGTCTCTCATAAGCAGAAATCAGGCGGCGACCGCAGAGACTGTCCCTGCATGCGAGGAGGCACCAAAGAAGCTTCTCTGGGCCACGTCCTGCCTACTTTCCACGCATTTTCATGCCTACAAAGCTTTTCAGAAGATGTCTTGATCACTCACGGCAGCCTGAGTCTAGAGCTGCTTGTCACACAAGTGAGAAACCTCACACTGAGGACACCAATCAGACAGCATAATGCACAAGTACAAGGAAAATCGGACTGATGTGTCGACCTGAAACGGACAGTATTTCTGGAAAAAGGCCATTGACAAAAAGCCTGTCAATGCTGGTTCATACCATACCTGGCAGCGCAGATGAAGCCATGGCAACACAAAAGAAAATTAATACAATGAGGGACTGAAAGTATAAAACACCACAGGTGTCACTACTACAATTTACCACAAATGTTTCAGCAATGATTGTTCGAGAGAAACACACCTATCATATGCTGCATTTTTGGCATCATTTAAAACTAGTTGCAAACGTAATCTTCAGCTAATTGTGTTTTGAGGCAGTGGAGTAGGGCTGCCACTAACGACTTTTTTTTCCATCAATTAATCTATCAAGTATTTTACCAATTGTTTGATTAAACGATAATTTTCCTCCAGGGAATGAAATTGTTTATTTTGACAAACTATATTATTGCAGGGCTTTAGATAACAGACGCCAGTTTTCAGCACTATACATAGGTTGACGTTACTTATGCTCACAATTTTAGCAGATTAGTAGTATGTCTAAAATATTAATGAGCTGTGTATTGTGATGCCCAAGAGATGATCTGTATAAATCCAACCTATCCTTATATTTATTAAATTCGGTTACTCGACTGTTTTGATGCACCATGGAAACAATAAAGTACTGAAGTCCTGGTGACGAAAGGGACAGCAGCCACAACATCTTTTAAAAAAAGGGGAGATATTGTGGTTAACCAGGTAGAGATGGTGGTAGGCATACTTTTTGGTAGTTTAAAGTCTGACGTTTTTGCTAAATATTTCCTTTTTATTTTCAATTCATAATATTTTTTTATTTGGTGCCCGTCTTCATTTGTTTAAGTTCATGGTAATACTGGTCGCAACAAGTTCAATGTGCACGAACACGGACCTTCAATCAACGTAAAATAAGCCCAGATTCTAGCCTGAACACTTAATGAAAATTCTAAGGTAGCAGGCAGACAACTTTATGCCTTTAATAATGAGTGTATTTAACAGCAACAATGACAAAAGATGTTTAAATGCTCTCCATACTAACAGTAATTTAAAATTTTTAAAAATTAACATTGGCTCATGTCTCAAACTTGTGTCAAATGAATCAACTGTAAAATAAGTGTAGAAAACTTCATAGTATAATACAAAAGTTACACAACATTGTGTCAGTCAACGTTCTCATAAAAGGCAACTCTGCTTTGTGAGAGTTCTGCCTGGAAACTATTTTTTAAAAACGGAACCAGATTAAATTGATGCTCCATCTTATTTTTCTGCCATCATCCACCACAGCTCTCCTATAGCTGGCACAACAAACATCATGCACAAATAGCTTTAAGAGATGCCACACGGCTTCTCCGCAACGTGCAGGACACTGGATGCATCTGAACTGCACAGTGCAGGTAACATGGGAAATGGTCAGTACTGACCCTACGATTGATGCATTAGATCCAAAAATACACAAACTGTGAGGTAACAGAACACCATTCACAGGAACAGTACCCCCCCCCCCCCACCCCGCCCCCCAGTCCCCAAGCCTCGATGGTCGAATATCGGAACACTATGTTCATTTTAGCTCAGGCTGCAAATCAAAGCACTATAAGTCCTAACACAAACGGCTGCATGCCTTCCTAAATTATAGAACTGACAGACTCACACTTTAAAACACAAACACTTCAAAATATGAACTATTACAGTATATTAATGCGGCTGCTCTTCCACTGCAGAGAGAGAATCAGCCAAGAGCTCCCACAGTAGGGTTCACATTAGCAAAAACTTGTTGCTTTAACTGAGCAGCTCAGGAAAAAAAAAAGAGGAAGGGGAAGGGCCAGATCATTAGGACGATCCATAAGTTGGCTAAAATAAAAATACACATTAGTCTTCTTTGGGGAGCAGCAAAATGTGTACTGATTGGGTGTTCCATAAGCACTGAAAACAATTTAGCTGTGCACAATGCTCAAGATTCACGAAACACGACCTAAAAGCCAGTAAGCGGTCAAGGAGAATTCCAGTTACAAAATTACCATGAACAGGCTTCACTTGATAATTTTCCTATGGAATTTTTAAAATATTTTAAAAATTTGAAATGAGAAAATCCAGCGTAAAGAACCAGTTCTCTTTTCGCGAAAAAACATTAAGATACGAAAATACTTGGCAGTAAGATTTCAGCATTAGATACACCATTAGCTGAATGTCAGAACAATTTCAATGGAATTAGTACTGTTCTTAAAAATGATGATGCCTGCATGGCAAAACCACTGATTCCTGAATTGGCTCCAGTCCTAAGTTCCAAGCTGGACCATTTGCACATTACAAATCGTGTTACATCATTCATAAACAGGCACCAGGATATCAATAAGTGGTGTGAAAGTATTTAGAACATGACCATATAATCGATGTAGGCCTCCAATAATTTTAGCTGGGGGCAATGTCCCATCAATAGCAAGGAAAACATTATCAATCCAGCATTCTCAAATCAACAGTAGACTACTATACTAAACAAGCACCAAAATGACCCAATACGGTAAACTCAATCCACCACTGCCCCATTCCTTAGGGAATAACTTAGTGCAGCTATTCAGTTCTGAAAGATGGAAACGCTTTGAGGGGGGGAAAAAAATGACAAGAACGCCTTGATTAACCAGGAAATAAAATTAGAAACCTTGCATTGTCAGCTTTAGTAAAGCCCTGTTTCAGAAACAAAGGGCCACATAAAGAATATCTTGACATCTGCCTGAGGCCTGCCTTCAATGCTGCTGGTCGGGGAAGTGAAGTTTCTCTACCTTTGAACGATCAGTGGACACATGCGCAAATACTCCATTTAGAAGACCTCGCACAACAGCCACGGTAACCCCACAAAGCTCGACGTTGCCCAGGAACTGCCAAAACGTGCGGCTGTCCAACCAAGGATAACCGGAAGAAAGTGAATCTTGCCAATGAGCCTCCATCCTACATCGTGCTCAGCGAAATTAAAGGAATCTGCAGCCAACCATTTTCAGACTTTAAACAGCCAAACCTCAAAACGGTAGCAGTCTATACAGCAAACAGGCAAATGAATCTTGAGCTGCAGGCTTTTACACCTTGTCAATCATCAGACTTCAGTAACAAACGGTATGAGTGCTGAAGGGAATTAATACAAAATTTAAATATTACTGCAATTGGAGTCTGATGCATCAGTGGAATACAAGAGAGTCATAACTTTTTTTCAAAAATGTTTCGAATGTAAGTCTTAAAGGTTGTGTTAAGTTAGTTAAATTTTAGATTTTTTGAACAAATTAAAAAGAGGGTTACAAACGATTTTAACCACAATAAGCAGAGATGTTATTTGTGAAAAGCCTACAAGAATGACAGTTGAACCATATTTTTAACATGCATTTCCTGGTAACGTGCGCAAAATATGAATTAAGCAAGTTAATTCATTCAAGTAAGTCAGTTAATAGGCTCATATGCGCTATCAAGAAGGACAATATGAAGTTCAATCTTGGAGAAAAATCGAGAAACACACAAGTGCCACAGCATGAGCCTTAATGCACAAATGACAGATTTTTAAAAAGTCTTTTATATTACTAGCTATGCAAGCATGTGCCAAATTCTATTAAGGCAGGAAAATTATTTCTAATATGCATTTTCCTGCAATACATACCTCACCACTACAGGCAAATATAAATTTAGTGCTAATTTAGAATAGTGGGGGGAAAAAAACTAACATGCAAGCAAGCCTGAACTACCTTGAACTACATACTAGCAGTATGAACAGTCAAAGCATGTGTTTAATAATCAAGCAAATAATGGCAGAGAGAATCGTTCTGGACACTAGAATTACACAGGACTGAGAGAAGGTAATTTTGTGTTGTCAATTATATCAATGGGGCAAATCAACAGACTTACAAGACTTCTCAAATGAGACTGGGGAGGTGGGGGGGGGTATGTTTTTCCAAAGAACTGCAGTGACTTTTAGAAATGTACAAGGAGAGCAACATTCCATTAATGTTGCTGCCCCATGCTGGCTTGCCATAATAGTATAGGCCTGTTCATTAGCAGCTTCAGACAGGCAGTAGTGGGGAAAGCTGCTCCTAATGTCATGCATGAAAATGGGAGTGACTGAATTAAATGGCAACTTGTATACGAAGCTTTCCTAGCAAAAGACGGTTTCTTCAAGTCTTCCCAATGCCGTGAAAGCAGCCATTTCAAAAGTCCAGTTGTGAAAGCTGATTAGACAGCAGAAGCCAGATTTTTTTAGTTCCCCAAACAGCATTACAGCAAATGTTAAACACCTGTACTTCACCACCAACAAGTAGACACCTTCTGTGCTGCTTTGCGCTCATACTTTGGTATTTTATTCATCAAATCTCAGACAATGTCTATAGGTCACTGTTATTCTTTCAAGGGACCCAAATTACTAACCAGACAAAAATGGTGAAACCCTTTGAGAATTTCTGAGTGAAAAGGAAAAAGTACTTTAAAACAATGACCAGGTCACCACTGAATACTCCTGAAGATTTGCTAGTCTAAGATCAGCCGTTAAGCTATATATTTTAGTTAGAACCATGAATACTTTAGAAACTTAGATGTTACTTTTCCTTTTAACAAAACGTCAAATGCTGCTGTTCTAAGCAACCTCTAAACTACCCACTTTGATCTGCGGGGTAATTTTGACTGAATCTCGTTTATATACCATGCACTAATCCCAACACCGAGAACGCAAACGATTGAAGAGTAATAGGTTTATGAAAAGCAATAGTATAAAACCCACACCAACATGTTAGCATTCTGCGATAAATCCCTGTATTTTAACGAGAAGCATCTTTCCACACGACCAACTGTGGAAGAAAAGATTTCAGGGTTTATGGTCTGACTGGCTGGAACTGGTAATGACAGACGCATGACACTGGAGAGAAATGGAAGAGAATAAGCTTTGAGCTCCAATAATTCTTACGACAGCCCCACGAGCTTAAGCGCACTTATACAGTCCATACATTTAATGTTACTTATTTTGACGTGGAGATTTAATGGATTTTATGTTATGTATTTTCCTCCTGTGAAATTCAGGAAACTGAAACTGAATTGTTATACTGATCAAGTCATACAAACACACAAAATCAACTGAGAGAAGTACGTTAAAGTCGACATTAATGTACCAGAAATTAACTGAAAATATTCCACCAGTCACACCTTTTCTTGTTTAGTCCAAGTTACGAAAGTCTTCACGCCCAAATCTTAATAGTAATATTTCGCCATATATTCGGTGACAGAAAAACATTCGAATACACTGAAGTTTTCTCGTTTCTCCAACGACCTTGCAACCAACCGAGGATGAACAATAGGGAGTGAATAAAATGTAAGAGAAATGTCTGAGACACTGGGCTAGTGGTCAGACTCCCTACACACACACAGCTAAGCGAGTGTGGACACAATCCCAAGATCAATGAGATCACAGCGGCACTCCATCCTGAACCTCCATCCGTCTGCGGTATAAACTCTCCCCAACTCACACACACTGACTGCCAGTATATGCATCGGACAGAACAGGAACCGCCTCCCCACACACGCTCTCCCATCACAGGCCTGCACATCGGGACGGCGACCCGGCCGTGCGGACCAGCCGATCCTCAGCCGCAGCCAGGCACCCAGTCCGGCCACAGCTCTCCCGCATTAACAGGCCGACCAACACCGATCTCTCGCTACGCGTGTGGGGAGAAATGCGCTGGAACTAGCAGGCTGCGGTTTACAAATACCGATATAAAAAAGCTTTGTTGGTGGCATTTACTCAGAATCCCCCTCCCCCTTTATGCTCTGATTGCACGGAGCCCCTGCATGTTAGCTGGCGATAGCCGTAATGCCACCGTCTCCCAGACCAGATCGGTCCCCTCGCTCTGCGGGCCAGCCGAGCAAACTGGGCCGGGGGAAAGGGCTCCGGCTGGCTGGGGTTTAACTTTGTTGGACAAACCGATCAAAAACAACAAATAAAAAGGAAAGGCACCAGCCCGCTAACAAGCCGTAACCCTGCGTATGAGACATCCCGACACCTACACGCTTAAAAAAAAAAAAGTTGTCGCGAACACAATTTAGGCTGTTGGGCCTTTAAATTGCTTAAAAACGTACAATTCTGAACAAGAAAATCGAGGCGCACTTCGAAAAGACCAAGACTTTATAAAGACCGGGGGGGAAAAACAAGCGGTCAACGGCGAAGTGCGGGGCGCCCGGATAAGCCGGAGCCGACACGGGGAAGCGGCGGCGGCGGCGGACTCCCTGACGCGCTCGCCTCGCCGCCGCCGCCGAGGAGGAGGAGAAAAAAAACCCAAAATACGGCCGAAACGCCGACGTGATAAACGCGTTTATCTCAAAAAAGACTCCGGCGACGTGAATAATTAAAATGCGTATATTTACCATTTCCATCGCTGGCAGAGACCGAAAGTGCCGGAGAGGATAGTTTAGGCCTCTTGGCTGAAGGCGGGCCGGAGTCCAGAACGTTCTCGGCCATATTTTTCGCGAATTATATAAATATATATATCCAGAAAAAGACAGGCGAATTCCCTTCTTTCTCGGTCTTCATTCGCCTTTCCCTTCTTTGATTGTTTTACTTTCCCCCCTCCTTTTTGGGGACTAAGGGGGGGAAAGTCCCGTGTGCGAAGCGCTCGTCTTTCCTGGGTTAGCCTCTGCTCTCCGACTCCAGCGCATAAACCCCCTCCCCCGGCGGATTTTTTGTTCTTTATAGATTTCTGCGAGCGGAGGAGGAGGAAAGAGGGAGGGAGGGATGGATAGGGGGAGTCGGTAAGAGAAGAGAGAGACAAGCGTGCAGGCCTTTAACCAACTCGCCGAGCCTCTTCGGAGACGGAGAAATTGTCCCGAGACCTGCCCTCCATTATAGTATCCGTGTTTTCCGCCATTGTCGGGCGGCGGAACTGTAATCGAAAAGACCCCGGACTGGAGGATCGCGGCCGCCGGGAAGACGCGCCGGCACTCGAAACTTTTCAAGGACCTTCTCGCATGATGTTTTAGAGCTGCGAATGAAATAGTTACAGCTTCTGATTTCTGATGAGCTGTCATTTTGATGCGCTAAATTGAATCAAGATTTTGGAAGATATCATTTATAAACGTTTATTTGTTTACAAGCGGTATAAATTATCGTAGTTTTACAGGCAACCTTCCGTGCCTTTAAAATGCTCAAAAACACATTTACATATAAAGAAAAATGTTGTATGGGCCTATCTGTAAAGATACAATACATCGATATTGATGAAGAATTGTTTTAAAAAATACTTATAATGTGTACCGCTTTTCCAGATTTTATATAATAAAGTATTCGCAACGAGTTAATTTATTCTAAGTCAGAAGTCTTTTAAGTGCAGAGGATTGTTAAAAATAATTCCCCGCTGTTTTAATAACTTTATTCACACCAGTAAACAGTTATCTTAGTAAAGCTGTAACTGCAGTTAAGATGCTGCTCATATTCGGAGGCAGCACTCGAGAGATAAGGGCCACTGATACACTGATATCTCAGAGTACATTGAAGCACTTTACCGTTAAGTCTCATGTTAAACCAGCTCATAAATTAGACATGCATTTAAACCACCACAGCTTCATCACCTTGGCAATCCACCATAAAAGCTTACATAATTATCAGTTTAAATGCATCTCGTTCACAAAAGTTTCGATCTTGATGTTTAATATATTGCACAATGTGAAGGGGTTTAAAACATCCGTAAACTCGCACGTTTTACCAAGATTCCTAAAAAACACCATAAACCTTTTATTTACCCAGTGACTTAATTTTTATCGAAGATAATCTCGCCACAAAATGGTTAGATTTTTCTCTGGTCACAATGCATAACGGGGAAGCATGTGTAATGCGCATTTAATTCCTACCAATTGTATATAGCCTATTGAACAGAATTTTCACTAGATACTATTGACAGCAATCAGATACTACTTTAAAGCCGAGTAAGCAATCTAATGGAAGTATGTGATCAAGCAAATACATGGATGCCTCTGTGCTAAAATTGGAAACTGCACCGGGTTCCTCAAGTTACAAGTATTATGAGTAATTCGAAGTGAGAAGACTCACTCCCAAAAATACAGATGGGATCCAAACCCTCAAATATTCCTACTCCTTCGGGTCCTATTGTTGTCACAGACGCCTTCTGGAATTCATCCCTTTGGTATTCGATTTAATGATAATAATGCATATTTTCTTTTACATTTATCGGATTGATTGCATATATGATGTTTTCCCTTTTTTGTTAATTCTATGCATTAAGTCTGGCTAGCACTTGATAAAACGTACTGGCTAATTTTGCCTCTCCAATATATCCTATAATAGCATCACTCCCTTGGGGTTTTCGCCACCCACTAATCGCTTCAACTCCATCCGCTTGTTTGTGTCGGTCCGAGGCAGCATCGGGGACAGCAGCCGCAATACTCCCTCCCTGCCTCCGTCTGTTAGTGTAAACAAAATGGCCGCTCGTTGTTTCTAATTCTCCAGCGGGTTAGTGGGAGGGTTGGAGGTAGAGTAGAAGTCTGTGAAGGGGAGGTTGATGCTTGGCGTGCTGCCGATGTGGTTCCTACCTCATGGATTCATGGATCGGCAGTAACCACGTGCTCATCAAAGGGGCAGTCGAGTTAAACTCAAGCATTCCCTTACTAAATTCAAAATATTGAGAAGTTCAGTTTCTGCTTGCACTTCTGTGTGGTTAGATACTCCAAGCCGCCAGCTGAAAACAACCTTAGGAACTAATCAATTTATAAAGTCAGTAACCAATAAGGCAAATTTAGATTTCTTCTATAAATCAGTTGGCAACAGTAATAATCCTGACACAATTATTTTCCGCAAGAGTTGGATTTTTTTTTCTGGAAATAATAGCAAATATTAAAAATTCTTATAAGCAAAACTTTAAAAAATTCAAGGTTGTGTTCTAGGGTGCATGTATCACGTGTATTGCAATGAGTGTTTATGCAGTAATAGTAAAACATAGTCTCTATTTCTCCACCATGCACAAACATAGGGACGATTTTGGGAGGTCTCAGTCTTCCTACATAAGCTTTAAAAACTATACAATAGTAGTATCCCTTCCTTCTCAAGTGATTTTCTTTGCACACTCTTTCTCAATGTCAGCTATCGTCTTGGGAGTGTCAGCAGACAAGACCAAGGGTCCACCGTCTTCCTGGATGACTACGTCATCTTCGATCCGAACACCCATGCCCCTGAATCTTGCTGGGGACACCTTGTCATCTTCAGGGATGTACAGCCCTGCCGAGGAAGTGACGCCCAAAAACACTCAGTTACACTATAATGTTATATAATACAACAGCGATTACAAAACATGGCATGTACTCAGGACATCTTTTAATGAGTTTGTATAATCCTACATTATACACTGGACGGACGGACGGACTGACTGTAGGTTTGAGTCCCGGAAGAACTTGGCATACGTGCAGTTTTATGTATGTCTATGTGGAAATTCCCACAGTGAACCCAAATGGGGTCAGCTGGATAGTGGTCTCCCCCGTGCCTGTAGTGTGTGATCTTGGGAGCGTCTGTAAGCCCTGTATGTCTGCGGCAGGCTTCGGCTGGCTAGGATCTGGATAAGCGGTTATGAGAGACGTAAGGCTGGAAGAACCCTGTAGACTGTTCTTCAGTCACACCACTGAAAAATGCTTTTTTTTAAAAAAATTAACTGGTCTTGCACTATTCCATATTTTGCACATAGTCCAAAGCTATTTGTACCCAGCATCTATTGTTAGTTATATGTCTACGTGTTTATTTATTATTTGTACATCTTCATTTCTATTCATACCTCTACTTTACTTTTATTCTATTTATTATTTTTTGCACTTTTTGTCTTGATTGTACGTTTAGTTGTACAGTTCATGCCGCCACCTGCACCCAAACAAATTCCTTGTACTTGGCAAAGGAAAGGATTCTGACTCGTGTTTCTGTGTCAGCCCGCGCAGTGCTCTCATGGGAGTTCTACTTACACAAAAATGTTCTAAGGGCAGAACGAAAAATTATTGGTCCAGAGAGATAACCAATCAGATTGTAGAGGAGGTGAGTCCAAGCAACTAGAGCTGGCAGGACCAACCAATCAGATGTCCAAACTCTTCTAGTTGCTTGGACCCACGTCCTCTACAATCTGATTGGTTATCTCTCCAAACCAATCAGTTTTCGTTCTGCCCTCAAAACATTTTTGTGTGATTAAAACTCCCACAAGCTAGCAGTGCTCCTCAACAGCGATCATCCTTTCTGTACATGTGCATCACCTGCTCCCTCAATCACCGTCACCTGACCAGTCTGCGCAGGCCTGCACCTCTCACCTGGCTCGATAGTGATGCACATGCCCGGCTGCAGCGGCTGGGCGCGCGAAAGCGTCGGCGTGTCGTGCACATCCATGCCCAGGTAGTGGCCCACGTGGTGCGGACAGTACCGACGTGCAGCCTGGGGGGGGGGTGACAGGAATTGACAAGGAGAAACGGAATGTATCTCATAAGTTTGATCAGTTTCAAACACAATTGTTTAGGATAGTCCTGCAAGCCAAACAAACCATGCTACACACCACTTCACAGAGATTAATGTCCAAGTAAGCATGAACGATAACGACGTTAAACCCTTTGGACTGGCCTTTCATTCCGACAGCCTGCTACCTCTTTCTGAGCAGAACCTCTAATTCCCCCAAACATTTTATTGCTCTTTTCTTTTTGCATTTATTTATCCACTTTTTTATTCCAAGACAAATTAATACTCGTTTCTGATTACTTTATAACACTGTTTCCCAACCCGGTCCTAGGGGACCCACAGCCGGTCCACGTTTTTGCTCCCTCCCAGCTCTCAAAATGTGGACTGTCCAGCATGGAGCTGGGAGGGAGCAAAAACGTGGACCGGCTGTGGGTCCCTTAGGACCGGGTTGGGAAACACTGCTTTATAAAATGACTTTGCAGCATAACAAAGCATGACGCAGAGCCGTTAAGGTAAACAGCACAAACGGAAACATATGATTTAAATGAACTTGTACAATTTATAGAGGTTTTGCACAAATTTAGTGGTTTTTTAAAATCTACAGATAAACAGTAAACAAGAACTTTTGTTAAGAGACAAAAAGTTCTGGATAAAGTAATGCTCAATCACATACCCACAGATACACAAAAAGGGGTTGTACCCAGTTCTGGTCTTTTGTGCATGTATGCCACAGTAAATGACCATTGAAGCATGCGTTTTGATTGTAGTAACAGTAGATGTCTTGTAATGTTTTAAATAAGGTCAGTGGGTTAAAAACAATCACCAGTATCTGGTTGTAACAGACATACTAACGGATAAGGCTACATGTAGAAGATCTAAGACCTTTTGTAAACTGGTCAGCGTATTCGTTGTTCTTCCAGATAGTGGTCAGAAAGCTTAATAGCAAAAACCCAAACACTGAATAGAACGTTCTTCTGTTCCAGGTTTCACTCAGCTTCAGATTTCCCTTAAGAGCTACAGTATGACATGTTGGTGTGAGTGTAGTGTGGGGGTCTAGGGGGGCTCATTTTGATCGTTCATCTTCCCTAAGATGTAACGGCCGTGTAGGTTCAGAATTCCCCACTCATACCCCATTATCTGAGTGTTTTCTCTTGTTACCACCTCAGTATCCTTTTAGTTAATAACTGTCCTCGTCAAACAAACTGAAGCCTTTCAGTGACGTGGCTGCATGGATCCTGAACACTGCTGTGTTAAGTTCTCACTCGTGTCGCTCTCTCTCCAGTCTTATAAACTCCTGTACTGCCTCTAGCCTCAGTATCCTTCTATACAGACCCCATGTTCGTCTTTCTGTTCCTCTCCTTTGATGAAATCAGGGGCTTTTCTGTCCTTCAGCTCTGGGTTAAACTACTAGAATCCTTCAGTTCTGTGAGTCCAGACCTAAGGGATGTGTGTCAATCCCCAAAGCTTGGCCTGCAGGCTCTTTTGTTAGTTCCCCCCCCATCTCCTGTCACCCCAAAAAAGCAGAAAAACGTCAATAATAAAGTCCAGGTTTGCTTCCTGACTTCATGTGCGTCCTCGAGGCTTTCCCATGCTCCCTTACTGCACAGACGTAACGGCCGTACCTGTCAAGGCTGCTGTGTAGCCTGATCAAAGCTTTCTACAAACAAACTGTCATCAACGATGACACTATAAGGACGACGACGACCGTGCCTTGAGCGAGTTGGCGTCGCTGGCAGAGCGACCCACGATGCCCAGCTCGCGCAGTTTACGTCCCAGGAGAGCCAGCATGGTGCTGTAGATGTGGTCCAGACTCGTCCCCGGGCGGCAAAGGGACAGGCAGGCCAGCTGGACCTCCAGGACGGCGTCGTACAGCTCGGCCTGAGGGGCGGAGAATCTGGGGGGGGCGAGGACGGGGCTCGTGAAACGGCAAACCTGAGCGAGAAGCGCCGTTGCGGTGACTGCTGATGAGAATGAGAATCACATGTGTACAGTACAAGGGGAGAAAGAGCTTATGGGATTTGAACGTGGACTTTTACACAAAAGGTTCCAGCACAGCAAGGAAGAAAGCCAGCCATTAGATCTCTGAGAGAGTTGGTTAAACTGCTTCTGTTCATATTCACTACCGGTCAAAAGTTTCTGGACACACTGACATTCTCTACATTTGCATGTTACTCACTTAACATTTACTAGAAATACACGCAATATTCTTTGTTAACAAAAAAATTACAGTATGTTCGCCATCTGAGTACCTATATTAGCAAGAAAATGATTCATGAAAGTAACCTCGTCTAGCAGTAATAACAGCAGAGGAAATCTGAGGCATTCTTTCTACAAGGGACATTAAATACTGCTCTGATTCATGGGAGGAAACTGTTAAGTTGTGCATTTAAAGTTAAAGGACAGCCTAGAATTTGACTATGCCATCACCACACAACCAGTTACATACTCTTTCCATGTTATAAAGGAAACTTGTTTTATTTGACTTTTATTTTCATGTATAGTTGTTCACCCAACTTTTCAATACTTAACAAGAATAAACAATCTGCAGTTTATGATAAATGGAAAAATGGTAAAAAACCTGTGGTGCAAAACTGACTGGTCGTGTAATTTAAAAGTGCAATTATTTTCTAAATTGTGCTTACGTACTTTGAAAACCCAACACACGAAGCTATTAAAAAACAAAAAGACTTGATTTTTGGAATATGTGACAAAATGCGTTTTATAGTTATAAAAAAGATCCCAATAGGCGGTGTTGACATCAGTCACAGCTCGCGATGCCAAAGGAGTTACATGGATAAACTGCAGCCTAACAGGCTGATACAGGTAGGGGGCGCTGTGACTGACCACTGGGGTAAATATTAATGCAGGTGCTTCCATGTCCCAAACTAGAGGGGAAGCTCAGCAAGGCTTACAGCGGAGAACTTACCTCCCGTTCACTGGCCAGGTGCGAGTGACATCGCTGACATATCCGAAATATTCACAGCCTCCATCCAGGAGAACCATGTCACCGTCCTTGGGACAAAGAGAGGAAGCCAGAAAAAAGGCATTTTAACCATGCGATGGCGGCAATGTGGAGCATATCTTATATGTGCCTAATTATTGTAGTTCAGAAACAATGGGCCCTGGTACCACTAATAGAAATCAGTAGTGACCATCCATTTCATTTCAGGGCAAAGTGGACCCCATGATGTCCTGTAAATGTAATGGTCCATAAGGGGGGGGGGGGGGGGAGTTTAGGGCTCAACAGGTTACAGCTTTGTGCCTGTGATCAGAAGGTCACCAGTTTGAGCCTCAGCAGAAGAGCGACATCACTGTTTGGGCCCTGGAGCAAAGCCCCTAACCGGAACAATGATCTGAGCCTGTGGTCAGACCCTAAGCTTTGCTCTTAACTGCATAAATATTGGTGTCTCAAAGTAGAGCGAGGCGGGGAATGTGAAAAGAAGCAGACCAATGCAAATGGAAAATAAAAGATAAAAAAACCCTAATTTATCATATAATTTATAAGCTGCCTGACAAGTTAATAAGGTCTTGCTACCAAGTATTGATAATGTAGCATGAATCTCGATTCAGGCACTGTGCTGTGGCTTGTACCTGTATCTCACCTTGACAATTTGGTTGTTGTTGATGTAATGCAGCGTATTGGCTCGGCTGCCTCCCGCCACCACGGGGGGGTAGGCCAGGAAGTTGGCGCCGTGAGCACGGCACTCAAAGTCAAACTGAGAGAGAGAGAGAGAGAGAGGGAGAGGGAGAGAGAGAGCAGGGCGACATCAGCACGACGGGGCTGGGATGCGATTCCGGCGTCTTTAATCTCCCTCTCTGGTTTGATTCTCTTGTCACTTCGCCTTACACAAGTGTACAGTGAAATGCAAAGCAGGGGGGTCGTGACACTACATCCAACAAAGGAGGGAACAAAAGAAGAATGTCAGACTAGGGATACCTACCTCACAGAAGAGGCTTGGGATAAAGGTCACAGTCGGAGGTACAGTTAGAAGAGGCAAGCACTGCATTACGGGCAGCTTAAGTGGCACAAGTATACAAAGTGATAAATACAAATGCAGTGAGAATAGAACATAAAATATCATTATTTGCAGATGATCTGTTAGTAATCATGAGTAAACCATCCCAACCAGTATCAGCTCTGATGGATAATCTTAACGAATATGGAGGAATCTCAGGGTATCTGACTAACGAAAATAAATCAGTGGCCTTGATGATTTCAGGGAAGTGCCCAGCAGAGTCGAAAGAAAAAACAGACTTTAAATGGACAGACAAAGGGTTTAGATACTTGGGTGTTACTATTACTATTATATCTCACAGCTATTTGGTGCAAACTATGAAAAGTTGATAGATGAAATTAAGAGGGACCTAAATAGATGGGAGATTCTACCCTTGACTCTTATTGGGAGGATAGAAAGAATCAGAATGAATGTACTACAAAGACTGCTGTTCCTATTCCAGTCACTTCCGCTTAGGGTTCCCAGCTCCACTTTCAAAATGCTAGATGGAAGTATACCAACGTTTTTGTGGCAAAACAAAAAAAAGCAAGAATTAAATATCAAACACTCGTTTAGACAATTGAAATTGAAATCAGACTTAAATTTTTTATAATTAGCTCATTAATTAGCTCCCACCAAAAATAAAGGTGGCGTAAACTTGCCAGATCTAAGGAATCATTGTTGGGCAGCTCAACTTAGAGCTCTTATAGTGTGGATTACTAAAGAGAAGGATACGATCTGGGCGGAAATGGAGCAAAGGTCCTGCCCAAATGTACGGTACCCTTACAAACACTGCCCTTCTTGACAAAAACAGTACAAGGAAAGCTTAAGCTTCAAAATGATTGGATTAAAGAGACAATGAAGACATGGGTCAACAATACAAAATAAATTAAACATATCAAGTTCGGGGAACGAAGCTCCGAAAATTGCTAAAAATTTAGACTTTATTCCTTGTACTATAGACATAGGCTTTGAGAGATGGGCAAATAAAGGGTTAATATTTCTAGCACAAATGTTTAAGGGCTCCACTATGAAATCATTTGAACAACTTAAACAGGAATCTAACTTGCCAACTAATGATTTTTATAAATACCTGCAATTAAGGCACTATCTCCAGAACCATAACGAGAAGGAAATAATATTCAAGGAACCGACCAAAGTCGAAGAATTGTTCATATCATTTACAAAGGGCGAAACAAAAAAGGCAATAATTTCAAAAATATTTAAGGCACTACAATATGAAACAAGTACTAATAATATAGAGGTTACAGAAAAATGGGAGCTGGAAGCAAATGTTACCATAACTGATGGTGACTGGGAGGAAACATTCAGGTCAGGACATAAATTAACCAATAGCCCAACTTGGAGAGAGTCTGATTGGAAGGTGAAAATGCGTTACCCTAATACTCCATCAATCATCTCAAAATATAACAAGTCATCTAATTTATGTTGGAGGAAGTGCGGGCAGTGGGGGATTTCACTCACATATTTTGGGACTGCCTGAAGAGTTTTGGAAATATGTGCAAAAAGATATAAAGAGAGTATTAGGTATTGAGCTAAACCTGGATCTAAACCTGTACATATTGGGGATATTGCCTGATGATCACATAAATAAGGACATTAAATATTTGCTCAGAGTCTTGCTCTTGATAGCAAGAAAAGCAATCACAGCCTCTTGGCTAAAGCCACAACCCCCCCAACATCATGAAATGGGGAGACAGAGTTAAAAAGGTCTATATTATGGAAAAAACTACAGCAAGACTGCAACTGAAACTGGAAAATTTTAAGCATAGATGGAATCCAATAAAACAATTGATTAATGAGCCCTAAACACCTCTTTTAGTTTATCTGTTTGTTTGTTTGTTTTGTGTTTGTTGTTGTGCCCATGGTACTGTAATATGAGCGGTTGGTTGTTCATAAGCTCTCTCTATAATTATAAGAACCTGATTTGGATAAGTAAGGGTACTAATGCTACTTTGGACCATTGAGTTAAATAATGTGATCTATTAATATGGTTACAACCTACCAAGGGAAGATATAACATTAGGAAAGTTGGTGAGTCTGATGACTGGGGAGGACCAGTGGGTGGGGGCAACTCAATGTATATTGTCATGTTGGATTTTCTATGTGTGAAATAAATAAAAAAGTAAAAAAAAACAAACAAATGCAGTGAGATGGCAGGTCTTCCTGCAACACTGATCCCAGCAAAACACCGAGGGCCAGGAATGAGCAACAATGCGGATCACGGTCAAAATCTGTCTTCAGCAATTAGCTGACTATATTTTTATGATGCACACAACCATTTTTCCCCCCAAAGCCTTGAATCTTATTTACTTGTAATATTAGCAACCAAGATTCTTTTAATTGTGATCAAAGAGGCTGGACTCCTGTAGCAGATTTAAAACGCAGCAGCAAAAGCTGTATCTAGATGGAGGGAATGACTGCAGGACATCTGACTGAAGAGCTGTCGCTTTACCTCAGCCCTACATACATGGGGCTTCTGGTGCAGCTGCACATGCCACTGTACTGTCTGTCTCTGCTTCTGTTGGTCACCTATCAGCATCTGGAGCGAGGCCTGTGTCTCTCTCCTCACTTGGCTTGATGCCTTGTGCCCATGGAGAACAATGACGGGTCTGCCATGGATGCAGTAGCCTGCAGGCCGAGCTACTCTGACTGCTCTGCGATCGCTTAACCTTGACTGCTCTGCGATCGCTTAACCTTGACTGCTCTGCAATCGCTTAACCTTGACTGCTCTGCAATCGCTTAACCTTGGATTCCCAGAGTTTTTTTTTCCCACCCAATATCAAATTATGCAGTTTTGTTTGCACTCCTCCAATATTTTTCCTGGATTTTATTTACTATTCTTTTACATTATTGTTACCATAACTGTGGTATGTCAGAAAGTGATGTGCTTCTTTGAATCGGCATTAGTGCTTCGGGGCAAGTGCACTGAGAAAGGCACGGCATACAAGTAAAATAAAGTATGCTGAATTAACCACGCCAGAAAATACATTTCACCATGATCACACTCGGTCATCAAACCGAAGTCATGAACATTGTTACTTTATCGGCCCGTCGCCATGGATACAGTTTACGGGGCTCCCATTGCAGCATCGGGGATCTACCAGTCCCAACACCCATCCCCCATAACCCTGTGTCCAGTCCCAGGAAACGCCGGGTACAAGCAGGACAGGATGCCAGCCGAGCACAAGGTGCAAACTCACAGACTCAAGCACAAGGTGCAAACTCACAGACTCAAGCACAAGGTGCAAACTCACAGACTACTGGCAATTTGGTGTGTGTTAGTAAATCAGGGTAGCCAGAGGAAACCCACAAACTCAGGGAGGGCATGTGAACTCCACACATGGGAGGCCAGCGGCTGAAGCCCCAATCCTGGAGGTGTGAGGTGACGGTGTTCCCCACCCAGCCCCCACACCCCCTACTTATAAACCATGCTCCGTAATCTAGTAAGACAATGGAGTTTATAAGAGGCAGAGCATAAGAGAGTCTAAAATCCAGGATCTAAATCTATGGTCCTTACGACTCAGGATTCAGTCAGGAAAGTAAATCAGCTGCCAAACAAAAAATGGATGTAATATATGAGTAGTGAGTAAGAGGGAGTTAACAATCTCACCTTAGCATAGAGGAGAGCTTCATTCACCTTTCCGTGGGACATCGCCATGGTCTTCTTAAACGCCTGGAGTGTAGACAGGACATAACATGCAGGGGGCGTCAGAGAGCACTAACAATACCACTATGGGGCACCGCTTTACACCAGACATACAAATAATCACAGCGCAGGAGGTCGAACTCAAAACTGTGTCCTCACATAATTATTGCTGTAATTTCCATCCATTTTCTAACCGATAATCCCGGTCAGGGTCACCAGGTATTGCTGTATATCGCATCGAACAAATTTAGCGAGATGTAGGGAAATTAAAATGCTGTTACATATTCATTTGTACTATTATGTCAAAGCATACAGATTCATTTACCTCACAGTTAATTTCTCAGCTACCAGATGCCGAGCTCCTAAAATAAGTCTCTTCTCCATTATGAAGAACAGATTGGGGTTCACTTGATATTAAAAGTTCCTTTTCAACCAACAAGCTTTTGGCAAAAAGTCATACAGTGACAATCACTGCCAGTTATGCAACAGATCCCATAAATTCTGCCTTCTTTTCATCAAGCTTTGCTCACAACACATTAACAAGATGAGTGGATATTGCATTAGAGTATAACATTGTGTTCTGCCATAAGGTAATTGCTAGGTACCAGTATGTAAGAAACTGACTGGAGAAAAGTGTAAAAACGGGGAGAAAACGCTTCAGGATCAACTTATCATTTCTCTGTCCAGAAATGTCACAAAGGATATTTCTTACTCTTTTTACCAAAGAGTGCATTGTTACTCTTTCAGAAATTGCACTGAAATTAGCCATTGAAATTCGATGATTTTTCAAAGATTTGACCAAAAATACTGGCCAAATTTACCCTCAATTTTCTCATAATTGCCTACAAAAAGCCCCACTGAGCTAGGCACCAACATAAAGCGTGAAAAACAAAGTTTTCCAAAAGATTCCCTATGGAAGTAATAAAGATAATCACTTGAATTTTTTTTGGTATCAAAATAAAACATTCTGACTCATATAACCAGGGACAATTTTCAACTGGTACCTGCCTGTACCTATTCCATACATAAATCCATTATTTTCCTGTATCCGCTAGTCCTAGTCAGGGTTGGGGGGTCCGGAGTCTATCCTGGAGGCTACAGGCTCAAAGCAGGGAATCACCCAGGGTGGGGCGCCAACCCATCGCAGGGCACACTCACACACCATACACACACCTATGGGCAATTTGGCAACTCCAATTAGCCTCAGCATGTTTTTGGACTGTGGGGGGGAAACCGTATACCCGGAGGAGTCCCCACAACGACACGAGGAGAACATGCAAACTCCACACACATGGAGCCATGGTGGAGTTTCGAACCCTGGTCCCAGAGTTGTGAGGCAACCATTCATACCACCCCCTGTTATTACATATTCTGGGCAAATGACAACCAGCAATAATATCGGCATCATCAAACACTGAACTAGCAGAGTCTCGTTTAACTTTCCCGCGTTTCCAAACGCCAAACTTGCGACGGATCCTACGCTGGGGAGCATAACAGCGGTTCCCGGAAAGACAGAAGAACGCAGGAGTCTGACTCTTGGCACGGAGGGTTGCGGGGGGGGGGCAGCAGTAAGGACCCACACTTCCTGAATTGTCAGGGTCGCGCCCCCACTCTCCTGTAGCACCTGTGCTGTGATGTGGCCCGCTTCCTTCATCAGAGCCACCTCCGAGGGGCTCTTCACCGCACGCAGGGAGTGCAGGAGGGGTCTGAGGGGCTGCACTGGGGTGCCCCCCTCCAGCAGGGGGCCGACGTGGCTGTGGTGGAGCTCAGGGTGGCAGGGCTGGGATGCATCGTACCACAGCGTGCTGCCTGAGGGAGGGGTGGAGAGAGAGAGGGGAGTAAAGGCAGGACGGAAAGACATGGTGACCCTGTGACATTCTCTCCCCATCTGAAGCGCATACAAAATTCACATTTCAGTCTTTGATTTCTCTTCGTATACAGACGCCCCCCCGGGTTACAATGGGGTTACATTCCGATAAACCTATCGTAAGGTGAAAATGTCGTAAAGCGAAAATACATTGCAATACAGTAGACCGAACCTAACAAACATCATAGCCTAGCCTTAGAACACATACATTAGCCTACAGTGGGGCAAAAGCATTAAAACAAAGCCTATTTTATAATAAAGTGTTGAATATCTCAGTAATGTACTGAATAATGTACTAAAAGCGACCTGGGGAGCATCTGTGCTTAAATGTAACTTGGTTTCCTGCTACTGTCCAGGTGAATCGAACCTGCAACCCCAGGGTTGTGAAGCCACAGCGCTAACCACTGGGCCCACCGCGCCACAGCAGCTGATGCAGATCACGTGGGACTTTCAGATGCGCTACTGTACCTTTAAAGCTCTTCAGCACCAGGCCCAGCTCCTCGGTGCTGTGGACTTGCTGAATGCCCGTCAGTGCAGACGCCCCGTCTATTCCTGATCTGGGCCCGTCCCACAGCTCCCGTGCTGGGTCTCTTCTGGGCACGAACAGGATGGCCCCCTCCGGGCGGGGCGGGCAGCACAGGACCAGGGCGCTATCGGGCTCCAGGATGCCCGTGAGGTAGAAGAAGTCCTGGTTCTGGTGGAAGGGGTAGGGGATGTCGTTGGTCATGTAGCGAATAGGGTGAGAGAGCACCACGGCAACGTGGAAGGAGGCAGAGCCGTTTCCATGGGAACCGAACAGACCCCCCTGTGTCCTCTCAGCCTGCGCCGCGATGAGGGCGGAAAGCTTCTGTCGACGGAGCTCAAACTCCGTCTGCGTCAGACCTGGGGTCACCTCACCTGGGAGAGGAGGACAGAGGACGGCCATGAGAAACAGGACCCCAAGCAGGCACATCAAGCTCATCATGGTGAGGCAAGCCGGCCAATCCACATGGAACAGGCTACTAACAAATCAGCAACACATTTCACATTTAATGATGACAGAGAAATTACCAGCCCTGAACGGGCTTCACTTTCGGGGGTGAGGGGGGACCCATAAATGTTTTTTAGCTGCAGGAAGCAGGATTTCCCTCATCCATGAAAAGATGAACATGATTCCTGTGGCTTTGAGCATGTATGCCTTATGGTTCAGCTTATGGTTTTCAGGGTCTAACTTTCATAGCTGCATCCATGGACCATCCATCCATTTTCTGAAACTGTTTGTCCAGCTCAGAGTTGTGGGGGTCTGAAGCCTATGGGTAAAAGGTGGGAGGTAACCCAGGATCACAGGGCACACCCATGGCCAGACTCGAACCCTGGTCCCAGAGGTGTGAGGCGACAGTGCTAACCACTACACCACCCCATCCTAACCTCCCTACTGTAATATAAAACATACTGGTCTCCCTACAATCCCACCAGCAATTAATATAGTTCCAAACCACAGTTTTCATCAAGGTGAGTCAGATAGTGGCAGTGAATATTTACATTCCTTTAGTGACCCACCCAAAAAAAGTAAAAAAAAAACTAAGAATTTAATTGCTTTGTACTTTTAAAATTGTTGGTGTTTTTTTTTTTCAAATCCATATTCAAAAATCATTTCATGGGCTGAATTACAACCTTCAACAATATTATTTTATGTAAGTTAACGTAGGTTGCATGAAATGAGACAGCAGGTTGAATTCAGCCCACAGACCTTGAATTTGACACCTGTGGTATAAAGAGAACGATGGGGGGTTGGTGTTCACACAGACAGACCGGCAGACTGACAGACACAAAAAAGTAGGGAATCTCTAAGGAGAAGTGTTTGATATACATTGAAAATACTTCACAGATGAACATGTACCCCTGATTGAACACACAGTTACAAAGAATGAATGGGCAGGGTACTTAGAACTTTCTTTGTTTCCGACAGCAGAACTTGTCCATAGAACTTTATAGTTTTCAGTTCATTCTTCATATATGGCACACAGGGCTGTGTTTTACTCACCATATTTAAGAATGTGTGGATGTGTATAGGGGCTAGGCTGACCCAGATACCGTGGTGGTACCTTTTGAAGCCACCTTCCAATTTGGGTTATAACATTCCTGCAGGGGCAGCAGACGCAGCCTAGGGGATAGTGAAATCACTCAACATGAAGTTTTTTTGTATCCTTTTGCATCTCAGCGCCCTACTACATACCGTATAAGAGACGTCATTCAACAGTTTGGGCACTGAGTACAGAATTTTTCCGATCTACTGTTACGCTGTTGCAAACTTTAACAAGTTATATAAACCGACTATTTTTTAAAAAAGCAAAATCGCTCATTAAGATATGATATATAGGCAAATATGAAAACTTCCCATTGAGATTAAAACCGGCAATGTTGTCAGTAATAGATAATTCCATTGATCATTGGTAATAAGTATCGTCTAGACTACTGATCAGTTACGTTGGTGTATACGGTTCAAATAATATGAAATAAAAAATAAAGCACATCTCTGACCTGTTCTCCCATGCAAACGTGAGTAGGCTGACGCAAGGTTGACGAATATTTTGTGCAACATAGTCATAGTTACTCAACATCGACTTCCAAAAAACGAAGTAACGTTAACTCCACCTAAACGGTGAATACCGAACAACACTCCATGTGTATCATTTTATTTGACATGTGTTTAGAAGTTAATGCGAACAGATTAACTGATTTTTAATATTAAACTAGCCAGCCAACCGGTATCCCGTACTAAGCGAATTTACTCCCCCGATCATACTAAATTGACAAGGCACTGGCACTTTAAGACGGTCAAGCGGAGAATAATCCAGTCTGTGGATTGGTTGAGCCCCCGTATTACGTCTATAGTCTACGACTTCAGTCCCCAAAACCTTTTAGGACCTTTATTATTTCGTCGGCTAATTCATTGCCTGAGTGAAATCGCCTAATCAGCGTGAGCAATCGTTCATGGTAACTTGGTACCTGTCGAACATTTAAATCCTAGGACATTGAAAAGCAAAGTAAGTCTGGTTGTATGCATCGGGAGTTTGATGCATTGTGTGTTGAAGTAGTTAAAAAAATATATATATATATATTAAAAAGTTTATGTTTTCAGTGGAGTAGAGCATGGCCTTTACTTTCACTTTATTCCAGAAAATTCCATTGGATTTGCAATCGAAGGAGGGAGTTGGATGCCTAGTTAGTTTTCGTTCGCGTTTCTCTGCGTTATGCACACGGTCTACAGGTCGTGTAGCATGTAAGAAATAGTTTTTCACTGGAGATTGCTTTTATTCGAAAACTTTTTAAACCAAAATTGTAATTAACCCGTGGCATTTACGGAATGCCATGGTATATGTTGCAATTAAAAAATCGCTGCAATGGCTTTATTCGCTCTTTTTGGTGTTGCTGTTTTAGGCCTGCGAGTTGGAAATGGATCCTCAGAAAATATCAGAGCTGAAGACATTTGTGCAGCTATGCACCGGCAACCCCTCTGTTCTGCATCTACCCGAGCTTGGTTTTTTCCGGTCCTGGCTGGAAAGGTCCGTACATCATACTCCGCCCACATCAGCATCTCTTCCTTTACGCCAGCCAACATCACATTACCACACCGCAAGCCCCTTCTATCAGATTTAACGCAGAAAAATCTAGAAGTCACTTTTTTAAGACAAAAACCTAGACACGCCCAATCAAAAAACGTAGTAATTTCTGTACATCTTGTGAATTTCTTAAGGCAAATATGAAACACGGAACACATTTCACTTAAATTGCACGTTTTGCGTGATGAGGAAGTTGTACAAGTGGTTCTCAAGAAATTAGAATATCGTAAAAAAAAGTTTGTTTTCACAATTTAATCCAAAATGTCAAACTCAAAATGGGATTCTAATATTCTGAGATTGTTTGGTTTAGATTGTTTGAGCTGTAGGCCATGATTATCAATTTTTGAAATTGAAAAATGCTTGAAATGTTTTAGTTTACATCCATACTACATTAAATTTCACTTAAATGACTGATGGAATATATTGCACTTTTTTTTTTACAATGTTCTAAGTTTTTATGATGCACCCGTGATGATTTTTTTTTTTTTTTTTTTAACTTTTTTTTGTCACTTCCAGCCTGGGAGCCACGATTCCAGCAGCATCAAAGAACGAGGCTCCTCCGGCCTCCTCTAAAGTACAAAGGATTTTAAACCCTCGTATCTATTTACCCATGTTCAATGTTTTTGTTAAACTTAGTTGTCAGAATTGTGTATAAGTTTGGTGTTGTTTTCCAGTTTGTATGTGGCTGTGTTCTTGTGTTGTCCGCTGACTTTAGAAGGAGGAAACGTCTTCCGCTCCCCCTCCTTGTTCAGCAGCCCCCAAGCCGCCGCTGTCTGAGAGTGAGGAGAGCGAGCTGGGTATGTCTGTCTCAGTGACGGCTTTATCCCAGTGGGAGCTGGTGCTGCAAAATTATGGGAATTTTCAAAGTTGGAAACTTGCAAAATTGCTGGTTTAGCCTGTAATAGGGAATTTAAATGTAGTTTAACATAAAAACAAATCTTCACGGCACTAATAGTGATATCAGTTCGTAACTGGATGCTTGTGAGTACACCAGACAAAATCACTCCAAAATAAGCATCTGCATTAAATGCACTGCTTATAAGTCATATTCTGTTGTATTATTCATACAGTTTGCTATCTTTGCTGTGTTTGATAGCTCGAGCAGTTTTTCAATAATTCCAAAATTCCCATGGAAAGTTTCTAGAAATTTTCCACCCCTTTGCAACCCTAGTGGGAATTATGATTGATTAAGACTAGAAGTAAAAAATGAAAATGAGTTTACCTGGTTTTGCATCATCTTTAATTTAATGTGTATCACCGTAAATGTGGAACTGATGCTTTGTGGCTGAGTACTAAGTTAGGGCGATACCATCAGATGCCTCATTCGTCACACTCGGTGTTGCATGGTGTGTTGTACCCATTGTGCCCTATAATGTATTTAGTTTTGGGCATTGAACATAACCAACTCATCGGCAGATTCTGTAGACGTCTAAAATTCTTGGTAAATAAATTTGATTCAGGTTCTGGGAGTTATTCTCGTCCCCCCCCTCCCCCCCATATGTTTCGCTAGAGATTGACAAGGATGGCGTGATCGAGCCAGACACAGACGAGCCCCAGGAGATGGTGGACCTCGACAGTGTGGAGGTGAGAGGGCATCTCCTGTGTCTTTGGCGTGTCTCCTCACCGTCGACCACCGGCAGCAGCTTCTGATGTTCCTATTCCTACCTGTTCACTGTTAGTCTCTCTTTCTGCTTCCAGGTAACTGACGAAATGATGGACCAAGCTAATGAAAAGAAAATGGAGGCCATTACTGCCCTTGGAGACGGTTAGAGAGGCTTATCTTTAATCTCTATACCATTCTGTCCAAGGGCTACTGTGTTTTTCAAGTTGGCTGTTCATAGAAATACGGTTTGCTTACTTTGGAAATGAATTTTGAGGTTAATTTGAATAGTTTTGCAATTGTTTGTCGCTATAAAGCAGCGATTCTCAACCCCTGGGTTGCGACCCAAATTAGGTTCGCAGGAAGTTTTGAAAGGAAACAATTTTAAAACCGGCAAGCTCCTATGCTGATCCACGTTCAGATTCCCCAGCCCCAATCCTAGAATTAACCTGTATAAACAGGTCGGGTCTGCAACTGCTTCGAGCAAAACTAGTTGAATACTCAACCAATCCAAGCCAAACCACAGATGTTTAATTTAAAATTCACTGGCACATCCAATCAGATTTGTGCGAGTGCACTGCGTGTTTGATCAGAGTGCTAATTTAAACATATACGTGATATAGGGTCGCAGCTAAGCTGGCATGGTAAGAATTGGGTCACGGTGCAAAAAAGGTTGAGAACCACTGATATAAAGTTATTATGCCATTATAATTCTATTTAAATAAAACTAATTAGACTTCATGTTTTAATATGGCTCTTTTTTTGTATTTGTCTGATTATGGATGGAGGTATTATGAAGATGAAGAGGTGTGATAGGCTGCTATCTTTCTGCTTACTCTGTGCTTGTTGTTGTTCAGGTGAGCTGGATAAAGCCTTGGGCCTTTTCACAGAAGCCATCAAGCTCAACCCCCGACTGGCCATTTTATATGCCAAGAGGGCCAGGTGAGAGCGGGAGGCTAGAGGGGGCATTTACTGTGATCTGTGCCTCTATGCATGCGTGTACTGGGGGGGTCGGCATGCGCGTTTGGCAGTGGGTTCTGTCTGCTCAGCTGCAGCGTTTCCTCCTAGCGTGTACATCCAGATGCAGAAGCCCAACGCGGCGGTGAGGGACTGCAACAGGGCCATCTCTATCAACCCGGACTCTGCTCAGCCTTACAAGTGGAGAGGGAAGGCGCACAGGTCTGCAGGCCTGCTTCTGCTTTTTTGGGGCTGTTAGGTGGCAAAAAAAAGGCCCATCCAGTACTGTGCAAAAGTCAAAGAAAATAATCTTTAATCTACGTCTGTCGGTGTGTGTCGACTTAGCCATTTCAAAACCTCACCTAAAGTCACCCCGGTATTTGCAGCGGCTGTCCAACATACACATGTATTTTTAAATTAATTACCATGTTCGGATAATTAATTGAGTTCATTGAGCTGGTGGTGACATTTAACGAACACGTGGAATGGTTGAGGTGCCCCTGAGGAGAGGTTTGGGAACTGAAGCGGCGTTCATCTAGCCATCCACCTAGATATCAGTAACTTCATGGAGAACAGAAGTAATTCTTCATAGTTTTTATTGTTACTCTTTATTTCCATATATTATAATGTTGAACTCCATTTTTTTTTCTGAGCAAATATTAACTTAACCAGATATAAAGCCTTAAACTTTCCCCAAGACCTTTGCACAGTTCTGTATAATTTGATACCTTGCAAGTTTGCATTTATAAGGTTAAAGACCAGTGAAACACATGCTTATGAGCAAATCCAGACTCGTCCCCTTTGCACCCCTGCTAAGGCTGCTTGGTCATTGGGAAGAGGCTGCAAAAGACCTTGCGATGGCGTGCAAGTTGGACTACGATGAAGAAGCCAGCGCTTTGCTGAAGGAGGTCCAGCCAAAGGTGCCCCAAGGCTTCCGGTATGGGCCTCGTCTAAGGGGTGGGTGCACAGCACAGCTGCATGAGCTCGTTTTCCTCACAGGCCAACAGAATCGCGGAGCACCGCCGCAAGTACGAGCGGAAGAGGGAGGAGCGGGAAGTCCAGCAGCAGAAGGAGAGGGTGAAGAAGGCCAGGGAGGAGCACGAGAGAGCCCAAAGGGTAGGGGAGAGAGAGTAATCATCTGGTAGAATTTGGTTACTGGGGGGGTCGGCAAATGTACCTTATTCGCCAGTATACAGGCTACGATTTTATGAGCCAGTAAGTACAGCCATTGACCCGGCCTCCCATCTCTGCTCATAGGAGGAAGAGGCCCGGCAGCAGTCGAGCGGAGCCGGCGGAGGCTTCCCAGGATTCCCAGGTGAGATGGGCAGTGTGGCTAACAGTATTGATAGGATATCTGGTGCTGCCTCGTGGTATTGTAAGAGTACATCACAGCAGCACAGTTGACATTGTCATGGCGCCCCCTACAGGTGGTGCTGGAGGTTTCCCTGGCATGGCTGGTATGGGAGACCTCTTCAGCGACCCTGAGGTTCTCACAGCCATGAAGGTAAGGTCGTTCTGTTTTTTTTTTTTTTTTTTTTGTTTTGTTTTGTTTTTTGTAAATCTTGACTGACCTCAAAGTCCTTTTGGTTAACTGTAAATATTCTCAATTTAAACGTAATGAAACCAGTTCACAATCTTTTGTGGACGTCCTCTTGTTTCACTTTCTCCTTCTCGCAGGACCCGGAAGTGATGGCAGCGTTCCAGGATGTAGCCCAGAATCCTGCCAACATGGCTAAGTACCAGAACAACCCCAAGGTCATGGCCCTGATCACCAAACTGAGTGCCAAATTCGGGGGTCCTGAGGCCTAGACAGGCGTGAGCTTTCACCCTGTTGGTTGAAGATGGGTGAGGACCAACGTTTGTGTTGGGGTGCCATTGTAGATGGAGACATCTGTGCCTTGGGCAATTTTTAAGGGTCAGGAGATGCTGAAGTTAGGTTTAAGAATATATTCTGATACCAGTTAGCAGCCTTCCCTGGGAAATCCAATCATCTGTCACCTGCTGTCCAGGCTTTTCTCATGGATGCAAAACGACAGACTGTGTATGAACCAAGAAAATCAAAAGTCTTACTGGGTTTGTTTCAGTTTGCAGTGGAGAAATGATAATAAAATCATTTTTGTTGTACTCTTTCAGTTTTGGGAGTTTGTCAGTTGCGCATTGAAACCAAAATCTAATTGCATGAATATTTACTGTAAAGGAAATGTGTGTTTTTTTGCTAGTAGCCTCACACAACAGGTGCAGCACAGTCTGGTGGTATTAAGGAGATGAAGTATGATCCAGACACTGTGGAAACGGGATTAAGAACCAAGATTGAAGTAGACGTGTTAAATTAATGAGATAATCATTATGGTCTTGATACATATATGTAACCTGTTAAGATCAGAATAGGTTACATACTTTCTATACTATACTCAGTGACAGAAGAAGTTAGGAACCCAGAAGTAATGGTCCGATTTGGATGTAATTTGGTACACGTGCAGGCCAGCGATGGGTCTGTAAATGATTTGATTTGCAAGGAGCTGACACAGAGGACGCCTCGTAGACACATTAGACAGCATTACCATGGACGACCATTGTGTGTGTGTATGGCAGTGCCAAGGAAGGAGGAGCTATCCTGCCAATGTTGTGGACAGATACACCAGCGTTACTCCTGGCATCATGGTGTGGGGAGCCATAGGGTATGACATCATGGTGTGGGGAGCCATAGGGTATGACTTCATGGTGTGGGAGCCATAGGGTATGACATCATGGTGTGGGGAGCCATAGGGTATGACATCATGGTGTGGGGAGCCATAGGGTATGACATCATGGTGTGGGGAGCCATAGGGTATGACTTCATGGTGTGGGAGCCATAGGGTATGACTTCATGGTGTGGGAGCCATAGGGTATGACATCATGGTGTGGGGAGCCATAGGGTATGACATCATGGTGTGGGGAGCCATAGGGTATGACATCATGGTGTGGGGAGCCATAGGGTATGACTTCAGGTCATCTCTGGTAGTGATTCGGGGGACCCTGACGGCACAGTGTCACGTCAGTGACATCCTGCATCCGCATGTCTTACCCCTCCCGAGGCAGCACCCTGGTAGTCTTTCAACAAGAGAACACAGTACATGTGTCTATGGACTGCCTGCATCATGTTGAGGTCCTCCAGTGGCCGGCCAGGTCCCCCGATCTTTTCCCAGTCAAACATGTGTGGGATCAGCTCACACGTCAACTCACACCCAGTGCCAATCTGCTGTATCTCGAGGGCCAGTTACAGCAGCTGTGGGCCGACTTGCCGCAGGAGAGGATACAACGGCTGTACGACTCCCTTCCACACCGCGTCACTGAGTGTAGTTAGAAGACATAAACCTACACAGGACCAGAGCTCCAAAGTTCACACATCAGTTATGGGTCCAAGAAAGATAAAACACTCCTTATACTCTTTATAAACACTATGAACAATTTAAAATGCTTGGGTCAAATAAACTCCCATTGTTACTTCAGTAAGTATAAAATCTTCATAGTCATCGTTGAGTTTACAAGGGAATCGGCACCAATACTTGTAAAATGCTGCAATTAATCTCAGAAGAATAATACTAGAATAATTATTTATATCGTCCATAATAATGACAAGAGAAAGGCTTCATACCACAGTTTATTTGGTTTACAATAATTTGGGGAGAAGCATAAAAAAAACACACAAACAGTCCTCATGCAGAATTCATATTCCTGAATAATAAGCTAAGGTGTGGGAGAGGGGGAATGGCCCTGCTTTTCACATCTAGTGTCCATACCTGTACAAAAACAACAAAAGCATGTCAGTTATTGAAGTTTCAAGCAGAATAAACAAACACTTAATTAAAAGTAACTGCAGACCGAGGACCCAAATTATGAAGTTAAGTATCTTGCAAGAAGTACAATTTAAAATATGAATCAAATGCATTATTCAATTAAATTCATATGGCACTAAAAATGTTTCGATGACATGGCTGCTATTAACAATACAGAAGCATGAGGCCTGCAGGAATTTGAAACGTTTTGGCCTTAAGTTCATTATCCACCTAATGTAAGAATGGTAAGAGAAATGGCACAAGCCAATGACACGGGAATTGTTCTGAGCGCATGGAATCAGCACATAACTTAACTGGTTGTTCAGATTTGCCATCTTTAGCTCTTTGTCACCCATGTCAGCTTTCTATGACTACAGAAACTAGACTGGGAGAGAAGAAGCAGTGAAATACTCACTTCTGAAACTCCCACTCCCTGTTATCTAGAGGACACACCTGCCTGGTCTTCAGCCAGCGAGAGATACAGTGGAAATGGAAGGCGTGCTGAAGGAGAAGCCGTCTGTTAGTGCTGTATTTACACCATGCAAGCTTCAACATGCTTGAATCACCGAGAGAAATACCTGAATACATTAGAACACACTCAGGTTTTTAAATATCCATCCTTCCATCAAACCAGCTGTAACTCAGAGTACATCTCTAGCGAGCCTGCATCCCAGCCCTGGACTTTGGGGGCCCCAAAATTTTCCCAGGAAACACAGGGCACAAGGGAAGAGTCACCCTGGAATGGATGCTATCCCATCACAGCACACACACGCACACACAATGAAGATTTTGGGATGACAATTCACCTAACTGCATTTATTATGGACTGCAGGAGGAAACTCACGTAAACACAGGCAGATACTCACAAACTCATACACTGTCAGAAAAAAAGGGTACAGCCCAGCTACAATTTTCCCCAAGGTACAAACAACTTTAATGTGCCTCCAATGGTACAAAAATTAGTCCACTTCTGTACCTTGAATTAGACTACATTTACCTACAGCTAAGGGAACAACTGGCAGACCCCTGAGAGTCAAACTGGTGCTTTTTTTCCTGACAGTGTGGTTCAGAGAGAGTTTTCCTAATAGGGACGCAGTTACCAGAATATCATCACCAGAGGCCCAGGAATTTTTCTGAGCAAAGTTTTATAAGCAAACCGACAGCTGTGCTGAGCTGCCTTCTGCGGCACCAGAGCATCTCGACGATCTGACAGCCACACTCACATTGCAGACCCCCCAGGCTACGGTGCACTCCTCGCTGGTGGCTGACGCCTGATTGGCTTGACACTCAATGCCTGCAAGAAACAGGAATACTCAAATGCACAGGCCTACATGCTGGTTTTAACACATTCAGTACCAGTCAAAGAGCTCGGCACACCTCCTTTCAATGCTATATTATTGTAGTTGAAGGCAATTCAATTCCATTTTATTTTTATGGCTCATTTTCACAATGTTACACTGTCTCAGAGTGCTTTACGTTATCCCTGTCCGAAGCCCCCAGTGGGCAAGCCAGAGGCGACAGTAGGAGGGAAAAACTCCCTAGAAGGAAGAAACCTTGTGAGGAACCAGACTCAAGGTGGGAGCCCATCCTCCAGGGGGCAGCAGTGGAAGTCAGATTAACAAAGTCCCGATTCATATGCTCCAATTTACTAATGTCCAGGTGTAAATGCGGAGTCACTGGCAGCAGGGCAGGCAGGAGAGATGTCACAGTCGGAGGGGGGGGGGGGGGCGCACAGAAGGAAGGCACAGTCAGTGAAATAATACATATCAAATAATGCAATGATCAAGAGTGGTGATCAACATGTCAAGATTTTCTCAAATGTTAGGCTCTTTAAACAGCCTCCTTTTGCTTCAATGACAGCTTTGCAGACTCTTGCATTCATTCCACCAGCTTCCAGATGTAGCCAACTGAAATGGTTCCTCAACAGTCCTGAAGGAGTTTCCACAAGTTCTGGGCACCAGTTGGCTACTTTGCTCTTCACTCTTCAATCCAACTAATACCAAACCAGCTCCATGGGGTTTAGGTCAGGGGATTGTGGGGACCAGGTCATCTGTCACAGTACTCCATCACTGTCATTGTTCATAAGATAATACTTACTACATAAACTTAACGTTGCTTAGGGTCATTATCTTGCTGAAAAACAAATGATTTTCAGTGGGTGTGTCCAGACTTTTGACTGGTACTGCACGAGTGAGTGTCTGTTAAAACAGCATAGTTTGGTACTCACAGAGGTCCATGATGTGGTTCCTACAAATGGCACAGTTGTCAACTACGATGTCCCAGGCCCAGAGGGCCACAGCATTCCACTAAAACCAAAAGAAACATGGTCATCAACCCTCCCAAATGACACATAGCCACTATTTCACCTCACACTCCAGAGGAACCACCTAATCATTCAACTAGGAAGAAAACAAACTATTTCCATTCATAAGTTCTATCTGTGAAATATTTTTGGTTTGAGTGATACTCACTCTTATTACATACTCTATTAAATTGATGTGTTGGGTCAAAGAAAATCCCTAATTGAAAAGCTGACGGTCCTTACATCTGCATCACCACTAAATGCTGGGTTTCTCTCTTAATATCTCCATCTTTATCCAAAGGAGTGATTAGCTAGGCTAACCAAGGCAATATACAATACTGAACGGTCCAAGCTTTATCCCTCTTATTTTCACGCACGCCTGTCGGCACATCTCCCATATAATTATCCTTAATGTTGGCGACGATGGGCATAAACGCAGGAAAAGGTATATCCGAAATCAGGAAGCGATCACCGATATAAGCTGCAACGTAATACAAGATCGGAAAACAACCATGTCGATTTGATAGTTTATGATAGTTATATTAGTTCCCGTCTAATTACCTGTATTGATCCCAAAATGTACAACGTTGTCTTGTCAGTTAGGTTACACATGACCAACCAAAAAGCATAGCTATTCGTGGTACTTGAAATATTATGACAAAACGTCGACGACGAAACAAAGTAATAATCAAATATCAGTGTCTTACTGTTGCTTTATCGGATTTCCTAGTTAGGTAGGAAAGGAAGGCAAGAACTGGTTAAAGAAAAGTATAAATCTTTAGAAACACGTACTATTTCTTAATTGTCATTCATAATTACCTTCTTTACTTCAAAACGCTTTTTGCTTGCCCCACTATTGATGCAAGCCGGAGCATCTACATCCATCGCCGCCGCCATCTTGACTGTCAGACTGCGCCCGGGTCGCGTTTCTATCCTTTCCGGCGCATCGAGATTACTGCTGCGGATAGATGCGCTCCTATTGTCGTCATTTTGCACGCATGGAAACGATTAATGATAGTGTACATGGCATTCTGTGTAGAATTTATATACTTGTTGTATTGTTTTACAGCAAAAATTAATATTGATATTTACTTTTGAAATTTTAAGAATGACTTCTAATGTGCCATAATGCTGGGAACTTGTGACTAGGGATGGGAATTGAGAACCACTTGAGCATCGGTTCCAAATTTTCCAAATCATCGGAATCATACGCCTGTGAGCTTATCAATTCCTTTATCGATGTATTGATTACAAGCTAACAACGTCATACACGTGCGTCTAGTGTTGAAATAAAGTGGACATTTTCATGTTCACTGTGTATATGTGTGTGTGTGTGTACATTTTATTCTTTGGATTTTATTGTAATTTTTTACTGTGTATCTGCTGGCGCGCTCCAAACGAAATTTCATTGTACTTGTACAATGACAATAAAGCATCTTTATCTTTATCTTTATCTAAGTGACAGTCGACTTCATGTGGAAGTGAACATATTTGGGCTTGTTATTCTATATAAAGAATTCAGTTTAAACGTAGAAGCTATTTATCAGAAACGAAAAAGGCTGCATTTAGGATCAACCGAACTATTGCAAGAAATATCCTGTATATATTTCAGTTACAAAAGCGAAAAACCTTAGGTTCCACCGAGATTTGAACTCGGATCGCTGGATTCAGAGTCCAGAGTGCTAACCATTACACCATGGAACCACATGACAGTATGCTCTAAAAATGATTAATAAAGAGTAACAAGAGCAATAACCGACTAATAAAATGATAAATTTTAATTGAAATACTTAGTTTTTTTGCATAATATCTTCATTTTATAAACTGTGTGAAATATTTTTACAACGTGGGACTTAATGAGTTTCAGGAGATAAAATTTTAACAATAGAATATCCCATGATGCACTTCTCCAAAAGCGAGCTGTGGCATGGAATTAAACGGTAAAGTTTACTGCAAGAATTTGGAAGTTTATGAGTTGCGTATTGATCAAGTAAATAAAAGGAACTTAAAATGACCAAGAGGTGCGTGGTAGGAGGGTGTCGCAACACTCATGTTGATGGTGTTAGTGTACACACGTGGCCCAAAAACAAAGAACTTGGAAAAAAATGGGACAGCTTTGTAAAGCTCGGGCGGTTTAACTGGGTGGCCGGTACCACCGGAGTTAGCGTGATTTGTGGAGCCCACTTCACCGCTGAAGACTTTGCCAACTTCTCTCGCTGGAAGGCTGGCTTTGCAAGAAGTTTGATTCTCAAGCCCGGAGCTTTTCCGACCATTAATGTCGCGCCCAAGGCTGTGTACTCAAACAGAAAAAATTATAAATTTTCGCGGACCTTCAAGAAAAAAGGGATAAAGGTAGGCTGATTCAGTCTACTAGCAGAATGGATTTTGTCTCACCATTGAATTCGGTGCTGTGTCTGAATGATGAAGCTATGTAACGTAAGCGGTGGAACCAGGCTCAAGTGAGATTGTCTGTCTGTTTCTTGTTTTTCCCAGGAAAATGTCCAAAAAGTTTAACTTACTGACAAACGACACCGGAGTTTATATTTTTTTCACATTTTATTGTTGCAGTAAGATATGATTGTCTAAAATTCTTTACTGGTCAGCTTGCATCCTCATCTTCACATTGGTTGAGAATGCAAGCAGTTGAGATGGAAAAAACACTTAACTAGCTTTATGAGGAAGGATGAGAAGTCCTTGGAATTACTTCTGTGCTCTTTTGGATCCCATACAAAGTGTTATTTAAACTTCCAACGGAAGGTAAAAGAGGATACGAATGAGGTATTCTTCCTGTATCTGGATCTAGGAGGAACTGGGGAAAGAGATGTTTAGACTCACCTGCTCCGATTACTGGGTGGATGAGTGGGTAGACTATTCTGCAATATTTTAATTACTTTAAAATACGTAAGTTTACTGCAGGGTGTTGAGCTCTTTATTTGTAGTACTGGGTGACATTTAGTATTTTATTATATTATTAGTTACTAAACTTGCTGACTTTGAGCTAATCTTTAGGATTTGGAAATCATTGCAATACATACATTTTTAACATACAGCATTTCTCTACTACCAGAACAGAATGGAATTATATCGTTATGAAATTAAGTAAAAATGAGAAATAATATAACAGTGAAAAGTGTGAAAAGCTGCAACACAAATCGAACTGATCTAAATACGAATTCGGTTACTTATGTTTCAGCAAAGCATGTAGACGAGAGTGCTGAATCAGATGGCACTGTCCTCCACAGAATAATTTTATTAACAAACATGCGTAGTTCAGATACAGTGTTACAATAATAGTTGTTCCTGTGGACAAGAAAGTGTGATGGTAAATACTCAGAACCAACCCAGCCTTTTCCACAGTAAGCAAGCCACCTTACTAAAGTGGGCAGTGGTGGCCTGATGGTTAGGGAAGCTCATTTGTAGTCCAAAGATTGCTTGTTTGAATCCACGACCAGCAAAGTACCACTGAGGTACCCTGAGTAACGTACCGCACCCAAGCCCTGCTCCCTGGGTGTTGATTTAGCTGCCCCATGAGTTAAATGCAGAGGACACATTTCGTTGTTGTGCACTGTGTGTCGTGGTGTGTTACCAATGACTTCTCTAAAATGAATATGCTCACTCAGACTCACCCCAAACAAAACAACGTGGCTCCAGATATCAAGAGACTACAAGACCCAGAATGCACTCTCGTTACCACAAACGGGTTTTATGATTGGATGGCTAGATACCGCCCATGACCAATAGTAAGCGAGTGTGTACTGAGCGTGGATTCGGTGAGTTTGTCATGATTTTTTCTGCAAAAGTCAAGATATGATTTAGCATAATATGATACAATTTTTGTGAATGTGGTTACGTCTAAAACGACATTGCTTGATGAAGTCTAAAACCTGAGCTCAGCTGAAGGGCAATTAGACGCTACTGTGGAAAGCCGTTAATAGCAACTAGCTAGCTAAACATTTGGAGATGTAAGTATTTTGGTTACCTTTATTTCAGCATTTTAATGAATAATCATTTAATGGAGCTTTCTTAAGAGATGGGATTAAGTTTTGATGGGATTTTAAACGAGTGTGTGTTATTGGTAGGGAGATCTTAATTCCAGCCATTTAACTGTACAGCGTAAGCATTTAGAATAGAAAAATTATTTTAGAAAATAAGTCTAATGTACTTAAGAAACTATAGTTGTGCATCGGTCGGTGACCAAGCTTAATAAGTTTAAAGGACTGGGGATAATTACAGACTGATTTTAGCCTTTTGTTTGTCTTCCGCGATGAATGTGACTTTTTGTGAACGACAGTTTAAAAAGAAGCTGTAAAAACCACTACAAGAACGCCTATGTGTGATTCGCTGTGATGTGTGCGGTGTTTAACCGCAATGGCAAATCACAGCTCTAGCCACTCTGTTCAAAATAAGCATTTAAACGCGTGCCGACATCAAGCCAAAGCAATGCACCGATGGGTAGATTAGTGTTTAAGGTAGTTTGGATATAGTTTCATTCGCAATTAGGATTACAGTGTTGCTGCGAACACCTTCGGCATTTCGAGAGGGAAACTGTCATTTAAATCAGCGTTTCTCAAACCAGCCCTCGGGGACCCCGACAGGTCCACGCTTTTTGCTCCCACCCACTGGGTCGTATTACGCTGACGTCATTGTCAAAGTACACGTGTATGGAAACGAGGAGGCCGCCATTTTACCGGGGAACGATCATGACTATTGACTGTTGTGTGTTTGGCTGTGGTAACAGCTACAAGAAAAACCCACTTCTGAGTTTCTTTTGTATACCTTCGGTTCGTAAAAACCAAGGCAAAGAAACCGAAGAACTAACGGAAAGGCGACGGAAAGCCTGGCTAAAAGCCATAAATCGAAAGAACTTGAACGACGATGCTATCAGGAAGTGGCACGTTGTGTGTTCCGAGCATTTCATTACAGGTAGGTTAGATCCACGCAGATTTACTTTTCTAAACGCAGTAAATATATTTCAAACTACAGTTTCTTTCTGGAATTCTATGCTAAGTCAGCGAGAAGTATGACGGTGATTACTGACAGCATTTAAAGATATCTGTTCGACAGTTATACGGACATAGATTGATACAAACACTACAGGCCAGAAGTTTTGGCCCACCTTCTGATCTTTTGAAAAAGCAATGTTTCATTAATTTTTAAAAATCTTTATTACAAGAAAATATTAGAAGTTTTGAAGTGTAATGTAACAATTTACTGTACACTGCAAGTGCAATTTAATGAATGCGCGTGCTTAAGTATGAGTTTCATCAAAATAACCATCCCTTGCCTTTATCTCAGCAGCAGATTCACAGCATCCTTTCCAGCAATTTTTCCAAATAACTTGTCTCCAAATCCTCCCAGCACCTTTTTTTTAAGCATGCAGACAGTTCTCTCTCATTTCCTAGATATTCCTTTTGAACTTGTTGGTCCAACTCGTCCCATGGATGAACTTTCGTCCATCTAGAAGACCTGCTCCCAGGCCTGAATACTCCAGTGTTTGTGATTAGCCTATAGTAGTCTCTCTTTCTTCTTAACACCCAGAGGTAACGGTTTTCTGGCGGCAACTCGACCATGCAGTCCAGCTGCGCTCAGTCTTTGCTTGACTGTATTAAGAGATACCGGTTTCCCCTCTGTTCACATTAATAACAGCCCTCAGACCATTACAGTCACCTTCCAGTTTCTTTTGCACATCACAACTAAGCGTAGATCTTCAATCTTTGATGTCACTTTCCTTGCCCCAGACCGTTTCTGGTCATTTGCTTCTTATCAACCTTTTTCAGTGTAAACAGTATGTCACTCCATGCTTAGAGACATTTAACTTTCTGGCTGTTTGTCGATGAGAGAACCCTCCTTCTTCCATTTTGATTTGAGCCCTCTGTTGAATTATTTAGTTTATTAAGACACAATTAAGATAGGCCAAGAGCAAGACAAGTTCTGAGATTAGTAAATAGAATTCCAACACAAAGTGAATGTCAATGCACTAAAGACAGACCTGATATGTCTTGGGAACCAATAGTTTCAGCCTTTAGTGGCTAAATAATGTGATACTACAAGATATAAAATACTGAAAACCAGTCTGTTACATTTCTTTTAAGTATTTCTAATATTTTCCTGTAATAAAGGTTTGACAAAGCATTTTTTTTAAAATCCGAGGGTGGGTCCAAACTTCTGGCCTGTAAAGTATATACATTGATACACGCATACATACCAGTGCCTTATATAAAAGTGACATGATTGATGATGAAATGTAAAAAAACATCCTGTACTCCCTAGTGAGGTTTTATCTGCAATGTTTTGGCATGTATTAAAGTAAATCAATTTGAAAAGAATTTAAGGGTTTCTATTGTTTGGCTTCTTTTAATTAAAATAATTTGCTTTCAATTCCAAATCGGCAAATATTCTTGTAATTCAGCAAAGCATCTCTTTGACAGGAGCACCAGCATATATGCATGATGAATTCAACCCTGACTGGGTTCCTCACCTAAACCTAAGCTATACTGAGGACTCCCCAGCGGCAAAACGTAGTACAGTCAACCGATATATTCGGCACAAGCGAAGGAATCGATGCACTACAACTAGTGAATCCAAAAAGAGAAAGGTAATTTTTGTTTTTTGTCAGTCTTGTCTGTACTTAGACTTTATGGTCTGCTTTGGTGGTTAGATTATTTCCTTCAAATGTTATGAAGAAATTTTTTAGCCCCTTTTTCCTGAACAAAATACAACTTTTTATGGTCCTGAGCACTTGTCATACATTCTGTCTATACGAAACTTTCTTTAACAGGTACCTAACTATTTGAAAAGGAAAGAATTAAGTAATTCAATAAATGTGTGTAAAACATCAATTTAAATTTTGGTAAATACATTGTTGGCTCCAGGGGGCGCAGTGGTTAGCGGTGCTGCCTCACAGCCAGAAGGTCCTGGGTTCGGTCCCCGGGTCGGGTCGGGTGTAGGATCTTTCTGTGTGGAGCTTGCATGCTCTCCACTGTGTCTCCTGTGTTCGCATGAGTTTCCGCCGGGGGCTCCTCTTTCCTTCCACAGTCTGAAAGTGTGCATGATAGGTTAATTGGCGACTCTAAGTTGGTCCCATGAGTGTGTGTGCCCTGCAGTGTGTTGGCACCTGCCCAGGGTTGGTTCCTGCCTGTGCCCCTTGTTCCTGGGATAGGCTCCGCCGCCCCCCCACAACCCCAGTTGATTGATTGATTGATTGATTGATTGGAAATTTACCATGTAATTTGACATAAAAGTATAGACATTGCAAAATGCAGTTTGGAACACTTGCAGAAACATTATAAAAGCACATAGTATGCAATGCTGGCAGTTTTTGATCCCAGATATCTGATCACCAAAGTCTTGGCTACATGAAGATGACTAAATGGTGTAGTTGCAACATTCATTTGGATAAATAAATAAGAAAAACCAAACTAATGTCACTATTTCTGGCTCCTTTCATTGAATATGTAGCAACTTTCATGTGTATGAATGAGCCACTGACACCTGGCCACACCCCCCCCCTTTTATGGTGCGGATGGGGATGTATCTGGATCGCGTTTCACTGCTGCGCTGTTCATCAAATTACCATGTGAATGGGATTTGAATACGCGCTAATGCGGCTATTTAGAATGCGAATAGCGATCTTCGGGTGAGAGCGGTACTACACGCCCCCGATGCAGGTAAAACTTGTGGGGGAAAAAAGGTGACTTGGTTTACTTTTTTGCCAATTTAACCTAATTTTAAAAACGTTAATACTTCCGACAATGGACGTTTTGAAAAGAAGACAGATTACGGATTTAGTCAGCGTTTTTTTCATATTTCTATAATAAGCTTTCAGCGAGTCGTGAACTGAAATACACGAGAAAGATGCTCAGCATCGTCGACGATGCCATTGACTCCAGAAGGTTAAATAAAATGCAAGAAAGTGAGATCCGATTACAAGAGGTCAGTCGGCATGTTAACGCCGGTTGTGAACGGACGTATTTGGCGCTGTCTGCTTGTGATCGGACCACCCAGGCCGCATGTTAATGCCAGGTGTGAACAGGGCCACAATCACATGCTACCATTTTATCCTTGTCAGGTTTTCTACATATATACCAAACACTCCCAATCATTCCCATCACAGGTGACTGCCCATGGCTATTCCTAGACGAGTAATACTCTGGCAAACGTTCTGGCAATACTGCCTTTTCAAAGAAGGATCCTGGCCTGCATATGGCGCTTTTGTGGAACTTCTCACCGGGCAGAAATCCCTGCAGAAAAGTATCCTTCTCCAGTCGCTTCTCCAGTTTCTTCCTGGCTGTGGGAAACTGGGGGCACTGTCTTACAGGCATCTTCTGTAGTCATGTTCCTTGCTGAATATGGGCTCTTCATCTCTAAACATCCAAGACTGTGACACTCACAGCATTGTGTGTCACCCGGAGAGGCTCCTTAAAATGGATAATTGTCACTTAAGAATAGCCCCACCTCTGTTAATATGTATTCTTCGTGCTTTTGTAGTGAAATCTCAGAAAGCTTTTCACGAGCTAAAGGCTCACACTGTCTACCCCACTGTAAGGTTTTTCGTTGTGCTAAACTGCTACGGCAAATGCTTCTTAGTAGAAAAATTGGTGGATTTAGAGGGTCTGTGTGACAAGCTTCATAGAATTTGGAGGCTGCGATTCTCCCCTCATACGATGCCACAGTCTTGATGAGGTCTGCTTGTGTGTTTGTGGCTGTGCCGTTGCTCCAAATTGCATACGTGTGCTGTGTTGTCTTGTAAGGGTACAAGATGCGCAGGGAAGATCCTTTTGTGCCGCTGAAGTGAAGTCAGTGTCTGCAACTGATGCGGGTTTAACTTTCCCAATGGATGGTATCGTCCAGTACGCTTTTGTCCCAGTCACAGTGCTCCTCACTTTTTGCACGTGTCATGGCCTTCACACAGAAGAGAGGAACCGCTATGTGGCTGCAGGCTTCTCCAAGGTCTCCCGTGTATGTGCAATCTGCAGACTTGTCATAACCTTCCTTTCTGGCTATGACTCATGGATCCAAGGGTTTCTCACTGAGTTCTCTATGAGTGAAGCACCTACAATGACATCAAAAGCACTTTAAGTAATCACGAAGACTCTGCCTTAAAAGGCTGGTAACAGGTAAATAATTACTCGTAACAGATATGCTGATATACTTCATAAGGTGCAACATTAGCAACCAACTTCTTTGCAAACTAATAGTCCAAGACTATGATGATGGGTACTAAAACATTTTCGAATGACCAGTTGGTTTGATTAGATTTCTCATTGAGTAAAAAAAAAAAAAACTACCAAACTGATATCAGAGATGAAGAAAAGCTGAGTTGCAAGTACATGAAAAGGGTAACATAAGATGTAGATCAATTGCTGCAACAGTTTTTTCATCTCTATTCAGAATAAAAAACGTAAAATGAATCTTTCCTTTGACGCCTTTCTCTTCTGTACGCTGCCGGCAATGAACATCCAGCGCCCATCTACTCAGGAACACACTGTAGATTTTTAAAGACTTAAAAGCCTAAAACGAAATACAATAGAGTAGAAAGTAGAAGCAGGAAATAAATAGGCCACTTAACAAGGAAAGTTTAACTTAAGTCAAAAGCAATGAGGCAGTTTCAAAGAAGAGAGCATCCCACTTAGAATACTGTGTGCAGGTTTGGTCACCATACCTTAAGAAGGACATTGCTGCCTTAGAGAAGGTGCAGCGTAGGGCTACGAGAATGATTCCTGGTCTTAGAGGAATGTCTTATGAGGAGAGGTTAGCTGGGCTGAATCTGTTTACCGTCGAGCAAAGACTAAGGGGGGACATGATCCAGGTATATAAGATTCTAACAGGTCTGGATGCTGTTCAGACAAACGGCTACTTCAATATTAGTTTAAATACTAGAACTCGTGGCCATAAGTGGAAATTAGCGGGGCTTTTTAAAATGGATTTGAGGAAGCACTTCTTTACACAGCGTGTAGTTAGAGTATGGAATAGTCTTCCTGCTAGTGTAGCGGAAGCTAAAACCCTGGGGTCCTTTAAATCAGAGCTAGATAAGATTTGAACAACTGAGCTATTAGTTAAGTTCTCCCCAAATGAGCTTGATGGGCCGAATGGCCTCCTCTCGTTTAATTTCTTATGTTCATAAAAACGGAATGCAAACATGTAGTTACCCTGCCTTCACACAAAGGCCAAAAAAGAACAGAAATGAAATATGACCATAATACAGATCAGATAAATGCTGCTGCTCAGAAGGTAAGCAATTCTTAGAGAAGCATCAACACACAATTACACAGAAGCATGCATAAGTAGTAAATTACAACCAAAGTGATAAGCCAATCAAAGCTTTATCTGCCTTGAACAGCTCGCTGGAATAACGGCTTTTACGAAGCACCAAATAAGTAACCAAAGCCACGATATCGGGGGAAATATTTTTGTCTTGTGTCCGCTGTTACGCTAATTGACTCCATCTTCTTGCAATACTGCATCAAATTTTCCATACATACGATCATCATTCCCTGGTAAAATGGCCGCTACGTACAAATTGTGCTGTAATAAGCATGTAACTTAATACAGCCTATTCCCTAAGAGTTGGGAGGGAGCAAAAACGTTAATGGCCTGTGGGTCCCCGAGGACTGGTTTGAGAAACGCTGGTTTAAATCTCCGTACCACCTCTGAATGAATCAGTCTGTGGTGCTGGCCTGATTCTCAATGTAGTATCAGATATAAAAACATTGTCTCTAGATAATGCTGGCTAATGGAGATTCACTCAGCTACATTTGTTCTCTTTTCGATTAATCTGACCGTTTAGAGCATAATTCAACTTCTTAAAAAAAGCTCTGATTTAAAAGAATTTAATATAGTTTCAGTACCCACTGAAGTAATGGAGGTTTTGTTAATTTATACCTAGTTTTGCTTATTGGATGGTCGCTCTGTTTGACAGTTTTCATTCGCCGGTTTGTATTGATGTTTTGACCTTTTTTTTCCCCTCTGATTTCTGACCCTATTAAATATCAGTATACTCATGGTAATGTTAAAACTAAGACTGAATATTTTCTTTTTTTTTACTTTTTTTTACTTTTGTAGCCCAATGACCTTAAACTTGAAATGAGTACATCATCAACCGATGCACACACCATAGGACCTTTTCAACTGAAACTGCATTTCAATTCTCCTCTTGGGTTCGCAGAGTATATTTCCAGGGATTTGGAATATGACATCATCAGAGCCGTGTCGTGGCTGGGTGTAGGCCTTGCGTTCTGATTCGCTGCGAATAAGCAGCCCGGGGAGGGGGTTGGGGGTTAAAGAAAAATGCCAAACCGCTGTGTGGCGTATGGGTGCGGAAAGACCCACGAAGACAACGTGACCCTGTTCCGATTCCCCAAAGACCCGGCGGAGAATCACAAGTGGGAGAAGCAGGTGCAGAGGACGCGGACGGACTGGCTGGCTAAGGCTTCCTCGCACCTGTGCAGTGATCACTTTGGCAAGGAGTGTTTCGAGCCCAAACCGCTAGCAGGGGTAAAGACTCCTTGCCCTAAAACGTCCCTGAAGCTGAAGGATGGCGCAGTGCCCACCATTTTCATACAGCCCCCTTGCCAGAGCTGCTCTGGTGACGCTGTGGACTGTAGAGCCTGCTCCTCCAGAGGGCGATGGCGGGCCGTGCCCGCTGAGCCGCGCGCTATGGAGGCGGTAAGTACCGGTGTCCCATCGGCCCTCGCTGCGTCAGACTCTGGGATGGGGTGCGTTTAGGAGAGGAGCCAGAGGATAGACCCTGATCAGTTTTGTAGCACAAAAACCTTTAAAGGCTATTCGTCTGTAGCTGTGGAAAAATCCCTGGACGTGGGGGTGTTTCCTTAAATCCGTCATAAGAAACTTGGGGCCTGTACTACGAAGCGGGGTTACTGGCTTATCGGGGTTGTTGGATTTAAGGTAGTCTGGGCAAAATGTAAGTGAACGAATATGAAGTCCATTTAAACTGCGGGACCTTAAATCCGACAAGTTACCCCGATAAGCCAGTAACCCCGTTTCGTAGTACAGGCCACTGGTATTTTACATGAATGAAGTCCTTAGCTATGACTTCGGGTGGAATTCCGTGGAGTACAGTTTCGGGCCAGCATCTGCTGAAGCATTCAGATCCACCTGAGCGTCCACTGTATACTGATTTTATTATGTTTTTTTGGATAATTGTAAGAAGTCGGTGGTTCTCATGAAAATCAGCCTGTGATGAGTTTTCAGACTCGTCTCAGAAGCACCTCCTGCTGTGGTACTTAGAACTATTGCTTCAGTGACATGGAGAGCACTTTGTAATGGTGTAATTGTAAAGGAATCTGGGAGAAAACTGTCCCGGTGAACAGTGAAATCCAGGTTAGAATCATTTGCCCACCCACCAGAAAATTTTCATCGTCAACTCCCATCCCCTCCCTGTATCGTTGTCAGAATACCAAATTTGGTATTACTTGGTGTCGAAAATCCCTAATGTGTATTCTGTGTATTACATGTGCATTATAACAGTAGCATGTGGAATGTTACACTAACTCAGCCAGCCTTGCTGTATGTTTGTTGGGATTAGGTTGTCTCGATTTAAAGTACTACTGTATGATTGGTTCATATTCCCTTCATTTCACTATGTGAATACATCTGTAGTCTATCAAAGTTTCTCATTACCTTATGACATTTATTATACAGTAATTTAAACTATATCATTTATATCACCAAGCCTCACCCCTGTATATGTCCCCCCCCCCCCCCCATATGATTATTCCAGTGTCTCTGCTTGACACACAAATAAAAATCAATTTTAAATCTACCTGGCTTGCACCTGTCTCAGTAAATCAGGGGATGAGTCTATTTATTTGAAGACTAATAACATTATTCAGAACTTCTCATCTTGCGGGATTAGGACTACTTGGTCTACTGTATGCAGATAATGCGCTTGTGATGCACTGTTGTCATGTAAACCATGCAGTTTAGCTACGTCTCCAAAGTATGGAAATGTTTTGGGGTTTCAACAAAAAGTGACTCACCTGACGGCACTTAAAATAGTGGAGGAACCACAAACTTTAGACTAAAATGATAGGACTTTAATGAAGGATATCATTAGGGTGGTAATACAATTGTAAATTAAAGGCACATTTCCGAATTAAAGCATTGAAGATAAATTCATTCAGTATTCTGTTTGAATGGTGCGTGACTGTGAAAATTTCAAGATAGAGTTAATTACAAGTATTTACTTCGTCTCGCACACCGGTTTGTGTATTACTGTATTGTATTGTGATAATGGTTCATCTTGCCCCAGCACTGGTGATGCACAGCCCTACGCAAAACCGAGGATTAAACCTCTACTCTCTCTGCTATACTGGTCTTGAACAAATAATTACTAATCATTCTATTTCCCCTTTTTTTTCTCCATTTCTCTTCCTGCACATTTACCTGAGAATATTTCATGTTTAGGAAGAATATAATCAATGAATTACTGATATTGAGACACTTCAGAGCAGACCAGTGACAGAAAATGGGAGGACGAGTTTTGACAAAGGGAGCCCCGCCTGTACTCTTTGAATGGAATACCTACACCCTCCAGCACGAATCCAGTGATTGGGAAGGAAGACAGATAGTCATTGAGATTGTCCTGTGGACCATGGGTCTGGACCATGGTGCTATTGTGCTGTTTCTGAGGCCACACTTGTGGAAGCTCCAGTGAATGTCTGCTATACTACGGTGCCGTCTTGCGATCTGACGTACCAGTCGGACGGGGTGGCGCTGCCTTAGTGGCTGATTAACTTTTTTAATCGCTTGTGTGATTGTGTCTTAGTGCATTAACTCGTGTCTCGTGCCCTCAGCATCAGTGCCTTGGTGTGTCACATGATATCTGCGTTTCTGTAGATATTTTTCCGTATCGTTGGCCTTTTATATCTATCAGCATTTCGTCGTGTTTTAACTGTAAATTGCTTTTGTGCTTTGAATTATTGCGTTCTTGAAGTTATTTACAGGTACAGGGCTTACTTGCACAGAAGGGTATTTCCTTAACTTTAGTCACTTGTACTTTGTTGTTAGAGTTCTGATGGCTGCCAGTTGTTGTCGAAAACATGTCCTACAAGTGTGTGCCTTTTCTCAAGGCCTGACAGACTACGTAATGCATAGGCTACTCACTTTGTAATAAAAATACATGCATATGTGATGTACCCCTAGGTTTCTACCCTAGCTCTCTTAAATCCATGTTCTCTTACGTAGGGAGTTACATTCCTCTCTCCTTTCTACGTTCATCCTTCTGCTCAATAAAGTAGTGAGCCAGCTTTGACAAATTTCAAGGTTCAGGCGCCCAATTCTACTGGTTTCTTAAGGTCCCTCAGTTGATCACAGGACAAAGCTGCCTCCTCCTCTCTTGATTCCACCAAGCTTATAGTGATGTTTGTAGCACAAGAACTGGTTACATCTGGCATCTTTACGCAGATACAATTTTTTTTCTTCCACCAAGTACATCCAAACATCTGGCACATTAATTAAACACAGGTATCGGATCGGTTCTTGGGATCAGCTACCCAAAACCCAGGCATTTGTATCGATATTGGAACTGAAAGTCAGATCAGTGCATCCCTAGTTTGTTGTTGGTGTTGATCAGCTGCGTCAGCCTGCACGGTCTGGTCCTGATGGAACTGTGCACTCCCTGTGCAGGACTCGGGCTCCACACAGACGACAAATCCGGTGCCCATGGACACGGACGGCAAGGGAGGGACAGAGGATGATGAGGAGGCCGAGGAAGCGGTGGATGAAGAGGAGCAGGAAAAGCACCTTGGGGAGATGATGGTGGACCTCCCCTCGAATAACTCTGAGCATGCTCCCAAGGAGGACGGGCCCGGTAAGGGTGGACGTTGCATCATCTGACATTGTGATCGTCCCTCCCTCACGGTCCCTCTGTCCGCTCTCTCCTCATGCTCCTCCTCCCTCTGTCCGCTCTCTCCTCATGCTCCTCCTCCCTCTGTCCCTCTCCCAGCTGTGTGCGAGATGTGCGGCATGGTGGGCACCAAAGACACCTTCTTCTCGAAGACCAAGCGCTTCTGCAGTGTCTCCTGTTCCCGCTCGTACTCCTCCAACTCCAAGAAGGCCTCCATACTGGCACGGCTACAGGTGGGTCTCCCCGTGCCTGCTGTCAATTAGCGCGTGACATCGCAGGGCACCTTTGGTGCGTCACGTAGCCACCAGTGAGTAAAGCTAACATTCAACATTGCAGTCTGTAAATATTACCAATGCAGTTGAACTTGATGTGGTAATTAAACCAGAAGTGCAGGGCTTGCAAATTAGCTCGGACAGGAGAGGAAGTGCTGCTTGTTTTTATGTTTTTTTTTGTTTGTTTTTTTTTGGTCTGGGAGCTCAGATAGTCAGGGAGCAAGAACTTTGCTGAAAGTCTTTTCAGAGGACAAAAAATCCAGGCCAGAACAGGACCCATTTAGCAGTTGGACTCTGGTGAGGCAAAACGTTTCTTTTCTAACATCCGCAGAATAGATTCTGGGCCTGATAGGTGACCAGTCATATGGGTGCTCACAGTGTTACATTATGTATCAGCTGTGGTTCTCCAGCAGGACCGGTTTGTTTCTGGACTAAAATGTAAACGTGGCGTGTGTGCAGGGGAAACCACCCACCAAGAAAGCCAAGGTTCTGCACAAAGCTGCCTGGTCCTCCAAGATCGGAACTCTGCTCTACTCCCAGGGCATCGGCCAGCTGCTGGATGGTACCGTAACTGGGCAAGACGGTGAGCCGGGCCTCTGCCACATTCACCCACCCATGTGGACAAAAATGTGTATTATTACTAGACGAACACACAAACCTTTGGACATTATTCTCTGGACCACGAGTCATAATGGACTTCAAGGGACCTGGCAAAACAGTCCGTTATATCCAGAGTTGCTGTATGCCCAGAACACAACTACAGGACACCATTTACTCATGCCACACCCCAGCAGACACACTTGTGGTATAGATTATTATACTGTACATGTAATAATCCAACTTTACCGGACCAGATGCGTGACTATTAATAATCCCGACTACGTATCTGCGCTGGATATCACCGGCACGCCACGCACCTTGTAGGCGGAGCTGCATGTCTGTTATAGCCGAACAGAACTACAGCTAAAAGCGGCCCTTGGGACCAAATTATTTGTCCGTTATATGCGAGTCCGCTATATCTGATGCTTTTTCTGCATGTTCTTAACGGCGCACGGCCGGGACCAGCGGACCTCGTCCGTTATAGATGATATTCAGTTATAAGCGAGTCCAATCTAGCGGGATTTTACTGTAATGCAAATGTGCCCTCTTGCCTGCAATCTTGCTGAATACCCCCCCCCCCCCCACACACACTTTTTTTTAATGCCCAGCTGTGGCCATGGGCTTCGACTGGGGCACATACCTGAAGGAGAGCGGCTTCCAAGCGGCCCCCGTCACCTGCTTCAGACATGTGAGTCTTTGGTCACATGACCAGCTTCTCATTGGCTCACGGTGCAATAGGACACTGTCTATGGGTCGTCAGTGCTTCCGTTTTGCAAACGTAGCTTTCTATATAAGCGCAATGTAACGGCGAAATCTAAATGGCTTATTTTAAAGCAGCGTTGGGTTTGGTTTAAAGAGTAGAAATGCTATAACTTAACTAGTTATTAGTCTGCGGCTGTTGTAACACAAAGTTGCCCAATGCCATGTTTCCCCCCCCCCCCCCCCGCCCCCAGGTACCGCTATACACTCAGTGGGAAGACATCTCCGTGGGCCTGAAGGTGGAAGTCCTCAACAGCGACGCTGTGCTTCCCAGCAAGGTCTACTGGATCGCTTCCATTATGCGGCTTGCGGGTGAGACGCCGCTCTGCCATCCATCCCATTGATCCACATTCGGGGTCAAAACCTCCACTGCACAAGTCTTTGAGGGGAGGGGCATCACCCCATCCTGCATATTTCAAGTATAAATTGATTTTTTGCATTGAAACTCAATGTAATAACTATTAATCGAAGTGGTTTAATGTGAAATACGAAGTTCAAAAAGTATTTAATTGCTATTGTTATTGCTGATCTTTGTTATTGCTTAATTTGGGAATAACACTGAATTCAACTAGCGACACTTAGCCATGTGCATAACCTTGTGAGCCTGTCCTCCTGGCCCCAGATCAGTGTCAGTCTCCCTCTCCTCCCAGGCTACAAGGCCCTGCTGCGGTACGAGGGCTTCGAGAAGGAAGACAGTCACGACTTCTGGTGCAACCTGGGCACCGTGGACATCCACCCCATTGGCTGGTGTGCCGTCAACGGCAAGCTGCTGGTGCCGCCACTGAGTGAGTGCGGCCGGTGACGGCGTTTAACACGCTGATGATGACATGAAATGAGATCTGAGGAAGAGAGGCTGGAAAAGTAAGTTGGAGATGGAAAGCTGTTAGGCAAGGCTGCCAGTACTGTGAATCACATAGTGTATTGCCTGGGAGCATGTCATGTGATCGCGTCATGTGATCGTGTCATGTGATCACCCAGTTGTCATTGCAGAAGTGATTGACACAGTTGTTGGCGCCCGCCTGACAGCTATAGAGCAGCGTACGAGGCAGCCAGCCAAACGCTCTAACCGGTTTTAAATCGTGGATTCCTTGGTGGAGTCGTGCCTCTCTGGTTCCCCTCTAGTTGCAGATCGCATCCCTAAAACCTGAGCCTTTTCTGTTCTAATTGCACATAATTTATTTGCACGGGATTTATTATCCTTATCTTTGTGTTCTGTATATTTTTTTTTATCTAGTTGCACTACATTGACTTTGTTTGAACTCTGTGTACTGACTTTGTACCCGGTCTGCTTTCACACCACCGGACATTTTTTTTTTTCTGGAACCAGGGACTTTTGTTGTGTTTCCACCACAGGCCTGGTTTTTATTCCTTGGAGACGATCCCGGAACACTTTTTTAGTATCTACTCCTACTCCTGGGGAGGTACTTACAGCCATGGCTTGATTGGTCGACCATAAGTACCGACGCTAACTTGGAAGTTATGTGGAAGTGCGGGAAAAGAGATGTCGTGGAGCAAACTCCTTTAATTCCCCGAAACTGTAGAGGTGCATTCTGGGTAGCATTTAAAGAACAGAATTTCTGAGCAAATGGTTGCTGATTTAGAGCTCAAACATGTGATGGGTACTTAATGTGAGTGTGTTACCGAGGTCCTGCGGGTGTTTCTCGTGTACGCTGAAAGCGCGTGTGATTTGACGTTGGGTTTGTGCCTGACCGCCTCTCTCTCCCTTCCAGCCATACATCAGCGCATCAAAAACTGGAAGATGTACCTGATGAAGAAGCTGGTGGGGGCGCAAACTCTGCCTGTGGACTTCTACATCAAGGTGCCCGCGTGGTCCGCACCACGATCTTTCTTCTCGATCCGGTTTTTGATTCGATCCTAGGTTGGCATCGCCAATACAGGTATTTAGTGCCACCCCAGCCCAACAGGTACATAACAATAACAATTTCTGCTGGGGGGGGGGGGCGGTATGAGAACCATTCAGACTGAAAGAACTGATATGTCATTATCAATCTGTACTTCCCTAGTGGGGGCTGTGTGTGTCCACGGGGGGGGCTCAGGGCACTTCTCGCTCGTTTATCAGTAAGGGGAGAATGCCCTGTGATCAGATCAAATCAAAGTGATGGCAATAAAGAGTAAAATAGTATGAGTCAATAAGCAAGAGTACAAATATTAAAATGAAAAGTAGTATTAAGGTCGTCAGTGAGTGAGTGGGAGGGTGGCCCTCCCAGCGCTGTGCTGGTTGTTTTTCCGCTGACTTCCCCGTTCTCCCACGCAGATGGCGGAGAGCATGAAGTACCCGTTCCGGCAGGGCATGCGGGTGGAGGTGGTGGACCGCAGCCTGGTGAGCCGCACGCGCACCGCCGTGGTGGACGCGGTGATCGGCGGCCGGCTGCGGCTGCTGTACGAGGACGTCAGCCTGGAGGCCGGCGGGGAGGTGCTCCCCGACTTCTGGTGCCACATGTGGAGCCCCCTGCTGCATCCCGTGGGCTGGTCCCGCAAGGTGGGCCACATCATCAAGAGCACTGGTACGGCCCAGTCGCGGGGGTGGAGCAGCGCGGGTTAACGTCCCGCGTGAATGCCGATGACGCATTTCTCTTCCCGTCGCAGACAAGCGCGTTGACATGAGCGGCCACCCCACCTTCCGCAAGATTTACTGCGACAGCGTGCCGCATCTTTTTAAGAAGGTCAGGATCCCCCCCATGCTGTAAAAAAAGCTGCTGCCGTTGCTCTCGACTCGCTGAGTTCATGTTAGGTGTCTGAGTGTGTGTTTGTGTGTGTGTGTTTCAGGTGCGGACGGTCTACATGGAGGGGGGGTTCTTTGAGGAGGGGATGAAACTGGAGGCCATCGACCCTCTGAACCTGGGGAATATCTGTGTGGCCACTGTGCGGAAGGTGAGCTATGCTATTCATACGCACACGGTGCAGTTACACTGCAGTCTCTGCCTACGCACCTCACGTTTACGCTGCTCCGTACTGCGTGGAGGGGCGCACTGCGTGGAGGGGCGCACTCCGGTCCGTCCGCCCTTTTCGCTCATGAAGGGCGTGCTTTGGCCCGCAGGTGCTCCTGGATGGATACCTAATGGTGGGCATCGACGGGGTGGAAATCGGGGACGGATCCGACTGGTTCTGCTACCACGCCTCCTCCCACGCCATCCTGCCCGTGGGCTTCTGTGACAAGCACAACATTCCCCTAACGCTGCCCCCTGGTGCGCCCTCCGAAAAATACATCTCAAGAAGTCAATAATGGATTTAAAAAAAACCTTTATGGACGAAGTCTTTAATCGTTAATTGCCAGTCATTTCGGACGAAAGCCATGATAATCTCCCCTCTGTGTCCCTGGCAGGATACGACAGGGTGACGTTCACGTGGGCTAAATACCTGGAGGAGTCGGGTGCGACTGCCGCACCTGCACGCCTCTTTAACGCGGTGAGAGGGCGCCGTTTATCCCCGCTGTCAACCCCCCCTTCATAGAGACTGCAGTTCACAGGCAGTCCCCCCCCCCCCCCACCCTATCCCACCTGATGGTGCCCCCTCCGCAGGACTGCCTGGGCCACGGCTTCGCCGCGGGAATGAAGCTGGAGGCAGTGGATCTGATGGAGCCACGGCTGATCTGCGTGGCCACCGTGAGGCGCTGTGCCGGCCGCCTCTTGCTGCTGCACTTCGATGGCTGGGAGCCCGAGTTCGACCAATGGGTTGACTGCCAGTCTCCTGACATCTACCCCGTGGGCTGGTGCGAGATCACGGGCTACCAGCTGCAACCGCCCATCGGCTCTGGTAAAGGGCCGCGTGTGTGTGTGTGTGTGTGTGTTGTGTGTGTGTGTACTGTTGTGTAAAACTGTTGTGTGAAACTAAACTACTGTATATCGTTACACTTTGAGAAATACCAGGTAGAAATATGAGTTGTGGATGTGTGGATTAGAATCCAGGCCTATACTCCTCACTAAGAGCGTTACATTACTCACCTGTAATAGTTAATAAAAAACAAATTTTTCTGTGGATTTTTTTTAAGTCACTGGATAAAAGTATCACCTAAGGAAAAACCACCCCCCCTTTTTGCTACTAAATATGGTTTAGTCCGCAGAAGCAGCTGCACCGTGAGCCGCTGCAATCAGTGACCATGTTCCCTCCCTTTTCCGTAACAGGGGAATCCATCCCAGCTGAAGAAGCACCCAAGAAGCACAAACCACTGGGGAAAAAGAGTATGTCTGCTGCCGGCCGCCTCCCGACAGCCCCTCCACCCGCCCGCCTCCCTGTAGCCGCTCCGCCCGCCCGCCTCCCTGTAGCCGCTCCGCCCGCCCGCTTCCCGCTCCAACCGCCCACCTCCCTGTAGCCGCTGAGTATCCGTGTCAGATAACACAAGTGTGGAGAGTCAGGACACATCGCTCCAAAGCACCTCCTCTTGGACATTTCTGGAAGCCAGTTAGAATGGAGGCCCCTCCCATTATCCTGCCCCTCTATTTACCTCCCTATCTGCAACCTAACCTCCCCTCCCTGACTGATGATGTCACCATCCTCTTCCATTTCAGAGAAGAGGCTAGTGAAGAAGAAGCTGGCCAGTCTAATCTCCAAAAACCTGCCCCCACCTCGTACCCGCCCAGCTGCCCCGCCCAGTGACCAACCCAGTGATCTACCCACCGACGTGCCCACTAATCTACCCAGTGAGCTGCCCCTCAAGACTGAGCCAGTTGAAGAGGAAAGTGAGTAACACTTTCCCTGCTTGTTCCTCAAGTTCTGATTCATCCTCAAAGCAGCAGAAATCTGGTGCCCTTCAGGCATGTCTGCTGCTTGTTGGTTGAGGAATGGAACTACTTTTCAGGTCTCAGACACGCTGCTGATTCCTGGTCAAAATATAAGCTTCAATAAGACATTTTCGTTCGAGATTTAGAGATGAGTCCGTAAAAGCAGCAGGTTGTATGATTTCTGTGCAACTTGCAATTACTGTTGCCCTCAAGGAATAGAGTTCCGTGACATAGTGAGTGTAAAATGTGGTCTTTCAGGATGCTGGAGACTCTCTCCTGTTGTTCACCTGCCTGTTTGGCTGCTTCCCAACAGTCATTGCGGTGAAGGTGAAGGAGGAGGAGCTAGAGGCTGAAATCCCCCTCCAGGAGCCCGGGGTCCCAGAAACGTCGCTGGAGGAGGCAAACCAGGAGCCCGGCGAGTGAGCCTCTGTGACCGGATTAAAAGGCTCATCCTGGGCCGACTCACCCATAAAGAGTGGTGGCTCTCTGAGACGTTCTGGATCTCCGTGGCGACCAGGACCCACAATCCAATGCTGGAAGCCAGTAGAGTGGGCGATCAGGATCCTACCTTCTCCTTCCCCTGGTGCAGGATCTGCACTGGGGTCGGTGTTTCCCTAGTGATTTGGTGAAGCGGCACAGGGCTGAACACGCAGAATGTACAGTCACTGAGCCTCAGTGATCAGCAGGAAACTCAGTATGCAGAAAGTGTGCTGAAACGGGGCCTCCCCGGCCCCCGCTGCTGCTCTGAGGGTCAAGCAGATTAATATTTAACGCCATCCTTTATCTCCAAAAACAGATGCTTCACATAAACCGTATTACTGACATTCAGAATCACTACTTTGTCTTAATATGACTGTATATGATTTATTGTATTTATTGTGTCTGCATAAAATGTAAATGCTGCAATTGTTATTTTTTGACTGGAGTCAGCTGTGACAGATGTGATGTATCAGTCTTAATATTGTCTTGGTTCATTTGTCCTTTGATTCAAATCTGAAATTAAAGCAGAATCCTGAATGGAACATGAGTTTGACGTAAAGAACCTGGGCCTTCATGATTAACTGTTTTGAAATGTTTGTACTTTTATGCCACCTAGAGGATAACTGTGGAATTGAATTTGCGTCGCACATTAGCCCCCAGGATTGGGGACTCTGATCCTGCTGCCACTGTGTGGGTGTGGAGTTTAGCTCTTCTCCCTACATCACATGGGTTTCCTTCTTCCTGCAGTCCAAAGACATGCAGTTAAGCCTAAATTGCTCACAAAACGTGAACGTGAACGTGATTGTGCGAGTGCCCTGAAGCGCGGTGGCGTACAGCCGCCAGCGTCCCGCTGCAACAGGAGGTGACATCACTGCCCATCACAACTGTGAGTGCTGGTTAGAAGATTTATTCACAAAGATTAATGAAGAATGAATCAGCCTCTGTATTATATAGATATGCACACTGGTAATATAAACACATTTCAAAGTGTGTACAAAAATCGGAGTTTGCGGAATTAAATAGGTTAGTAATAAAATGCTAATTTTAACCAGTAGTTTTATAGGTGAGATGGTGTTAAATATTGTATAGTTATATTATAAAATTGGTGCCATTATCAGTTTGTTTGTTCTCATAATTTAAGGAGAATTAGCTCCAATTTAATGTTAATTTCAGGTGCCCCCCCCCCATGTTGTCATGGTTTTATTGGTTTGAGCTACACAGGGTTGTTTTTGCTGTATCATGGGGCCATGTGACTCTTTACTGGTTAAGTGGTCTGTAGGCGGGTGGATTTGTGGATGTGTGCAGATGTGGGTTTCTTGGCTTTGGGGGACTTAATGTGTGCAGATTTGGGCTTCTTGGATTTTGGAGTTTTAATGCGCCTGTTTTTTGTGGATTTGACAATTTGCGAGGTTGTGGGAGTTGGGGTAGCGAGTGGTTTCTCCCCAGGACAGCTCTTGAAGATCTGGACATCCTTGACCTTCTTGCCCCGAAGTTGTGGTGGGTGACCGCAGGTGGCTCTTACCTTCAGGTTCACACTCTCGATCCACCTGGGGCAGAGACAAACGGGTCAAGTTACTGCTGGATAAATATAAATGTGGAGTTATTTGGTGGATGGAGATCATTGCAAATGTCCTAATGATTAAAAGGCTTGTAGAGTTTAAGTTACGCATCTCTTTCTATCTGGCCTTCCTGTGTTGGCTGAGAGAGAGAGAGAGCATAAGAGTCCCCTCACTTGCGCAGGGGCAGCAGTGTGCAGTCACACATCAGGGGGTTCCCGCTCAGGTTGATGACCTCCAGGCCTGTGAGGGGACTCAGGCTGGGCAGTGCCTCCAGCTGGTTCCCCTCCAGCAGCAGACTGCGCAGCCCCGAACCCAGGCCGGCCAGAGAATCCTTTGACATCTGTATGGCAAAATCAATCAATATAACGTCAAGTTGTCTGAAATTGGGATGATAAAAACTATGCGCCTCACCTTCTCCAGGCCCATGCCATCGAGATAAAGATGCTTCAGGCTGTCTGCCAATGAGAGGAAGGCTCTGGGTCCCACCCAGCGAACGGGATTCTCGGAGAGGCGGAGCTCGGCCAGGTTAGCCACCTTAGCAAGTGCGTCGCTTGGTACCTCTCTGAGCTGGTTGGAGCTCAGATGGAGGGTGTTGAGGGCGGGGGCGGGCTCAAAAGCTCCAGGTGCAACAGTGCTGATATTATTTCCCGCCAGGTACAGCCCAGTGAGCCTCTTGGTGTCCGCGAGGATTCCCCGCCCCAGGTTAGCTATGGTGTTGTTCTCCAAGTGGAGCACGAGGAGGTTGGGAAGAAGTTGAAAAGCTCCACAGGGGAACTTGGCAAACTTATTCCGCTCAAGGTGCAGGTAGGTGAGCTCAGGGACGCCCTTGAAGGCTTCGGCGCTCAAGACGGAGAGATCGTTCTCTGACAGGTAGAGATACACCAGGCTCCTCATTCCACTGAAGGCACCTTGCACTAGTTCATGGATCTTGCAGCGCTGCAGGTGCAGAGAGACCACCTGGGCCAGGCCGGTGAAGCTCTGGCTGGGGATGTAATGGAAGTGGTTTTCCCGGAGGTCCAGCAGACTGGTGTCTGGAGGGAAACCGCGGGGAACCGTAGTGTGGCCACGGTTCTCACAGGTGGAGTGGTTGGTCTCACCCTGGTCAGACGGGGAAGGGAAAAGAGTCTGTGACTGCTGTGCAAAATCCAGTAGCCGCCTTTTGCCGAACTGCTCCCTCCCACAACCTCTTACAGGTCTCTGTTAGCTTTGTAGCTTCTGAATTCTTCAGGGTTTCTAATGCAATAAAACTCAGACACTGAGCTGTACAATGCAGGTGTTATACTGGTGTTGCCATTTTCCCCTTACATGGATGCCTCTGTTCTGGGATAGCTGAACGCATCTGGGGGGGGCATGAAGTCAGGCCCACTGGTTTGCTTTTTTTAAAAAAACAATGTTATAATTTCGGCCATTTTTAATAAAGTTGTATTGGATTGTTGTTAATTGTATTTTTCTTAATGAAGCTCCTAAAGTTATCCAGCCCCCCCCCCAGTTTATGACCATGATGAATCTGTCAGATGAACAGGCCAATTAAGCATTTTTCAAAAAAAATAAATAAAATAATAATAATAATACTGCTTCTACTCAGTTCTTGGCCTTGAAGTTTTGCCATATTTAAGCTAAAAGCAGCTGTTGGGGGAAATAATACACATATGAAATAACACTTATAGTGGGGAAGAGAGCAAACCACACTTCAGTGGTCAAACCCGTTCAAGGCCATTAATGAGAACTAAGAAGTGAAGAGTTTGCGTCAGAACAAAACTATCCAAACGAAACTCCCCCTATCTTTAGGGATGACGGTGTTTAGCCAGCGGTAGATAGAATTGTCCCAGCAGTTCCACATTTAATACCCCAGCCAGCAAGATGCTTATGTTTGGGACATGTCTTTGAGTCTTATGTTCTAGTTGGCCACCTTCCAACCTGCGCAGTGCGTTCCGAGCTGTCAGCGCGCCCCCCCCTTACCTCGCAGACGCAGTTGGCGGGACACTGGACCTTGTAGCGGGGCTGGGGTGTGGTGAGGAGGGCGGAGCTGTTCATCTCCTCCATCTCCGCTTTCAGCATGGCCTCCTGGCTCTGGCATCGTAGGTCGGGGGGATGTATGGCTCCCAGATTCTCTCCGGAGAGGTAAGGGGGCCCGGCGCAGGCCCCCAGCAGCCGGACCCGGCCCCGAATGCTCCACTCCATCAGCGGCCGCAGGTAGCAGCTGCAGTAAACCGGGTTGCCGGTTAGGTTGAGTCGTGACAAGGACTCTGGGCCGAGGAGTGGGTGCAGGATACGCAGCTGGTTGTGGCTGAGGTCCAGATGGGCCAGCCGGGGCGCCGAGGTCAGCGCCATCTGCGAGAAGTCCTGCAGGGACATGTGGTCCAGCAAGAGGTGTGCGAGCTTGGGCATGACCACAGTTTCCTCACCCAGGTAGGTCATGGGGTTGTGACTGAGCTCCAGACGGGTCAGCTCAGGCAGTCTGCAAGGAGAAAAGTCTGGTGAGGAGGATCAGACACAAGGAGGCTGGAGGGCGCAGTGAAAATCCATAAGAACACAGAATCAGTCTTCTGGACTTAATAATCATCACTTTATTAATCCCTGTGGGGAAATTGTCTTTACGCCTCCCTCAACTTGCTCTTTGTAAGCAAGCTGTCCGCCAAGGGCAGCCACCAGGGAGCCTTGCTCAAAAACCTGCAGACGTGCTGAGGCTGGGTTTGAACCGGCAACCTTGTGATTACAAGCACCCAGGCTTAGCCCAATGAGCCACACGCTGCCCCATTGACTTGACTTCAACCACCTACATGGAAAATTCTTCCAGCTAAGCACTCCAGCTGTTCTGCAGTCCCAGCCACCCTGCGACCATCTACAGCAGGGGTAGCCAATCTTATCCGCAAAGGGCCGCTGTGTATGCGGGTTTTCACTGCAACTCCCTAATTAGATTACTAATTAGGACTGATTGGCTGAGAGTCCTCACACCTGGGTTTGAACAGCTGACCTACAGGTTATCCCAAAAACCTGCATACACACCGGCCCTTTGCGGATAAGACTGGCCACCCCTGATCTACTGGATAAGTGGTTGCAAGGTGGACAGATGTGTCCATTCTGAACACCAGAATACATTTCTGATACCTCTTGGCTAGGCCTTCAGATTCCACAGGAACACAGTGTACTGCAGCACAGCATTCACAATAACCGCATACCCAAGCAGCCGGAGCGCAGCCCCCAGCGGGGGGCGCTGTACCTGGTCATGGGCGACGTCGGGAAGAACTGCAGCTCGTTGTGGTCCAGGCTGAGGCGGAGGAGAGTGAAGAGGCCGGCGAAGGCCTCCACAGCCAGGTTATTCAGCGAGTTGTGGCTGAGACGCAGCCACTTGATGGCCTGCAGGCCCTGGAAGGCCATGTTGGGCAGGTAGACCAGCCGGTTCTGGGCGAGTGACAGCAGACTGACGGAGCTCAGCTGGGAAAAAGCCCCTGGCTGGATTTCCTCCACCAGGTTATGGTCGAGGAGGAGCTGCTTCAGCGACGAGAGCCCATCAAATGACTCCTGTCCGACAGAACAATGAAACATTCGTCTCAGTCTCAGTGTTGACTGCAGAGGGAATCCAATTATTCACAGTGGAATTCAATATATCGTACCCTACAAACACTACACACAAAGCGCACAGAAACGGGGGGTGGAACTAACGGGTAAGAATGTATAACAATACAAATTCCAGAGTTTAAAAACATATCATGAAGATACATGCCTAATCATTTAAATGTAATTAAATAAAATTACCCACAATCCTGACCAGATTGAATGGATGGATGGATAAAACCAAAGTAAATAAAACAGAAAAAACAATCCCACTTTCGTTGAAGCTTTTATCAGAAGTGGCTTTCAGTTTTTGCTCATTTCTATGGCTGGAAAATTACTTAAACAATTCAGCTGAAATGCGTGCCTGCAAGTTATGAGTCCATATCATTAATGGATGGGCTCCCAACTTTGATATACTCATGCATCCATACCTTTCGATAATTATATTAATTATTCATTATAATAATTTATCACGTTAAAAAATGTTATGACTAAGGAGAAACTCGCCTTAATCTCTGAATTCTGCATGCATGGGAGGGGCCAACGCTTCTGAATAATAATATATTTTAATCTGTGTTGACCGCGTGTCTCCCCAGAAAAGCAGAGCAGCCGCCGTACCTGGTATAGAATGGCTATTTTGTTACTGGCCAGGTTGAGGTGGACCAGGCGCCCCAGGCCCCGGAACGCCCCCACGCGCACCCTCTGAATGCCGCACCGCAGCAGGGACAGGTGGGTCAGGTAGGGCGTGTGCTGAAACGCCCCTGTGGGCAGCTCCTGGATGGTGTTCCCCTTCAGGTCCAGCTTCAGAGTGATCTGAGGCGAAGGAATGGCACGCGGAAGTGGGAGATGGTGAGAACAGTGGATGGCCAGAAAAAGTAAGTGACGGAATGTTTTGGAGCGAGTATGGAAAAGGGGAAGTTTTACACTATACTTAAAGGCGGACTTGCTGATTGTGGTCCCTAGGTTAGCTCATGCTGCCACCCCTCACCTCGTTGATAGCGGGCGGAACCTGTGTCAGATTTTTGTTGGCACAGGTCACGGTGAGCTGGATGCTGTCACACACACACACCCTGGGGCATCTGCTGGGCCGCACAGCGGTAACGCAAAGGAGCCGCAAGAGCGCCACTGCAGCCCAAGACAAAACGGCGCGCTGCATGGGACACGCCTGCGCCATCTAGGAAGAAATTAATTCATTACATTAAACGACATAGAAGGTGGTGACACCACGGGGTCATTTAGGCATGATATCTATATTTAACGATATTTTTTCTTCTCGGCTGGTTCCCACGTATTCACTCGCTAAATTTCCAGACAAGTAAAATGCTGCGCTTATCTTCAGAGTCGTCGCACATTTGTATTTCAAACACGCGCTGTATAAAAACATAAATGGATAACGATTTCCAATTTCGAAACTTTTGAGACTATTGGTTATTTTGTCGACTTACCTTCGTGAGTTTGAAAGGAAAAAAGCCGTTTTCTTCGTATTACAATTTACATATACATTAGCCTTTATAGGCCTACCTCTTCAGTAAGAGAGTAAAAGTTATAAAATACCAAAACTATTCCACAATAGGCTATACGTGCACATCTGCTCCGACCATTTCCTTTGTAGATTTACTTAAAAACAGACCAACGCGAGGAAAGCGGGCACATTTAGGTCAATTTAGCTGCAGTCCAGTCTTAAGTAACGCCGTCTTTCGGAAAGTGACACGTCTTCGACACATTTCTGAACCTCTCACTTTGTCCAACAGAGTTTCAAGACGACTTTGTGGCAACTCAAAAATGGAGTTCCAGTTTACACTACTCATTTTGCATTTCTGAAACAAATATTAGGAACAAATAAAATATTGCTGCGATTATTTGGTTTTGCGGGTGTAACCTACTCTCGGTTCTGTGGCCTCTATTCTGCTTGGGGCTGAATTTAACCACCCTCGACCAATATAAACTGTTAGAACATTACTGGATGGAATAACAGCGGAAAATAATCTTAATTACACTAGATTAGACTGACAGACGCCTGTTTAGTAAAAAAAATCCCATGTTTATAGGCTAATTTTATAAATAATATAGGACCAATAGCATTATTCGGCGCTCTGGACCCTGTAGGTACTACTTCCACCAGCAACACATAAAGTCGACGTTAAGTGAAATTATGCAGATAAGAGTCGTGAATGCAAAACAGTTTTCTAGTTTATGTTGCTTCTGATACTGGGGATACTGGGTGAGCTGAATGTTATCCGATAGGGAGATGTAACGCAGAAGAACGCTACGGCTGCCCAAGATGAAGCGAAATTAATTGATTATACAGTATTATCTCAAGATGGTAAAATCACAAGGTCATATAGCGCTGCAATCGACGAAACTACTCCCTAACTTTTATTTGGCGTCAGATACTGTTTCGTTTGGATGCAAAGTCCGCGAAGCGATTCACCAATTAACGCGTCTGCGCACATTTCAGCACGATTTTAAATCGATTTGCTATAGTTTGTGTTTGGTTATATGTATTATGATTTAGAACTGATCATTCCCCTCGTAATCCCGAGTCAATGTATGAACCCCAAGGTGAGAATACTGTATTGTTTCTAATCTCAGAGGTGCCGAGGAGATCGGGACAAACTTCCTCGTTACTCCTCTATGTCAGACCAATATAATCCTCATAATCAGACCTCCGTATGGCAAAGGGACGCCCCTTTTGGGAGGTGGATTGTCATGAAATTGGGGGAAAAAATCATCTCATCCTCCAAATGATGGGCAAACACACATTAGTGTGAGTGACAGCAAGTCGAAACAGAAAATGAGTGGAGAGGAGAACTAAATATGAGTGTGATAAGCCATACTAAGTATGATCCTAGCAAAAGTTGGTCAATGGGCAACCTTATACCAATCTATAATGTGGCTAAACGCCCTTTGTAATTTTGGTATTAAAGCAAAATCTATATTTGACAGAACATGCCTCCTTCAAACCAGTACAACTTAGCAGGACAAGAGTTAAATGTCTGTTTTTAGAAAAGTATAATAGAACATACATCACTGAAATTATACAGCAGACCGGTATGAAAAAACTGAGCACTGAGCCTGATTACATTTCCCTTCCTACGCGCAACCAGGGCCGTGCTATAACCTTAGACAGCAGGGTAAAGGAATGACCTGTTCCTGTACAGAACGACCAAGATCCTTCCTCAAAAGGTCAAAGATATCAGTACTAAAAGACACGCTGTGACATGTATGCTTTTAAACAGTGCAGTGCAAACGACGGAAACAACATCCATTAGAAAAAGGCACTGATGCGTAGAAGCTTCCCAGCTGGGTCCGGTCACCATTTACACCCCTATAGATCACAGTCCCGTGCTGGAGAGCTGAATCTACCTGTGCTGACATACATGGTCCCTTCGCCATACTTATTACTTTAGACTATTTATTTATGAAAAAGGAGAGAGTGTCCAAAAACATAGGCAGCACAGTAATAAAACCCTTCTGATGTCGATATGCAGCCTTCAGTTCTGCTGGAGTTGAACGCGGAAGCGTCCGTGTGTGGCCCAGTCATACAGCAGCGCAGCAAGGCAGTGTGTGTCTGTCTGTGGGTGTGAGAGAGAGTCTGTGTGTCCTGAGTGGAGGATAGTACAGGCTGCTTCAGAGCCTTGGTCCAGTACTGCCCAGGATGTAGCACTTTGGAGGTCCTGGGCCGTGGGGTCGCTCTCAGCAATCCAGTCTGATCCTTCTTTCCAAGGTGGTCTTGAGGTTGTTCCAAGCGCTGGCACAGGATTCAAAGGCTTGGCTTTGCCTAGAGCACAAGCAGGAACAGACACGCACACACATTACCATACAGCAGCTAACAAGGGACTATCAGGGTATGCACAAAAACAACCAGTTTAAAGCAATATAACAAAAAATATTTGTTTTCATTCATTATATTAACATTTAAGTAATTTCTAGATGCTATTATCTAAAATGGCACAAACCCTATTAAGATTTCTTCAAAAAACAACTATTATTCGAACAATGCAGTATCTTAGAATTAGAATTTTTTTTTTTATCATTGTTATAAAACCTCTATTTTGTATTTCTTTAGCTAGGGCACAGAGACCAAGGGAAGACCCACACTTACCGGGACACAAGAGCGTCCAGCGTGCTGAGGTGGTCCCTTGGGAAGTAGACCTGCCGCACCACGTGCTCCAAGACCAGCAGGTGACCTGGCACCACCGAAAGGGTCTTTGCATTGTCCTCGCTCTGGAAAAAGGAGCGTGACAGTGAGAAAAGGGACAAGGAAGCATTAGTAAAGCCTGTATTTGCGTTATATGGGGGACTGATATATTACTGAAGAATCACAGCGACGGATGTGGGCTTACTGGTCAGTAAGGCTGACTTGTTTAATTTGCGTTTACCTTGAGCAGCGCCAACATCGTCATCAGACTGGAGATGAAGTCGTAGGTCTGGAAGGACGGACAGGAGAAGGCCTTCTTCAGCAATGCGTCTGTATGGGAGATGAAGGGAGACAGACTGATCAATATGGAGGGAGTAAGCTACTTTAAAATTATACCATCTAGTATTAAAATAGTAAGACCGACACTATTTGTAATATGACAACAGACAAGATAAGTCAGAAGCACCCAGTTTATTGCTCTGTGTTCATCTGTATTACCATGTAGAAGAGAAACATTGTACATCAAACAAGTTCCTCACCAGTGCTCTCCAGCACAGCTCTCCTGACCTGGAGATCTTCTCCATACACAGATGAGATCTTCAGGAACATCGCCGCTGTCTTGCCAGCGTCTGACACGTCGACCTGGTCAGGAGGGGAGGGCTGTCAAATCTTCAGGTTCGTCTGGCCTGGGAAGGCCCAGACGTCCGGCTGCCTCCCTGCTCCACTTAAATGGTGCATGTAGGAGTTCCGCGTCGTCCGTCTGCTTACCTGTTGCTCGATAAGCAGGTTCCTCTTGGTTCCGAGGCTGAGTAGTTTGCCGGGGGAGGGGGCACTGAGGAAGGAGTCAATGTCCACAGGTGTTGAGGACTCGTCAGGTGTGGACACCTAAGAAAATGAAGAAAAAGATGACGGAGGGTACCAGAAATTTACTTTAGAACATAATTTTCCTCAGAGAACCACATTAAACTGTTATAGAGTGTTTCAGCTGCTAAATCTTTGATTTAAAAAAAAAAAAAAAACAGAAATTCAGCCTGACTCTGGATTTGTGGTCTGGTTTGAAGCTCCCTTCTCCCTTCTGGTTTGACTCTCCCTCCACGTCTCCTTACCCCATTTTCTGTTACTGCATCTGGTTCTTCGACCTCCTCATCCTGAAGCTCAGAATCTTCGTCGTCCTCCTCTTCTTCACGATCAGCGTCCTCTTCATCATCCTCCAGCTCTCCCTCATCATCACTGTGGATGGAGGACACATGGAATATATCACAACAACTAGGATCCTCCCAGAGATAAATGGAGGTACTGCTATCAGATTATTTGCTCACGCACAACCAACAGGTCGCACTGAAGGTCAGGACCGCTCCCATACCTGAGTGAGCACAAGGTGTTGCCCATGTTCATGGCGTCCATGGTGTCCTTCAGAGCTTCACAGCCATCCTCACCCAGACAATTACCTGAGCACGAGACAGACATAAGTGCACACACACATAACTGAGATGACATCACCTCATTAGATGACTTTGGGTGGTCAGTTGGTGTGTGTCTCTATATGAATACCATTGAGGTCCAGCTTCTCCAGCTGGCTTTTGTCCTTAACAGCATCAGCCACCAGCAGAGCTGCTTCCTCCGTTATCTCACCGAATGAGAGATTGAGCTCCTGCAGTTGGAGACGAAGTCAATGCAGTGAGATAAAGCAGCAGGTTCTCTCAGACACGGCCTGAGTGCCCAGGAATGGATGAGTCACCCAAACATGTATAGGTGACGGTACCTTTAGGATGGGCAACCCTTCTCTCAGGGCCTCAGCTATGGCCAGAGCACCTTGGGAGCGCACCAAGCAGTCGCCGAAATTGATCACCTGGACATTGCGCAGGTGCTTCAGGGCCTGAGGGGGACAGGATACGGGGCAAATGTAAGTTTAAGCCCCTACCAGTTACGTCACCCAGACCCAGAGATGCTCCGTTGTGGGAAGAACACTAGTATAAACAGGCTGAACAGCCGCGGGTTCATTCTGCATTCCACTGTCTCGCTACCTTTGCCATGGCGATGGCGCCTTTCTTGGTGAACGTGTTGTCGTTGAAGTTTAGTACACGCAGCTGGGGGTTGAGCCACATGGCCCCCGCCAGAGCCCTCACCCCCGGATGGTTGATGCCGTTCTGGGGCATGTGCACCTCCTCCAGGCTACCCAGCACCTGCCAGACAGAAAAAAAAGAGCTTCTAATTGATGATAAACAGCCAAGGAAAAGCCAGCTCTCACACCAGTGGACTAGCCTGCCCAATGTCGTCATGGTAACGCTCCATGCACCCAGCCTCTTGTTCTGTGCATGAGATCTGTAAGCTATATATACCATAACAGATGAACATCTTATACAGAATTTAAATAACTTACTCTAGATTATAGTTCTTCTACAAGGAGCTGGACCTTCTCTGCTGATACTCGCAGATCAGTAACCTAGCAGCAAGCACCTGTTGTCATAGCAACGGGAGGATGAGTATGTCCGAGCCGGAGTACCTGGAATGCTTGTGCGAGCGCTGTGGCCCCTTCATTTTCCAGCCGGTTCCGCCCAGCGACAAACACCTTGAGCCGGAGGGGCGTGCCCAGCAACGCAGACTGTGTGTGGCAGTCCATCAATGCGGCAGCGAGGATCTGCACACAACATCCAGGTTCACTTTTCTACAGCTTGGGTTTTATGTGAATTCTGCTAATGAAAACCAGCAACAAATAAATGTCTTTTATAGACGCTTAACCTTGCCGCCCCCGACACCCATGCCGCAGTTGTTCAACCGCAGTTCCCGGAGGCTGTGGCAGGAGGCGCTCTTGAGCAGTGCCTCGATCCCCCTCACGCCATCGGGCCCGAAGGCGTTGTCACTCAGGTCTAGCTCAGCCAGCCGTGCCCCTGCTCTTATCAGTCCATTGCCCAAAGAGGTCTGGAAATGAGTGAGGGGAAGATAGGACTCAGCACAGCACAGCTATCACATCAGACAGGAAGGTTAACAAATTGCAACCTTACTCTAACCTTAACAACGTACTCTAAATGAACAATGTAAAGCCTGATACCCAAGTCAGACATGGAGACAAGCTACGTAGTTTAATGCGTATCAGGCTAAATGTTATTCTAATAGTCCACTTATAATGTCAAATAATGCCGATAATTAGCAAAATATTGTTAATTCTCACCTTCATCTCCTTTAACCACAGAACTGAGTGATAATAACCCCAGGGGGGGAAAAAAACACGGGAAAAACACAGACAGTCCAGAGGGGTGAAGCAGAGGACACTTACCAAAGCTGGAGGGATCTCAGATCGCAGACGGCCAGTGAACATGTCACTCCAGTAGCAGAACTGCGAAGAACGAAACAACAGCCAGGTGTACAGGTGTCTATGCACACTTACTAGCACTGCACGATATCACACTGCGATTATATCGCGCATGTGCAGTAATCACCAGGACTTTAGATGATGTGTGCAGAAATTCGTCCGGACGCTGGCTTTTCAGTACTATACCTACATTTAGTAACAACCATAATTCCACAGGCAGTTTAGTAGTACTCATAAAATATCAATGAGAAGCATATTGTGACATCCAAAAGTTATCTGTATAAATTGAGTTTATTCTTCTGCTTAATAAATCTGTCAGACTGCAAAAAGTACTGCCACACCACTGATGTCTTAACTTGTTTTTCCATTGTGGAAGAAAAATCAAACATTAATCAATATTATGCAAATCATATACTAATTCAATGAGTAATTACTAATGAAACCTATGTTACCATTTATGTTGTAACTTAATTGTAATGATATATGACTGTATAATTATTACATTATTACTACACTGCTGAACAGTGAATATTAGCTTGCACTTAGAAAAACTAGGCTTTCATGCATATAAGCGGAACTAAAGTATTTTGATATGATAGCTCATTCTGCAAGAGGACCGGATCAAGGTACAGACCTGATCCGAGAAATAAGGCTCCTGCAATATAAGGAAGGCATGAATGTTGAGAGGGTGTTAAGGATACGAGTAAGGAGCAAAAGGAGTATATGGGGAAGTAAAATGAATAGCTGAAGAACTCAACTTGTTCTGAAGAGGATAATAACCACAAGGGTAATCATGAAAAGGTCGACCCTACCTTGACCTGATAATAGGCCTCATTATCAGTAGTAACTGGTGAACACATATCCGACCTCTCCTCAGCTGACTATAAGCTGTCGCAATTCTTTGGCTATAAAAAAATGTAAGCACCTGTTGTTGGGGGAACAGATCACAAGACCCATGAAAGACTGCCGAGTGCCTGTTCCCCAAATATTTGGAAAAGGAAATAAAGTTTTGTCAGACTATTAAACTAATCGACTTCTGCCAAATTCCTTTCACACCATAGCATCTCCTCTTTTAAAAGATGTCGTGGTTGCTGATCTGCCCCTTTCTTCATTGCCACCTCAGTGCTTATCGCTTCCATGATTTACCAAAACAGTATGTGATGTGCTCTGCTAACCTAATTTAATAAGCATAAGGATATGCCGAATTTATACAGATGACTAGCTTTTGGGCGCCACGATACGCATCTCAAAGATTTTAAATATTTTAAATTGCGACCTGCCCATTTCAGTTAATATTCCAGACAGTCAATGTTTCATTTGATGAAGAACTTTAATATTACAAACACAGATTTTAAAATAATGAACAGGGTAATATTACAGTAATGGAGAGTATTACATAGCTAAAACCATGACAATATTAAAACCAAAGGAACACCACAAAGAACAGCTTCTCCACTATCATAGAGGCTTCAACCCTCCGCTCAAACTAAACTAAGCAGGAAGTCACCAAGTGCTACTGGCATTTCCTCCATGAGAAGTGAAGACTACTCAACATTTGTCATATTTCGCTCCAAATTTGCTCCCCAAGTCCCTACGCAGCACAAACACATCTTATGATGCTTTTAAAGAATGTGTGAACAAAGAGTCAGTTTTACAGTTTTTATGTTGCCATGTGCTATTAGCAAGGCTCAAGGCTTATTTATTTTTACCCAGGGACAAATGAGAAACAAATGCACAAAGCCAGCAGCACTGCAACACTGGACCTCTGGCCTGATGGGTTTTTACCTGCAGCTGGCTCTTGCTCTCCAGTGCCCTGGCGATGGCCTTTGCGGCCTCCACACCCACTGTGTTCCCCTCCAGCCGCAAGGCCTGCAGCTCTGGGAAAGCCTCGATTTCTCGCACCAGCTCCTCCACTATGCGAGAACCAGAAAATCAACTCTAACACCTGCCTGTGCCCCAGCATGCTGCACACCAGAGCCAAGGATGAGAGGAGCTGAGCCATTAGTGATCCACACCACAGCTCTGCAGGACATTAAAGATGACGATTCCGGACCAGTAGGCAGGCAGCTCTTCCGCCGCTCGTGTTCACACTGAATCCGTTACTACAAACGCCTTATTCTCACCAGACTGGGCGCTGTCCAGCTTCAGTCCTCGGCCCTTGAAACTCAGCTCTCCATCCCCCACCTGGGTCTTGGCCAGAGACTCGGCCAGCTGAGCGATGTCGATTGAAGCCATCCGGTTACCTACGCAACAGACACCACACCACATGGTAAGACAACAACATCCGTGCAGACATTTAAAATCACAGCACATAAACTTAATTGAATCTTATAAAATGCATGTAACAACAGCAGCCTTAGTAATAATTTCACAGCAAGCAACTGCCCTCCCATTCAGAACTTTCATGTGCCGTATGCTGTCTGGGATGGATAGGTTGGAAGATGAGATTTCAGATTATCGATCCTTACGTTTCACGTCACACATTAAGGGTTGTGAACCCTACTCCCAGTCAAAAAACGTAATAAAATAAAAAGCTGAAGATCACAAAGCCCTATACCTATATGCAACAAGGCTGCCGGTGTACCTGCTACGCGATAGTGAAACCAGGAACCACATCATTGCGACATCAAATCAGGCAAAAGTTTGCCAACTATTTTCAGAAAAACGACTAAGTTTTATACGCGACAAAATAAAGACTACTGAACGAACTACTTTGTAGAGATTAAGTAATAGCATCCGATAACTAACTAGGAAGGCGAAGTTCCGGTACACACTGCTAATTCATCCAGCCGCGGGCGCATTCTTACCGCCAGTTGAATGCCTAAATAAATGACCGAGTTCAACAACTATAAAATTACATATTATCAATCAGAGTTTAAATTTCGAAAAGTAATAAACAAATATCATCACCCGAATAAAAAAGTGTCTTTAAAAAAGTTAACGAACATCAGCGACGCGGCCTTACCGCGCGCTCATCGTCCCACGAGCTGCGCGGTTGGTGCCGGTGCCGGTGCCGTGGACCGGTATCCTAACTCCGACCTACTCATCTACACAATCACCTGGCTGCCAGCGGACCAAAATCTGACAAGCATACCGAAAATGGGATAAATAAATTTAAACTACCTTAAGATGCTGTGTAAAGACTCGGCTTTTCCTTGTCCGTCACACCACCTCCCGCTCTGCTGTCACTATGTGACGTCTGAGCTGTTTGAAGTCCGTAGCAACAAAGCAGAAGTGCTCACGGGAAGTGTAGTCACAACCTCTTTGATAACGTGAAAGCTAAGACTGTTAAAGCTGGAAATGGATTCCTTGCTTATTTATATCTTAAGCATTATATTCCACACTATAGAATGTTCTTAGGCAAATGGTTGTGCCAAAGCATCCCCTTGTCCTTTTGAAGAATCTTTATGCCAAAAAGAAGCTACTGTCAGGACAGAATATGGATAAAATGTGGGACTCCAGATCAATACTGGCTTCCCTGTGGCACTCTATGCATGCATCACCGCTTGCGCCTCCGATCCGAGGCAAAATAAAATTGGCTAACAAGTCAGCGCCCCTTGGAAAGTTGTCTAAACGAGTTAGACAAGGGTGCGCACTATAATCATGCCCAAACAGCTTGTATAATGTATAATGAGTGAAACTGGACTGGATGAAGGTGTCTGTGAACTAAACGTTGGAAAAAACATCATCAGCTTTGATATTAAAATGACATCACAAAATTAAGATCACAAGACACTCATGAGGTAAGTTAAAATGCAGAGTAAACCAAAGGTTATAAGCAGGAGAACTGCAGCAAACTTTGGCGCTGATTACTAAGACATAGAGGTTATAGAGCTTTTACCTCCATGGAACAATCAGCAGCAACAAAGCATCAGGAAATACATCCCAGACTGGAACTGGCAGAGCTACAATGAAGGGCCTACAAAACATCTTCAAAAGTAATTTTATATTAATTAAGCACAAATATAAGAATTGGTTAGGATATGCTATTTTCCGTGGCCCTTTGTGGACGTGAAAACTGGACTATGAAGAAACTGGACTGGAAAAATATTGATGCTGTCCAAGTTTTTCGCTGGCAAAGCCTTGTATTCTTGATTAAATCAAGCCTGAACTCTCACTTGAAGTGCAAATGACCAGATCAAAGCGGTTTTATTCTGGGCATATTGAGAATAACCAGTTAATTGGAAAAGGCTGCAATGCTCAGAAAGGCGGAAGAGGAAGCTGACAGTCGGTACCATGGTGGATGGATTCAAGGCATCCTAGAAAAATTCTATCTATACAGTCTCCACAATCCGGACTCTGATTACATGTCGTTCTAACAACAACAACAATAATAAATAAATAATAATAATATTTGTACTGCATCGTCTCCAGCTTTTACCTATAAATTCCTCACGTGACTCTTTATTTTATTTTATTCTGATGCGAGACTCTCTTGATGAACGCGTCCGTGGTTTACGTTACACGTTAAAATTAAATACTACCAAACACAGCGCTACAACTGTTGCAGCGCTCTATCTGCAACATCGTCAACTCGTCCGGCTTTTGGACCCGGGTGCCGGAGGGAGTCGGAATAAACTTGAGCGCAACTGAGCTAAAAGGAATGGAAAGTAAAAACTCTCACATGTTCCGTGTGGAGAGTGGCCCCGGGGGCCTTGTGGGATGAGGTTGCCGTGGCTCAGGCATCAAAGCAAGCCGCAGAACCGATACACTGCGCCGTGATGTTTCATCACTAGGAACTCCGAAAGCAGAGAGATCGCTATCGTATGCGCCGACTGGAGGTGAGCGCCCAGGTACCTGGCTAGCTAAGCCTTCGTACAGCGCGAAGGGCGGAAAGCCAGCAGCGGCCAGTCGCCCTTTAAGTCACCGGTTTGGGGACCGACGAGGTGCAAGGCGGAGGTGTCACCGGAGGCTGCGACTGAATGGTGCATGTATCGGGCTGTGTCCGTGTCACTAGTCTGGCTTTATATCCGCTTGATATCGATGTAAAATGCTAACTGGCTAAGTAACGTAGAGTTAGGAAAAAATGCCCCACAGATGTCGAGGAATGCGGCCAGTGGCGTATTTATCGCGCCGGCATCAGTCCAAAGATAGCCAGATTCACTCATTTGAGTGGTTTAATAGTTGCCCTGGATGTCTGTCAGACACTGGCGTGTTTACACTCACAAAGTTGGCATTTTGCATGGCAGCTAGGTAGCTAACTGCGGCTAGCTACGCGATGAAGTCTCACCCCGGCGCTTGTTAAGATTCTGCGTGTACATGTCGATCAGGTGTGAAGTGTGAGCCGCCGCCGCCTGGTCGTTTCCTGCGGTGCACGTCTGAGGATGAGACCCGCACGGCGGGCGAATCGCCGGCTTCGCGACTGTTACCGGAGCCGCCCTCGCCGGTGTGCTTTTCATGCGACCTCGGGGATGGGCGGAGTGCTCATGGTTATAGGCCCCCTCAAGACCGTTTCTAAGTTTTTCACTTTGAAATGTTTAATGTAGCAGTTAAGGTGCATATTATCCTATTTTAAAATTAATTGCATAGACACTATGACGACTAAAATCAGGATTTTAATCCTGATAAGGCTTGGTCACTGGCTAGCAGTAGTTCGAAAGCAATATAAAAACTAGGAAACCGTGTAATTTTCCATATTAGTAGATATCGTGTGTTTGTTTTAGTTTTACTCCTTATAACTAAATTAATGCAGATATTCGTATTTAAGAAATGCACTGTACCATGTAACCCGACCGTTCAGTTGGTTATGATACACACGTAGGGTCTGGAGTATGCAGAATAAGAATGTTAGCTAGGACGTAATAACCGTCATATGCTTTCTTACCTACCTGTTTTGTCAGTTGGTAGTTTTTACCCATGTAAAAAGCGGTATATTTAGAGAAACTATTTTCAAAGATACAAAACACACCAATGTTCGCGTTTTAACTCTTGCGGACATAGACCGCTTATTTTGTGATGGGCACTGCTGTTATTAATTTTGATAAAATATTTTTAGAGATTAAAGCTCAAATATTTAGTAAAATGTTCTACTTCGAATTGATTCGTGACTTTGGGCATCTTAAGTGGCCCGTATTGAGCACTGGCACCTGCTGATACGTTTGCAGTGGCATCACACCTATGCCAGTGACTAATATTTAGTTTTATGTGAAACCTTAAGAAACGCATTAACATGTGAAATGTACATTGTTGTTCAGCGCATCTGTTCTGCGGTTATATTTTAAGAAAAGTACAGGGTAGTTTGCATCCAGATGCAAATGTTGATCCTAACTACCCTCTTGAAGCTCTTCATCTGAGTGTTGTTCATAAGCTGAGCAGGAGGCGAGGACTTAGATTTGGCAGTCGAAGTTTGCAGGTTCTTAGCATGGAGGGGACTCGCTCTTGTACCCATGAATGGGGAGTTTAGCCTAAAATGCTCCTGCGGAAATCTAAAGTGGGTAGAGACTAAAACTGTAATCTGTGGAAGCTGCTCTTGATGCATAAGCATTTGTCTCTCTTTAGTCTTGATGTCTAGCAGTCGAGATTGTTCTGCTGCCATTCTGTGGTACAGCTGCCTTTACCCAACAGCATTTCTCTCACTCTTCTTTCAGCCATGGATTTGGAGCGACAGAAGCGAAGGGAGGAAATCCAGAAAGCGCTGGGATTCATTCAGTGAGCCAACGCGTGCAGTCTTCCTCCGCTTTGAGATTCCGTTGTTTCGGGCTGTTTCAGTGCACTTTCTGTACCTTTAGCCAAACACCGTTAGTGATTTTTACAACAGGAAATAACTCTCTCTGCCCTTTTGGAGTCTGTTTATTGCTAGATTAAGATTCAAGTTTTAATCAAATGGTTTTACCTTGTCTTACCTTAAGTGACATCGTGCCACATCCACAGTAGCCTTTGATGTCAAGCTGCTCTTCTCACCATGAATTATCCTTCTCGTCACCTTTCGTGTGTCCTGTATTTTCCCAGGTCATCCTTGCCGTACCCTGAACCAGAAGGTTATGAGGTACGTTTCCCAAGTGCTGTTTTCGCCTGCGTCTCTCTGTATCTCCTGTGATACTCGCCCCTTGGCTAAAAGTGCTTTAGTACTCATTGTTAAATAATTCAGGTATTTAAGCAAGATAAAATCTAATGATTTTACACCACTAACAGTTCAGGGAAGTTGTAAAAACTTTTGTATTTCCCCAGTTTTTTTGTCGCCTTCCACTTTAAATATGTTTCTTCATCTTTATCTATTTCTACTCCCTTTCCTCCCCTTTCTACTCACTTATCTCTTTCTCTTCTGTCTTTTTTTTTTTCTCCGATGTCTCACTCCCATCCCTTTCTCTCTCTCTCTCTCCCCATCTCACCCTAACCCCCTCCTCTCTCCTCCTACAGGCGTTTCTGACCCAGCTGGTGTGTAACCTCCTGGATGAGGGCAACACAGTTTTCCGTGAGGGGGACTGGAGGCAGGCGACGGTGCAGTACAGCGAAGGTGTGAACGTGGCACGCTACGCCCAGGCGGAGGCCCTGCTGATCCCTGCGGCCTTGCTGGAGAGCCTCTACGTCAACAGGGCCGCGGCGTATTACAGTCTGGTGGGTTCCCAGTTTGGAACAAGTTTGATGATCAGTCACTGAAACACAGCATGTGTTTGTGCTCTATCAAGCATCTTCGCTGACACACAGTGCTACTTAGCATTCGGTGTAAGATGATTTGTTTTTGTAGCCGTGAATGTAATTGTGATTTAGTTACTGCAAAACTAAAGTGCTTTTTCATGTGCTGTTTGTTCTGCTTATTTCTTATGTTATTTATTGATCTTCTATGTACTAAACCAGTGTTTCCCAGTCCTTGGGGACCAGACGGTCCACATTTATGCTCCCTCTCAACTCCCAGTAGTGGAATGTTTGCCAGGGAGCTGTGAGGGAGCAAAAACATGTACCATCTGTGGGTCCCCAGGGAGCGGGTTGGGAAACACTGTATTAGATAGTCATGGTGCAGATATCTGTTCTGAAATCCCTGATGCCCTCAGCTTCAGCACAGTCCTGTTGTAACTTCTGAAACTTACTTCTGAAGCTCATTATAATCGTTTTATTTTGTCAACTCTCTGCTGCTTCCACTGTCCCCTCTGGCACCTGCTCACCGGCGGCCTCTAGGGGGAATACGAGCATGCCATGCAGGACTGCAACAGCACACTGGCCGTGTCGGAGGGGAGCCGCAAGGCACTCTACCGGAAGGCTCTGTGTCTGCGGGAGCTGGGCCGTCTGCGGGAAGCCTACGAATCCAGCATGGGGTGCCTGCTGACCGCCCCTCATGTAAGTGGAGGCCAGGGGCATGATGGGATTTTGGGAGGAGGAGGGGTGGAAGCCAGGGGCATGATGGGATTTTGGGAGGAGGAGGGGTGGAAGCCAGGGGCATGATGGGATTTTGGGAGGAGGAGGGGTGGAAGCCAGGGGCATGATGGGATTTTGGGAGGAGGAGGGGTGGAAGCCAGGGGCATGATGGGATTTTGGGAGGAGGAGGGGTGGAAGCCAGGGGCATGATGGGATTTTGATGGGGGAGAACCTGGAACGGCACGCTAGGTTGTGTATTCATGTCCATACATTATTTAGTGGAATTGTCTGACCTGGAGAGAAAGATGGAACATGTGAAAGCTGCTACCTTTCCTCACAGGGATGAAGTACCGCGATTCTGTTCGGTTCAAAATGTCATATTCTGGTTCTTCGATAGAAACGGTTCCAAGCCAAATGCCAGTTGGTGGTCCCTCGATGTCAGTAGAACAAGGGCAATGAGGTAACAGCTGTCACTGGTAAAAATCAGACTGTTCATTTTATCATGATTTGGCATCAGGAACCCAAAGAGTTTCTAGAGGGTAGAATTTGTAGTAGCTGTCCAGTTAGGGAGGCTTCCTCCCAGTGGAACCAGTGAGGCGCAGTGCTACGCAAGGCTAAGAGACCCTGAGACCTGCAGCTTATCACGCGGAAGCGTCGTTACAGTGAGGCAGCGCTGTAACACGAGCAGGCAGGGGAGCTGGTGCTTACATCACAGGAATGCCGAGCGTCAGCGGTACCTGAGGGGATGGAGCGTGACCGTTCACCTGACAGGCAGAGGATGGTCCTGGACACGCCGGCCGGCCAGGCGCCCTGTCGGACGGAGGCAGGGCGGCGTGGATGACAGGAATAGAGTTAAGCGCTCGCTGTTGGGCTCACCAGATCTGCCATTGCTCTGCCTTTTCCCAGGACCGGCAGGTCAACGAGTTGGCCCAGGATTTGGCCAGCAAGTTGGGTCTGAAGGTGCGGAAGGCGTACATCAGCCCACAGGTGGGCCCTCGTCACCCGCTAGTGTGTGTGAGGGCGCTGTGCCTGTGAGGGCGCTGTGCCTGTGAGGGCGCTGTGCCTGTGAGGGCTCTGTGCCTGTGAGGGCGCTGTGCCTGTGAGGGCGCTGTGCCTGTGAGGACGCTGTGTGACCCTGTGCCTTTGACGGTCCCTGCTCGTCTCCACAGGCAGAGTCTTCTGTAGCGGGTGTGGACACCAACGGGAACCTGGATGCTACAGCCGGGGAGGCGAGTGCTCGAGGCGTAACGGCTAAATGTACCATTTTAATGTATGTAATATACACCGATGAGCTAAATCATAACCCACCCCCACGTGAAGCAACTATTGACGACTGTCTTTTGAAAATGGTGCGTCTCAAGATCTGGGATATTTTAGACTGTAAGATAACATTCCTGGCACAGTAAGTACTGGCCACGGTTTACGGTGAACACCCCCCCCCCGCTCTGACACAGTCGTCTGAGCATAATGATATGACCCTTGGCAAAGTCAGTCAGATCTTAATCACTGCTAATTCCTTCTGCATTCAATATGTCACCTTATTCCCTTTATGATGGTGGTCATGTTCTGGCTCATCGGCGTATATTATGCATTAGTGTGTATGTGTATATATACCAAGGACAACTATTTCAATGAAGGGAGGTTAGTTTTATATTGAAGAAATTCCTTGTACCTTGGTGGAGTTCAGACTGAGGAATGACTCATTCTGTTTGTCTTTTTATTGTAGATTTCAGCTAATGGTCTGGAGTCTTTAAATGGGATCGCATCAGGTATGAGCTCTGTCTGAAAACTGTCTGTTCAATCTAATGAAAGGGACAAAGTAGTCGTTTTCTCATCTTCCTCCCCATGCCTCTTTAGAGGACAGTGCCCAGTGCATTCCCGCCCCCCTGGCCACTCCCATCCCCGTGAGCGACGAGCCATCGTCGCTGCCGGTAGCCCCCGTGTCCCCCGAGGACCCGCCCGAGAGCCCGGGGCAGGTGTCCTTCTCGGTGCCTGTGTCGGAGCACCTGGGCGAATGCGAGGTGATTGGTGACGAGCTGGACGGCCTGCTGGACTGCATCCCTAAGGGGGCGGAGGTCAGTGTACGCTCACTGTAAGTGTCCTTACAGGCTAAGGAGGACGCAGGACTTCAAATCCCATGGGGCACAGTCTGCATTTATTGCCCTGTTAGATCAGTCATTGTGGTAAATATCAGGCCAGCTTGCACAGCTTAATGGCATCAGATTAAAGCCTCTTTTGAAGTTGAGACCTTTACAGATGGATTTAGCCGGAGCTGGTGGAGTGTGAATGTGTTCTCCTGTTAACAGAGCTGACTTTATCAAACCGTGTGCAATATGTTATAGGAAGTCATGTATTTTTAATTGTATTTTTGTCAACATGTTGTTGCACCTCTTATACATGTACCTTGCGTTTCTCCCTCACACGTTAACTCTGTTCTCTACACTTTGACCTTTGACACTGGCTGACTGGTATTTTTCCGTATGGTGGCATCTGGTTTGTTACGTCTACAAAGTTTTCTTTAATCGTGCTGGCATGCGTCCTTGGCTGTAGCGGCCGTGCAGACCTTATCTTTGCCGAGGGCCCCAGACGGGACTGAAACACTGAGACAGACCCTTGTAGTTCTCCTAGATCCCAGCATGCACTTCTTCATTGTCACATGTTTCATTCCTCTGCTGTTTTTATCTATCATGAAGTAAATCACTAAGGAACTAAGTAATTTCCAGCAAAATCCAGCCTTGTTACACATCTACACCCCCTCCCTCTAATAACAGCCCCCCCCTCCCTTTCAGAGCTCCGTCCAGGGTGCCATTCCCACCAACCTCCCCAATACAGTGGTGGGTCTCCGGCCCACCTACCCTGCCAGCCTACCGGCCCCCTCTCCGCAGCTGCCCCCCGCCTTCTTCACCTCGGCCGTGAACACGCTCAACGCGCTGGACTCCTTCTCCAGCCTGGGCTCAGGCGACACCCCCGTTCAGGTGCTCGACACCCTGGACTCCTTCACCCCAGGCCTGAGCGCCTTGGGGACGGGGGCCGCAGAGGCGGGGGGGCTGGACTCCCTGTCAGAGTTCACTCTGCCTGGTGGGTGAGGCCACATGCTCATTTATTTTAGGAGAAAAACATGATTCCATTTTTGTCCTTGTTAAGGGTCATCCTGATGTCTTCTGTGTCTCCAGGAGGTAGAATCTCTCACGGTTTCATCCCAGGACTTGGCAACAACAGCTCCACTCACTCCGTAAGCATGTGCACACACCCTGCTGCCAGGATGACCCCCCCCGACACGGACACTATCCTGTTAGGGCCACACCCTTATGAGACTTTCGTTTTTCGGTCAGGGAGATTGAGCTTCTTGGCTGGGGTGTGTCCTGACATTCCCACTCCTGGTTGTTTTTCCTGCAATCAGCTGCCTTCGCATGTAATTTGGCAATAAGACAGCGACGTGTCTTAAATACCAAAGGTCGTTGTCATACAAAACTTCCTGCACTTGAAATTTCCTTGGTCGGTGCTTGGGGCTCTGCTATCTTCAGATCAGTGTGTCTCACATGACAGGTCTTTATCTTTCTCACCTCTCCCCCCCCCCCCACTCCTAGAATGGCCCAGTGACCACGAATCTCTCTCTGCTGTCCCGTAACCCCTTGGCTGCCACCCATGAGTTCAGGCAGGCCTGTCACGCCTGCTACAGCCGCATAGGTACGTTAGAGCTCCACAGCGCCCTCTAACCTGTTGGCGTGGAACTGTGTTCTAAACACCGCAGGAAGCTACCATGTCTTGGCGGTAAATGCTAACAATGATGACCCTGCCGACCCAAGTTGAATTTACTGCCTCCTGTGCTGGTCCCGCTGCAGGTCCGCGGGTCATGGACTACCAGTACCAGCCAGAAGTGGCTCACCGCTGCAAGCGGGACATTCTGTTATGCCGCATTAAGGGGCCGGATGACCCCACGTGGAAGAGGATCAGGCCACGTCCCACCAGAAACAACTTCCTGGGAGCTTTCGTGCTTTGCAAAGGTACCGCCCTCCTTTCTGGTAAACGCCGGATCACCGGCCGCGTGCCACTCAGACCCCCAGCTCATAGGCTGCATCAGAGACACGCCGTTTACGCTTCATCACATTGGCTGATGCTTTTATCCAAAGCAGCTGTCTTTGCCAGTCTATGTTGGGCATTTTTACTGGGACAGTTCATGTTAAGACCGAAGCTCAAGGCCACTACTGGGAATTCTCTAAGGCTGAGCCCACAAATTTTCAGGCTAAGTTAATATCGCCTCTGCTCTGACCCCTATTGTTTTAAAGGTTAACATTTCCATAAGTGACACCACTCTTTGACGACTTTAATCCCTCTGGAACCGGTCGTTTCGGGTAAAACACAAGGTAGCGAGGTACCAGCTGCTGACCCCCCCCTCCCCCCCCCCCATCTCACTCTCATACAGATCCTGTTTAGCTAATACTCCGTAAATAACCTTTTTGAATAAAGTTTCACAAATTGTTAGTTATTTTAAGGGAGTAGCAGTGGCCTCGCCATGCTTCTCTGCTGCCGTTTTACCCTGTCTGCTCCCTGCGGGACTCCTCTCCATTCATCAGAGGTGCAGGAGCACCAGGAGTGCAAGTACGGGGAGAACTGCACCTTCGCCTACTGCCAGGAGGAGATCGACGTGTGGACGCAGGAGCGGAAGGGCGCCCTGAGCCGGGAGCTGCTGTTCGACCCGCTGGGCAGCACCGAGAGGCGGGCACTGAGCGTCACGCGGCTGCTGCAGCAGCACATGGGCATGTTTATGTTCCTCTGTGAGGTACAGGCACACTCACGTCTGGGTTTTGCAGTGTGCATGTGGAGAATGTTCTAGAGACTCAAGATATCCCTAGTGGAGGACAAAGGATTTACCTGCTTATTCACCATCTATTACCAGCCCATGGGCGAGATTCAGCCTGCAAAATGGGTTTTATACGGCCTGTGACATATTTTTTTTTTTTAATTCGACCCACAGATCAATCTTTTGTTTTCCACAGAGAATTAAAAAAAACGACGTAAATGTTATTCTGCTAATCGGTGCTGCCAAGCTCTGAGTTTCACTGCTAGCGAAACTTCGACATCGGTGCATCACTGGAATCAAAATCTTTGTTGCCACATGACCAAGGCCAGTGAAAACTGATGTAGACACAGCCCTGCTACAGCTGGAGACAACGTGACACTAGACAGTTAGCAATGAACACAGACAGGGAATAAATGCAAGATAGAAAATGCACACAGGTCAGTGGGTACCTGTCAAAAGTAAATGTTTGTCTTGCCATAAAGTAAAAGCTACGGCAAAATTAGATGGATCAAATGTACTTTTGTTTTCAAAGTGTCGTGGTGTGATAATTGTAAAAAATCATCAAAGTGAAGGACCCATCTTGACCAAAAGTTCCCACAACCATAAGTGCCGTTTAAGCTGAATGTTTCCCGCTTGCACCCCCTGCAGGAGTGTTTTGACAGTAAGCCCCGGATCATTAGCAAGCGCAGCAAGGAAAACCTGGCTGTCTGCTCCAACCTCACGGCCCGGCATCCCTTTGATGACAACAAGTGAGGCTCCTCCCCTTCAGCCGGCCACGCCCCTCAACAGCCGTCAGTCCGCAAACTCTACGAAAGTAACCCTGTTATTGCAAATAGAGCCATAGTCATTAAAAAAAAAAAAAAAAAACTGTTGGGACCAGATCATTTACACCAGGTATCACATAAGAGATGGCAAACTCTCACACATAGTTTTACTCCCCTGGGTGCCCCATATGTCAAAGCTCTTTCTCACTTAAGCACCATTTTTAAGCATTGTTGCTCTTTTAATTCCATTAGACGTATTCCATTAAATGTATCTTCCTGTCAGTGTTTTGGTTTGTAGTAGTTCTAGATTTTACAGCTTGTAAGTAGTCTACGTTTTACCGTCTGTGTCTTTACGTTCTCTGATTATTTGTTTTTCCAGTAATTATATACTACGGTTCGCTTTAGCTGCTTGTCTGGCATGAGAACTCAAACAGTTGTGAATCAGCCTGCCACACTTTCACCTTAATAGTGGTGACATTCTTCATTTAGCTGATGCTATTATGCAGAATAGCCTATGATTTGGTTGCATACCAGGGTTTTGAATGAGATACACGGGATGGCTAGTCTGCATTAGCTTGTCGTTAACCGAGCGGCGCCGTCTGGTCCGTAATGGTGCCCCGTCCCCCGCAGGTGCCTGGTGCACGTGGTACGTTCAGCTCACGTGCGCTACTGCAAGGTGCGGCCGCTGCACCCGCTCTGCCAGTTCGACGTGTGCCGCCACGAGGTGCGCTACGGCTGCCAGCGCGAGGACAGCTGCTCCTTCGCCCACTCCGTCATCGAGCTCAAGTGCTGGGTGCTGCAGCAGGACACTGGTGAGAGCGCGGGGTCACGGGCGTGCGCAGAGGTCACACGCAACGCTGACCTCACTAAATCGCTTCTCCCGCTCCCTTCTAGTTCAGCTACGATGCTGATCTGGCTCATTCATGTTTCCTTCATCTTTTTAATTCACTATTTGAGCACTAATCTAGTAGTGATTTATTGCTGTTTCATTGCCTGGATTCCTCAGTTGGATGTAACTATCCTGTCGACCGTATAGGACCCCGTGACGATAAAGTGTATTTTATTAGACTTTTGCATATCGTGCCGTTAGACGGCGAGTCTTCTCTGAAGCTACATTGCATGGTGTTTTGAGTAACGTCGTCATGAAGGGTTTTAGAATTTTTCATCACAAATACTTTTGATGAATTGCTTTTAGTATTAAGCTTGAAATATATTTTTTGTGCATTTTTATTTTCATTTTTACTGGGCATCATTACCCATTTTGTTATCAATCTATTTATTTTGTATCTCTCTTGGTGCTATGGTGTGTATCCAATTCTATCTGCTTCCTATCTCTGCATGAGTATTGACAACCTAGTTGTTGTCATGAGAGCGACATAGACATTGACATGGCATCAAGCCACCTTACCTTAAACTACCCACCTTACTTGAAAGTGATCTCTTTCAGTTTCTGTTATGCTAGTGCACACATTTACGTGCACGTGCACGTATGCAGACTACTGCATCGCTTGACTGTGTTGGCTGTGATAGCAGAGGCTCGCTGTCTCATGCGCGAGGGAGGCCATCGGCCATTGCTGACATGCACCGCCTCCCTGTCTGTGCAGGAATCACCCATGAAGAGATGGTACAGGAGTCCAAGAGGCACTGGCACAGGCTGGAGCGGAACGCACAGCGCCAGAAGGTCAGCGGGGTTGGCCCTCGGCAAAGAGCAAACAGCTTCGTTAGCATCTTGGGTGTGAAGCTGTGAAATGCATGCTTGCACACAACCTGTCTGATAGATAGCAGGCGTAGGGTCTGCTACACTGTCTTTGAAGTGGTGAAATGGCACTAATTTGCGCTAGTTCCCCGTTTCGCCCTGTTTTCACTTTAGACGTGAATCTGCTTGGCAGATGTCTGCATGCCGGCCACAGCTGGACGCTGTTCTAAAACCATCTGGTTGAAGTTCAAGAAGTTCAATCGCTTGGATGGCCGGGCAGTTCTTTAACCGAGCTGTGACCTTTTCTGTCTCTGTTGGGATACCAGCCTGTGCACAACCCACACCCCAGCAGCGGAGGAGGTAGAGGCGATGGTATCAGTGGTGGAGGAGGAGGTGGTGGAGGTGGAGTTGGCGGGGGGAAAGGTAGAGGGCTAAACCTGAAGATGAAGTTTGTGTGCGGGCAGTGCTGGAGAGACGGCCAGGTCAACGAACCGGACAAGGCGCTGAAGTACTGTACGGCCAAGGCCCGTCACAGGTGAGGAGAGCGTCCAGGAGGGGGTGCTGTGGTCGGGTCTTGGCGTTCTTTTTCCGACCTCCGCTTTCCTCCGTTCCTTATCTTCTTCGTCTGTGCCCAGTTGGACGAAGGAGCGCCGGGTACTGCTGGTCAAGTCATTCGACAAGAAGAAGTGGGTGGTGGTTCGACCGCTGCCATTTTCACGCACCTACCCTCAGCAGTACGACGTGAGTGTGCCTCGTGTCGGGGGGGGGGGGGTGCAGGGACCCTCATCAGAACATGAGCTTTTTTTTCAGCCCAGGATTCATTGGCGGTTACATTTAGATGCTGGTAGCCGTATGATTTAATGAGATGCTTGTTGAGGTGTGTGTTTTTCCCCCCCCCCCCCCCCCCCCCCCTTCTCCTTATACACTGTGAGGGGAATGGAACTTAATCACTTTACCTCCACGATTTCTGTTGGGGGTGCAGGAGTAAGACCAAGAAGCCGTAAACCAAATAACAAACTCTAGTAAGGACTTGGTTCTCCCGGAAGCCTCTCTGCTGTGCAACCTGATGTCGCTGCTTCTCGCTCTGTTTCCCAAGGAGCCGCGTCGCCGGATTCGGAGTAATCTGACCTGCCGCGTGTGATGGCCTGCGCCTCATGCCTCCGCCTCGTGCCTCCGCCGGCTCTCTTGTTAATCCTTTCTCGCCCCGAGCCCCTAGGCTACGGGCGTGACTGCACTGTGACGGCCCGCTGACAAATTAGCCTGTGAGGGAGCGGCTTAGCTGCGACTGCGTGCAGTTGGCTGCCGCGGCGAGTGTAAGTGCGCGTGGGTCATTCTGTCCCCCTCCCCCGTCAGATGTGCGTCCACGTCATGAAGCAGAAGAAGTGCCACTACATCGGGAACTGCTCCTTCGCCCACAGCCTGGAGGAGAGGGACGTCTGGACCTACATGAAGAACAACAGCCGTGAGCTTCACGCCTCCTTACACTCCGTCTGCTTCTCCAGCCTGATTCTTCTGCTTCCATAGTCACTGTCGTCAAGGCCTCCGTGGCACACTGTTGATGGTTACACGTTTCAGCAAGTAGTATTGACACCCCCACCCCTCCACCCCCTGTACAGTGAGGGACATGCAGCAGATGTACGACATGTGGCTGGCGCTGACCAATCAGAACAGACGGCCCGACGGCACTGTGCTGACCCCGCCCCCAGAGGAGAAGCAGATCTCCATGCCGACCGACTACGCTGAGCCAATGGTGAGCGGCTAGGCGAGACCGCCCCGACGCCGATGGCCAGCATCAGGGCCCCTGACAGCAGTGAGTCATTAAGAGGGTGGCTTCGCCGGTGTATGTGACAGCATGTGACAGCATGTGACGGCAGCCACAGTCTTACCCGGGAAACCCAAAGGATTCCTGCAGCTTTTATATGTCCTGAATAGGAAATGGTCTGAAATGCGGCCAATCCCTGCAGCTGCTGAAGGTCACCTGACCCCGAGGATATCCCAGTGAAAGGTCTCTTGTCAGTGCCATTTGCCAGTTTTGCAAGACTCTTTCCTGAGGAACAAGTTCATAACACAGTTGTGAATTGGGAGGACATGCAAGCCTGGTGCTTTGTTAGTGCGGAGTCGCTCGCAGTTATTTTTGCCTCTCGTGTGCAAAATTAATACAGGGGTGTGTATGTCTGTACATACAGTAATACAGTTTCTCTCAAGTCAGTTCTCAGGGACCCCAGACGCTTCACGTTTCTGCTCCCTCCCAGTTCCCTGAGTGTTTGGTGGGAGCCAAAACATGGACCACTGGGGATCTCCAAGGACTGGTTGAGAAACACTGCTGTAATATATTTGTATGGAATATTCTTAACATCAATGCAGGATAGAGCAGTATGTAGTCTTTCTGGTCTGGTCTTTCTGTGTTTACTGAATATTAGTGTCTATTTGTAGCTGTTACACGTGATCTATGTCTCCCCATGGCTGCCTTTTCCATATTTAATATGGTCCGTATCTGTGTCTGAACGCTACCCTCGTCTGTTCTTTGTGCCTTTTCGCTCCCCAAACGGCACACGAGAGCGCCCGGCTGCGTCAGGGAACACGTGACTGCTGGTCTCTGCGTGCTCCGCAGCGTGTGCTTGCGTGTCAGGGAGCACGTGTGTTTTGCGTGTCACCCAGCGTGTCCCTGTGTGTCCCAGAGCGGCTTCCACTGCCGCCTGTGCGGGAAGCACAGCAACAGCGAGCGTCAGTGGCAGCAGCACATCTCCTCGGAGAAGCACAAGGACCGAGTGTTCAGCTGCGAGGCCGAGGCCGAGGCCGAAGGCGGGGCTGAGGACGAGGACGAGGGCCTGGCCTGGAGTCACCGCTTCCCTGGGCCGCACTTCCTGCTCTGCCCCAGGTACCCGCCCACCCTGCTCTAGCTGTAGACCTTCCCCCAGCCCCCCCTCAGACGCTAAAATCTTAAATGCTAAAAACTTGTACGACGGTTCCTCTGGAGAACCCGAAGAAACCCCCCCCCCCCCCCACCCGGCCCCTATGCATGTGGTTCTGTTTGTGAAAATGTTTCATTCTGCTACTTTTGGTTTGCTTTTTATTTATATTTAATTGCATCGTTTGCCATTTGACAAGTAATAAGACATTTGATTTCGGTGTCGGGGTTACAGTAGAGTCATACTTGTCCACCTGAGTTAATACGGAGATGGTGTGTGACAGTCGGAGCATGTGAGCAGAGCAGAGTGGGAGCCAAAAGATTTCGGCCGGAGTGAGAGCGGAGCGGCATGTTTCAAGGAGGGGAAAAAAAAACTCAAACGTCTCCCAGCTTCTCCTGCCCTTGAAATTATTTCTCCTTGATTGTGGATTTGGCTGCTCAGTTAGACAAGCTTAAATTAAATTAGATAAGCTGAAATTAAAATGCAACGCAGATTTTCTCTTTTGGATTTCATTAGAGCGGGGTCGACCTGAAGCGGCTGTGAGCAGGGGAGCGGAGTGGAAATTCCCGTTGTTTCGCTCCGCTCACACGCTCTGGTTGCAGTACTAATGCAGTGAACTGGCTTCTGTAATAGCAGTTTAAGGAAATCCCTTCAGTTCTTTTTTCTACACCAACTTGCTTCCTTTCATCCTGGTTAACAGTCAGAACTGCTGCTGTCATGGGGTTTGAGAACACAAACGCGTTCTTAGTTGAGGTTGCAGCACGGGCCGTGCCGTTTTGGCCTGAATGAGGTCCTGCCGGTATCCGTTACGGCAAATCATCCAGGAGTGTGAATGAGCTACAATCGTCAGTTTTGTTAAGCAGCACATTGATCTTTAGCGGGGAATTATTTTCAGTGATTGTTCAGGGATGGTTTTGTATCAGGGTGACCCCAGACTGACCTCAGGCTCTGTGCAGTGCATCGGGGGGGGGAGGGTTCTCCATGAGAATAACCCGGTCAGTCATGATGCATGCTGTTTGACATTTACCATGTAGGTCTAACCTTTCAGATATCAAAGTACACGCGTCACATCCAAAGAGCAAGCTGCAGCCAGCCTCACTGCATCCCACTGCCGAACACTGCGTTTTTAATTTTAAGAATGCGTACTCACCCGATCCCATCGTGTGTTTTGATGACATGTTAGTAACCAGAGCCGCACGTTGGATATTCATGTGGTGGTGTCTGTGTTTCCCATGGGCAGGCTGGATGGTGCCTGTCCAGACGGCGTGAGCTGCGACTACGCCCACAGCGAGGAGGAGCTGGCCGAGTGGAGAGAGAGGCGGGACTTCCTGCGGCGCAAACTGTCCAAGGCCCGTGACGACATGCTGATCGCGCCCGGCGACTGTGACTTTGGGAAGTACAACTTCCTGCTGCAAGACTGAGGCAATGCCTGAAAAAAGAGACACACACACACACACACACACACACACACACACTGCAGACATGGAGAGTGGGCAGGCAGTAGATATTCACATGTACACACACCGAATTAAGTTTGACTACACCGTCTGCACACATACATTCTGGGCATTTTTATTTCTTCTCCCGCACGCCCTCTGGCTGTGGTTCTCTTGGTTCTACCCCACAAACCCAGTGACAGGCAGAACCCAGAAGCCACACTGATACCCAGCAACCCCCCCCCCCCCCATTTCATAAAATGCCCAGCTTTCTCTGAGTATTAGCATAGTCTGGCCACCCCCTTCCTCCCCTCTTGTGCTACAGGCACGGTGGTCGACTGCAAAGAACCTCAAAGCAGAGAGGAGCGCGATTAATTTTTTTGTTTGTTTTAAAGCTGATCTTTGGGTAACTTGGTCCTCTGTGGGATTCTGCCTCCCTTAAGCTTTTGAATGGGTGGGACGTTCATCCGGCAGTTTTGCTTATTGATGGAGGAGCTAATTTTCTAACTACTAAAGCACATTGGAAGGAGGTGGGGCCGTCCTGCTGCATGGAACGGACCACAGCTTTTGTAATGTTTTATGATTCTTTACCTGATAACGAACAAGTCATGCTGAAAGTTTTATGTAGCAGTTAACGGTGATCTATATAGACAGTAACATACAGTGAGCTGGAGATTGGAAGGGAAAAAAACTGCAAATTGCGACGGACTGCAGAACAGCATCGCAGGCCGTGACGATGGGTGCGGTGTGACCTGATTGGATAGTGACAGTGGCCTGCCCTACAGAAAGTGTGTGAAGAATGAGTCTGATTCGGGGGGGGGACTCCTATTGGGGGAATAGGAACAGAGGCGGCGCTCAATAGGCTATAAGCCCCTCAAACCCAGCCTTAGAAACGTACCGTCTCATGCAGCGGAAGGGGCTTTGGCTTCAATGTGGGTGGGGGCGGGGATATGCAAATATCGACCTCTAGCTATTCGGCACACAGGAGCCAATGGGCTGCCCCGCAAGCAGCCCGCTGTGGAGGATGGTGCAAGAGAGGTGGGTTATGGGTACCCGTGATGTTCCCGTATGTATAAGTACACATCCATAAAATGCAATGCTGTAATGTACATCGCTAATATCAAGTCACATCCTTCCACATGCTCGCCAAGAACATATATATATATTTTTATATAGATGTATGTCTATATACTTAAGCATAATACAAGCATATAAATATTTACAGAATCAGTATACTAATGATATTTGATATCTTGGCCATAAAGCTTAATGAAGGTATAACGATTAATCCTGTATTGATTACGTAGTACCTCTTGTTATTGAGCTGTGCTATATTAACTGTATCGCTAAATTAGATTTATTAATAATTGTGCTTCTGTGGGGGTCATTCCAGAAACTGGTTTTGATGATTTGATGTTGTGTCACTGACCTTACTATCATGGCTGGTAGGATTAAGCTGAAGGAGGAAAGGGACTGTCAACTTCTGTAAGGGGTGTATGTTTCTGCCCTGAAGGAGGGGCAAAAATTTGGTTAGATGCAGCCAAAGAAAATGAAAGAATATCATGCGGATGCAGCTTCAGCTTGTGGCTGGGAGCCAACCCTGAATCACTATAACACGGACCTATAGTCATTTTTGATACATTCTTAGCTGTTCGACTCTCCCCCATTACTGGGGTTAATGGAACAGGCCGCAATATGGCAAATCAGGTCTTGAGGGGAATGATACATTAAGGAATCTGTCTATCACCAGCGAACCAATTAGAGTTGTGTATATAAAGAAGAGGCAGAGCCTTTTCTGGAATGGCCCAGATATATGCTTCATTGAGGGACCTTATTACTATTATAATTACAATTATGCGATTGCTGTTACAATTTCTGTTCTATTATATGTTCTCTGGAATTGATATGTATACATTAATTGTCATAACTCTATATGTATCAATGTATGAGTATAAATTTATAGAGTAAATAGATGTTTATGTATGCGCATGTTAAAATTTTCTGTCAAGGAAGGCAGGCAAAGTGAGATGCTGTGTTGAAGATTAAGACGCTGAAGGGCAGTTTTAGGTGCAAAGTTTCTGTTGTCTTTATTATTTTTTAAATTTTTGCAGAACTGTGAGGTGGTAGGAGCCAGTGCAGGTGCGGGGGGGGGGGGTAATGCTTAAGTGAAGTGATGCCGAGGTTTCGGCATCAGGTGAGAGGTGTGAGTAATGAGCCCCACCGCCCCCCCCTTCCAAAGAGTATCCCGTGGAGCAGCTGTCCCTCAAAGGCTGGGACATGAGCTGTACAAACCAGCAGGCTTACTGGAGTTTGAGGGGGTCGGTTGTCACATGAATGACATGGTAATCGAAGCATGCAAATAGTTCTTTACAGAAAACTGCACTGGTCCACTTTGCTAAAAGCCCCAGCATAGCAGTGTGGTGATTATATAAGATTTGCTCCTGTGGGACTTTGTACTGTCGAGTTGCTGTGTAAAGGGCCAAGGCATACATAGATATTTATTTCAAACTGTATAGCGCCTTATAAAATCTATATAGATGCAAATATATATACCCTAAACACATAATCCTCTTTTCCTCTATATATAAATTATATAGACTTACTTGGGTACATGAATAAGATGTGATGATGCTTTGATTTTCCCTTGAATGATGTTAATGGGTGGAAGTCTGACAATGTATGACCTATGGAATTTTATTGCCCAGACTTGTTAATAATGAATACGGGTTATGTTCTTTGGCTGTGGCTAATGGATGTTCTGTGCAGTCTTCTAGGAGCCATCATTCTAATAGTGGACTGTAGCCTGCACAAAGACGGTCCACAATTATCTATTAGGCATGTGGGATTGTACAATCCCGAGGGTCACTTCTGCAAAAAAAAAAGTGTAATTTGCCATGCAGTGTCTTTAACCTCAGCCTTGGATGGGTGCATGGATGCTTTGGTAAGAAGGATGTTTGACCGAAGATAGTCAGGGCTTGTAGGATTTCCCATCGTGTTGGTGGTAAATGTTTGTCTGCTGGCTCAAGTGCAGGATTTCAAAGAAAGAGCAGATCTTTGTGTATGTGCTTGTGTGCATTGAACGACTGACACATTTTGGGATCACAGTCCTTCCTCTAGGGCTGATGGCACGTAAAACGATGCCTTTTACATTCGTACTTTGACTTCCCAGAGCTTTACGCTCCTCAGATGAAGGTCTGTAGGTTAACCAACCAATGCACACACTGATCAACTCAATTTCGATGTTCTTTTGTGTTGTTTAAAGTCTGGAGAATGAGTATGAACAAGGAGTTCACCAGCTGAAATGAAGAAGCCCACCTTTTTATTGTACTGTATTTTTAAACCCCCTCTCCTTCTCTCCCTGGATGAAAATAAGTAAATGACCATGGACCAAATCTTATGAAAATGTTTTAACAATAAAGACACTGTTTTTGAAAATGTGATTTTTCTCCATCTCTTTTTCTCAACTCTACCACAGTCCGATGTCGATAGTTTGGGAACACAGTGTATTGGAGTTGTCTGCTTTTACGACAGACTTCCTCTGTTTTTGACACTAAAACACACTGGCATCAATTCGCTTCGGGTTTTATGTCGACATCACTGAACTATGGGCAGCGACCTTGTCAAAGAGGAGTGCTTTGTGAAGCAGAATTAGCATTATTAGTCAAATCCCATTTAGTCCAGTGTAATTTAACTTTCTTACATTATCCTGGTCAATAAATCCCTACATTTGACAGTAAGATGACATTAACACACAGGAAATGCAAAGTGAATTTCCAGGTTAAATTTGGTCAGTATGCAAAAACAATAAACTGCAGTAAGTTCGGTAGAAATCTGAAATGGGGGGGGACTTTTGGGGGAGGGCAGATGTGGGGCAATTGCTTCTTAACTGGCCATCAGGGCCACAAAGTGAGTTTGTCAAAAGGAAAAAAGCACTAGCTGCTCAGATTTAATCTGTAAATACATGGACTCTCACTGGCATCAAATACAGTTTATGGATCTTATTGATTTCCAATCTTTGTAAAATACATAGTTTGCCTACTGTCATAGTCTATTGATCAATGTGAATAGCTTGCTCCTCCACACTGAACCCTGTGGTTGGCACTGAATACAAGCCATATCCACATCGGGTACAGAGGTTCACTTAAAGTTAGACTCGGCGTTAAAATGGCCGCAGTCCTATATCTACCAAATCAGTGCCATTTGCATGCTAAAAATCTTCAAAACTAGATTACATTTTTTTTCATCGTTTTCAACAATAAATCTAATAACATACATTTAGCTATTCAACATTGGTCAATCTCGGGCAGCTTTATATAATTTTTCGAGGATTTTAAGTGGGAGATGGTTGCATTTTTCCTCTATCCTGTTACCAAAACTTCATGCAACTGTTTAAATTGCATTTGATTGGAAATTGCATCATATCAACTAGTTCTTATGTGTTCCCATAAAAAAAGTGTTATTTAAAAGAAATAATTGGTTACATGCTCACAAAATAAATTTGTAGTTTAGAAAAAAAATGTGTACAAGTTGTACTTCTGTCTTTATATGAGGTTTAGCATTAATTTAGCGAATTTGTGAACCATAACCACGTGTCATCAAAGCTAACAGTATGATGACAAGTAACCTTATTGAAATTGTATTTCCTTAATGTATTTATACATTTACACATTATAAATGTATAAATAAGTAAGAAATAATTGGGGTAACGACTGAGCGTCAAGTTCGACCGCCTCAAACATACTTACAATATCAAAAATACTGGAAAGAAAGTGAGAGAACTTACTTTTGATGTTCCTGTGGTCTTCAGGTGACTGAGGTGATGCAAATCCCAGTTAAACATTATGCATATGGAATGTGCCAGATTCTTTAGGGACAGAAATGCATTAGGGTAACAGGACTGAGTGAAAAACTGGGGACTCAACTTAAATGTGCATTTTAACTAGCATATTATTGATTTAGTATAAGAAAAAAAGTATTTAAGGCATAAGCGTGGAATATTGTCACACAATACAAAAAAAAGATTTTTGAAGGTTTTTAATCATATTTCATTGTGAAGTGTAGCATGTGACCAGGGACTATTTTTTTGGTCAAAACTATTTTTTGCAGTGTTCTATTTCTTGCAGTTATTAATGTTTTACATTATGTATCTTAAATTTGCAATTAAGAAATTGTGAGGGGCGTTTAGCTTTATAATAACAACAGGTATTTTATATATAAAGCTACTTTTCATGCATATTTATACATATAATATCCTGGGAACATAAATGGCAGCGATTCGGCGGAATGGCCCATAAAAATCCGAAATGAAGCCGGAACTCATGCCTTCTTCAGGCGAAGATGCCCCTGAAAAAATATGCCTATACCAGTCCTTCCCTGCTGTCTGCATTACAGACTCCCGAACGGGAATCCAACTTCGATATTCAACATTTAATATCCACCGAAACCATCTCACCTGGTTTACCTATCACACCACTGGAAAAAAAGGCCATCTTCTCAACTCATTCATACTTCTTAAATCGAACACACCTGTTCTCAAACCCCTATAATCATGATACCGCCCCTAGTTCACTTGTCACGTGAAAATCGAAAGCAATGTTGTCACACTATAATAACGTGTATCTAAGTGTGAATAAATCCTTCGACACCTTTATACAAACACAATTCACATTAAAGAGATTATGTTCAGCATACTTTTCTTAAAGTGAAAGTGGCATGCGGTGTACATACATAATAATCAGAACAGCTCGGAATTTTTAGTTTTATTCGACCAGTGGCCTGTACTACGAAGCGGGGTTACTGGCTTATCGGGGTAACTTGTCGGATTTAAGGTACCACCGTTTAAAATGGACTTCGTATTTGCTCACTTACATTTTGCCCAGACTACCTTAAATCCGACAAGTTACCCCGATAAGCCAGTAAGTTAGTAACCCCGCTTCGTAGTACACCACAGTAGGTGGTTTCATAACCACACGCGTAGTTTGTTGTGCAGTTAGGTAACCAAGCACATGTGGCCGTAGTGGCACTTTCCGTTGCTTTGCGTTCGCTAGCTGGAATCGGATATCTCACCTGCGGCGATAGTGATGATAGCGCACACTGTCATTGGTCAATTCTCTGCCGTTCAGCAGGCGTGGTTAGATAACTGGGATTCGCAAGAAACCTTGTGATCATAGTAGATTGAACTCAGATCTGCGTTAAAACTCTCAGAAAGAAGTACATGAGGTTTTTTGATTAACAGAAACCAGCGGGAGATCGAACTATTTTTCATTTTCTGATGCTGAAGTGCCATTTCTTGGTTTCGTTGCTGATATCAAGATAAAATAAGTTATCCGGGCGTCGTCGGAAATGTGTTCTTCCACCAGAGATGTCATCCACGAAGTCACAAGTGACATCCCAGAACTTTTTAAAGCTCTGCTCGATTGCCCAAACCTAGACCCCGACGGTAAGCATGTTTCCCACAATTAATGCGTTAATAGTTTTGAGTACTATGAGCAACAGGTCACAGCGACGCCGCGGCAACCAGTTTGATATGGTTTACCTTTGGCTGCAATTGCGTCTCTTATCCCGTGGTCTAAATCAAACAGCATGGCTAAACAGAGAAGCTAAAAGAATTAAAGTTTACAGGCACCCAAATACATACAATATCGAAATAGAATGTTTTGATTGTTGCTCTCATAGTAATAAAAGAAAATTTATCTTTATTGACGTTTGTTACAGATACAGAGTAAAATTTACTTAGAGACTAGGTTTTTTTTACCATATAGATTAAGAATAGCGTAGTTATCAGTCATAAATATAAGTAAGAGACAGTCCGTCATGAACAGCTTTGTAGTTGTGGACACACGTGTAATATAATAATGATGCAATTGATATTTTGGAATAGCATCGCGTGGAATACGGTAACAGTGAAATAATATACTCATAAAGCGGTCTATTATTTTGATCGTTAGATAGATACCGCTACCAGATCAAAAACTCATCAATAGTTTCACTTAAGGAAAAAAAAGTTGGTGCTACCCTTTCGAAGGTCAATGTCGTCTTCCTCCAATCGTTCGTGGCACCTCGTAACTCTGACCAGTAGGTGGTGCTGTTCCATTGTCTGAGGCGGTGCGCTGAAGTTCTCTTATGTATCCTAGAAATTCAGAACTTCCTACAATCCCACCGTTTAAATCATGTATATGAAAACAACTGACCATTTACACATTTTAATTGGTGGTCTGCATTACAAATGATGTAAAAATGCATATTGAATAACTTTCGCTACTTCATTTTAATATTATGTGAATTAAGTGGGTAATACACGCAAATATTAATATTTTGATTATAATCAATATTAAACAACATGAACGGAGCTTTGTCGTTAACAAAAGATAACACGTTAATGATGTGAATTTTGGCACTGATCGATTAATTGTTTTATCCTTATTACAGAATGTTGTATATAGTAAGTATGCATCCAACAGAACGCTGGTTTGTTTAAATTAAATGCAATAGTAATTCACTGACTCCCAGGATCAGTACCCTAGTTACGGAGTGAAGGACTGACCCATTTTGTTGTGCTTTCTGAAGTACAGTAACTTGACATTGAGGAACCATTTCTATAGATAGCCGAAATTCTCCGTTAAAATCGAGGAAGGTTCTCAGTATAACATCGTGCTAATGTATTTTAATGAGTTTACTGTTGTGATTTCGTTTTCAAAAATAGGATTTCAAAAAATATATTGGAGGGGAAAAAAACAGAAGTGGTGGAATGCCGTTGGGTACAGAATGTTCTCTTGCACTTCCTGCTGAAAACCACACTGCAGTACTGTGAATAACACAGGCGCGTGGTGGGTGTGCGCGCAGTTCCAGTCTAAGTTATTGTAATTTTGTGAGTGTATAAAGGTGATCGCGCTGTTCTATATTTAGCTTTAATAGTTTTCCTGTGAAATTATCCTAGGACATTAACCTACCTACTGTGTGTATGTGTGAAGGAGGATATGTGGTTTGATTTGACTGCATGTAAACGATTCTCGAGCATTGTGCAGCTATTCCAAATGCATAGCACTGGAATTTTTTTAACGCTCCATTAATTAAGAGGGCTTAACGTAAATAACTGTGTTGGGAATTCTCCAGGTTCAGATGTCAGTATTATAAACATGCACGGCCTCACGGGACGCGTGTTTTGACTCTTCCCGTACACTGCAGCCCCGCCCACACGTGTGACACGTTTAATGTAGCTGCTGCATTGTCACTGACGTGTTAAGCGGCATGTGCTTGACCACGTGAAAGACTAAGATTACCAACAGATTAAAAACGACGCGGCGTCTGTGAACAGAATTAAATAGCTGTGTTCGTATTCACAACTCTCGAGTAATATTTTTGCTTAAAATGCCATGCATCCTTCATCTAACCACTTAGCCATATCCTAATAAGGGTAGTGGAGGGTGGAAACACTGTTTACTAAAATCCATTATGGATTTATGCAAGCTGTTATTACTGTCTGTATTACACTTAACAAAAAACTCAACATGTGCACGGGCAAGGTGCATTTTATGATGTATTAATATGTGAAGTTTCCAGTATCGCAAGTGAATGCCTGAATTAAGTTTTGTTTGTTTTACGCCAAACTAGAAGATCGTCAACAACACGTCACTCAGATCGAAACAGGAGACGACACTAGTAAACAAATCATTTTAATGTATGCTAATTTTAATTGCAAGTTTTCCGATACACTAGTTGATGAGTGTTTAGATTAAAATTACACACGTGGTAACTGGCTGCAAAATGCCTTTAACTCTGGCCAGTGATGAGCTCTGCAGTAAATTTGAAAGTATGGGAACTGTATCGATTCGGGCGTAAATGAAAATGAATATTCATGAGGATGGATGTATAACCTATTGGTGTAAGGAGGCGGTGCTTTTTGGAAGGGGCGTAGTTCCCATGAATAACGAAATTACGTCCACAATCCGGGGAATCAGGTCAAGCGCAGGAGTGGTTTGTGGTGTCGGTGTTTTGATAGTCTAATTCGGGTCTAAGAGCGGACCCAAGGACAAACACGGGTCGGGGCTGAACGGAGGGGTACATGCATTAGGAGGAAATTCGCTACTATCGGGTTGCATGTGATCAAGCAGCAGATTCTTAGTTTGCTGGTGATCGTTAAGTCATCTCCCTAGCTGGTCGACAATGCCCGGGGAGTCGACCGTAACTGTTTCCCTGGAGTCTGTCTCCAGTCCCCCGAGTTCGTTTCCCGTTGTTTTGAAGAAGATAATGGAAATTCCCCCACCAAACATACTCGAGGACGGTGACGACGGTAAGGCACGGTTGCTTTTTGGGATTTACTGGGATGGCAGTGCGTGTTTACTTGGTTGTACGGAGAGCCGAAGTGAGCCGAGTGTGAACGAGTGTGGTCTTCGGGCAGACATCTTGCAGCCCGTGCGGCGTAGTGGATTATAGTACACGATGTACACAAACAGTGGCAGCGGAGCAGCATAAGCGCACCAAGGGAAGGGTGCCAGTTTCACGCATCGATTTCATCCCGTCGGACTATGTTAATGAAGATAGTTTTGCCATGTTTTGACGTAGTTCAAAAAAGTTAAATGTCTTGCACAGGGAAGTGTATCGGTTCTGATAGGTGCTTCAAAATATTTGCGGCTACGCGTTTGTTTACTTGAAACGTATATGGTTTAATTGTCTTGAAATACGGCTGATTTTACCCCCCCCGCTCCCATTCTCTTTTATTGTGCTTCATCACTGCCCCCACCCCGAACCCGACCTCCTGTAGAAAAGGACAAGGATCTGTTATGCGCAGCAGGAAATGGAGACTGTGGTGGATTAGGCGGGGGCAGCGGTGGTATGGGCCCCTCCGCCTCCTTAACCCCTGCTATATGGGACAAGACCATCCCTTATGATGGAGAGACCTTCCACCTGGAGTACATGGACCTGGACGAGTTTCTGCTGGAGAATGGCATCCCAGCGCCATTGGAGCAGGACCACCAGAAGGACCAGGTCAAAGAAGGGTCCCAGGAGCCTTCTGGGGAGACGTCCCCTGCCAGGTCAGGCCCGGACAGCACCGCCGACACCCCCCTGCTACCCGTGGTTGAGCTGGACCGGGGTGAAGAGCAGCTGGTTACAGTCACTGTGTCAGCAACGGAAAACGCGGCCAAGGCTGAGGACAGTGCCGGTGAGGATCAGTGACATGGCAACTGTCATGGGGTTCATTAATAAACAATGAAGGTATCACAAGCACAAACAAGTTCACAGATAGGAAGTGACTCAGGCTTGATTTGAAAAACAGCACCGTTAATGTAGTACTTTATACTGAAAACCAGATACCCAGTAATGGCGAAGCCGGTAATCCACATGTGACCTGGATTTTTGTTTGTTTATTTTGCAAGAGGTGGACGAAGATGTGGACAAAGATGTGGACCGCGTGACGCCCACCTCGATGGACCCGGAAGAAATCGAAGTGGAGGTGAACTTCCAGCCGGATCCCACCGACCTGGTGCTGTCCAGCGTGCCAGGGGGGGAGCTCTTCAACCCGCGCAAGCATCGCTTCTCCGAGGAGGAGCTGAAGCCGCAGCCGATGATCAAGAAGGCGAAGAAGGTGTTTGTGCCCGAAGAGCAGAAGGTAATGTGGGAAGGGGTGGGCTTGCTGCGGGTGGAGGGGCCCGACCTCCCATTACCCCCCCCCCCCCACACACTGATTTCTACACCAATCACCACTCGCCGCTGCAGGACGAGAAGTACTGGCAGAGGCGAAAGAAGAACAACATGGCGGCGAAACGCTCACGCGACGCCCGCCGGCTGAAGGAGAACCAGATCACTGTGCGGGCTGCCTTCCTAGAGCAGGAGAACATGGCACTGCGCCAGGAGGTGGCCGAGCTGCGGAAGGACTACGGGCGCTGCAAGAACGTCGTGGCTCGCTACGAGGCCAAATACGGACCGATGTAAGGGCGGGTGCGAGCGAGCGAGGGTGGGATGGCTTACACATCCACCACTGGCCACTAGGGCGGCGACACTCGCCGGCCACTCTGACACGCACACGGGACGATGACACTACAGACACATTATGGTGGCTAGGTGAGCAGCACATGTATGTACGTGTTCACGCATGATATACACACATATTCAGTGCATACCTGATATGCTGCTACAGGCCAGGAGTGTCAGTCTGTGCCGCATCCTGGCCAAACGAAATGGATACCAGTTATTATCAGAAGGCTGCAGACGGTTGTGTTACACGGCACAGAACTCTGGGAATTCCACATAATGCCGTTTAGAATCCACAACTTTCAAAAATAGCTTGTTGTTAAAAAATACAATTTCACTTCTCCACCCCCCCCATCCCCCCTCATGTGTTTTTGGTGACTGACATTTGTGTTTTTTTTTTCCCCCGTCTCAAGTGCCCCAGTCGAAACAGAGGTAGAAGACCAGTGAGAATTTATCGGTTTATTGATTCATTTGTGGTGGTGTGGGAGGGGGAGTGAAATAAATGAATTAATAAATACGTAAATTAAGCAGAGGACTAAAAACACTGAGCAGACGTTGGAAGCAGGTGAAAGAAGAGGAGGACAGGAAGTTGGTGTGTGTGTGGCTGACAAATTGCAGATGAAAGCGTGTGGCATTGTCTTTATGGTTAGTGTTTCCTTTTTTTTATTGATATCTGTCCTTTTTTTTTGCCTTTGTCGTCGGTCTTTGTGTGTGTCTGTCTATGAAATTGTTCTTTCTGTGTTTATGAATAATTCATTTTAACGGGAGCCTGGAAAGGGGGCGATACGTTTGCCCATGTAGTCCTGTTCTTTACAGCAAGACGCGTGGGCAGATTTAAAAAGACAAAACTCCAAGGCCCACAAAGACAGTTAGGTCGAGCTTTGCAATAATTTCTCAAAAATTCTGAATTTTAAAATGGACATTTTTAATTTTTTGTATGTTTTTTTTAAAGGTGGGTGTACATTTCTCTGGATGTACTCTTTTATATTCTAGATAGAAAATGTTAAATTATAGGCTATTTGGTCCATTGTTGTATTGAAGAAAACTGGTTTCTGTATTTTAAGTTATTGAGAAAACCAGATATTGAAACATTCATTTGCTTATACATACTTGCTCTACAACAATGTACAGTGTATATTTCCCCCCAAATATACGTCAGGGCTGTCCAGTTTCACACCTAAATGTGAGGGGTGGATGATGAAGCCCTCTAAGAATTAAAATCTAATTGGGTTTCAGTATTTTTCCAAGTATAAAATGGCATCCAGAATGCTCTTACCATGTGTAAGCATGTATGTATATTTATGTAAGTTGAAGAGATACATTTCTTAGAATCTGCAAAAAAAAGAAAGACGACACCCAGTGATGAAAGTCTGCTTTGAAGGGTGTGGTGTGCCCCCCCCCCCCCCCCCCCCCCCCCCCCCCCCCCCCATCCCCTGTTCACCTCACTGGCCTTGCAGGCAGGTTTACCCTCTTCTTTTCTAGTGATGTGGAACTGGAGAGGTGTTTTGAAATGGAGGAAACTGCATCTTTATGGGGGGTAAATGCCAAAATTCCACTTTGTATTTGAACTTGCAACACGATGCATTAAAAAAGGTCATTTCAGCTGGATGGAAAGGCCAGAGGGTGGGGTTGGTGGTGCTGAACTGGTGCGCCGCAGTGACCCTGAGTACTGGAACTCCTTTCACTGGATGCGTCGACCTCACAGGGACCTAAATCCTTAAGTGTCTTGAGCCCATACAGCACAAAGCCTTGTTCACCCGAAAGCAGGGCAGGATTGTTACATATCAGAAACCAAACTCGATTCTATATCAGGGCCATCACTTATCTTTTGTTAATTGATGTATCATTTTGTTTGATACTTAGTTTCGGCTTAGTGCTGAAACAATATTGTGTATTTTTTTCTTTACAATGTGTTAATATATTGCTTCCTGTTTGGATTACCAAGGCTTGAGGTACATTTGATGGTTTTTTTTTGTAATGTATGAATAGAAAACCTAAATTTTGAGATTGCAGGTTTTTGGTGTAAAATAGGTTCTTGTTTAAATTAAGCTTTATTTTTTTGTACAGAATCATAACCTGGACTATTCAGATTGCAAATTCATTTTCACCGTGGAAACTAACAAGGTAGCATGATGGACATGAATTGTGACCAGCGTGTTGCAGGTTCCAGGCTCCGAAGACCCACTGGGAACTATATTGTAAATTATGTAAGTTACATAAATGTCAGATAAGCAACCTGAAAATAAAACTGATTGTATTTATCTATTAGCAATGGTGGTGAATGTCTCTTGTAATTAACATAAGAGTTTAATATTGGTAACATATCTCTGCCAAATTAAAATAGCGATATCATGAGTATAAGCACCCCCCCCCCCCCCAAACACTGAATGGTCCAATCTGATCTGTAAGCAGAAGCCTTCGTTGGCAGTCTCCATGGGTATTATTCTGAATCTCTGCCATTTCTTCCATTTGTTGTTGATGCTGCAGATAAAGTGTCCCATTTTTCTATATGACAGATTGCAGCTTCTGCTCCCTGTTCTGCTGGCACATCTGAGTATGGGGGCTCGGCGCGCGTGTCGAGGTAGCGGCATGGGAGTCGGCTTGGCGGGCAGCACGCAGAGGGGGAGGGAGGGGGGGAGTTACGTAAACGGCGCCCTATTAACTGGCAGAAGAGGCCGGCGGGAGCAACGCGTGGCGGCGCTGCCCCTTTCCGACGTGCGACGGCAGCTGTGAAGAGCGTAACGCCTGCAAGCTCCATTCACAATCTGCTGCTCGCTTGTTGGATTTTTAGGAAGGATTTGTTTTATACGCCACTTTTGCGCTACCTCTTCACCACTGCGCACATCCTGTCCGGGGAGGGAATGCTACGTCTCCTACGCGATAATAAAGAGTTCCTGAAACTCAACCGGTTAATGCGACAGGTTTCTTCCCTTCCGGTAAAACCACTGCATTCGCATGCAAGAAACGTCAAGCAACACTGCTGGGTACAGACCTAGAGAGAGCGAGACCCACGCAGATAAGAACAAAGAGGGCCCTCTGTGTCGCCCGCCGGCACGATGGGCCGCCCGGCGGACCACGATCGCCGGTGTAATTGTTCCTAGGTTGTGTGTGAGGACCATGTGTTATGTAACCCATGCACATTGGGCTGGAATTGTGTAATCGGGGGGGGGGGGGGGGGGGCGGGGGAAGCGGGAGGGAGATAAATGAGGCCAAGGAGTGAGGTGGAAGGGAGTGTAGGGATACGGAGGGGAGGAGGGCAGTAGCTTTATCTGAGGGGGAGGAAAAAACTAATGGTAATAATAAAGGCCATGATTTTAGTTATAAACACATTCATAATACATTCATAAAGCATTACAAGCATGGCTATAAATATCAGAAGGCATAACATATTATGGCCATTTTTATTATGTTTTGACTGCTCTATGAAGCTCTAATCTATAATGCACTATAGATACCTTTATAATGCATTATAATGGTCGATATAAGCATTAAGGATGCTTTGTGTTGAATTGTAAAGGTATCTTTAATGCTTTTGTTTTACAAATGCATTACAATGCATTATGGATGTGTTTAAAAATTACTAAAAACATGGCCTTATGTAAAATGTCACCAAACTAACTTTCCAAAGGCCAAGATATTTTTGTGGCCTTATTTGCAGCGGAGGGCGCTGCCACATTTCGCCACACTAATCACTGGGGTAACGGAATTAGCCTGGGCCAATATTACATTTACAGCTGAGCTTAGCAGACAATGGGCTCTCATTTACAGAATCGCACACTGCAGTTCGGCACCATTCACTGGGACTCCCTGGCAGAGCGTGCCTGTCGCTCTTGTGAATGAACGAATGGGGCCTAAATGCAGCTTTGTACGAAACGGCACACGCTCTGGGCTGTTAAGATTGGAAAGGGTGAGTCACTGCATCACCGCCATTCTGAAATCCTGAAACGAGACCAAACGCCGATGTCAAGGGTAACCGACTGAAAGGAGACGGCAGAGGTGGCAGGAAGCAGCAGATCCAGTTTTCAGGGAGTTGGTTTTGCAGATTGATAGATTAGCCTTGTGCTGGTTACGGCTTAGCATGCGAACAGACGAAAACAAGCGAAAAAGACCTTCATCTAGACACAGATCTCAGCTCTTTTCACCACAGAGACGTAGATACTGCTCCTTCCTGTGGTCCTAAATTTCCACCAATACGCTCTGGGTTCTCACACAGGTAGTGGACTGCCACCGCATGAAGGAAAGCAGGTATCATAGAAGCTAAGGACATGGATCCATTGTCCAGTTAAATCCCAGGAGATCCGCCGTGGAGCACCGCATCCAACATGGACTCCAGGAAAATATCCAGTAACACTGAGAAGGGAGTAAAATTGGAAACCATTCACATGAAGGCCTTTAAAAAGTCAATGTTAAATGCTAGCAATACCTAAAATAATGCAAATCATTGAGGCCACACAAGAGGATGACTTTCATGCTTTGGTGTCTTTTATTACAAAACTAAAAAAACAAACAAAGTCAGGTAAAATAAAATGCAGGCGTCAGCCTGCTGAGAGGAAAACACAGAACGGGTCTCCCAGAACAGGCAGGTACAGAATCTACAATGCAAAGACCAAGTACCAATCATACCCGCAGACAGTACTGTATTAGTTCGCAGACAGAAATAAACGATCGGTACATTTTTCAGCTCTGTGCTGCTTTGAATTCTAGAGCAGCCAAAGCGATGAGATAAAACTGGCTCAAAGATGTTGGTGCCCATCCATCAGGAACAAGTGACACATAATAATCGCAAGGAAAAATATTGCACGTCCAAAAAAAAAAAAAAAAAAAAAAGTGCAAATGCTTCATCTTCACCTGTCTTCCATTAGTCTAGTCTGACATCAGAGCCTAAGGTAGGGTGAGGATTATGACAGCATCCCAGAATACTACTCAAAAACAGACTGAAAAGCACATGAAAAAAACTATTCAGAGAGCAGCAGTGATGTTTGAAAGCTTCATGAAGCGGTTCAATTCCAAATCTGCATTCTGTTAGCGGCTGCTAATCCAGATTCAGACCCAGAAAAAATGGAAACCAAAGAAGCCATTGGACTCTGGTTAACTAAAGACCCTCCAGAGCACGTTTACTTGCATTACATGTTAACCGATCTAGGCTGTAGGAACTGGACGTGTCACAACAATGGGGCGTGTTGAAGTCTGAGAAGTCTGTGCTGGCTGGCGGACTACGCCGCATGAACCTGAACGGGTTTCAGTGAAATATCTGGCCACATCAACTTATCCAATAAAGTAAAACTGCAAACTCTGGAGAAGACTTTACAGTGTCAGTCAAGTAGTTAAAAAGAGTGATGGATGCCTTCTAGAATGATCCAATCACCTCCTTTGGTATTCTGACAGATACCCCTAAAACAGCAGAACTAAAAGGAAATGTGTTTTGTGAAAAGAAATATCGACTTATATGATTGCGAGGTAGCTAAGTCAACAGTCTTGTGACTGAGAGACGCTCTGCTCCCATATTCACACTTTACCTAAACCCAAATTGAATTTCCCTCCATTTTACACCACCATCGAACCATTCTCCCGGATAACCTACATTCAACATTAAATACCAGTGGATTTTCATAGTCCATCATGCACATGTATCTCTATAAAGCCTGAAGACTAAAGACTCCCAACCATGAAACAGCCAATATAACATTTACTTTATATGATTGTAGACCATGTGTGAATTTTTAATGCTGATATCCTGCCACTCCTTATCGCACTTAACCTTAAGGTGAACGCACCCAAATGATTACACTCAATAATAAACCATGTGAGAAGCAGCCATCCAGAAAAAAAAACATTTATGTTCATCATCAGTCATCTCTTATTCAAAATGTTAAAACCGTGCAACAATAACAACTCGTCCGTGACAGACGTCACAGAGTAATCACCCCATCCATCATACTTGTGGTGGTAATCTTCTCTCAATGTGTTCCCTAGAGACAGCACAGAGAAAAAAACAGGGTGCACCTGTGTTAGACGTCCAGAAGCTGTGGAAGTGAGGGGCCACTCTCTCTGCTCTCCTCACCATGGTCAACCATCAACCATTACTTCATGACCCGTTTCACTCTCGGATGGTTAGACACATTATCGATGCTTCACTGCTTCCCACTGCATGGATCACACACCCACAGTGCTCCTCACCCCGCCTCCCCCACCCCCCCCCCCCATTCCAGTAAGTAACCTGGAAGGACAGAAGGGTACAAACAGCCAATGGGAAATATCTGAAGTCCATATTCATATATATGGGCAAATGAAAGCAGTTTTACAGTTTGAGTACACAATCAGAAAAGCATAGATGCCGTGCAACAGGGTCACGACCATATCGCGGAGCACAACAGCCAACGCACGGAAACTAAATTCATTCAGATCAATTTTTAAATTTAGTGACTGGACTCCCTGTTCACAAAGACAATCCTAATCCACCCCCCCAAGCCTCCTTACCCTCCCACAGCAGTCTCTCTCCTTCACTGCGAAAGTCATGCTGGGCCATTTATCACCATCCCCAGTGCTTATCTGTTCTCCTCCCCCTTCCACTCTCACCTTCACACACTGCCGATGGGGACGCAGCTCTGTGTGTGTGTGTGTGTGTGTGTGTGTGTGTGTGTGTGTGTGTGTGTGGTTTCCCTTCCCAAGACAGCAAAGCCAGACAGCATCCCAGTTTCTCCTTCTCGAAATCTCTTCCCTCATTTGACATCCTCTCCCCAATCCTCTCACGTACTACTGCCATTGAGATGCCTGAGATACAAGTAAGAAAATCTGAAAGAGGAAGACAAATTCTCAGATTGCTAGATTCCCAGAAAAGTCTTCTTCCAGCACCGGGACAGGTAATCCTATCTGGGAGTCACATGACACGATGTGTCACCGTGCTCACAGACTGTCCTAGTTAAACGCAATGCGAAAGTCATGTTACAGCAGCCAAAAACACCTCAGTGTAGAGTGACTTTGCATGGAAAAAGTCTGTGACATTATCAATGTTTCAAGCCCACCTAGTGCGTTTAAAATGTCTACCTTTAAAAACTAACCGGGCTTGAAACATCAAAAACTCACGATTAACAGTCAAATTAAGATCATTCTGATATTGCATTCCAAACCTATTGTTCAACGTGGAGTTGGCTGATCTCTTGTATCACTTGGATTTTTTTCCTGAAAGGAGAAAAACCACAACCAGCAGTAATCAGACTGAATAAGTGTGAAAAAGCACCACTACATTGGTTTTCCACAGTGCTCATGGGACAGGTCTCATCAGCTTAATTTAAATCCATTAACATAACTTAAAAACTAGAAACAGATCGTTGAATGAACACTAGTCTGAAAATAGGCATGATTGTGAAAAGTTCAATCCTGGAAGACTGTTGTGTCTCTCAGGCACTAGGGAAACAGTGAACGAGAATAATATACAAGCCAAAAGCACGACTAGAACATCCCAGAAATGCATCAAAAGTCATTAACTGGCCAGTACTACAGGCTGGGAGCTGTGGTTGGTGTACTGCAGGTTGTACCCTGAAATTTCATCCATGAATGTTGGCTTCTCCAGGTAGGAAATTCCACCTCTACCACTGACAACTCCCATTGAATGACCTGGCTGGGAGCTCGAGAACAGGCCAAAGGTTGGGTGAACATGAAGAGGGTTCGGATGTGGAAGAGTGGTGTGGAGAGGCAGAGGTGGGACATCAGAGTCAAAGTTAAATCCCACTGGGGAGACTGGGTAGATGAACTCTTTGGCATTAGGAGACAGCTGACTGGACGTAGGACTCCCAAAGGAGTGTAGAGAGAAGGACCTTTGCTTGATAAGGCCGGCGTGGGGTACGGTAACGGGGGAACGTGAGGGCATGGCGGGCTGAGGTGAGATTCCAGGTCCAACTGCTGAAGCGGTACCCCCACACTTCATCTTGGTGGAGCCGAATTTGGTCGCAGCAAAACTGGCAGTTGTAAAGGTGACAGGGTGGGGGGCTGGACGGCCGTCGGAAGCAACTGGAAGCTGCGGCTGAGATTGACCATAATTCAGACGTGAATTTGGAGGAGAGGGGGTTGAGCTGTTTGATGAGTTAATGGCTCTGTTGGCTGCTGGACTTGAGCCAAAGTATTCAAAAAAGTTATGGTGGGATGAGGAGTGTGTAGGGGAGCTGGGGAGAGACCGTATGCCAACTGGAGACACCTTGCCTACTACTGGCATAAACATCTGTGCTTTAGGATTGAACCCTAATCGCTTGTCTTCCATCTTATCATTGCAGTCACCAAATACACACTCATCTTCAACGCTCCCAATGTCACAGAGTTGGACAGATGGGTCTTTTGAGTACAAGACTTGCACTTCCCCACTTTCCCCGATTTGATAGGATACCTCGTAGGGGTCAATCCACACGCTCAGCTCAGGGGGGACGTTGGCTCGTACCTCTGCCATGTCAAGCCCACTCCGCCTTGCCGCCAGCTCTACCACGGTGTCCCTGGCAGTGCCGAGGTGCAGGCAGCGAAAGGCACACCCCCGCAGAGGGGTCTCGGGGTACCAGTGGCCTTCAAAACGCGTCATCAGGAGCCGCTCAAGCTCCTCCCCGAACATGTCGGCACGGCGACGCGGCAGCTTGTCATACAGATATGAAACGATGAAGTTCAAGGCAATCTTCACCTCAAGATGCATGACTTCAGGGGCCACAAAAGGTGATGCAGTGGCTCGATTATGATTATTCAGTTTGTAATGTGATTGTGGATAGTCAAATGGTATGTGGAAGATCACTGCAGGACGGATCAACCTTGGGTGCTGCTCTTCATAATGTAAGTGCGTCCAGATGCAGATTTAAGACAATTCACTTAGGCCCGCTCTAGGAAACCTGCCAGATGGCTTCGAGCATGCTTCTGGAGTGTCTGCACGCCGCGATCCAGAAACTCCCAGTGCTGTTCCTTCAAACAACCTGCGACTGGGCTGCTATTCCAGTTCACAACAATGGGGATGACTTGGTGTTATGGGTGGAACTCATTTGTTCAGCTGGGTGGCAGCTATACTGTCCCAAGATCAGTAATCAACAGCTTTTCTGCCGTCTCAATACACAGTCACCACAATCTGGAGAAGACAGAAATTCAAAGTAAATGGCACGACATGAGGTGACCTCGTGGGAATGCAAAGGACATGAAATACTCTTACAAAACAAAGACAGAGCAAAGCAGATATGGTAAATCTGTAAAGTAATCCTGCAGTTAAACCAGGACTAAGGTGTTATTATTTACTGTAGCAACAGTAACTATAGTAACACTAACCATAAAAATACACAATTGCCAAATCTATCTATCTTGCATATCATGAAATTCATTGGCGTTTGGGGTTTGACAAACCATTCTCTAGTTAAAATACATGGTTTGTATGTATTTTTAAACGAACTGTATTGTACCTCTACAAAAAAACACAGTAAAACTAGTTTCCTCTCTTTATCTATTCACTACAACCCAGGCAGTTTCCGCTATATTTCCAGCAGTGTAATGTAATACTGAACTGGACAAACTAATTAGGGCTATTACAGCAGTGCTTAGTTTAAGATGAGCGGTCGTTAATGGAAAATCCCGGTCCATAGGGAAACATACATTCAGTTTTTGTGCGGTGTACAGAGGTCATGAAACGTAGTCCTGACCAACAATATCCTGTCCGCTGAAATGGTTCAAATTCAGTGTTTTATACGCAACAAAGTAGTCTCCTAATCTCAACAACTACCAACATTTATAAGCTAATGTGCATTCAATAAAGCGTGATAAGAGTGGGGAAAGTGAGGGGAAAACAGCAGATATGTGTGACAGTTACAACATAGTAGAAACAACGCTATTCAGCTCACAGAAAAAGCAGAGTCCATGATAGTACAGGACACCAGGACAAATTCAATAACATCATCGTTTTTACAGCCATTAAAGTCTGAACATCACTCTGCTTAAATATCGTGACTTTGGAGTCATCTTTAAAACTGACCCATTTTGTGATATCCAATCTCACTACAAAAAAAAGCACGATGAATAGGAATATCCGTCATTGGATGCCCTATAAAACTACTGTGGAAATGTAGACTACAATGAAACACAAACGACAGAAACAATCTTTGTATGATTTTTCAGATCGCCGACACTTTCCAGCACATTAACTGCGGCATGATTACAGGCTTGTACCCTAATGAATTAATCTTGGGTACAGCCCTTTCCTGTGCGGTACACGCTGTTCCAGCGTTATTATGCAAGACTGTAGGAGCGCCCAGTAAGCTACGGCACGCAATATTTTAGATCATTTTAGGGCGTGATCGGAATGTGATCTATAAAATTAACTGTTATTTCACCAAAGTTACACGCGTAATGTATAATGTCAACTCGGAAAACACCTTACCAGAAAATGAGAGCACATATGTCCGTGGTTATCAGCACAAGATCAAATTTTGTAGCCGATTTTTCCGCTTTAACGTAACATATTAAAATCACTGAATATAACACTTCTTCAGTGATACATGATCCCTCACCGGCGCTCCGTACTTACTGCATGTCAAGCTTTCCCCCCATAGGTGCCGCAAGCTGCCAAAGTCTGACATGAGAGTCTAGTGCCACAACCGACTCGACTTATAGCTGCTCAGTCTAACGTTTTAATTTGTCGTTGGATTTTTACACAGTTAAATGCACATCCGATTGCAGCAGCGGTGATCTGGAAACGAAGTAACCAGGCAAAAGTTTACACCGCCGCGGTGGAGCGCATTTATACCCAAGTCGGTCGTCTGACTTCTCGGCTTACGTGACGCGGCTGACGTTGGGACTACTTTCGCGTGGCTCCCCAATTTTATTGATTCTTTGAAGTTATCTTTTATTAATGATGTATGTGCTATTTTAATGACTCGTTCGGAGTATTTTGTTTGGTGATGATGCCTAAAGTTATTTAAAAAGACATACATAACTATATAACCTGTATCGTATGGATTATCTTTTGAAGGTTTTTGAAAAGTAAATCATTTCTTTTAATACTATGTTACCTAAAATTGGTGGCACAGGAGGTAGCACTCGTGCCTCTAGTGTTAGGGGTTCGAATCCCACTTCAAACCAGTGAGTGGGTTTTGCCTGCTCTCTCAGTGTCGAATGGATTCCTCCTGGGTACTGAGGTACTCCTGCATGCCAAGCACATGCAGTTCTGCTACCTGGTGTCTCTAAATTGCCCAGTGAATGACTGAATTTGCGAGTGTCTGCCCTGTGGTTCCATCCAGGAAGTACCCTATGCAGCTTGGGACTGGAACCAGATACCCTTGTGATGCTGACCAGGATAAGTGATTGCAAGATGGGTGCATAATCTGATATGGAATGACATTTACTATAGATGAATTTTCTTAAAAGTCAGCAGTTATGTAAAGATTCCAGACATTTCCTTAAAAATATCTCACTGGTTCATCTAGAGAATCGAAACCTTGGTGTAAAAACAATGCTACTATGTCATTAATAACATGGCTAAGGACTGCAGGAGGAAAATATATTTCTCTGTTTCCATTTCAATCAATTTACCTACAGGGGCACACTGTAGGTATAAATCAGTGATATTTATAAGAACATATTGCAATAATGAAACGTAACAATAGCTGCAGCCTTGAAACGTATATCAAATCATTGCAATTGTGCATCTGAGAAAAAACCTTGGGCAGCTGGTCTTTTCATAATAATGGAAGCGCATTGTGTTTTGCCAGAAGTATAAGCAATGACATGGCCACACAGCCTCATTTGGCTGATGGACGAAATATTATCTAATTGGGTGCCAACACAGTCAGCTTGAAAAGAGAGGCCACTCATCATGAATAATGTAGTTCACATTTTCAGAAATCATTTAAAAAGTAAATTGTATTTTTAATCCACCTCAGTATATGGATTTACACCATTTAGGTCTATGGTTTTTTCCATCACCATTCAGTCAGAAGAAAACAAAACTGACAATGATACAAAGAACTGAAAACACTTTATTATGCTCAAAAACTTTTGTGAAAAACAGACCAGAAAAATGGCTTGGAACAGCTCTGCAGAGAACAGCACCGCTGACGTCCACGCTCCCACACGGGTTCACAGCTTCACCTCTTCTTGAAGCCGTATTTTTTCCGCTCGTAAAAGAGGTCGGTCTTGGAGCTCCCCAGGTTCACGATCTTGGGGCAGCCATCTCTCTGCACAGCAGGACAGGAAAGGGATCGAACACATCGGAATGTTTTTCTTTTAAAGTACAGACGGAGGTGCCGTCTCCAAATGAGGCAAAAAGCTTTTTCCACATTAGCAACATAAAATATTAAGATGACCAACGTTAAGAGCATTAAAATATAAATATGCATGACCGTATGAGTGAGCAAAAGAGCTTTACACATACATACAAAACATAGCCAGGCAAAGATGATAAAGGCTTCATACCAGTAACAAAATCATAAAAAACCCAAATAGCACATCAGATTTATAAAGTCTTAGGTACATGTTGATTTCATCTTTTTAGACGCAATTACATTTTTTCAAGCAGTTTTAATCCCTGATAACTCACAGAAAATCCACTAATTAGTTAGAAAACTGTGACACTCACATCTTTTTCCTGGATGGTGCACTCCTTGCAGTAATAGGCATCAGACACTCCCGGTCCTCCGCAGATGACACAGCGTCCCTGATAGGATCCGTAGTTGCATTCGTCACAGATACGCACCAGTGTGCAGGGCCTTACGTAGGAATCGCAGATGACACACTTCCCATCACCTGGGGGGGGTCAATGATTACTATATATAAATCTAAGGATTTATAGGTCCATAACCACCAGAGAGTTGTGGTGCAACACCACTGATGTAAAGTGTTACACAAATTTAAACTATATGTTCAGAAACAATAAGTTAAATTAAAAATGTCAACAAGACGAAGCACTAAAGCCACAGGTTTTAGTGCAGAGAAGTTAAAAAGTACTTACATTTCTCACATAATCGTCCAATAGCTGAAAGAAGAACATAGATAAACATTAATATATTAGAAAAAGTTTCACATGTCTACATTATTTTTAATATATTATATTTTTATTTTACCAAATGAGGAGGGACAGTCTTGGCCATAGTATTTACAGTCAGATATAAAAAGTAGTAGTCTAAAAACTTAAGGTTTCCTCAATCTTTGTGTGGTATAAACATATCAGCAAGCTACTGAAGCGGCAGACATTGAGTAACTAAAATATTCAGTTTCTACTTATTTTACAATATATATTCTTAACCAGCCTTACTTTAACAACGCCCTATGTTAAGGTAATACTAATTTTTATGTCCAATGATAATGGAAATAACCGATCTACTCCAAACGCCAGCAACGGCGATAGATACATGCCGGCTCGCTGGTAAACAATGCGAACATCCTTATACATCCTTACCTTTACTTCGATAGTACATTTCCTCATTCGTGACAGAACTAATCGGTGAAAATCAAAAGTGAAATCTTACCAACGCCAGCTTGCTTTCTGCAGAAAATCAAATCTGGATGATGCTTGGCCATGTTGAACTGGTCGTAAACGTACTGGCGCAAGTTTACCCTATGAACTCCGACCTGGGTGTGACCTTTCAACTTTTTTTTTTTTTTTTACAAAAAAAAAAGAATATGCTACACTAAATTATAGATAATATAAATGTGAAGACTCTCATTGAAATTATACAACAAATATATTTTACAATAGCAAAAATTTAATTATAAATCTTTTAGTAATTTTGTAAGTTAAATGCGCATGCATCAAACAAGACGTGTTGTATTGGTTATGATTAACGAGGAAATGCATACTGCCATCTATCGGAGTGGAGTATTGAGGGACTAGTAACGCAGTTGCATGTTGTTATCCATACCCGCGCTGTACAACGTCTATTTAAATGTTGATTTTAAAAGACACCTTAATACAGCTGTAATACAGAAACTTCTTTATTTGTGTAGTAAAATTTCCATTTTAGAATATACCAAGGACACTACAAGCTCCGTTTAGTTCAAGTGGAGGTTAATTGGAATGGTGCATTTGCTGCTGTTGAATACTGCCGAATAAGTGAAGTAAATAATTAGACAATTCATTTGCTGTACATATTCTGTGATTGTGGCGAAAGTGTTTATGTAGTTTCTTCGCAATATACAAGAAGATATATATTGTACCACGATGTTGTATCAGTTTAAAATTGTGCAGCTATCGTCAGACCATTTAAAGGGCTGTGTGCATCTTCATGTACGATTTCCAGCACCGTGATCTGTTATTGACATTTTAAAGTACTGTATGACAGCGCTCTTACACGTCGAGATTACCTTTCTTTTTAATAAGCATGCACTTAATTCAGGTGGGGTGAAAAGACGGGGAAAAGATGCATCGGCAGAGTGTAGCTGCCCTGGATATCGTGCTGCTCAGATACCGAGATACACATTTATTTCACAGCATAACAATTCAGAATCACTAATTGACCTGTGCGGTATGTTTGTACAAGTGGACTACTCGTAAGTAACACATGGTACTCCCGAAAGAACATGTAAACTCCGTCAGACGTAATTCTTAATGAAATATTTTATATTTAATGCTGGAAGATATTATTTCTGATTGTTTTATTGCAGACAAAAAACAAGTACATCGATGCGCTTGCTGATCTATTATTAATGTCCGCAAAAGAAGGAACACTGAAAATGCTGCTCAGCTTTTTCCTTTAAGTTAACTAATCTGATTTTCTCTGTGGAAATCAGTTTTAAAAACTCTAACTGTATGTCAGAGACAGAAAGTTTAGGTTCATAAAGTACAATCCAAACCAAGATTTTGTTTCAACCAACCAGTTGAGCATAAATAATCGTATTCACATAGTACTCAAAGTGGTTGATTGAAACAAATTTTTTCTCTGGATCTGTACTTTCTGGACCTTAACTTTCCACCTGTACGATCACACCGAGACACTGACTAGGATTAAAAACTTGAACGAACACATAGCTCGTGAGCCTCGTGTTACGAAAGATCTGCATCACGCATGCGTGATGGGTGCACGCAAAGCTATAAAAGTCAGACTGAGCGTCATCTTAGCGCGACACATCTTTGTCAGTGAACAAAATGGCGACGTATTGTCTTACTGCAACCCGGCTTCAGGTGAGAGATTTCTTGCGACTTTAACCTTGCTTGCACTGAAAACATTATTTTCATCTGAATGTGTGAATTATGACAGGATCAAATGAGCGAAGGGGTCTTGGGAATATATTGGGGAACCCCGATACCTCCTAGAAGTTGACATAGGTCATCTTATGTGGTCTGTCTAACCAGTTAATTGCGTCATATTAATTAATCTACATTTTCAAATACAACAAATCGGAAATTATCTGCACGTCTCATTAGAGTCCGACCTCTGCTAGGGATGTCTTTAATGCAAGCGGCATGGATGAATAGATAAGCTAGCCGGTTAGCTCTTGCAAGGTGATCACAAGGTTATTGGCATGTAGTTCGTGCGTCTTTCTCGCCCGTTTAAGCAGTGTGTTTATACGTGTCTGGGGAGAAAACGCTGCCTTTGGGTGCTATGAATCACTTTGGCTTAAGCCTATAATTGCTTGAGAGTTAGACGATATCTAGCTATAACATTACTTAACATTACATAAGCATCTTCTCTTAAACCGCTAACTAGTATCACGATTCTTTTTTCTAGATGTTTGTGTTAAGTGTCATCAGTCTTGTCTCTTTCAGTGACAGCTTTTTCTTACATGGTTCAATTCCCTTTTATGTGTTTATTGTGGGTAGCCATGATGGGGCAAAATTAGGGATGTCCATTTCGGATTGTTTCGTCACCGATAGTTGACACTCGCTAATCGACTATTAACCGTTAAACGATAAGAAGAAAATGACTGTTTAATGGATGCGTGTCCGGCACCAAATACCAATACAAGAAATGCTTTAGAAATTAGAAGTGCTTTATTTTTTCCAAGTGAAAACACTTGATTCTTTACATAAGTCATGAAGTTAGCAGGCTTTGCAATGAAGAAAACATTTACTCCGTTTCACGGGTAGGTCCGGCACAGTCTACATCTCCCGTGTAGAAAAATATTGTAAAACTCAAATGAACTGCAAGCGGCCTGCACACTTTTTAACGTGAAGCATGGAGAGTGCTGTCACAAAAACCAGCTCCGCTATCGCGAATGGTTAATCTTGCCGAATTAATGATCAGCAACCGACGTTTTGACAAGAAGCAATGTTGTCACACCTCAAAAAATAAAATAAAACAAAAATAACTACAGCCCACTTCAACCCTGAGTATAACTGATAGCTTGTCTACTGATTTTTCTTCACCAATAGCAACATGTCGGTCGAAATGCTGTGTTGTAGTCTTGTGCGCAGTATATAGACTGAGACCAGCGGCAGAGAATCGGTCTGATGTCACCCTCTGCATTCTATGCTTTTCCACACTGGAAACTTTTAACATTCCTTTTTTTTTTAAATAAACCGTTTACCTGGTTAAGAATTCTTATCGGTTAAACGGTGAATTATAACATCCCTTGGGTAGGTAAATAGTATTTTTGATTAACTCCTAAAACTGAGTTAGGTTTGGTTTAGGTGTGACCTGTACCTGCCTGGTTCTGGTTACTTTACTCCAAACTGAATTTATCAAGCCCTCTAGTGTCAGATGCCATTTCCTTATTTTCTCCTGTTTCTAATACTCAGTGTCAGTTTGTGACTCATCCTGATTGAAGCCCAGTAGGTGATTGGAAGCTGGAGTCCTTTTATATGAATAGGCTTAATCATTCACCTGATTTTAGTTTTTGTACAGTTAGGTTTCCAAGAAGACAATAAAATGTAACTGACAAAGGATACATAAAAGCAGCATTATAGCTAATTATTGCCAGTTTTTATTGAATCTAATGTTTTACTTCGAGTTAAAAAAAAAATAGTTGGTGAGTATTTCTCCTCGTGATAGTGGTTCATTGTAAAATGTGAACTTCTCAGCGGACCACAGAGGATCAGCTTTTTCTGCATGTACGTCTTCCTTATAGACGAGGCATTCCGAAGGCTTGCACTTCTATACATCGTTTGCTCTGGTCTTGAGATGTTGTGGGTCTGTACATTGGCATCGTTTGGGGCGGTGAGTGACTCAGTGGGCTTAGGCTCTGTGCCTGTGATCGGAACATCACTGGTTTGAACCCAGCCTCACCGAACAGTCACATGCGGGCCCTTGAGAAGGCCCTTAACCCCCAGCTCCGGGGGCGCAGCACATTGGCTGACCCTGTGCTGATACCCCCCCAAGCTATGGAGAGCAAGATGGGTCAGGCGAAGAAGAATTCCATTGTACCTGTACTTGTGCAAATGACAAATAAAGGATTTAACCTTTAATCCTTAAAGATGGCATGGTTCTGTCCCCCCCCCCCAGCTTGCCCTGGGACAGGGGGCTCGCCGGCTGCATGTGGCAGCAGCCCTCCGCGTCAAAGCCAAGGTAGCCGTCAGCCGCTTTGAGCCGACCGCCTATGTCAACTATGAGAAGCTGCGCTCCAGCATTGACACGGTACACAAAAGGTCAGTCTGCCCTTCACTCCGGCTGCTTTCAGTGTCCAGTGGCGGCTTTATCTTTTCTGCACTTTTATTCTTTGTCATCTGTGCTTGTGCTGTGTGTTTTCTTTACCCTGAATCGCCATGAGACTTGCAGAATCTCATGATCTGATCAGATTGCCTGCACACAGGAACCTAAACCTGTTTGCTTATGCATTTTAATACAAACCACATTTCAAACATTATGACTGTACCTTTTTCGTGTCTGTGTTTACTTGTTTGCTGTTGACAGTAGCTGTGTGGGGTATTTACAATTGTAAATTGGTTGAACATTGAATTCCGACCTGGAATTTTAAACTTTATTCTTTTGTCCTGTAATTTATATTGGCTGGGAATCATATAATAGAACCTAGAGTGAAGGTGATCAGTATTTAATCCAAGGGCAGGATTTCTGTTGACTTTGGCCGTTGTGCTTTGATGCTGGGAATGGCAGGTTTTAATGGGAATGACAGGTTTTTTTTGATGCACCTGTCTGTCTTTTATTTGTTTATTTCTAATATTCCTAAACTCTAAATCAGGGTTATTCAAATCATGGTCCTCAAGGTCTGAGCCCTGCTGATTTTCCAGCCTTCCTTTACCTGTGAGCCACGTGTAAAGCCTCTGGCCAATCAGAATCAGTCATTATTAAACGAACTACTTGGGAGAACTGAAAACACGGCCCGGATTTAGAATCGAGGTCCAGATTTGAAGATCCCACCTCTAGATGGATCATTGGTTGGGTTTTATTCATGATTACATTTTTGGTAGCAGACTACTTAATTTGTTCAGATGTTTTGGGCACTCTGATAATTTTCTTTACATATTTTCCTCCATTTAAATATTTATGATGATACTTAAGACTGGCACCTAGACTTCCATGTGATCTCTTGCTGGGTTGAGGGCACCAGACTAAACCATAGCACAGAAACAGCCCTAGTAAGAGTAATGAATGATTTGCATATGGCTTCTGACCGTGGCTGTGTGTATTTGTTGGTGTTACTAGATCCAGCTACAGGATTCCATACTGTGGACCATAATCTTGGACCAGCTAGAATCTGTGGTTGGCAGATTGATATAATCCATTAACATTATTTTTCTGTAGGAAGGAAGACGGCTAATGATTGACAAGTATTTCTAGGATTTTTGAAATGAAAGGAAGATTTGAGATGTATTTTATAATTAATTATTAAATCACCTAGTTTCATGATTTGCTTCCTAGAGTTCAGGTCTAATAACGGCCATTTTTAAAGGTTTTGGAACATATCTGAGCCTAACAGACCGATGTAACAAGTTCTACAGGGCAGTTCTAATCAGTGGTGCAATCTTGAGAAATTTTGTAGGAACTGGGTCTACAAGACCTAGTAGAAAATTTGCAGGAGTTCAAAAATTCTGATTTGTTTTATAGGAAAGAAAGATTCAAAGGTGTCATTATCAGAGCGAATAGGACTAGCAGAAGGCTGGCAGCTGTACGTAGCTACAGATGTGCACTGCATGGTCTGTCTAATCTTAGTCTAATCTTAGTCATTTTACCATTAAAAATGTAAAGTCATCACTCCTAAGTTTCTGGATTTGTGGGTTTAACATTGAAGAATTCCGTGTTAACTTAGACAGGAATTGAGGATTATTTTTGTTCTCTTCTATAAGTCTGGAGAGAGACACAGACCTAGCAGTCACTAGTGCTTGTCTGTACTTAGAGAGACTCTCTTTCCAGGCAGATCTGAGAACTTCTAGTTTAGTTGAGCGCCATTTGCGCTCTAGCTTATGTGAAGCCTGTTTAAGTTCATGTGCATGATCAGAGTACCAGGGGGCAGGTTTCTTTTCTCTAGGCTTTATTTTCTTAAATGGGTAGTTCACTCCAAAACTGAAAAGTGTGTGTTTTAGAGAGGCTTTAGTGCTGTCTATCCATCTAGGTTGTTCCACTGGGAGATGCCTAGTTTTGAAAATATTGGTGGCAGAATTGTCAGGCCTCTTTTGAACATAATGCGATTGAGTGGAATTCTTTCTGTGGCAATTAAAGCAATATCTCTTAGCAAAAATTGTAGATAACCCACAGACTTTGTAGTGAGTACTTTTAATGCAGGCAATCTTTCTTCTACTGAACGTCATCCACCAATCGTATTACTGCGCAGAAGATATTGTCAGGGTGCTCATGCTGGTATCTTCTGCACAGTGATACGATTGGTGTGTGGAGTTCACGATCGCCACAGACCTCCTTTTCATTGGCTGTTTAGTGGGATGCCCAGTCCCGATTGGTTCTGTTTAGCGGGATGGTTACAGGCAGCATTTTCAGCCTTTTAAATTAGCTTAATCGCTTAGGCTGTTTGTAGATGGCCCGGCGATAAACATCTGGCTCATTTAACCCCCCCAGCGAGCCGCGATGGCTGCATAGGGGCCCCGTGCAGCCCTGATGTTTAAGCTCCTGCACGGCTGCCAGTGTCTGAACCAGCTCTGCTGGAAGAAGAGAGAGCGGTTTTTATTTTGGATCGCCTGTAATATAGCAAGCAATGGTAATGGGGACTGGCAGGTAAAAAATGTCGCAATGTTTTATTTTTATATCAAATTAAGGACCCAGAAATTTAAAGTCACCCCCCCCGACCGAATGAGTGGGTACCTCACTTTCATTTCCACACCACTGATTGTGAGATTTTGGTACAAATCTCCTGAATTTTTAATTTATTTTTTCTTCAAGTTTCATGTTAATTTGAGGGTGAAATTGACCAATATTTCTGGTTTCACTGTCGAATTTAAATGGATAATTTCAGAGCGATTTTTGAAGGACATGGGGACAAGGCATACAATGGCAAAAGGAGTGAGGAATATCCTTTATTTTTTGTGAAAAAAATTTAGATGTAACATTTCTGGACAGAGAAATAAGTTGAATCGGAATCGTTTTGGGCTATTTCTTGCATGTTCCTCCAGTCACTGTCCTTGCCTGCTGATACCGAATGATAAACGAGTGCTTTGCCCTTTGTTAGGCTCTGCGACAGCTGTGCGGTAATCGCCTATCGGATATGTGATACTGTCCCCGTTGGGCTGTAAAGGACACTCTGAAGGACCTCAGCAGGTGGTGGTGCTTGTTGTGTTCGGAGTTTGATTCTTTCTGTCTGGGACGGATATCCAGGCTGATGGGAGTAGGGATGTATGTAGCAAGAACACAGACTTGCATCTCGTCAGTTTCCTTGTTTGAACCCCTTTCTCCAAGGCTGAACCGGCCGCTCACACTGTCTGAGAAGATCGTCTACGGGCACCTGGATGACCCGGCGGGGCAGGAGATCACGCGCGGGCGCACCTACCTGCGACTGAGGCCGGACCGCGTGGCCATGCAGGACGCCACCGCCCAGATGGCCATGCTGCAGTTCATCAGCAGCGGACTGCCGCGCGTGGCCGTGCCCTCTACCATCCACTGCGACCACCTGATCGAGGCCAAGGATGGTGGAGCCCAGGACCTACAGAGGGCCAAGGTGGGCCAGGGGAGAGCCTGGCATGGTGGGTTGGGTAGGGTTAGTCTGGGCTATGGGACTTTAAATTTAAATAAATTTAACGGACTCGGAATGGGACTCGGAATGGGACTCGGAATGGGACTCGGAATGGGACTCGGAATGGGACTCGGAATGGGACTCGGAATGGGACTCGGAATGGGACTCCATTGATCCCTGAGGGAAATTCTAGTGCACATAGCAGCAAACATACTCCAGAATCCTCAATCAACCAATGCATATTTACCACGAGGAAATTCCTGGTCCATCTCGCCGAAAGCTGGGGTCATCGTGACTAATATGGCTTCCCTCACGCTGACCCTTCCCCATCCCCGTGTCCCCTAGGACGTGAATCAGGAGGTCTACAGCTTCCTGGCCACTGCTGCAGCCAAGTATGGAGTAGGCTTCTGGAAACCTGGTTCCGGAATCATCCATCAGGTATTGAGTGTAGATGATACACACAACTCTTATTGCACTCATTTTGGTTGGGTTAATCTTGATCCCGCAATTAGGTGTTTAAACTAAGTTAAAGTTCAGAACTTAAAGCATCTCAGAAGTGTGACTGAGCCAGTTTGGATTATTAAAAATGTGCCAGTAATGGGTTACATGTCATATGGTACAGTGACTGATCTTTGTTGCTGCCCTCCTAGATAATCCTGGAGAACTACGCGTACCCTGGGGTGATGCTAATTGGCACAGACTCGCACACCCCCAACGGAGGAGGCCTGGGAGGAATCTGCATCGGCGTGGGGGGGGCCGATGCCGTCGACGTCATGGCTGACATCCCCTGGGAGCTGAAGTGCCCCAATGTCAGTAATTTTCCCCCCTCCCCCTGTAAAATGATCTCGCGCTCCACCACGTTCAATGCCAGCCAATCAGAATTTCGCCCTCCGTCGCAGGTGATTGGTGTGAAGCTGACCGGCTCCCTGTCTGGCTGGACGTCCCCGAAGGACGTCATCCTGAAGGTGGCCGGGATCTTGACGGTGAAGGGGGGTACGGGGGCCATCGTGGAGTACCATGGCCCGGGTGTGGAGTCCATCTCCTGCACGGGTGAGTGCCGGCCCGCCTCTTGGGGACTTGCTCGGTGACCGACCGTCCCATCATTATTGTCGACGCCCCTGGTGGCGGTCGACCCCAGGAAGGACACTGGTTTTTGCCCTCCCGGTTCCCTGAAGTTCCCGGTTCCCTGAAGTTCCCGGTTCCCTGGATCGGATGTCGGTGCACATGTGGGCCTCACCTGATCCTCCTGTTTCCTCTCTCCGTCCACTAGGAATGGCCACCATTTGCAACATGGGGGCTGAGATCGGGGCCACCACATCAGTGTTCCCCTACAACCACCGCATGAAGAGCTACCTGGAGAAGACAGGCCGCGCGGGTCAGTGCTGACATCTGGGAAGGAGGGGGTGGGAGGCACGACGCGGGGGTGGGTATCTGCTCGTCCGGCCGTCTTTTTAGAAACCCCTGTTCCCCTGCCGACCGTCCCTCTCCGCCCCCGGAACCCCAGGACATCTGGCTTTTAACATGCCCCATTCTGATCGCTGGCTTTAAAATGTCCACCACTGTCCCCGCAGATATCGCCGCGGCGGCGAACGAAAACAAAGATATCCTGGTGCCTGACGCCGGATGCGAATATGACCAGCTCATCGAGATCAACCTCAGTGAGGTTAGACACGCAGACATACCGGCTGAATGTGGCACATAAACCACACGCATGCTGAGTCGTCAGGGCTGGAATAGGATACAGGATTCATGTGCTGTAAATATGATTTGATTTGTCCGAGACCTCAGAGGACAAAGAAGCACATGGGTAGGCAAAACTGGAGGTGTAGATGAAGCAATTGGTTAAACTAGATTAGATTAGAAATGTGGGGGTTAACTGTGAATTCCATGAGTTCGGTATTGAGTTATGGTGCTATGGTGCCCCCCTGCCCCTCCCTCGACAGCTGAAGCCCCACATCAATGGTCCCTTCACACCTGACCTGGCTCACCCAGTGGCAGAGATCGGGGCAGTGGCTGAGAAAAGCGGCTGGCCCCTGGATGTCAAAGTCGGTCAGTATGTGGGGGCGGATCCTGGCAGCTTTAGGGGAATACCGTCCAATCAGAGCCAGATTGCCGCTTACCCCGCCCCCTTCTGGCAGGCCTGATTGGCAGCTGCACGAACTCCAGCTATGAGGACATGGGCCGCGCTGCCTCGCTGGCTAAGCAGGCCCTGGACCGCGGGCTCAAGTGCAAGGCCCAGTTCACGGTGTCGCCGGGCTCCGAGCAGATCCGCGCCACCATCGAGAGGGACGGCTACGTGAGTGCGGGGGCCGCGGGGCTGGGGGCCACGTTCGCGGCGTCTGCGGGGGCCGTAGGGCTGACTTCCTGTCCGTGTGCCCGCAGGCTCAGATCCTGAGGGACGTGGGGGGCGTGGTCATGGCCAATGCCTGCGGCCCTTGCATCGGCCAGTGGGCAAGGTAGGTCTCCCCCCGGGTAGGTCTCCCCCCGGCTTGTGCCGGTCTGAGCGCAGGCCTCTGAAATGCTTTGTTTGCATGCAGGCCTTGCACCCCTGTGCCTGTGTTGGTTTTAGGCCTTGTAATATTAAACTTGTTTCGTATTTTAATTTTAAACATTTTTATCCTGATTCTTTTATCTTTGTATTTCCCCATTTTTGTATATCATTTTTTCATTTATTGAATATGTGTATGTGGATATCAAATTTGATCCGCTTCCTATCTCTACACGAGTAGTTATCGAACGAGCCTGTAGACACTGACATGGCATTAGACTGCAACCTGCGTGTGTTTTGTCTTGGGACAGGATTATAATGGTGAATCGATTCATCCAATCATAATCGCCCTTACATTGGATTTGCAGTTCTGCATGCAACACTGTCCCTGAGTGGGGTCGCTATACAGTTGCCTCTACCTCTAGAAAATCCGCGATCGAATGCGAGTTGTTTTAGGGGAAAGTACGTACCGAGGTGTTCCTTTTTACACGTGTTCGGCTTTATTTGATTCCTGCCATCGTTGGCGGCACTCGGAGGCTGCGTGCTGCGCTTCTGTGACGCTGCTGTGGTGCAGACGTTTGTCACAGCCGCGCGTCGTCTCTGTCGTGCAGGGGTGACGTCAGTAAGGGTGAGAAGAACACCATCGTCACGTCCTTCAACAGGAACTTCACAGCCAGGAACGACGCCAACCCGGCCACTCACGCCTTTGTCACCTCCCCAGAGGTGGGCCTCGCCTTGCGCTGCTTCTCATGCTGGATCATGTACAGTATCGGTCAGAAGTTTGGACACACCAGGCCGCCTATAAAGGGGGGTGGTAGTGTCATGTCTCGTGACCTGGTCATGCTGGATGTTCATACTCTTGGATTTGACCTTTCCTGATTAATGATGGGCCGTTTCGTTTTTGCTTCAGGTAGAAGTTTCTGGAAAAACCTGCATTTATACATGCGCTTGTTTATTGAGGCTGCTTCTCTTCGTGCCCCCGCTGTTCTCCGCCCCAGATCGTCACGGCCCTTTCCATTGCCGGCAGCCTGAAATTCAACCCAGAGAAGGACTTCCTGACGGCGGCCAACGGGGAGAAGTTCAAACTGCAGCCGCCGTCAGGGGACGAGCTGCCGGCGCGCGACTTCGACCCGGGACAGGACACCTACCAGCACCCGCCGGAGGAGGGCGGCTCTGTGCGTGTGGACGTCAACCCGCAGAGCAACCGGCTGCAGCTGCTGGAGCCCTTCGATAAGTGGGACAGCGGCGACCTGGAGGACATGCGGGTGCTCATCAAGGTGGGTGGGGGGGCCGGGACCTGGGGGACATGCGGGTGCTCATCAAGGTGGGTGGGGGGCCCGGGACATGCGGGTGCTCATCAAGGTGGGTGGGGGGCCCGGGACATGCGGGTGCTCATCAAGGTGGGTGGGGGGGCCGGGACCTGGGGGACATGGGGGTGCTCATCAAGGTGGGTGGGGGGCCCGGGACCTGGGGGACATGGGGGTGCTCATCAAGGTGGGTGGGGGGCCCGGGACATGCGGGTGCTCATCAAGGTGGGTGGGGGGCTGGGACCTGGAGGACATGGGGGTGCTCATCAAGGTGGGTGGGGGGTCCGGGACCTGGGGGACATGGGGGTGCTCATCAAGGTGGGTGGGGGGTCCGGGACCTGGGGGACATGGGGGTGCTCATCAAGGTGGGTGGGGGGTCCGGGACATGGGGGTGCTCATCAAGGTGGGTGGGGGGGCCGGGACATGGGGGTGCTCATCAAGGTGGGTGGGGGGGCCGGGACCTGGGGGACATGCGGGTGCTCATCAAGGTGGGTGGGGGGGCCGGGACATGGGGGACATGGGGGTGCTCATCAAGGTGGGTGGGGGGGCCGGGACATGGGGGTGCTCATCAAGGTGGGTGGGGGGTCCGGGACCTGGGGGACATGGGGGTGCTCATCAAGGTGGGTGGGGGGGCCGGGACATGGGGGTGCTCATCAAGGTGGGTGGGGGGGCCGGGACATGGGGGTGCTCATCAAGGTGGGTGGGGGGGCCGGGACCTGGGGGACATGCGGGTGCTATTCCTTTCCTCTTCCTCCTTCGCAACCTTTTTTTTTTTCTTCTTTTCCTTTTTTCAAACCTTTTTCTTTTTTCCTAGTTCCCCTTTTCCTTTTTATATCCTCCCCTTTTCTCTTTTTTTTCTTCTTCCTCCTCTTTTTTTCTCCTCCATTTTCTCTTCCTTTTTCTCCTTGTTTATCTCCTTTTTCTACTTCTCATCCTCCTACTCCTTTCTTCTCCCATCCTTTTTCTTTCTCCTCCCTTCTCGCTTTTCTCTTCTTTCTTCTTTTACTTCTATTCCTCCTCCTCTTTTTTTTTTTTTTCTCTTCCCTTGGCCGGCAGCTCTCCTAATGGTGCCCCTTCCACCCCCCCCCCCCCCCCAGGTGAAAGGCAAATGCACCACCGACCACATCAGTGCCGCAGGACCCTGGCTCAAGTTCCGCGGCCACCTGGACAACATCTCCAACAACCTGCTGATCGGCGCCGTCAACATCGAGAACGACGCCGTCAACAAGGTCCGCAACCAGCTGACGGGGGAGCACGGCGGGGTGCCCGATGTGGCCCGCCACTACAAGGTAAGCCAGCCGGGGGGGGGAGGGGGGGCTTCACAAGAGCCTCTGAGGGATCATTAGACCCAGGGCTCCTGTCAGCCAGCTGTGAATTTATGCCTCTTGCATATGACTGGAGCATCAGTGCAGTCATTAGCCAGCCTGAGGGTGCAGCAGACACCCTGGTTCATCTGGGGGGGGGGTCGTGCTGGCAGTGTCACTGGGGAGAGAGCAGTGGGCCGAACATCAGCGATCTGAGGCACTCATGTCTCCATCACCACTACCCCCCCCCCCCACAGAAGAATAACATTCAGTGGGTTGTGGTGGGCGACGAGAACTACGGCGAGGGGTCAAGCAGGGAGCATGCGGCCCTGGAGCCCCGACACCTGGGGGGCCGCGCCATCATCGTCAAGAGCTTCGCCCGCATCCACGGTACGCCGCCGTCTGCGTGCATGCGGTGCCCTCGCGTCGCCAGAACCCCCGAGCCCAGCTGACGCTCCTGAAGCTGCAGACGCGGTTTTAATTGCGTGTGAATGCTGCGCAGAAATGCATCCTGGGAATTTAGCATCAAGCCGACCTCCTTATGCTCTTTCCCTCAGAGACCAACCTGAAGAAACAGGGCCTGCTGCCCTTAACCTTCGCTGACCCCCACGACTACGACAAAATCCGCCCGGATGACAAGATCTCCGTCACCGGCCTCAAAAAGTTCATCCCTGGCAAGGTAGGAGTGCCCCCCCCCCCAGCAATTTTTTTTGCTGCAATGCAAATTTCCTGCTCACTCTGAAAGGAATTTGTTTTTCTCGATAATGTCCTTGTTACTTGGGCTACTGAATTTGCCACAGTGTCAGACTTTTTAAGATGAGGTCATAGTCCCCCCCCCCCCCCTCTCAAATTCCCACAGCCCCTGAAAGCCATCATCAAGCACAGTGATGGCAGCCAAGACACCATACAGCTGAACCACACCTTCAACGAGACGCAGATCGGATGGTTCCGGGCCGGCAGCGCCCTCAACAGGATGAAGGAGCTCAAGCAATGAGTGGGAGGAGTCAGTGGAGCGGCACTAGGTTTTTCTTTGGGGGGGGCGTATATTTAAATAGGAACGGTTGTACAAATGTCTGTTCATACAGATGCCAGTTAAATGTCCATAAAGCTTAAGACTTGTGTATATACAAGAGATGGAGGGAAAACGGTGTTTTACGTAAACAAGAGCGAGTCTTACTGGTTCATACGAGTCAGGTGGGTGTGGCGCGGTGTGGAGACAGAGGGGAGGGCACGGTGAGCTCAGCGGCGATCCGCTAACCTTCACTTTCCCACAATCCTCCTCCGTAGCGGTTAATGTCTCCGAATCAACAATCACTTCATGGTTGTGCTACATTTCACCCTTCCCGATACTTCTCACCTATTGGTTAAATGTGTGGCAGAAGCCGCCTGTTTATTGGCTGAAACGTGGTCATGTGAGTCACTCTGTCTGTGCGCTTTTGGACCCAGCCAGGATGGTCACACTCCCTGTGTACTTGTGTTCATGTTTGTGTTCAGCACACTGTTTTTGTAAAAACAGGTTGTATATTATTGTTTGGTCTGAACCTGTGTAAACATCTGTAGGTTTTTCAATGCATGGTTATCAGTGCAGCAGCTGAAGTTAATGTACAGGGATTCTATGTTTTTACCTGATCTTGACATTTTAATGCCACTGCATGTGTAATTGGTTGCCTGTGAAACACAAAGTGGTCACGCTCAGCGCTGCTGTGTCAGTAGATCCCTGTCAACTTCAGGGTTCCTCCGTGCTGAGGCGCATGCATACATCACTACCTCTGTCTGTAAAACCACTCTGAACTCCCCACCCCCTCTCTGTCTGCCCTCTCTCTGCCAAAACCATGGGGGCTGCTCCCTGCTCAAGCTACGGCTTGTCGTGTTTGGAGATACGGCGCTCTTCCTCTCTTGGACAAACTGTAGATTTGCTAATTGGTCGCCATGGGTTATGAGATAAAGGAATATTCCATCGAATGGTGCCTTCGATCTCTCTGTGCCGCCGTGATCTCTGTGCCTTATTTTCTTGTGTCTTTAACTCGTGACTGGAGGCACTGGGGGCGTTGCAGATGGCACAACAGCCATGATGGGTCCAAGCTCCCAAACATAAACGCTGCTAAAAAGGATCATTCTTCCACCCACTAGCATTTTCGGTGCATTTTCCTCACCCTCGCTGTAAAGATGTGGGTTTGCTGTAGCTTTCAGTCAGTATAGCCTTCTCTTACCAATCCACCCCAAGCTTTTCTACACTATATAATAGCTTCAGTATTATAGTTCATAGAGCTGAATGTGTACTGAAGCCATTTAATCACGAGGTCTTTTGAAATAAGCCCCCTCCGCACTCAAATGAGTTTTCACTCTGACACCTTTTTCCAAAGCTTCCTACTTTCTTCAGACACTGTATCTGTCGGCTGTCTAGTCGCTCGGAAGCGGGACGTGCTGTCAGACAGAGGCTGCTTTAACCCAATTTGCAAGCAGGAAAGACGCCCTGGGATTGTGACAGACCCAGATCAATTAAACATGTATTTACATTTTGAAGGTCTACATTTATAAGTACATGTGCAACTTTTAATCAGTGGCCTGTACTACGAAGTGGGGTTACTGGCTTATCGGGGTAACTTATCGGATTTAAGGTAGTCTGGGCAAAGTGTAAGTGAACGAATATTAAGCCCATTTAAACTGTGGTACCTTAAATCCGACAAGTTACCCCGATAAGCCAGTAACCCCGCTTCGAAGTACAGGCCACAGGACTTGTCCATTTATGAAGTTTCCTAAATATTAATTTTCTCAGACGTTTAGGTTCGCAAAATAAAAATGCTTATCACCAATCAAGCTGAATTGCCTCAGTAAATATTAATGCCTATTAGAAGGGTTGAGTGTACAAGTGCATTTAAGCTGCCAGCACTGTCAACGTCTGACTAATGCCTGGGAATTTCCAGGGCAGGAGACGTGTATATACAAGGAAACATTCAGCTCTCTATCCTATCTTTATGCAAAATGATGTTTATGAGAACAGAAACTGAATTTAAAATGCCTAATTCACAATCCATAGGCACATTTTAATTTTCGGTCTATCGAGTTTCCCGTGTAAAAGTACAACGTGAGGGGGAGCTGAGTGATAATGAGCGCGTCCTCACATTCTGCAGTTGGTGTTGATGCTGTGAGACCTCCTGAAAGCGGAGTACACTTTAATGCTCATAGATGGAAGAATGTTCATTTCAGCTAATTACAGGCAGGTCACAGGTTACCATTCCCTAAGTCTGTATTTAAGTGGAATTTGTAGGTAAATTGGAACAACTATTATGCAGTATATAATAATAACCCTAATAATACAGTCATAACCAAAGTAGCTGTATATGTTACTGTGCTGTATTTGGAGCCAACGAACCGCAAAAGCCACAAAATTATTTCATGAGCGTCACAAAGCAGTGCATGGATTTATCATGGGCCATTGTAAGTAACTCAATTTTTTATTTAATAGGCTTTATGGCAGCCTGTAAGTATGAGTCGTCTGTAAGACGGACGTTCTTAACCCGGGGACTGGCCGTAAGCTGTAGTATCTTCGTGAAAATCTGGACGTGAGACCACTGCATACTGGAGAAGACCATAATGCTTTAAGTTAAAAGAGGAATCGGACATGAAGGTGATCAAGGTGAATGGATTCATCGCAACAATGTCGTGCCACTGGGAAGCCCGACGACCCAGGCATGACAGAAATTTCCGGAGGAATGCACTGTGGTCACACCAACATGACAAGACCTGATAATGGTGATCCTGGTGAAAGTAGGACAGGGCAGAGTGAGTGCTGGTGTGGAGCGTCTAAAAGAACAGGAACCTGCAACCCTTTGTTCATAAATCTAGCCGTTTAACTTCCATGGCACTATCTGGCGTGCTGTCTGCCCTCTGGCACGGGGAGAGCCTCAGGGTCCATAGATCAGGGTCACCTCTGTTGTTACAAGGTCTACTTGCAACTCTGGTTCATTCTTTGCAGCTAGAAAATCATGGCTTTGTTGGCTTGCTGAGTGGGATGTTTGCCTACGTCAAAATTCTCCATGATATTGTATGAACAACTCTCCAGGATTCTAAATCTGTGTCCACTAATAGTTCAATCTTACTAAACATTTTAAACAGTTTAAAGTTAACAGAAACGTTCTCTTGAAAATGATACAAAACAGCCATGGATTTATTCACTGCATTTTCCTTCTCTTTTTCTCTGCCTTGCTTGTCTCATTTTCTCTGCATGTTAGTACATTGATCCACCTATCTTCCATGAGGATGGGCAGATGAGGGTGGATGTCAGTACATGCAGTGCAAACAAACATGCTTTGGCCTCACTGGCAGTGAGTGCCATGCGTGTGTTAACCCATCCCTGTTATGGGCACAGGCTGGAAATCTAAGAGGATTCTGGAAGTCTCACACATCTGAAATTCCCCTGGGTCCCGTAGGCAGTCAGGCAAGATTTGACCTGCACAGTGAAACCATTGTTTGTGACAGAATGACAGATGAAGTGTTTGGGTGAGAGCCTGCGTCTGTGTCTGCCTACAAGTCTATAAAAATCTCACTTTGTGGTGCCTGGTAGCTTGTAAATAGTAAATTGGGGTGATGCACGGGGGGGCACAGTGGTGCAGTGGTTATCACCGTTACGTCACACCTCTGGGGCCCAGGATCGTGTCTCCGTCAGGGTTCTGTGTGCGGAGTGTGTATATCACCCCTGTGTCATCTTGGGGTTTTCTCTGGTTTCCCCCCACAGTCCAAAAACATGCCGAGATTAATTGGCATTATAGACCCCCTGCAACCCTGAGTAGAATAAGCGCTTACAGAAACATGACTTTGTGCATGTTTATCTGTGCATCACCTTACATACTTAGAAGACACTTTTGTTCAAAGTGATGTACAAGTGAGGCAAATAGCGCTTTGCAAACATACGTGCTGTCAAGGGGTCGACTGGCCATCAGTGCAGCTTGGCTGAGCTTCCAGTGAACAGCCCGGTACGAATGTAAGCAGGACTGCAGCAAGAGCTACACAACTTCTCACAAAGCAAGAACATAATGAGACTAGAAATACAACATATAATATCCAGAGAACATAAAGAGGCATCATGCTACACTCTCAGAAAAAAAAGGGTAAAGATTTGTACCTTTGCTTGTCACTGTGCTTGTACCCTCAAGGGTCTGCTAATTGTACCCTGAGCTGTAGGTAAATGTATATTTTAAGGCAGAAATGGACTCTGAGGAACATTTCTGTACCACTGATGGTACATTAATGCTGTTTGTACCTTTGGGATTGATGTTCCTCTGAGTCTATTTCTGTGCCTTAAAAGGTACAATTACAATTGTCTGAGAGTGCAGTAGAGAAATGCATGGAACAAATGGAACAGATATCTGGGCTCTTCGGAGAGGTCTGCAGAAAAGCATCATAGCCTCTGTGTGGTGTTGAGGCAGTTTCCAGCTGATATGTGGGGTTTGTGATGGTAACTTCCTAATTGACCCCAGTTAGAGTGTAAACATCACCCCCACTGATCCCAGTGCAGGCGGCCATGGTCACAACGCGAAGGATAAAAGACTCGCAGATCCGTTTTATGGGTGAGATGAAATCTGGCCAGATCCCACTAATTCCATTAGAAGCCAAAGGGTGCCGTCCATCATAGCACAAAGCACAATGGTAGAAGGTATTTTCCATTAACAGTTCTGGGGGCAGGGGAGGGGGGATCGTCATGCTATTGACCCATGAGAAGCGTGAAATGTCAGCTGTTTTATATAAGACTATACGCAGCAACCATAATAATAACATTCGAAAAACACTCTTCATAAAACCAGCAATCGATATTACTCTACCTCACATAATCGAAATACTAGTCAAAGTAATGTGCACCGAAATTACAGCGGTCTTAAACAAATAATGATAAAACTCAACTACCATAAACACATTTGACAGTGGTGACAAGCAACCAGAATAATGACCAATAACAGAATCAGAAATGAAATACCTTTTAAATAAAATTTTTCTTCTTCCATTCAAGATTTTTAAATTATGGATGTTTGCAATGTAGTAGACCTACATGGAACAAGTAACATTTCAAACATGCACACACTTGAAGACTAATAAAATATGCATTAAAACGAGATAATACTCGTAACATTTATACGATTTGTGATATTGTTTGGCGACTATTTTTCAAGCCATTCTGTAGCTTGTACTCGCGAATGGGGAATTTTCCCCTCTTCTTGTCGTCATGTGCATTTTCGTGAGCTGTTTCAAGCGAACTTGCCAGTGACACCACATCACGGCTTGCGTTTGCGACCGTGAGTTGCATACGTGCCCATAATGTTAATGCGAGCGGCAGAAGTGTGTAAACGGAGGAGCAGATGCCATGACATCTAACTCGGTGACATGCCGATAATTAATTCAGATCGGCATCCGGTCAATTCGTTCATCCGGGAAAAAAAGATAACATAAAACGAGAAAAGAATGTTTTTTCGGTTTTAAGTGATTTCTGCACAAGATGCGTTATAGGAGAGTCGTCCTATTGTGTCAACAAAATGACACCCCCACCCCATACCCTCTCCCCATCCTTCCCCATCTTCCCCCCGTTTTCCCATTGACGCCCTCTCTCTCTCTCTCTCTGGGTGTGTGTGGTCCCGACTCTCTTCAAACCCACATGAAGGAGGTACATTGTCTCGTTTTTTTCCTGTTAAATCTCAGCGTTTGTTTGATTAGTGCATGATTAAACTAGCGGCTGATATCCCGGTATATTCCTTATTTATTTATTTTTTACTACGGTAAGAACTAGATTAAAAGCAGAAGGCATTGTTATATGTTTTCGGGGCGTTTTGTTGTGTGTTTTGCGGTATTTTGTCTAACCGCTTGCCATTTCTACCCTATTCAGAAGCTCTAGGATGAGCATGTAAGTCTCATTTTGAAAACGAAATCTAACTTATTTGAACGAAGTCACGACAAAGAAAATCAGACTTTAGCTAAGACTGGGCTGCTTGACAAACACGATTACGAATGTTGTTTTAGTTATTCCGGCTTGTGCGGATCAGGACGCTTATGTATGTTCCGGAACTGGAAAGGTTTGGTTTTCATTATCTTTTCAATGTATTGTCAAAAACCATCAGGCAGATTGCCGATCGAAAGGGCATTTTAACTCTGTAAACCGAGCTAAATGTTAAAGATGATTGTTGTGGATTTCTTAAGTAGCCTACATGCAAGCGTCCGTGTAGACGCAGACAAAACGGGGCTCTCAACAACCCCACAGTCCTGTGCACTCAAGAAATACGTGTTTCCCATATAAATGATGGCTTTGAAACAGACGCAGAAAGCCAGTGTTTGGGGAGAAACGGGGCAGAGGGTGTTTTGGTCTTATAAAGATTCCCTTTTATCACCCCGTATATATTAAGGTCTGTCTCTCTGGACCAGATGTGGGCTCCCGGTCCTCTTTGTAATGGATACTGGTGCATTTGGTTTCCCTTAAGCGCATTACTTTGATTTTCCTGTATTTTTGTCTATATTTATAGATCAATTCGGATGCGGTCGTTCGGATTTAATTTCACAGAATAAAACATTACTTGCAGTTCAACTTCATATCGCATTGTGACCCATATGCAGCTTACGATCGAAGCATTTCGTCTAAGAGTGACATGATTGAGTTTAAAACGGACAATATTTGCATACAGGTTGAGTGTCTATATATATCTCTCCTTGTAGGGTTAGTTGTTTACTCCGGCATGCTTTAGAGTTGGGACGCCATACGAGGCGTTGACACTAGCTTTCTTTTAATCTTGTTTGTTGTGAATCATCCTTAGAAGTGTGCCATCTGCAGAGTTCTCCGTGTACTGACGCTTTTATTCACCTGTGCCATCCTGACACGCTGCTTTGACCTCGTTCGTCAACAGAGGGCAGCACAGTCGTCTATATTTAGGCGGCTGCCCTTGTCAAATTCAACCTGACATAAGAAAAACTTGTAGCCATACAGAATGGACACACAGGTTTACAACGGGACACAGATCTGTGTGACTGAAGTCTTTAGTACTTGGAGGAACTTTTTTCAGCAGTGGCATACCAAGGCTTTTTTTAAATTTAATTAATAGCGGGGAAGTTAACTGAGTTTAAAAACACAGCTCGCCCTGTTGTGTAACTGGAAACCCACTATAATTCCTTTTCACTCAGTTGTGCCTGTTTTTAAACTGGAGGTTGTGAAGATGGGCAGTAACCTGAAAGGATGCCAACGAGGCCTGTGTTTGACCCATTCTGTTTTATGTTTGAGAAACGCGAATTCACTCATACAGATTTTTCTTTTGATGTTTAATTTGTGAATTGCTCACTCTACTAATGACTTTCACTTTTAACTTTAAGGAAGTTGCAGGCAGACCCTAGGAGAAAGACTATCAAAGCAATTGGGCTCAGCTGGTAGCTGCAATCGAACTTGTCTCTGATGTAATTCTCATTAGTGTTTCTGCGTTGGATACAGGGGAACCAATCTGGCATAACTCAGTCTGTTCATAATGCACGATGTAATCAGGATGACTGCAGTTCTCTTTCCTCTATTTTTCTGATGTTCGTCTCAATCTTTGTGTTCCAGAAAGATCGCCTGGCCTAAGGGGACCGTTGGGAACAGTAATTCACTTCAGGTAGAGGAGGCCGGCATCAGAGAGATCCCTCCGGACATGCAGAGGGACTGAGGCGGCGGTACTAAGCAGTTTCCCTCCGAGAGTCGATACCCCCCTACAAGCTGCAACTGCGATGGCGGACCCCAGGCCAGAGTCCTCCTCCCCTGCGGAGGCGCCGCTGCGCTCCCCAGCCACCCCATTCTCCCTTTCCTTCCCCATTTTGAGGGAGGGAAGTCGTGTGTGGGAGCGCAAGCCGCCTCAGCTTGGGGAACTTCCCAGCCCGCTGCCCACCAAGCGCACCCGCACCTACTCAGCGTGAGTCCCTGTTTCTGACCTCACGGAGGTGGAGCCTGGGCCTGTGGAGCATTGCGATTGGCTAATAGTCATCATAATACTATATGTCATCATGCTATTAATAGTCATCATAATACTATTATGATGTCATAATTAGACACCTGTGCAATGTGACGCAATGCTCTGCCTCTGTCTCTCCACAGCACGGTACGAGCCACGTCGGGGCCCACCTTCAAGGGCATGTGTAAGAACTTCTCCAGGTCACAGGGTCATGGATTCATACGTCCCTCTAATGGTGGTGACGACATCTTCGTTCACATCTCCGAGTGAGTAGCTGGAGTCGTCCGTCTTATTTTCAGTGTGAGACGGAATACGACTGCCATTCGACTAGCGGTTCTGGAATGTGTGTGAAATCTGGTTCTGCTGCAGATGTGAGAATTCTTGAAGAAAAGAGTCACAATCTCTTAAAAATCAGGAGAGGTTATTTGAGATTATCTTGCGTTCCCCTGCTTAAAGAATTACTTATGACTTTATAGATCCATTAAAATTTACAGCATATTGCGTAGCAGCTCTGTGCCTCTTACTATTTGCACTCATGCTGACTTGACTAGTCCTAGATTAAAGTGTCCAGTGATGAATTACTGAACAGTTAAAATAAACCTGTAGTCCAGAAGGTCCTTCCTGAACACCTCTGGGTGGTGACTGATTTTAGCCAGGGTTGCTCAACCCTGCGTCTTTCCAGGTCGATCGCAAGGTGATTAATGGATAATGCTTTATTTCATTGGTGGCTGACCAGATCGAGATCAGTGAAATATACAATGGGGGGGGGCCCTCCACAGTCTGCAAAATATACAGATGGGCCGTCCTCCCCACCCGTGATTTAAGTTTAACGTCCTTTAGCCCCCATCCGTTGGGGACCTCTGGGTTATAGATTGGTAGCTGGAGTGTTGTGGTCATGTAGTTCAGTATAAGGCCTGATTCCGTCTGTCACATGCCTTTCTTCTGACATAGTGCTCTGCAGACCAAATCACATGGCCTTTTAGGAGCCAATCAGCTGAGTAATTGAGAGGAACTAATTTGCTGATGGGGAAAGGGTAGTATTGCCAGTACAGTAACACGCTGTTTCTGCTTGTATGTTTTTGCTCCGTGTTAGGCTTCCTGTATTTGTGGTCCAGTTCAGCCAGTGCCATAGTACTATTGTCTGCATGCAACTCTTTTCTTTCTGTCCATCGTTTAGTATCGAGGGGGAATATGTGCCCATGGAGGGCGACGAGGTGACCTACAAGGTGTGCCCCATCCCGCCGAAGAATCTGAAGATCCAAGCCGTGGAGGTGGTCATCACTCACCTGGCCCCGGGGACGAAGCACGAGACCTGGTCAGGCCAGATAATCAGCTCCTAGGCTTCTGATTCGGCCTTCAGCTGTCGCCCGGTGGTGCGGCTTTTTGGGGGTGGGCGGGGGATTATGGGAAAGTGCTGGGCAGAAGCTTGGTGAGGAAGACAGGACACTGCTGAGAGATTGACGTGGAGGTTTCAAATTGCACAGACGCTGGATGTGAAGGAGGAAGGCATTAGATCTGTTTTTAGGCATGTTGGACTAGGGATGTGTGTGGGAGGCAGGCAGGTGACGAAGGTGAAGGAGGAACCGTAGGCTGGGCAAACAAATAAGTCGATGCTTATCTTTATTTGTATCTATTATTTATCTATTTATTCTGATGGTGTATGTTGGATCCATGTTTGTTTGGGGTGCCTATATGGGTTTATTTAGGAGTGATGGGGTTAGACCTAATCTCTTCAGCACTATAACGGCGGGGTTTTGTCGCGGTGGGGGGGGGTAGTGGTTGAGCACAGCTTGTTAAAGGATGCAGTCGGCGATTCCCACAATCACTACTCATGGTGAACGGTTGACAAGATAAATCTTCAGAACTGTACTGTTGTCCTACTGAGAATTTGGTCAAGGTGTCTTTTAATATACATCAGCGAAATACGTTGGATTAACATAACTGACACTGGTGAAATGTCTGTCACGGCTGAAATGAACGTAGCTGATGGAGGACGTCAGGGTGTGGAGGTGTAGATGTTCTCTGGTGTTCTCCTGTCCCCCGACAGCTGCTGTATTTTTACTTCCTGGCCTGGGCGTTAAGGTGACAAGGCTGAGCGCAGCCATAGAGGCTCACGGTGACACTGCCCACGTGATTACCGGCTCTTCACAGCAGGATGTGCAGACAAGCACTCAGTGCTCACTTCGTCAGAACTTTCCGTGCATTAATGTTATTTGCTGTAATTATTAACAGGGTACAAATCTGTTTCCTTTTTTTAGTATGGAAATGTTTAAATGGTTTAACCCTTAATGTGTTCAGAATCAGTGCCCTTGAGTAATTTATACAGGCAATACATCACAATGGCCTATTTATTTTTTAGTTTTGTGAATAACTAAAATGTTGTTTTCCCAGCACTATTTAAGCGGTTAGTCCGCTGCAATTGGTGTTAGCTCGGTCGATCGTTAATAAATTCATTAATAAAAGGATTTTCTTTTTTAAGCATATGGCAGAGTGGTTATTCTGAAAGATTCTCCTCGCTCTCCTGTGACTTCGTGGGTGAAAGTCATCGCACAGGAAGCCTTTCCGGGCGGGGGCGGGGGGGGGGGTCTGGAACCGAGGCTCATTTCTCTACTTACCCTCATACATTATTAACCCCAGAGTGATCAATGAAACGGGGAGAGGTCTGCTGGCTTCTGGAGCTTCTGGAATAGAGTCATGCTTAAGTCCTATGCAAAGTATGAGCGCAGTAAAAAGGAGGGAGGGTTCATTTGTTTAATAAAATTTATTACAGAATGTCATTTTACTTGCTTTGTAATTCCATGCTCTTCAAAGGAGTGCCTGTTTTTTTCCATGCTGACACATTGTACTGTACAGTTAATGTATACCTTTGTCCATGAGTACACTGAGTACAGTACACTGAGTACAGTACACTGAGTACAGTATAAGCATAGTATACCATGTATTCAGGTTACCCTCCCCAGGGAAGAGCAGCAGGTCCTGGCTGGGATTTGCTATGGCACCTTGTGATGACTCTGCTCCCAGAATGGGGGCAAGCAGACATCAATGTCAGTGTGAGAGTGGTGATACTGAAGGCCCCCTCTATACTGGGAGGGGGGGCTTGTGGGGGTGGACAAAGACACCAATCAGGGGGCTGTCAGGGTCATGGATCTTAGAGGCCCAGAGAGACCATGTGACCCTGTGTAGCCTCTTCTGCTAACGAGTGTTTTATTATTAATGACAAAAAACATTATATTGAAGGATCTTTACACAGACTGATTGATTCAGCATATTATGTATACTCCATCAATTCACTTACAATAATAAAACCACCCCCCCCGACCACAGCGCCACCTGCTGCCTCTAAAAGGGACAATACCAATTAATCATCAATGTAATGGCTTGTCCTTTAATACCGTGGTATAGAAGCAGATAATGAATGGCAGTGTTTTGATAACCAAAGCATATACATTTTAGGAGTAAAAACCTAGAGCAGGTGTTTGTGGTACAGCGATCGCCGGCCACGCTATTGCTGCCTCTCATGCGAAGTTCCCAGGACTCGCGGATAAGCGATTCTCTCAGGGACTGTATTTAGACTGCGCCCCCTGCTGGAAGTCTGGCTCACAGCCTGCCGCTGGCACCTGAGTTTGCTAATTACAGGGAGTATGTGTGGAGTGTTTAACAATAAAATATCACCACATCCCCATGTTAAAAGGCATAAGAAAAACAGCAGGGTGTTCCCTTCATTGACATACATTTAAAAACACGTTCTTTGTTTTAATTCTTACTACAACACTGTTTGTTTAGACTTTTAGCAAAGTTATGTTTTAAAAATCCAGTTGCTTTGAATTACTGGCAGTGATGGCACAACACCACTGGTAATCACAGTCAAAATACAATCAGAAGTAGTAAATCATTAGTCTTGTTTTTGTGTCCAGTTGTCTGCCACAGCCCTACTACACTGTAGTGCTCTCTGTGCGATACCGCTCCTTGACAGCAGGGGGCGTACAAAGGCTGGGAGAGCCGATGTTCACCCCCACCCCCACCCAAGGCAGACGTCAGGAATCAATAGAAGGAGTGTTGAAAAACAGGTTCTTGCAGAGCCTGACCGTGTCGTCGGGAGAGAAAACCGTGTAGCCAATAGTCCGTGGGTCATTGAAGATTTCATAGTCATTACCCCCCTTGAACAAGAAGACATGGACTGAGCCACATCATGCATGACAGACAGGTGACATTTTGTACTATATGAGAACAGTTCCCCAACCTCAGCCTTAAGAGTAATTTTTTTTAGTTCCTCGTCTTCTTGCATTCCTGTTTCTCTATCATTATGTTTGTCCTACATCAGGGTTCTTCAACTCTGGACCTCGATTCCAAATCCACGCCGTGTTTTCAGTTCCCCCAGGTAGTTGTTTAATAATCACTGATTCTGATTGGTCAGAGGCTTCACACCTGACTGACAGGTAAAGGAAGGCTGGAAAACCAGCAGTGCTCGGACCTCGAGGACCGTGAGTTGAATAACCCTGTCCTACATGGTCAAGCTTTATCTGGAGCAGAATTTCCTGTCCATTTCCCCCTCAAACCTAGACACATTCCAGAATCCCCTCCTCCTCCTACCTCCTCCTCCTCCTCCTGCTCCCCTGACCAGCTGTGACAGCCACCTATTTTCACAGCAGGCCCTGAAAACGCCTGAGGACTGCAATAAAAGCAGACATTCTTACCGGCGAGGTCTCGTTGCCGAAAAAGTAGATGGCATCCAGGCCTTCCCCCTCCAGCACGTCCAGACAGAGACGTTTGTCCCACCCCTCAGGGAACACATCGAAACTGATGAGGCCCCCTTTGTAAAAAAAAAGGGCATGTCAAAGAGTGGGGTGGAGGAGGGGGGCAAATTAAGACAGTTAATTTATGGTGAAATAAACAGATTTTCTGTCCTAGATCAGGAGATTGGAATAAAGCTATAATCTTTATACCCAGAAGGAAAAACTCCATTATGTCCCAGTTCATCACCATCAGGTTCCTCCCAGTGGCCTCCTGACTACTCACTATTCTCGCCATGGACAAAGAAGCCCTTTCTGGTAAACGTTGTATCACGTGGTAATTCTGTGCACAGAAACTCCCCTTTTTTGGTGTTCTTGGGGCAAACTATGAGGACGTGCTCCTCAACCCTGCAGCAATAACAGCTAAAAATCACAGCAATTACGCAAACAGGCATTTTAAGGCGAACCCGGAGTGGCCATGAGCTACGGGCAAACAGCAGCTCTCCGTCTTTTCTTTCTACTTTCTTTTTCTTTGTCGAGTCAAAAACAGGGAGGAGCAGCCAAGCGGGGCGACGGCTGTCATAAACGTCCCCCGCCTTTGTCCCCGGCTCGGCCTTCACCCCCGCCACACTCGGGCAGTTGTGTGGCCAGCCTACCTATAGGCCACATTCAGCTGAGCCCTGACTGAGGCGGTCATGTGACCTGCTGCTTGGGAGTACAGACACGAGCGCACGGCCGTATGCACACACAGGCAGCTGGCCTGAATCAAGCCCCCTCATTTCCATTCTAATCACTCTCTCTCTCTCTCTCTCTCTCTCTCTCTCCCGCCACATTCGCCCCGGACGCCTCGGCAGTCACAGAACTGGAGGTTCCGTGCTGGAGCTCCGCCAAGTTTCCGTTTCCCCGGCGATCACTGAGCTCCAGCCTGAAATGGCACCTCAAGCGAGGTGTTCCCACAGAGCCCCCCCCCCCCCCGGGATGGGCTGAGGGGAGAGGGGAACGGGGGCCGGCGAGGAGGCAGCTAAGTGGGTCCTGGTGCCTTTAAAAACCCATTTCTGACCAACAAATGGCAGAACTTGACTGGTACCAGGTAAGAGGCAGGTTATTCACATACAACCTAGGACAGAAGCCCAAGCTGGACCAGAACCGCCTGCCGGGGGGGGGGGGGGGCGTTAAGTTACATCTGGGCCACGGATGACATCCACGGTGAGGCAGTGAGCGCGGACAAACAGAGAGTCCTGTCTGTTTACACAGCGGCTGGATGTCAGCTTTATCTAGCTGGCAGGGATCCAAACGCGACGAGACGCTCGGTCGGAACGCTGAGATGGCGTTTGGCCGCTGTAATGATTAATCCGGACCACAACAACAACAACCTCCAGACAGGAACAGAAGCCAGGCGGAGATCGAGAGTGCTGAGGACTTTGCAGAGAACTTTGTGCCATCCATGGCTCGATCTAACGGAGCAGAACAATCAGCCCAAAGTTGTGGAGACTAAAGAAAAAAGAAAGAGGAGTATTGACGGGGGGTGGGGGGGGCAACTCTTAGAGGAGTATAGATGGGGGTGGGGGGGCGACTCTTAGAGAAGTATAGAAGGGGGTGGGGGGGGCGACTTAGAGGAGTATAGACGGGGGTGGGGGGGGCGACTCTTAGAGGAGTATAGACGGGGGTGGGGGGGGCTGACTCTTAGAGGAGTATAGACGGGGGTGGGGGGGGCGCTGACTCTTAGAGGAGAATAGACGGGGGTGGGGGGGGCTGACACTTAGAGGAGTATAGACGGGGGTGGGGGGGGGGGCTGACTCTTAGAGGAGTATAGACGGGGGTGGGGGGGGGGGCTGACTCTTAGAGGAGTATAGACAGGGGGTGGGGGGGTGACTCTTAGAGGAGTATAGATGGGGGGTGGGGGGGGGGCTGACTCTTGGCAGCTGGTCGTGAGAGGAAGGAGGTCAGAGGTGCCATTTTTCACGGCGGCCTGTGCACGCCTCCCCAGGTGGGTCTTACCCTCAGACTTCACCCCCTCTTCCCACCGGCACTCTGGTCTCTCAGGCGAGTGCTAATAGCTGGTCGGTCCCTGTGGCCCATTGATGGCCATTAGCGGACGCTAAGTGGTCATTAGCCGGCTGACAAATCGCGGCTCATCCCACACAAACAGACGCTGCCTCGCACTAACCGCTGGACGGTGTGGACGTGAACAAGCCCAGAAGTATCATTTTAACATGTGCAGCCTTAAAGCCTAAATGGCTGTTAACTAAATAGAACCTTTAATTACACCAACGTACCCCTCCCACTCACTGTTCTATCAGTTTTCCATATTAGTCGTCTGTATGGCAGTGTATATTTTTTATTGGTTTCACGCATTATTCCCCTCAGGCTAAGCGGAAAACCAGCCACTTGCGTCACAGCACAGCCCCTGGTGTGATCAAAACAGTAGATTTGACAAATAAGAATCTACGCTTGTCCAAATGAGGCTGGAACTTGGAGGCTGGTATCTGGGTTTAGTTTAAATACGTTACACCGTGTCGAGCAGTAAACTCAGAAACTGTGAGGGGACGGCTGAACTAGCGCATTAGCGTGCGATCGCACGGATCTACATTTACCTATTTAGCAGATTCTCGCATCTTAAGCGATGTACCATTGACAAAACAGGGTCCACCAGTGTCTCTGAGGCAACTGCTGCTAAGGCCGTCGCTCAGTGACCCAAAAGTGAAAGCATTCTGCCAGCCACGGGATTCGAACCAACGACCTTCTGAACACGGATATAGCATGCTAGCTTTCTGAGCCGCACACTTCCCCAAATGATTATGTCTACCAGATCTACCATTAAATGATCAGAGGCCACCACACAGGTCTCAGATAAGGCATCCGTCAGGTAGCAGCTGATGTGGCAATGCTTTCCGTCCCCGATTTGCAAGCTATGGTGTACTTCAACCCCGCTGTAAAATTACCCCAAGGGCAAATATTTGAGCTTTCAACCCTGTCTGTGACAGTATTGACTTCACCCAGTGGTGTGACGAAGTGACGGGGTTGGGGGGGGGGCGAAGTCAAAGGCGTGAGAGTCAAACTGCTGCTCTGGCTCCATCCAGACTCACTCACCCCGCGTGAAGCGCAGCCCCTTGCCGGCAAACTCCTGCTGAAGCGCCTCCACAAACCTCTCGCGGATCCTCTCTCTCTGGGTGGGGAAGGGGAGGGGGAGAGGAGAGGTCGGTGCGCTTGTCCACCAACGTTTGGCCGGACGGAGGAACATGTTTCTTACCTTGTCGATTTCGGAGAACTCGATTCGCTCCTCCAGTGTACAGCTGCGGCCGATCGGGGAGATATTGATCATCCCGTTACGGAATTCGATGAATGTACCCCTGAGGGAAAAACATCAACAACAAAAAGAGAATTAAACCTTTCAGACGGACACGGAACATACCAAGAGACAGAAATTTCACCGTGGGTTAAAAAAATTCTTTCAAAAGTAGGAAATAATTTTACAAACGTAATATTCCTATGGGACATATATATCAAAGTAAAATGCTGGAATCACAAACAGCTGCTGCAGCCTATAGGTCAGGGCTCTTCAAATCTATCCCTCAATTCCAAATCCAGGCCGTGTTTTCAATCCTCCCAGGCAGTTAGTTTAATAATGACTGATTCTGATTGGTCAGAGGCTTCACACCTGGCTCACAGCTAAAGGAAGGCTGGAAAATCAGCAGGGCTCGGCCCTTGATGACTGCGATTCGAATTCCACTTCTACAGGCTATTTGCAGGTAGGACCGGAAGCAGAAGACATTTCAAATGGCCTAGAAATGCAAAACTGTACTGCAAATCTGCCCACAACAGTGTTACTCTCTGACAGTTATTGCCGCCATTTGTGATTATTGCCGCTGGAAGATAGCGCCACCCTTGGGTCTGAGCTATGCTGAACAGAGCACGAGCCTCACCTCTTCTTGGGCAGCCTGATAAGCCCCATGTAGCGCAAGCAGAAGTTGATGAGGTCCTGCAGCAGCTCCTCGCCCAGATGGTTCTGGATGGCCTGAGGAGACAGCCAACCTTACATGCTGCCCCACCCCAACCACGAGACCCAGTCCCAAGGATGGATGCATGACTCTGGCTTCCAAGCCTTAGCAGAAGCCTAAGTAACACCCCCAGACCGCTTCTGCGACAAACCAGCAGAGCTGCACTAAACACTGGAAGACTTGACCCGTAAGACCAGTCATCTCCCAGATCCACACAAACCCAACCCCCCCCCCTCACCTGTTTGGAGATGAGCTTCCCGTCCCTGTACTGCACCGTGCCGTTTTCCGCAAACACGTAGTCAAACTTGTGAATCACTGCACAAGAGGAGAAGAAGAAACTGATCGCCTGGAGAACAGGAGATGTTTACATTTTTCTATTTAGGGGATATTTTATCCAAAGCCACATTTTTTTTTATTTTTTGAGGAAGCAGGCTCAGACCGTCCCTGGAGCAACAGTCAAGCTCCATTTCCTCTCTCTGATTGAACATCTGTGACATACACGTTTCCTCTCTATATCACACAAAGCATTAGACACACTTGCAGGTGTTGCAAGTCCACCCCAGATGTGAGTGTCTATTTCAGCACTGTCATAATCTGGCAAATTAATCAGGCCCAGGAAGCGATAAGATAATCGAAAGAAACCTGAGTAAACATCTAACAATCGGGCTTCCATTTTCACCTATATAGATTGCGTAAGATCTATATGTACTTTGGCATTGCTGAAGAACGAACGGTATCAAGTCAACACGAACGGATTACTGTCGATTATCAGAGATTTAAGATTACAAGCTACGGGGGACTATCTGGAGCAGTCTGATTAAACCTCTGAGCAGTATCTGTTGATTAATGTTCAGGCTTCTGGCAGTTCCAGGGTGGGTGTGGCCTAATCAGAGTCAGTAGCACCGCTGTCGAACAGCACCAGTCTTGGGGGTTCGAATCTCATCCCTGCTTTGTTTGTGGGCAGGTTGCATGTCGCACGGCATTCCTCCTGCAGTCTAAAAACATGCAGTCATGCTAACTTGTCTGTAGTGTGTGATTGTGTGTCCCGTGATGAACTGGAATCTGTCCACGGTGTATCTCATTTATGTATTAGTCACCGGAAGACAAATGGATTAATCACAAGCTTACTAAATATTCCTGCATCTCCATCCTTCATTTTTAAGATATAGCTGATCGTATCGTCACCGACCGTATCTTTCAACACAAAGGATGTTAGTCTCTTACCGTCTAATAAGAAGATGGGAACTGCTGTCATACCTTTGTGCAACCAGTGTTCCTTGCTGAAAAACTGCGTTGGTATAAATGATGCAGCAGGTAGGAGCGAGAGAGCCCAGCTACATTATGCTGGATCCAGAATCCAGGGGATTACAGAGAGCAAGCTGTTAAAGGAGTTTTATTTCCGAGGGATGCATGCCAACAGGCAGATCCAAAAAGCCCTAGAGTTGTCTTACCACACACATGTATTACCTCAATAAAGCAATCAAGAGCTTAATCTGAATGAAAACAAACACGCCTTGCTGGCCTGGAGGGCTGGGGAGTGTCCCTGCTGGATTTCAGTGCAAGTGAAATATCTATGACACACAAAATACCCCAGATAAGGGAGCCCCCAGATCAGAACAATCAGCATAATGCAACGCAATGGAGGGAATGTAAACAAGGATGGATAATGTTACCCTAAAAGATGATAACTAGTAAAACCATTAGAATGAAGCCATATCCAATTTGCTCCGACACACTTGTCAGGTTTGATCAGGTCCCTGAACGTGCGTGTGCAGCATGAATCCACTTAACGGATGATCGGTGTCATGACAGTATTCAGGGATGACAGTTTCGCCGTGCTGGCCATAGATATATATCAGCCAGATCAGCAAAAAGCCTTTCCACCGCAACAACGTATCACAGGATGCTCTCTGCTTACACAGAAATCATTCTCCAGGCTGGCTGAAAATGCCTGCCGCTTCGCGTATCCCGCAGTCCAGTGGAACATGTTGAGCAACAGGCAGTTGAGAAACACGCAGGATCAGTAAAATCTTGAGCAACAGCCTGAAGCAAATGACGCGACCGTCGAGGAGAAACGGCAAAAGGGTCCCGGGGGGGGGGGGGCACCTCACCTTCGTCGCCGTCCCCCAACTGCTCTGCGATCTTGGAGTAGTCGGAACCCCCCACCACGCCGATCTTGACCTTCCTCCGCAGTGACTGGAAAAACTGGTCGAGCTCCGGATCTATTTTCTTTTTTTGAAAAAAAAAAAAACACAACGCAAAATCCATTATGGGAGCCCAGCTGTTACTGCAGACTGGCAATAAATGAATCATGGACTTACTGGCCATAATGTGAGAGGGATCTGGCGGATTTCCAACTAGGATACAGATCTGCTGCTCTGTGAAGGTCTACAACATGCAGACTGCAACACAGGCAGGACTAACTGGCCCAGTCGAGGAATATTACCTAACAGATTTAATACACATTGGGACAGCGCCTTTCTTCAGCAGCTTAAAAGATGACATGCGTTACAAATTTCGCTAAAGAAGAATATTAACCATTACGTTAACTAAAAACTACATTTAACATAAATGTATAAAAATGTATATAAATTTAAATTTCATTCAGTAATCGTCTCATTTCTCACGATCACGTTAGAACAACCGATGTGTAGCTTATTACAGGTCTCCGCCTCCAACGATGATTCAAAAACACCGACTGACTTCCGACAGTCGTAGATGCGCATAACTGCACGTAACCAGGCGACCATCGTGCACACAGAGACTTGATTTTAATCGAAATGGCCAGCGAGATTCTTCCTTTACGGTCAATACCATTCCATACCCACACGTCGCATTGCTTGTTTTTTTAACATGCATTGTTTTAGGCAGAGGCTGTATGGTATGTGGAAGGGTAATATAAAAGCTACGTGTATCAAACGCAGTAAGCTCAGTAACCGTATAGCTGACAGTGCTTATACATCTCGATCACGGTCAGTTACTTCATGCAATGCAACAAAGTATAGTGCAACCTTCGCATAGCGCAGGAGACTGATACATCCGGCGACACAAGACAGCGGGATCACAAGCGTGATGTTGTCCCCACACGGCATAAAAGAGGACAAGATTTACTCACTTCTCTAGCTAGTGTTAGCGTGCCGTCCACGTCAAACAGACACAGCACGTTTCTGTTCGCAGGAATTCGATTCTCCTCCATAACATATATAGTATGATCACAAAGATGTGATCACGCTTGAAAATAATACATATACGAGTAGATTTAAAAGAAACAAATGTTCCAAAACTTTGTCAATAGGTCTATTAAAGTCATCAAAATTGTTTAACGGTTACAAATACTGATATGATTAAAGGCATATACTAAGCGGATACGGTCAATACTGTGCAGTGTCCCATTCCATTTAAAAATTAAGGATCACGTTCCGTAGACGGACATCGGGTTCCCTGCGCACGTCGCCGTGTTACCGTGTCCTCCAGAGACAATCGGCCAATCAGATCCTGCCCTGCGAGTCATATGTGCAGGGGCGGTAACCTACACTACGCGCTGCCGGAGCCTTGGTATTTGTCATTTCATCAGAGGCAGCAGGGTATGTGTGTCTAGAAATATCACATTCTGTGGTAATTTCTTGACTTCGGATTGCATTCACGGAGACTTTGTCCAAAGCTTGCCCACTAGGAGGCAGAGTACAAGAATGATCCTCTATTTAACAGAATTTAAAACAGAAAGTTTATTTTGGTATATAATTTACAATCCAACAACTTAATCAGGTTTGATTTTGTATTAAACAAAACGAGGCTTACGGACATTCATGGTTTAAAAGGCCAACAATAGGATATTTTTGTTTTGCTTTCGCGGATATAATTTCTTGGCCAGTTCCTTATACGCAACTTTTTTGAACTTCACTGTTCATGAAAAATGTAAAATTACAAGTTGTAGTACTTTTTTTTTCAAAATAGTTGCTTACACACACACACACACACACACACACACACACACACACACACACATAATCAGGGGTGCTGCACACTGACTGATTCTGTACTATGACGCCCCCCCCCGCCCCCCCCCCCCAAACTTTCGCCTAAATATGTCTGTGTGTTTCATGGAGAGCAGGATGGAGTAAGCAAAAAGAGAATCTCAATTATATACTTCTGAGTTTTTCATTCATTCTCCAAAATAAACTCTTGTCAGGCTGTTCAGTATAGTGGCGCTCCACTTATCCCCGTGGGGAGATTATGTCTGCATAAATGCCATCTCACTCTCCATGAGGAACACTGACACAGCTGAGAGCACATTTTGGGGTCAGACTGCAGGACTGGAGCAATTGGTAGTTAAGGGATTTGCTCTAGAGCCCAATTCAATTAAACTTATTTTTATATAGTGCTTTTCACAACAGAGTCGCCCCATGGCGCTTTACACGGACGTGTTATGATACATTCCTGCGTCATTTACACAGAATAATTCATAAACAGGGAAAATGAAAGAAAGAAAGAAAGAAAGAAAGGAGACAGATGACAACAGAGGAGAGGAACCAAAAACTCCCAAGTAGGGAGAAAAAAACCCCTGGGGGGGTCCAAGGTCAACTGGCTGCTAATATTGTTGAAATAGAAAGAGTGGACATACTTGCTAAAAGCAACTGTGGTCGAGGTCAAAGCCAAAGTCCATCAATGAGTCACAACAGAATCGTCCCAAGGCTCCTTACATGGGTGTGTTGATACATTGTACATCACATCTTTCTGCCATAAGACGATTCATACCTAAATATAAAATGTAAACACAAAATGTAAATACAATGTCACTGTGCATTTACATTTAAAGGCTTCTTAAAGCAGTGCTTTTGTTAGGTGCAGTCTGGCATAACCAGTGTTCAGAGACAGGTAATAGTTTCAGAAGTTATATTTTGGACAATTGAAATATAGATTGAAGTTGTGTGTATTTCTGGATTTGTTTCACCATAGGAGAGTATAAAAAGCAGGCAAAGACAGCTACAGCTGTTAAACTGCCGTAGAAAGATATACAGAGTGAGACATCTAGAAAAAAACCCAGAATTAATGCACCTTCATGAAAACACCGACTTTGTAGCTGATCAACTTTTGAATGGTAGCTTGTCTGCCCTCTAGTGCCCATATTGTGTCATTTACTTCTAACCTAAAGATACAGACTGGAAACAGTGATTTTGTTTTAATGTGAGCTCTCCATCTTCCAGTTGCTTATTCTGAGTATGGTCATGGGTCTAACTGCATGTCTTGTGGAAACACTATTGGAGGAAACCAGAGTACCCAAACTGCACACAAAGATTTAAACCGCAACACTGGAGTCGTGAGGCAACAGTGTTATTCAGTGACGCAACATTCCACCCGTAAAGTCTACACTGAAATGTGGAATCCCAGTAAAATGACATGACCGGGGGAATAATTTGATCCTCACATCGTAGATCAAGAAGGCTTCCTTAACAGAGATTGTCCAAAGGTCAATGATATTTTTCTGGGTCTTCAAGGCAACTTGAATCCTAGAACGCAGTGTGACTTTTTGTTTCAGTGCTGACAAGTTGATTCATTCAATAAGAAGTGAGCAAATCCTTTAATGGGGAGTCCCTGCAAAAATTGAGCAGTAGTTGGTATCAGTATAAGCCAGAAGCAAGCATACGAAAAGGTTCCCCGTCGAAACGAAATAACTACCATGTTACACAACAGACATTACACTTGTAAACTTTAATTGAGCCCCTTAGTCATACACTTAGCCTTTGTGCAGTATTGCACTTTGCAAACACTAATTAACTATGAAGTAATGCTGATTTCCCAAAACATTAGACTCTATATCGGTGTTTCCCAATCTGGTCCTTCGGGACCCACAGCCAGTCCATGTTTTTACTCCCTTTGCAGACAGTCCACATTTTTGCTTCCTCTCAGCTCCAGGAAACACTGCTCTGTAGTATTATCAAGACATTCTTCTGATTTGAACTTCATATGCTGCAAATTAAGAGCAAACTGCATTTTGATCAAAAGGAAACACAGCCAGCAACTCTGTGGGCCAGAACACACAGTTTCTGCCTATTGAAGTCGCAGAAATATGGCCTGACTCTTGTGTCCTTGAGCGACTCATTTCATCTGACCTGCCCCAGTAAAATATCCTTGAAAAATGCTAATATGTCAATTAATTCTATAACATAACCCTGCTGTACTGCTATATATACTTTAAAAGAAATTTAGACTCCTTACTATTACAAAAGCCGGACAGTGTTAAAGAAAATAAAACTTTTCTAACAAGTTCTTGAGCACGGTGCATGGTCCAAACCATCTGACTCAATCGCAAAGTATAGAATGGTTCACGCAAAAAGACATGGTCGTATAACTGAGCAAGGTCACGTGATTGACTAACCAGAACCAGCACGCCGAAATGGAAAATCAGAATTAAGTATTCAAACCTAAATCACAGAACCAGGGAACCTAGAGTTCGGAAGAAGATTTTAAAAATGACAGAAAGCTGGACCAAGAGAACAATTCACCAAGGATGAGTAGAAAACAATAATCTCAAAAGTGAGCAGAGGGATGCTGACCCGGATGAGGAGAAATACTGTCCACTGATTGCAGCAGTGAATCATGGTAAGTTAGGATTGTCTGGGGGGGGGGGTGTGTGGCAGTGGGGAACAACCATGCCTGTTACTCACAATTTAGACGCATATATACATATATAATATGCTTCAATTACTATAGATTGTATATTGCCATGATTAGTGCTCATGATTAATTTTTTATGCTTATTAGTTGTATTAGTGCTATTAGGACAGAAACCAGTTCACTCACTATAAAATATTAGTGAAATGTTCACAAAATTATGGCACGAAAATCAAAGTGGAAACTGTACTGAAATGACTTAACGAAAATAGAATGCAATCAATTACCGAAGCCTTGATAAATACTATGCCATAGTTTTTTTTTATATAAGTTTTATAATACACATTTAAACATTCACCACCTTACAGTGGATAAAAATTATGACTAAACATCAAATTGATTTAGCAACAAACATATAGGCCTATATATCCAGAGAACTTAAGCTTTTGATCGCAATGAGGGTCTAGAAGTGGCCGACCCGACACCGACTAACCTAAAATGGAGAAATCTTACATGGTTAGTAAATCAGACAATCCGCATCTCTCAGAGGTTCATAGTACTCACAGGTGATACGACTCCTTTGTCTCAATACCCATTGGTGAGAAATGGCTCACACAGAACAGACAATATTGATTGTCAGCATCGTGTGTGATTTATGAGCTAAGTCACAAACCAGGCAAATTCAGTCCTCATACAGGCCAGATTCAAAACCTTTATAGAACCAGATCTTTGAGCGCCGATAACACCCATAAAATACGAGCTCAGCAAGGTGGACTTTGGCGAAGCCGGCCATCAATAGCGTACTTTAGACGTCCTACTAATACCAAAGCCATGAACCGGTAACTGCATAGTGATCTTGTTGCCAGATAAATACATCAGCCATGACTTCATATGAATTTGTGGTATAGTCACACCCAAGGGCATAACTTTGGGTTGAACATTGGGGCAGTTACAACCCCCCACCCCCCCAATAGTTTACACCCATGGTCACACTTCATTCCTTCACTCAGATCTTTTGAGTTAAAGAAAAAAAAAGGCTTTAGAAGCTAGAATGTTCTCTGAAATTTTGTTTCCATAATAATTATAAATCCCATACAAGAAAAATGAGCTAGAAAGCATTACTATAAAAGTATGAAAGCATTAACCCCAACCCTGACCAGGAAAATCAGATGGATCATGGGTGGGTGAAAAGCATTATTATGTAAGTAGCCTGTACTGGATCAGTAGTGTGGAAGATTAATGCATGGATGTGACTACTGGTTTTGAGACCAACAAATCAGATGTCTTGGTCCCACATCATCTACAATGTGATTGGTTCAGAGAGGCAACCAATCATTATTCATTCTTAGAACATTTTTGTGTAAGTAAAACTCCGACGAGTGTTATTTTGTCTCTTTCCACATGTAACAAAGAAATCAACCAACTGATTGCTTCTGCAAGAGCATGAGAAATGAGATCAGATATAGTTTGATATGTTTGATCTACAGAAACCTGCAAAAGAATGCAGAGAACAGGAGAAAACAGACCAAACCTCCAGCCTATAAGGTTTGTTTACAAACATGCAGGCCTTTTTCTTTATCGAAATCCAGAATTCATATGTATAGATGAGGCCTTTCTATTACTCAGAAGAAACAGACAGGCTGATTTGCTTCATTCTGACCTATTAAACTCCCCTAATATCATCTTTCCTTTGTATGCAATACTTCAAGCCAAAGCCGCGTATGAATCATATATGCGCTCTTTGGGATTTGAACCCAAGACCATTGCACTGCTAATACCACACTCTACTTGTTGAGCTATAGGAGCAATTATAAAATCCCATGCTCGGCAGAGAGATTTCACCACTGGGCTTTTGAGGAAGTACCAAACACAAGGCAAGGGAACGTCTTGGATCGGATTCCAGCCCATCTCATGGCACACAGGCGCCCTGTAGACAATGTAGAGATGCCAGTTCATCGCTTGCATTCTTTCCGGCTTTGAAAGGAATCCATCATCCCTAGCAGAATCCTGCGAAACATAAGGAGCTCATGCAATCTCCACACACACGCATTGAGCTGGGATGGGATCTAGACCCACAACCTTGGAGGTGTATATACTAGAGGTAGATATACTACCCAAGATTCAGTTAAGTAAATTTGAATTAAAGTCTTGACTACACACACATATGCAAAAATACAGAACATGACTGAAATGTTTGCTTTGGAATTAGTCACCAAATGGCTAGCAAATTCAAAGGCATGTCTTTAAGTGTGCTGTTATAACCCACGAGCGTGTACAGCCCCCGCTGTGACTGGCACCCTGCTGTATATCGCTGACCATAAGCTTACGGGAGATTTATTGGAACCAAGACTCAATCTAGCAGCTTTTATGGCAGGTAAATTTACTAGTGCTAGAGAGGTACCTGTTTCCTGTACTAGATAACCTTTGTTCACATCCGCCCATTTCCACCTGTGCTTGTGACCAGCTGCCCCCCTTTTGCCTGCGTACTTGTCACCGTGTTGCCCTTTTACTCTGTTATAAAAGACTAATAGCTTTTAATGTTTTCATCATATAGGCGCACTGATGCTTTCACGTGGTGTCTGTATACCTTAAGTTTGTGCGTCAAGCGAACATGACAGCTACAGAAACATTTTTCGTCTCTGCTTTATGGTACAGATCTTAGTACTCCCCTATGAAAACTTACCTAGTTACCATCGTGTGCTTTCAAATATAAAATTTTGCACTCAGTCAGCACTACAAAAGTGCGAATCGAGGGGCATATAAGCACCATCGGTTAGGCGTTCTGGTTTTTACGAAGTCCTTGAAACGTACGTGAGAAAAAGCGATCACCCCCTTCCTGCCGTCCACTGCGTCCTTTCAGGGTTGTTCATTAACGCGCCGAGAGGGAAGAGCAGGTGAGCAACAGGCGGGGAAGAAACAAGAATACTGCAGTTTGATTTACAGTATAAGACTATTCAGTCTATTTTAATTTGTGACAAATCGTGAGGTTTTTTTTTTGAGGATTTCAGAGTGAATTGGAGACGAAGATCTCGAAAAATAATTTACACTGGAGATTTGAAGAGGTAATCCCATCTGGATATAGAAGAATTCATTGTGTCTTGCTGAGATCTCGTGTGAAACCGTTAATGGACGTTCATATTTCAACTTTAAAATTTAAGATGTAATATTGAAATGTACTAGCATATACTGGCAATATATCACTTGTATAGCAATCGGGCGTGGGATTTCTCAGGCTGTCATCAAATCTGCAATCAGCCGATGTGGTCAGCATGCGCGGCGGCTGCTGGTTAAGATCCTGTGCGCTGCTGATAGTCGGACTGCAGTGTCCAGTGGTGACCGCTTGCCTGGAAGGAAACTATCTCATCAATGTGATCCTAATGGAGGACCTCGTTTCCCCCTGGAGTATACACCTCGTGCAAGGCCCGGTGGAACGCGCTATCGATACCGATGAAAAACTCAACTATGAAGCAGGTAACTCTTTCAAAGTTGAGTTCAAAAGTTATGGAGATTTTACGACCTTTATTAATTATACGTATTTTGAAATAATGGTTGCAGCTAGTTCTCTTTAGGTATCTATTATCCAAAAACGTAATAACGGCTAATGTCTGTGCTCAAGTACGGTTAATGGCAAAGGCACTGGGGGGGGGGGGGGGGGGGTTAGGGCTAAATACATAGGTCACGACTAAGTGTGAATTCAGGGTATAGTCACACCCAAGGGCATAACTTTCGGTTGAGCATTGGGGGGAGGGGGGGTACCCATGGTTAATGGAGATGTCAGGGGAGACTACTTTTGAAACCATTTTCATCGCACACGAAGTTAAAACGGAGTATTTCCACACATGTCGAGGGCCATGTTCCCTTACCCTAACCATAGGTGAGCTTGGCCAACATCAAAATCACGGTTCACCTCAACACCATTTCTTGATGTGCCCAGGAATAAACCGGAAACTCAGTGTCACGTTCAATGGGTTTCAAACCAGTATGTACCGGCGCAAGGGCTGTGCCAGCAGTACCTGCGAAGGGGTGGAGAAATTGAAGGAACTGAGCGTGAGTATGCTCATTTATTGAGTACTCATAATGCAGTCAACATTACTCAATACTGTACTCACAGCCCATCTGCAATGTCAAATTCTTATTGTATTCACAATGCATTTGCAATGTAAAACCCCCAACATTCACATAATGTTAGAGAAGTCTATACTGACTGTAATGGCTTTGTCCGAACCCAGAGTAAAAGTTTGATATAATGGCAGGCTGTTTTAGTCCTTGTTCCATCCGTGGGTGGTTCACACTTGAAACGTTAGGTGAGATAAATTGTTTCGCTGTGTTTCAGGATCGAGGCGAAATGGGCTGTGTTCTTTTAGGACCTACCTGCACGTATGCCACCTTCCAAATGGTGGAGTAAGTGTCGGACCCTCTTTTTTTCTCTCACCTTCACTCATTCGCCTATTTTTTTGTTTACCTCTGTTCCCTTTGCCTCACCCCTGTGTCCTCACCTATTATCAATGCCTAGCGTTTCCCCGGATTTCACTTGAGCAATGTGTTCTTGCTCTGTGCCGATTGGTCAGTCTCCTATAGTCATGCATGCGCCACTAATGTTAATGTGAAACAGATGGATGAGTCTTTCAGTCAAGGGAACAAACCAGGATAATTACAAGACGAACCAAACAGTTTAGCCAAGCACGGGAGCCTTTCAGCTTTTCACCCTACTTCCAACACACCTAAACCCAACAACCAAGAAATCAGGACCCCCCCCCAAATACCTGGTATAGGTGTGTTAGGAGCTGGGAGGGAGCAAAAATGTAGACTGTGTGAGCCCCCTGAGGACTGGGTTAAGAAACAGCGTTTTTAACCTTATCTGTTTTCTTCACTTTTCCTTACATTTTCCATAAATTACCCCTCAGAAGTTGCTGCGGTAGGTGGCCGCCTATGTCGCCTATACCAGGGTTTCTCAACCCGGTCCTCGGGGACCACCAGCCGGTCCACGTTTTTGCTCTCTCCCAATTCCCTGCCAATTGGGAGAGAGCAAAAACGTGGACCGTCTGGTGGTCCCCGAGGACTGGGTTGAGAAACCTTGGCCTATACGATTGACCGACCCTGTTTGGACCTATATCTGTTTTATGGCCTGACACTCGTTAAAATGTTTTTTTTTTTCAATTTCTTTATGGTTGACAGGAGCTGCAGTTTCACAACGAATGTACAGTCTGTCCATAAGGGAATTACCAGACTGCCAGAATTGTAAAGTATGAGTTAATATTACATCCAGTGAACTGTATGTCTGCCTGCTTGCCCAGCGAATTTCTGAGAAAAGAACCAAGCATCAGTCTATGGACTGCTGGTGTCTGTTACAGTCAGGACTTGGAATAGTAGAACTGAAATATCTAACATACAGATCTTGTCATATCCTCCTGAGACCCAAGGAAAAAAGTGTCCTTCAATTTTAGGTTATTTGTCGTTGGAGGAAATAACATCTTACAATTTAGATTTTTTCAAATGTATTTTTATTTTTAATTTCACAGCATGTCCTCTTTAGTGTACAACAGGAATAAATATGTTTCCTTACATCAGTGAAAAGATAGATGCAAAAACAACATGTCCACTACAATGGACATAAATGAATGGGTGGGGTCTCAGGAGGATATTAAGTGGCAAAGCAGGAACCAGCTTTATTAAGATGGACAGTTATTACAGAGACATAAATCAGGACATTTGTCATATTTGTATGCTGTGACAACAGAGGTGCAGAGGTCTTTCTAAATATGATCTTTCATGTCATCCTAAATACACACTGGACGACGAGTTATTTACATGTATTGGATGTTTAGTATAGAAAGATGTGAATCTTCAGCCACTAGCTAGACACTGCTTGTTGCATACAAATGTGGTTTATTTGTTTTTTTTTTGCCTCCAAATAACAAACACATGCACCTCACAAATTCAGATACATCAGCAACAACACTGATTGTGTTTGATTCAATGATGACCTAAGCAGAGTTTGTCAAATGTATGGTGCATATGCAAATTATGGCAATTATGCCGTTTAATAAATACCATTTATACAGAGGTACAGAAGTGAACGACGACTGGAAATGTTTGTTTTGTTGATATCCAAACAAATACACCACATCCTGTAGTCGTTTAGAAACATCTGTCCCATTTGGTGGAGATGGACTCCTGAACAATAATCGTTGCACTAAACTGTACAGTGTTATACCTACTGTCTGTCTGTCTGCTGTGTGGTGTATTGTATTTAATTTTTATTGTCTATTATTCTGTTTCCTTTGTGTATATGTAGACTGTACACTGTTGCGAAGTTGTTTTATATACAGTTTGTATTTATTTAATGTCCTGCGCTGCTGATAGGAAACTCGTGACCCTAAATTTCATTCACTACTTCACTTGTTTTGGTGGTGTGACAATAAAAGTGATTTGATTTGCCTTTTTCACAGTTGGTTGTTTTAAATTTGCGGCATAGCAAATGGGACACAGGAACAAAGGGCGACTGCTTGGTTTGAAGCAGCCAAACAGCTTTGGTTTGAGCTGGAAGGATGTGTAGCTGGGTAAAATGGCGATGGCGATAGTTTCATTGTAAGATCGTTATACAGTGATGCTTGTAGGGTGAATGGCTGACTTGTGTCTGTGTCTTAGCCTGGAGATCGGGCTGACGCTCAACATCCCACTCATCTCAGCGGGGAGCTTCGGACTGTCATGTGACTACAAGGAGAACCTGACCCGTCTGCTGCCCCCTGCGCGGAAGGTCTCCTCCTTCTTCACCCGCTTCTGGCAATCCACTCACCTTAACCTCAAGCCTAAATGGGGGACAGCCTATGTGTTCAAGAAGCCCGAACTGACAGAGGACTGCTTTTGGTGAGACTGTGTGGACACATGATCGGCGAGAACGGAGGCGCGGGGGCGGGATTAATGATCCTGACTCAGTCTCGAAAGGGTGTGAAACAGAATGCCAGAGGTGGAAAGTTCAGGTCCATAAAGTAGAAATCCAGGCCAAGGTTTTGTTTCAACCGACCAGTTCAGCAGAGTACTCGACTGGTTGGTTGAAACAAAATCTTGGTCTGGATTTGGAGTTTCTGGACCTGAACTTTCTACGTTTGCAGAATGCAGTGTGCATCTCCAGCGGGTTCTGGTGTTTTACCATATCAACCTCCGTCTGCTGTACCTGCCCCCCTCCCATCCCAGGTATATCAACGCTCTGGAGGCCGGCTCGGCTAACTTCGCCTCCACGATCCAGCGGGAGGTGCTTCGCCAGCCAGCGGAAGTGCATAATCTGCTGAACTCCCCAACGAGGAAGAGCAACTGTAGGCGTCCCTTCAAATGGCTGAATCAAACTACTTTTTGCATACGGTTCTTGCATACGGTTCTTGCTTAGGGTTCCGATGTTTGAAACCCAGAAGGACACATGATTCTCATTAGCGGAGATGTTAGGTCTGTCAATCGCTATAGATCTAACAATCGTGCCAATATGCTAATAACACTGTAACTTACAGTTTATTGAAAATGTCTTGGACATTTGCAGCTGAGTGCCACCAAGGTGGACCTGTGTGAATTAAGCCCTGGAACAGAGAATTCTGGCCTGAGGCAGGAATCAGTGGAGAAGAGTCTGGTGGTTGATGGCATCTTCAGTGACAGCCCACAGGCACTGAAACAGTCACGGCACTGATTTGCGTAGCTGCCTGGGAGCCGTGGAGGACGGCCTGCCAGGCTTTTTGGATTTATTGTGCTTTTGAGTCATGGTTGGAATTTACCATGGTTTGGTTTTCATTCAGCATGGCAAACTTTAGACGTTAGACTTCAGCTGCACACGTCAGAGTTGTAAACATTCTTGTTTGTGCTCTATATAGGGTTTGTACATTTCAGATAGTTAATAGGTCTTCAAATGGAAATCCTTTCTCAAACTTAAGGTGTGCTGGGTGCGTATATGTGCAGTCCTCAAGGCACTAGCAATCTTTGTCCAGCAGGTGGCAGTATCAAGGGCAAGCAGCAGTGACCATTGTGAATTGTAGCTATTAATTAAAGCACATTTGTTAAGTATTTTGCTCTAGGGCACCAGGCAGTGCCATTCTATGAGATGTAATCAGGTACCATCTGATCTCAAGTCTCAATGCTGCCTGCTCGCCCTTCTGCCTGTGACGTCTCTCCTGCCTGTGACGTCTCTCCTGCCTGTGACGTCTCTCCTGCCTGTGACGTCTCTCCTGCCTGTGACGTCTCTCCTGCCTGCTCGCCCTTCTGCCTGTGACGTCTCTCCTGCCTGTGACGTCTCTCCTGCCTGTGACGTCTCTCCTGCCTGCTCGCCCTTCTGTCTGTGACGTCTCTCCTGCCTGTGACGTCTCTCCTGCCTGCTCGCCCTTCTGTCTGTGACGTCTCTCCTGCCTGTGACGTCTCTCCTGCCTGCTCGCCCTTCTGCATGTGACGTCTCTCCTGTCTGTGACGTCTCTCCTGCCTGCTCGCCCTTCTGTCTGTGACGTCTCTCCTGTCTGTGACGTCTCTCCTGCCTGCTCGCCCTTCTGCCTGTGACGTCTCTCCTGCCTGCTCGCCCTTCTGCATGTGACGTCTCTCCTGTCTGTGGCGTCTCTCCTGCCTGCTCGCCATTCTGCCTGTGACGTCTCTCCTGCCTGTGACGTCTCTCCTGCCTGCTCGCCCTTCTGCCTGTGACGTCTCTCCTGCCTGCTCGCCCTTCTGCCTGTGACGTCTCTCCTGCCTGCTCGCCCTTCTGCATGTGACGTCTCTCCTGTCTGTGACGTCTCTCCTGCCTGCTCGCCCTTCTGCCTGTGACGTCTCTCCTGCCTGCTCGCCCTTCTGCATGTGACGTCTCTCCTGCCTGTGACGTCTCTCCTGCCTGCTCGCCCTTCTGCCTGTGACGTCTCTCCTGCCTGCTCGCCCTTCTGCCTGTGACGTCTCTCCTGCCTGTGACGTCTCTCCTGCATGTGACGTCTCTCCTGCCTGCTCGCCCTTCTGTCTGTGACGTCTCTCCTGCCTGCTCGCCCTTCTGCCTGTGACGTCTCTCCTGCCTGCTCGCCATTCTGCCTGTGACGTCTCTCCTGCCTGCTCACCCTTCTGCCTGTGACGTCTCTCCTGTCTGTGACGTCTCTCCTGCCTGCTCGCCCTTCTGCCTGTGACGTCTCTCCTGTCTGTGACGTCTCTCCTGCCTGCTCGCCCTTCTGCCTGTGACGTCTCTCCTGCCTGTGACGTCTCTCCTGCCTGCTCGCCCTTCTGCCTGTGACGTCTCTCCTGCCTACTCGCCCTTCTGCATGTGACGTCTCTCCTGTCTGTGACGTCTCTCCTGCCTGCTCGCCCTTCTGCATGTGACGTCTCTCCTGCCTGCTCGCCCTTCTGTCTGTGACGTCTCTCCTGCCTGCTCGCCCTTCTGCATGTGACGTCTCTCCTGCCTGCTCGCCCTTCTGCCTGTGACGTCTCTCCTGCCTGCTCGCCCTTCTGCCTGTGACGTCTCTCCTGCCTGCTCGCCCTTCTGCCTGTGACGTCTCTCCTGCCTGCTCGCCATTCTGCCTGTGACGTCTCTCCTGCCTGCTCGCCCTTCTGCCTGTGACGTCTCTCCTGCCTGCTCGCCCTTCTGCCTGTGACGTCTCTCCTGCCTGCTCGCCCTTCTGCATGTGACGTCTCTCCTGCCTGCTTGCCATTCTGCCTGTGACATCTCTCCTGCCTGTGACGTCTCTCCTGCCTGCTCACCCTTCTGTCTGTGACGTCTCTCCTGCCTGCTCGCCCTTCTGTCTGTGACGTCTCTCCTGCCTGCTCGCCCTTCTGCATGTGACGTCTCTCCTGCCTGTGACGTCTCTCCTGCCTGCTCGCCCTTCTGTCTGTGACGTCTCTCCTGCCTGCTCGCCCTTCTGCCTGTGACGTCTCTCCTGCCTGCCCTGCTGCTGTACCACTGTTCATCCTGCCATCAGAAGCAGCACCATCACCTGCCTGCCCCCGGCTTTAAGACTCAAATGTTAAAATCGGGACAATGTGAAGACTTTGCCATCTTGCTCATTTGACTTTGACTTCCTCTGCCATCCCCGGGAGGATGGGCTCCCCCTTTGAGTCTGGTTCCTCCCAAGGTTTCTTCCTTCTAGGGAGTTTTTCCTTGCTACTGTCGCCTCTGGCTTACTCGGGGACAATACTGGGGACTTTGGGCAGGGACAATGTAAAGTGCTTTGAGACAATGTAATGTTGTGAAAATGTGCTATGCAAATAAAATTAAAAAAAAATTGAATATCACATTCAGTAGTCAACACTGCAGGTCATTCCTGTGTTTCACTCCTGGTGTGCAGTGTTCATTATCTGCGGGACTCCAGAAGACGTGATAAACCTGAAGAACGGGACTGAGGTGAATCCTGAGATCGTCTTCATCCTCATCGACCTTTACAGGTCAGTCTGGGCCTGTTAGAAATTAGCAAATGCTTTCCGTGCCGCGGCTGATCTCAGCTTTTATGCTGCAGATTGAGGCCTAGCAGCGGCCTGCTGTACTGAATACTTTGGTGTCATTAATCTAGTGTCGTTATGTAATATACTGACAATGATGCTAATGCTAATGCTGGAATAAAAGCAATAATAATAATAACAATAATCTCTTCTTAAGTCCTTCGTATTACACCAACACCACGTCGATGCCTGACATGCGAAATGTCCTGGTCCTCACCATGCCCAACATGAGGAATTACACGCTGGATCCTACCTACAATGACAACGAAAACGATTCGGTGAGATGCCCCCATTTCTTTTGTTTAAATGCAGATGTACTGTGTGCATGGTATAATACAGATGCCTTCATAATGCATTATAATGTAATCGTAAAGTATTATATGCACAGCTATAACTATTTCTAAAATGACATAACACATTATAGCCATGTTTATTATGCATTATGAATGCTCCAGAAAGCTCTCATCTATAATGCACTATAGATACCTTCATAATGCATCATAATGGTCAGTATAACAAATAAGGTTGCTTTTTATTGCATTATGAATGAATCTGTAATGCATTATGATGACTGAGGCTGAGTGGGTAATGCAGTATCTCTCTGTAACCTCACACTGGATAAGAGGGTCTTTGTGAGATGGATGGAAATATATCTGGATGTAATGTAGTCCTTGTACTTAATCTCCCTCCCTCTCGCTCTCACCAGTGGTATATATTTAATGATTATCTGGCAGCGTACCATGACGCTGTACTGCTGTTTGGTCAAATTTTGAGGAGGCACTGGGGCAACCCGCCACCGACCATGGGGGCCAGCGTTGTGGCGATAGAGAACTTCAGGAACATCTCGTTCAGTGGTAGGATTCAGCTCCGGAGTCTCGTACTGCTGCCCTGTGACACACGTGATGGCTGTCAGTGTCCTGCTTATTGAAAATTAATTGTTATTGTTCTTCGGGGTTTTAGTTAATAACCACTCTCTGTTGGATTGTGGATGTGTGCCTTATTAATATTTCTGGTCCATATTAACCAATGTTTGCATTGTGTATTATGGGATATCACTTACCACATGCAAGTTTCGAGAGTTATGACTTTGCAGACGAACCCGACACCCCGCGCTACATAAACGCAGTGAAATGTGCGCGTGAACAACGCACGTATCTGCTCACAGGGGCTGGTGGACATTACGTTTTGGACGGAAACGGTGACAGGGATGTGAACTTTTCACTGCTGTACACCAACAAAGACAACGAGGTGAGGCCAAGCAACGTTATGACGTCAACAAATGATCCTTATCAGCACCATGTAACTTATGGCTGCAATCTTGCTTAACTGTCATTGGCCCTTTGCATTCGTCTGCGTTTGTTTGTCTGGGTTTCTAATGAGTTGGAGACCGGCAGCAGCATTATCTTTATTGCCGACTATTATGGAAGCATGTGCTTGCTATGTCATCTGGGAACTTAATTTTGCTTCTAAGCACTATGGGTAATTAGACCACAAGGCACTGCAAGTTGAAGCCTCCAACCAGGGCACTGTAGTACAAAAATCATCAGGCTTGAAGGTGCAAGATGTCTGACACTTGATTCCTTTTCCGCTCCAGTACCAAACTCTGTTCGTGTTCAACACGCAAACCAACAGCAGCTATGTAGTGGATCCCAATCCTACACTGGTCTGGGGCAGTCAGCTGCCTGATGACACTCCAGAGCACAGTCAGATGGGTAAGGTGACAGGAGGGGGTGGGTGTATCTTTTTACAAACCTTCTGCACTATGGTTTGAATGTGTAGTGGAAAGGAGTAGGAGGGCTGCACTGTACTGGAAAAATTTCAAATACCACAATCTGATTTTTTTTGTAATAAATATTGCCTGACTGAGACTGAGGGGGGACATGATCCAGGTCTATAGGATTCTAACAGGTTTGGATGCTGTTCAACCGAATAGTTACTTCAGCATTAGTTCAAATACAAGAACTCGTGGCCATAGGTGGAAATTAGCGGGAGAACATTTCAAACTGGATTTAAGGAAGCACTTCTTTACACAGCGTCTAGTCAGAGTATGGAATAGTCTTCCTGATAACGTAGTGCAAGCTGAATCCTTGGGTTCCTTTAAATCAGAGCTAGATAAGATTTTAACAACTCTGAGCTATTAGTTAAGTTCTCCCCAAGAGAGCTCGATGGGCCGAATGGCCTCCTCTTGTTTGTATAGTTCTTATGTTCTTATGTTCTTATTTATAAAGCGGAAAAAGAGTTGAAAATTTGCCTAAAATAAATTATAGCAAAACAGAACTTATCTACCAATATTGTCTGTCATATAAGTTGGTGATGTTGCCACGAGTTGTCCTGACAAAGCACTGTACATGCTTATGTTTGTCTTTTTCACCTCGTAAGAAAGTTCAGAATTGTCGTACTATTGTTGTTAACGCGTGGATAGTGGGGTGATTTGGGAATGTTTGAGGAGGTAGGTTATGGGAGGATATGAGCTGTACACTTCATGCAGACCTCATTCATGTTTTATCCAGATGTCATTGTCATCATCCTGGGTGTCACTGTGGCAGTGGTGGCTACCATCGCTCTCATCTTCTACAGGTGAGGACCTTCCCCTTTACTCCCAAAACCCAGCTTTTGTTTGTTTTCTTTCCATTGTCCTCCTCTCTGTTTTGTTGATAAATTGCTACAGGTTTTATTGACTTACGTTTTCCTGACAGACAGAACAGGAAGGGGCGTCAGGTGCGAGAAAGATGGTCCCACATCCACCCAGATCTGATTCATCCTTTGGACTTCAATGAGAGAAGCCTCGTCTCTCTGAAGGTCAGCTGATCTCCAGCCACCAACTCTGGAGCGGTTTGGGTTAAGGGCCAACTGCAATATGATTACTCTGCTGGCCATGGGATTTGAGCCCACAACCTTCCAGACACCAGCATGGTTCCCAGACTTCTGAGATAATGACCACCCAAGTTCCTCCTCCTTCTTTTACATAATGTGGTTACTTTGGGCTGAAGCAGCAAAGAGAAGCAGCTCTGGCCAAGGAACTGCCCATCCAAACTGGCCAGTCCCTGCCATCCACCTTCACGCTGCTCGCGGTGCTGTCTGTAGAGCTCTACCTCACTCTCACCTGCCCTTCCTCAGATTGACGAGGACCACAGAAAAGAAGGAAACGACTTCATTCGCCGTTGCCGTTATGACAAAAAGGTGAATTTAATGTCTGTGTCGATTTGTTTTATATACCCCATATTCGCCTCCATGTCTGTGCAGGACCCTTGACGTGCCTATAGACATGTCGATGGCTGACACGGCTCCTGGTTCAGATGGCCGATGCATTTTGAACGGTGCTGTATATTTTTTAGATTGTGATTCTCAAGGAGCTAAAGAACACAGACGGCAACTTCAACAAGATGCAGAGGATTGACTTCAACTCAGTAAATCTCACCCTCCCCTTACTACAGTACCTGCTCTATCGCAATCCCCCCACCCCCCAGTATCATAAAATACAGCATCACCTCTAGTTTGAAGTCACAGATCCATTGAGTCCACAATACCCCTGTTGTTTGTCTTTATTCCGTCTGATCTTTCCCCCATCTTTCAAATTCTCTGTGTCCTTATTACTCTACCAGCTCCTGCAGATTGATTACTACAATCTGACCAAGTTTTACGGCACAGTGAAATTTGAGCAGGGTGTGTTTGGAGTGTTTGAGTACGGTGAGAGGGGGTCCCTCAGGGTAAGTTCTTGTCTTGCTTCAGTGAACTTGCTCTCCTCTTGATCAGCTGACGATAAACATTTAACTTGTTTCAATATTCTCAGAAAACATGCACACAGCTCTTACATTAATTCTGGCTATCCGTTCTGCTTTTTGCAGTATGTGCTGAACGATAAGATCTCCTACCCAGAAGAGACTTTCATGGACTGGGAATTCAAGATATCCGTCATGTATGACATTGCTAAGGTCAGACAGAATATTCCCAGGATTATTGGGTGTGTGTGTGTGACTGTAGTGAGGAAGAGAGGAGAGTAAGTCAGTTACTCAAGCAGAGGTGGGAACAGGTCAGTGACTTTCAAATAACAAGTAAGTCTCAAGGTCCAAGTTAAGTCAAACCAGCAAAACAAGCAAGTCTCGAGTCAAGTCTCACGTCAAGGAAGTCTAATACCATGTCAAGTCTTGAGTCAAGTCTCACGTCAAGGAAGTCTAATACCATGTCAAGTCTCGAGTCAACAAACCGAAGTGTCAAGTCAAGTCTCAAGTCTCAAGTCCCAATCTTAAACTTATATGGTGAAACTTGAGACTTACCTGTTACTTTAAAGTCAATGACTTGTTCCCACTTCTGTACTCGTGTCACATTTTTGTATGGAGGAAACTTTCATTACGAGTGTCAGCTAATCACTAAGGCCATGCTTAAGTACCGTATTCCTTCGGGATAATACACCTTAAGGTTGGTCAAATGGTCATGTTTGAGTGCTGCCCCCTCAGGAGGACATGGGAGTGACAGTCCCATGGAACCTTAAAGAAACAATGTTTTTCTTATCATGGGCTGCAGACTAGAAGGATTTGCTTTTTTTAACAGGCCCAAGAATGTAAAGTTCTTGACTCTTTGCAGCTCTCAGAGTATCATATGATGCTCGGTCTGTCTCACACAGAAATTAATTGCTGCTTTCACAAGGGTAACTTGTACGCAGTGAAATTATCTTTGTGCTGCCGTATGAGAGTGAAATTATATTATATTTTCTACTGGAAGTTTTCTAGAAGAGCCTGTGAAGTAGAAGCTGAAGCCTCTGGGTTGGAACTTTGCAAACACTAGGCAGGGAAAGGCTGTTGTACCTTTGAACAGGGTATAAATCAGCGGGTGTCCTTGTTGAACCTGCTCACTGAATTGGCAGCGGGAAGCGTTATGCTGTGTAGAATATGAACCCGGGTAGCGACGCCCAGGGTGATGTCGCTGGCTGTCGCATGGAGTCTCATGCCTCGGTCCCATCCAGGGAATGTCCTACCTCCACGCCAGCAACGTCAGCGTCCACGGCCGCCTCAAGTCCACCAACTGCGTGATGGACAGCCGCATGGTGGTCAAGATCACCGACTTTGGCTGTAATACTGTCCTCAGTCCAGGCAGAGGTAGGACCCACCGTCAGCCTTTGACACTGTACATAGCACTTCAGATTTACACCACGTCTCCCGGTATGATCAGGCAGTCAGCCGCCATAAAATTATATTTACCAGGTGGCGACTGACGGTACGTGATAATCCTACCACTAGTGTTCTGTGGTAAGAGCTACGGTTCCTCACTGTGTCTCAGTCTCTCCCCTTCCTTTTCCAATCTCTTCTATCTCTGCCACCTCTGCCCCCCCCCCCGACCCAGACCTGTGGACTGCCCCGGAGCACCTGAGAAAGGAGGGCATCTCGCAGAAGGGAGACGTGTACAGTTTCGCCATCATCGCCCAGGAGATCGTGCTGAGGGAGTGTCCCTTCTACACGGAGGCCTGCTCTGACCCCGCAGGTGGGATCAGTGGGGGCTGGAGTAGCTCGTCAACCTTTAACTTCATGTAAACATCATTAGATTTACCACCACTTAGAAAAACCATGTAGTACAGAACAGTTGACCCCTTCCTTTGCATGTTGGACAACAACAACAGGTCAATAGGAGCACAGTGACCCCTGCTGTTCACCTGTGGTTTAGCCGCACTTAAAAACTGTAAGCCAGTGTTTCTCAGTCCAGTCCTTGGGGACCTCCAGACAGTCCACATTTTTGCTCCCTCCCAGCTCTCAGCCAATCAAGATCACCGAATACCTGGTACAGGTGAGTTGGGAGTTGGGAGGGAGCAAAAATGTGGACTTTGTGTGGGGCCCCGAGAAACACAGATCAGCTGCCACAGTTCCTTCCTCAACAAGAGGAATAAACAAAAGGATTTATTTAATATTTTGATCTAAATTTACTCTTTTTGTTTTCTATTAATTTAGCTAACATACTTGCTTTAAATTAATAAAAATCTCACTGATATGTAAGCAGACAAGTACAGAATGTAAAATATCCATTCATTTCTAAGAATGGGTCGTCCACAATCCATCCCCAATATGCAAACACAGCAGGACACAGCAAGTTAATGACTCCCAGAGGAAACGCAGGTCAATACAGGGACACCACAGCTCCCCCTACAGGCCAATACAGGGACACCACAACTCCCCCTACAGGCCAATACAGGGACACCACATCTCCCCCTACAGGCCAATACAGGGACACCACAACTCCCCCTACAGGCCAATACAGGGACACCACATCTCCCCCTACAGGCCAATACAGGGACACCACAACTCCCCCTACAGGCCAATACAGGGACACCACAACTCCCCCTACAGGCCAATACAGGAACACCACAGCTCCCCCTACAGGCTAATACAGGGACACCACAGCTCCCCCTACAGGCCAATACAGGGACACCACAACTCCCCCTACAGGCCAATACAGGAACACCACAGCTCCCCCTACAGGCTAATACAGGGACACCACAGCTCCCCCTACAGGCCAATACAGGGACACCACACCTCCCCCTACAGGCCAATACAGGGACACCACAACTCCCCCTACAGGCCAATACAGGGACACCACAGCTCCCCCTACAGGCCAATACAGGAACACCTCAACTCCCTCTAGAGGCCAATACAGGAAAATCACAGCTCCCCCTACAGGCCAATACAGGAACACCTCAACTCCCTCTAGAGGCCAATACAGGAAAACCACAGCTCCCCCTACCAAGAGGGTCTAGCTGTAGACGCCTGTAGAGTGGAGCTTCACCCGAAATATGTCACCTCCACAGGAAACACGTGATCTTTAAGAACGTAAAGTGGAGCTCCGGTTAGGGTTAAGGTTAAGGTTAAGGTCGCTGTGACACAGAGTTGAGGCCACGTGTTTCCTGTGGAGGTGACGTATTTCCGGTGGAGCTCCACTCTACAGGCGTCTGCAGCTGGACCCTTCTCCCCCCTACAGGCCAATACAGGGACATCACAACTCCCTACACAGAGCTGCCGGCTTTTACTAAATTAGACTGAAAAATACGATGTTCAAAGTTTTATACATTTTCTAAATTCAGCACAACTAAAATGAGACAATTTTACCATCTGCATAGGTCATTAGTATTAATTAGTGCATTAATATTCGTTTCACTTATTTAAAAGGAATATTGAAACTGTAACTCAGTTTACATTGGCAGCCTGCCACTAATAGGCCAGTATGGTGAACAGACTGGGGGTTACTAAGGAAACTTAATTTCCTCCTCTCTTTGAATTGCCTTTAAATTGCTGGTTAACGTGGATTGTTTGATCGATTGTTGACTGACCTTTGTTGTGATTGTATCTGTCCTGCTCTCATTGCTCGCACCCACTCCTGTCTTTTTTCAGAGAAGCTCTACAGAGTTCAGTTTTCTAACTTCATGTCAGTCTTCAGACCTGAGCTGAACTTGGAGACGCCCATGGAGCGTGAGCTGGAGGTGAGACTATCCCACCGCTTCGGCCTTCAATCTTTCCTTGGAGTTATAAGGCGAGGATACGTGTCCCTGGCCACTTGAAGATATCTCTTAAACCCCTTGCTGCATGTGTTTGTTCACATGTACGCCTGGCCCCCACGTGGGTAACGCTGGGCTGCTTGAATGTACCTTTCAGCTTTTATATATTGTCTGCCAGCTGACTCAGCATCGCATGGTGCGTGCAGAAGTGGGTAATTCAGGTCCAGAAAGTAAAAATCCAGACCAAGATTTTGTTTCAGCCAACCAGCTGAGTACTCTGTGACTGTGACTCTTTATACTCAACTGGCCGAAACAAAATATTGGTCTGGACTTTTACTCTCTGGACCTGAATTACCCAGCTGTTGGTGCGTCACCCTGGTTCTCATGTTTTGCTGCCTCCATGAACAGGTGTACACGCTTATTAAAAGTTGCTGGGATGAGGACCCTGAGAGAAGACCTGACTTCAAGAGGATAGAAGCAGCTCTGGGCAAGATATTCAGGTAGGGGGGTCTCACACTGGAGTCACACGTGATGTGTGGCTCACGATGTTATAGTCTGCCAGTCGATATACGTATTCCCTTCAGGGTAGATTAAAATGTCCATACACTGCTGAGTGAGCGTCTCTGCGCTTGGAAGCAGCGTTGGCATCGTTATGATCTGGATGCCGGGTCAGTTCAATGGCAGCGTGTGGCTCAGTAGATTAAGTCTCTGTGTCTGATTGGAAGATCTCTGGTTGGATCTTGGCTTTGACAGAATAGCCACATCTGTGGGCCCTTGAGCGAGGCCCTTAACCCTCAGCTCCATGGGCGCCGCTGCAGGTGGCTGCCCTTTGCTGCCAAGCTTGCTGTCACCTACATATATGTCTTTGTGCCGTGGAGAGCGAGATGGGGTAGGCGGAAAGGGATTTCCCCATGGGGATCAATCAAGTGTCATTACTGAATCTATTTTCATACAGTGCCATTTACAATAGATTCGTTCCAAGGTGTTTGACATGGTGCGTCGAAATCTTTCATTGCATCCTTTATATAGACTCTGATGGTCCAATCCCAACAGCCCCCCACCCCCCCCCCCCAGCATTATAGAGAGGTCGCATACTAACAGCAAGTTGCCAATTCTCTCCAGCAACCTGCACAACCAGGCCAACGAGAGCTACATGGACAACCTGATCCGCCGGCTGCAGATGTACTCCCGCAACCTGGAGCACCTGGTGGAGGAGCGGACGGCGCTGTACAAGGCCGAGAGGGACCGGGCCGACCGCCTCAACTTCATGCTGCTGCCTGGGTCTGTGTGTGTGTGTGTGTGTGTGTGTGTGTGTGTGTGCGTGTACACGCCAGCCTTACTGAATCCCACACACATAACAAACCCCAAATGTAGACCTCACGATGATGCTACAAATGTGCCTTAAAAACATTTGTTTTGCTAATTTTGAACAGGTTTTGAGTTATTTTTGATGTTATGTTACTTTGGGGTTAGGGACTGTTGAGTATTTTTAAGATGTCCCTGGAGCTATAGGAATATAAACCTGTCTCTGTGTGGGTCTCAAATATTTAAAGATGAAGAATTCAAACTGTACTGAATTTCTTTAGAATTGGGATCATTGTTCACATTTTTTATTAATGTCTGTATGGTATTTTCTAAGTTTGTCTGGACATACCCTACATATGACGTACCTGAAGGTTTCCCCACAACTTTAGCTCCTATTAATGCCCTGCTGTTCTGTGAAATCAGTTTTCGTCGGTTTTGATTGACGTCAGGTCGATGTAATTTGGTCATTAACCGCCCTGACGTGACTGACGAGTGCTGGAGGCCTGTCTGCGTCTGCTTTAGTCGGAGTGACTCCTGCAACAGGGACAGCACATCATTCTCTGATAAAAATAACTGAACGCCTCCCTGTCAACCACCCCCTCAGCCCCGTTGTGCGCTCGTTGAAGGAGACGGGCCGCGTGGAACCAGAGCTCTTCAAGGAGGTGACCATCTACTTCAGCGACATCGTGGGCTTCACCACGCTCTGCCAGTACAGCACGCCCATGGAGGTGGTGGACATGCTCAATGACATCTACAAGAACTTCGACAGCATCCTCGACAATCACGACGTCTACAAGGTGCCATGTCCCTCCCAGATTCAGGACCTCAAGCTCAGCAGGAATGAAATAAGCCAACATCTCCCTATACCTGGTTTAATTCAGAGAAACTTGGAATATCTTATGGCTAAACTAAATATTATAAATAACATTAATATCTGCTTCAATGGTTCGTTCAGTGCGCTCAGTGACTCCCTTCTTTTGCTGTGGGATTTTAAAAAACAAGAACAGGCAAAAAAAAAAAACTAAAACTGCAGCTCACTGTGCAGCTCAGGAACTGGTGACAGACACGCACTGAATATCTCAGGCTGAAGATGGCTGTCTTGCTGTCGTAATGATGCTGAGCAGGGGCTCATTGGGAGGGCAGGCTGTTGGACTGTCTGACAGCAGTAACTGGCTGGACCACAGTGATTATTTATACATCATGCCAATGTGGCAGATGTTTGAGGTACATCGTAGTTCACCAGTCGAAGCTCACTTCAAGAGCACAGATGTGGGTTTGGACAGTAGGGACGTGTCCGTACCAATATTGTGGGAGTACCGTGTCTTTAGGGGGTTTAGGTTGATTGGGCTCCTACCAAACCAGCAAATGCAGCATCAGGTTGTGTACAACATGGGAAGTGACTGGTGCAGGACAGCAGAGATGCTGATTGGTTGAAGTAGTGGGTTGTCTTCTCAGGTGGAGACAATTGGGGACGCCTACATGGTGGCATCAGGGCTACCGCAGCGGAACGGGAACAGGCACGCTGTAGACATCTGCCGCATGGCCCTGGACATCCTGGCCTTCATGGGCACCTTCCAACTGCGCCACCTTCCAGGGCTTCCCGTGTGGATCCGCATCGGGGTGCACTCAGGTTCTGACCCCGCCCCTCTCATCCTATTGGCTTGGCAAACTCCACCGATCCACCAATGCCCCAGCCACAATCAATAATGTAGAAGCCAGAGTGCCCTCTTTACGTCCCTCTTTGATGTGCTGGACTTTGATGGCCTTTTCCTTTGGGAGCATAGAAACTCACTGTGTGTGTGTGTGTGTGTGTGTGTAGGCCCTTGTGCAGCTGGAGTAGTGGGGATCAAGATGCCCAGATACTGCCTTTTCGGTGACACGGTCAACACGGCGTCTCGCATGGAGTCCACAGGCCTGCGTGAGCATCGCTGCTATCATACCTCACCCCCCCCCCCCACTCCCCCATGCCTCGGGGTCAGGTAGAGAGCCCCCAATAACTGTGCCTCATTGATTCGGTCCCCAGCCCTGCGCATCCACGTCAGCCTGCCCACTATCGAGATACTGAGGAGGACGGACTGCAAGTTCGAGTACGAGACGAGAGGGGAGACGTACCTGAAGGGCAAAGGGACGGAGATGACGTTCTGGCTGACAGGCGTCACCGGAGAGACATACAACCTGCCCACCCCTCCGACAGCGTGAGCGCAAGCTGCCCTCACCCAGTTTTCTCATTCGTCGTGTCAATTATGTTACCGCTGGTCACATGACAGCTGTTCCCGCCCTTTCCCCGTCCCTCAGCGAGAACTTCCAGCGGCTACAGCAGGACCTGGCCGAGATGATCATCTCCTGCCTGGAGAAGCGTTCTCTGGAGGGGGGCGGTTTGGAGAAGAGGAAGACGCTGTCCACCAGGCAGAGGAAGCGGGTGAGTGACGAGAGCCATGGAGACGGGCAGCCAGAGTACCTGCACCTGCGGAGCAGTAGCCCCGGGTGACTCTCCTGAAGCCCCCATCGAGGATCTAAACCTCTGTCCTGGTGGTACTGGTTTCCAGCGTTCGGCTGCCTCCTCACCTGTCAGCACACAGCTGGATAGATCTCAGCTTTCACCACGCCTCACAGAGGCGACCGTACTTTCCAAACACTGAACATCCCTGTAGATAAATTAGCGACAAGCTATCGGCAGATATATTTAGATTTTTGAGGTCATACTAGCACTTTGTGGAAAATTTCAATCCTTGTACAGAAACACACAGACTCATCCTTCCTTTCTCTTCATCCATGTAAGGATGGATTTGTTGTTTGTATTTTAATGATGTTAACTTATTTTCTCTTGTCGGTCTCACTGTTAAGCAGTCGTTTTACTGCACATTACCGTCACCCCATAGTAATCGTGAAGATCCCCCCCACCCTCAGAGACCCCTTGCTAGAAGCAAACATTGTAAAAATAGGAGATTACATAATGGAATGTGTGGGAACGTGCGATGACAACAGCGAAACATTACAAGTTATACCGAAGCACTATGACATACGGGGCATTCTTTATATTTTATTTTGTGTGCATTTATTTTCATGAGAGAACTTTTTAAAACCTGATGTCATGATTCTGCTGGTCTGCTTGCTATTCCACACACAACTTTTCTCATCCTTTTCAATAAAAAGTATTATATAATCATCTGTTTTTAATGTCCCAGGAGTTCTGTTAAATTCAGGAAGCTGAGTGAGATGACAGAATATCACAGCATTCGCTTTCTCCAGACATAGAAATCTGCGGATCGAGGCAAAAGGGATGAGGGGTGCCTTTCGTGACAGATCAAAACGACAAACGCAAATAACAATATGAACATAAATTTACATTTTTATTTAAAACTATACACTGGGCAAAATAAGAACGAAACAAATGCACCTAGACAGACTGCAGACTACACAGATCACATTACAGTAGAACGTCCATAACAAACAACAGAATCTTCCCTGTATTCTTCCCTCCATTTTCAGTACATACCCAGGAGGGTTGAAACAGTTGCAAATGAAAGAGCAAAATAAATACCCCAAGCTGACACAATACAGGTCAAATAAATAGTTATTACAGAGTAATAAACTGTAGCAGTAGCAACCATAATACTTGTATATTACTTATCTGACCTCAGCTGGGTTTGCACCGAGGCAGTTTACTGCGGGTCACGCGATTCGCCCCTTTCAAGTGCTCACACTCCCAGCACAGCGTGTACATGCAGACGCTGTCACGTGAAACCACCTGACCCTGCCAGTTACCATGACAACACCTTCACCTCCACGTCTCGGGCACAGAGGTAGCTGACCAGCACTGCGCGGTTGAAGATCTACCCCCTGAGGACACCACCCGCAGGCCCCCCCCCCCCCCCCGGATCCAACATCCATGGAGTCATTTCCCGAGTCGAGCCCCGGGGGTTGTCTGCGATGTTCGAAATCACATTCCGCTGGAGCTCACAGGGATGACGGGTTCCATGAGACCATCACTCAAAACAAAGTGAAGAAGACAGTTTCCGGACCATGAACCATAAACAAACATCAACTCTGAGTCCTCCTTGACCCGGGTGTGAGGAACACGTGTCAGACTGCTACTGATCAGCAACAAAAAAAGTAACGCACGTCAAACTGCTATTGATCATCAACAAAAAACAAAAACAAGTTTGTCTTCTTTCAGGCTGGACAATAGGGCTCAGATCACTTCCATGTGTATTCAATAACACAACACGTACACAGAGACATGCAAACCCTCTGCGCGTCAAATCACAAACCCACCTCTTGCCGCTGCTGCCGTTTCCATCAACAGTTCAAAAAGTTCATTTTTTTTTTTGCTTCTTTTCAAGGCACCTAATAATCCATATTGCTAGTTGACGACAAACTCGGCTGATTGTTTTAGTGCCTTTCTTTGATTCATGGTGGCTACAGAACTCAAAAACACCATTTGCACCGACCGACCGGCCGACGGCCATGATCCAAATGCTGAAGACGCATGAACAAGAAGCGTCTTTCCACCTAGACGTCTAGAAGGGGATTGTCTTAGTTTACGTGTCAGTGGACTTGACTGAAGGGCAAAGTGATTGCACAAGTGGGAGAACCACCTTTTTCACGTATGTCTTATAAAGGATTTTAATTTCTTCACTTTCCCTTATTTCTTGTTCTAGTTCTTTGATTGCTTTGCTACTGCAGCAATCAGAGCATTATCATGACTCCCTGTATCAGGAATAACAAAGAAATCCAGCCTGGAACGATGTAGTTTAGCTTCTTCTTGGCATGAGGGTGGGAAAACAGCATTAGGTACAACCTGCTTGTCGCTGGCCTGGTGGATCTGTCCAGATTATAGCTTCCACAGTATCAAACTTGGGATGACTGCAGCAGCTGAGCTGAACATCACCTTGAAAGCCTGGACACTGGACCTCTAAGCTCTTTGGATCGTTGACTGGAAAGAACATTTATTCGTATAATTCTACCTCTGGAAGATTCTTTTTCCATCCAGGAATCCGGGCTCCAAAATTCAATAAACAGTCGTTCTATAAACAAGTCTGAAAGTTCTACATTGAACATTCTACATTCTCAACCACTCAGCGCTCTCAGTGTCACACGCTGTAATAACAACTCACTCTATGGAAGAGCCAGATGTGCATCCTTAATACTCATCCCTTACTGGAATTAAAGACCACTGCAGTACTGTACATATATATTTTACGTTCAGCACAATTTACACATTAAAGGTGACACGACTGGGGAAACACAGTTCAGATTGCTACACCCATTTTAAAAAAAAAGCTCACACACACACACACACATACCTTTCACATTTTGATGGGGAGAGTGTGGGGTTTGGCTTTCTGAGAAAAATATTGGCTATTTTTTAAAGAAAAGGTGAGAAGGACAGAAATCAACAACAACAACAGCATCAACCCCATAACAAAACACTCTGTAATGAAATATTTAACAAAGGACAGACACAAACAAAATGTCTCCTCACTCTATATTCGGGATCCGTGGATTTGGAAAAGCTGAAAAACAAGTCAAAAGAGTGGGGGTTAAGGGGGTGGGGGTTAAGGGGGTGGGGGCCACTGATTAAATGAATTCCATTTATCTAATTACTACCTGAAAACTCTGCGCTATAACTCAACACAAAATATTCTCATTTGCCACCAGTATGATTTTTTTAGGGTGCAATGACTGCAAAGACATGGTGAATTCAAGCTGATGGAGAAATGGGAAAAGAATTAGAGAGGCCTGCTAATTCACAACACCGGTGGTGTTTACGTACTGCGTCAATGTCAAAGATCCGGCCTCTATTGGCTAATCTCATCTCCTTAATCTCCGTATGAGTAGCAAACTCCACTCTGCTTGCTTGTCCACCCGATTCACCAAATGTCACTTAATATTGAAAATGCCGAACACATTTGCAAAAACATGGAGCTTTTTAAGACTGCCATCAGTATTTCTGCACTAGACTGGCATTAACTGGAAACGCTCATTCAGGAAGCGCTCTGACGAATCACATCCTCTCGAGCAGATGTAATGCCATGGACCAATCAGAGCTCTCGCCAGCGAAAGGGCTCAACATTCCGCTTCAGCCGCCATCTAAGAATAGCGCCTTAGCAATCAGCAGAACAATAACTGTTATTCATACCAGTTCCCTATCACTGCTGGGAATGCTACCTTCCTGCTCTGAGTATAATATTATTTCTATTTCCTCCTTAATCTATGGAGTTTGTGGCCAGCGTAGGCCAGGGTATCTGCCTCTCATCATTTTCCTAGGGAGCAGAACGGAGCGCCTTAGGAATCCTGGCAGCCAGCCTTGACACCATTCCTGCACCTGCCCACAGCGAACACCCCAGAAGCGTTCCTCACCCATTCGTCTCAAACCACGCCAAAGACCGTTAGTCTCTAATCCACTCGCCGGGGGGAAGCATTTTGCGCTCCCTCTGCCTCATCCCTCGCTCCATCCTCCTTCTCCTCCTCCTGCACTTCCAAAGGCTTGTACAGTTGAAGGGAGGAAATCAAAACAGACGACAAAAAAAAAAGAAAAAAAAAAAAGGCCAAGACACTGAATGAGAATTGAGGCAAATGAGTGACAGTGATTGCAGGATTTTGTTTTTTATGAAATGTCACACAAATGCAGCGGCCTGGAATGACAGGGTGGGTTGGTCTTCGCTTACGCATGGAAACACACGCCACACACAAGCAACATACTGCACTGCTAGCAGTCTGCCTATATAACACGATATTTACATGCAATTCATGTATCAGAAGTACTGATTATATAACAGGGAACCACAACTAGGGGGCGCCAACTTACGTCCTTTACTCAACTATTGAAAGACTCCAAGTCATATAAGAACTGGAGTTTTTCTACTGGGACAGAAGCTGTGACCTTGGGTGTTCTGACCTGGCTGCTACATTCTATTCCCAGCATGCTCTGGTGCAGCTCCAGCAATGCAGTGCAGTGCGAGTGTGCGGGGCGGAGCCTATTTCCATGCGCTGCCTGACCTTGGTCTTGTGGCTCTGCTCGGTACCCAGACCGCCCCCGGGCGTGTGCAACTCCTTGGACACCACGCACAGGAACTCAGCCTGGTCCTCCGTGCCGTAGCTGTACGACGAGCCGATGTTCACCATCTGCCCGAGCGGAGGGAGGGAAGGGGGCAGCTCAGAACCAGCCAGGATGGACGGGGTGCTCTTCCGGTGAAATGGGGCACCGGATACTGGTGACGAGGACCAACCTGCTCGAATTTCCAGCCGTCCGACATGGTCGAGACCATCTGGGTGAGCTCTTCCTCCTGACACTGCAGCACCCGATACACGTGCTTGGGGGGCACCTGCTGGAGGGAGGTGGGGGGTCAATAGGGAAAGAAAAGGAGACAGTAAGCGAGGCAGGGAAGACAGGGTGAAAGAAGGGAATAAGAGGGGAACAAGTGGTTTCTGGAGAGTAGAGAGAGAGGGGAAGAGGGCAGACAAGGGAAGGAGGAAGAAAGAAATGGATGGAGCAGTATGGAAGGAAAGAAGGTCAACAGCTGAGACACAGGAAGACCAAACAGGGCAGAATAAGAGGCGAACAAGCAAAAGTGGATGAAAAGTACAGTGGAGGTGCTTGACACAAGTGCAAAATGGAGTGTGGCTCAGCGGGTTAGGACCCTGTGCCTGTGATCAGGTCAGCGGTTCAAATCCCAGGCTCAGCAGTGTGGTTTATCTTTGGATAAGGCCCTTAACCCCCACTAATCACTCCACACACTGGATGTCTCTGCTTTCCCTCAAACATGTACATCGCTGTGGATAGAAGTGCTGGCTAAATTTGAGTTTTTTTGAAGACTGTGCTTCCTTGGAGGGCCGCATGACCCAGGAGCGCATCACCTGCGCTGCCTTGCAGTCGCGCTCCAAGATCCTCTCCTTGATCAGCTTGATCAGCGGCGTGATGTTATAGAACTCCGCCTCCTCCAGGACACCTGGCCTCACGATAAAAACAAAAGAAATATGACCGTTAATGAAGGGGACCCAGAGCAGGAAGGGGGAAATCATTAATGATGCAGCGGCAGGCTTCTGTCCAGCCAGAAATAAAGAGGTGTAAGACATGCTAAAAGCTAGCCGCCTGGACGCTAGCTTGTCCCAGACCTTCCTCAGCCAGCTCCTTGTTGTAGACCAGCTTGCCATGTCGCAGGTAGTTGAGAATGGGGCCGAAGTAGGTCGGGTCTCGGTCTATCACATAAGCGCCGGTCTCATCCTGTCAGAGCGAGAAAAGGGCGTGACTCACCGGCAGCGACATTAGCGTTAGCGCTCGGCATTAGCGTTAGCGCTCGGCATTAGCGTTAGCGCTCGGCATTAGCGGACAGGCCCGCCAAGCACATGCAGGCACACGTGCTAGTGATGGTGAAATCGTTCCAAAAGAAATCGCGAGGAAAGGCAGGGCAGAAGAAGGAGCGCGTGGGGGCACAGGCGTGTAGGTCTTAGTCAGAGAGAAGAAGGGGGCGGAGAGTGGGAGCAAGCAGAAAACAAAAGAATAAAGATAAAAATTTGACCGGACCCTGCGGTTCCAAGACCCACAGCACTCCCATAGGGAACTTTGCTATGGAGACACTGAATTGACAACACAGTGTTTTATACAACATCTCCAAAACATGAGAGCGAGGACCAGAGACAAAGACAAAGACATCACGTGATATTTAGAATATACTGTACATTGGCCAGTCAGCCCTCAGCAGGACCAGCAGTTAGAAGATAAATGGTGTTTATGAGACTGAACCATGAGCGCAGATACTATATTACAGAAGAGGAAATCAGACTGAAGGGAATAAGCGCAATTTCACAGACGTACAGTGATCGGGAAGAGGAGCCGAGGGGCTGAAGGAGGGAGCACAATGAGAGGGGTGAGGGGAGCAGGTCCGCTGCCCAAATAAGGGTGAAACCAAACAGGGGACAAAGAACCAAAACAGATGGAATGGGAGTCAACAGGGAATGCATCCCCCATCCCCATCAGCCCCAGGAGCAGCCCCCCCCCCCCAGCCTCGGTGAATCCGCCCCTGCCGGAGGGACCTTGCTTGACAACAGATGCAACAAGACTAACAAGCTCCACCCTACGATACCCATGTGCTCCCAGAACTCTACTGTATCCCAGGGGTGCGGCCTGATGAGTAAGGCTGCAGGTAAGCAACACACACACACACACACACACACACACACACACACACACACAGAGGTAGAATCAATCACTGCCCATATGCTATATATATTATATATATATATTAGAATTTAGTGATCATTGCTAACACACCACAGCACACAGTGCGCAACAACGAAATGTGTCCTCTGCATTTAACCCATATGTGACTTTCGTGACATAGCAGGGGGCAGCTAATTCAGCGGCCGGGGAGCAGTGCTTGGGGGCGGTACCTTGCTCAGGGTACCTCAGTGGTGCCTTGATGGTCGGGGATTCGAACCAGCAATCTTTCAATTACAAGTGCGCTTCCCTAACCATCAAGCCACCACTGCCCACAAATCTTAGGTTCCACCGAGATTTGAACTCGGATATGCTACTAGTATCAAATACATGTATGGGTGCCCCTTGCCATTTCATTGGGCGACGTCCCGACGAATCCATCACAAGTTGAAAATATCATTGTCGAGTATGAATATGATGTTATGAGTAAATAATATACCTACTGTCACTGAATAGGTAAATAAATATTTACTGTAGCCATGGCAATACCAGTCATTGAAAGGTACATAAAGTAATACAAGTTTAAATTAATTAGACACAGAAAATACACTGCTAAACACTGTATGAGGCGTTTACACTTGTGATCACTACAGAGTCTTTAACTGTGGCTGCTAGGATGCCACCATCACCTGACATCGGTAGAGAGTATCGTACGTATGCCACCCTAAGAACAAATCGAAGGATTCAAAGGATACAGAGTATGTATCGTTATTGCACCATTGTAACGTCAAAATATCGTAAATCGATCGTAATGTGAACCATCGTAAAGCGAGGAGCATCTGTATCTGTCTTTCACCTCCCCTCCTCTCTGACTATGTCTATCTCAATAATTTATCAAAAACCTGGTTTTAAATAGGCCCAGCGTGCGGAATTCTCAAATTCTAGAACATTCCTTTTGAACTCCCTTACTACAAAACTCCTATTTTCACAGTCAGATCAGCCTTCTGTGTATCCTAAAAAAATCCACCAGGATCACAAGGATAGTGGTGACCCCAGCGAGCCAAAAGCGGCCTCGTTGTCCAATCGCTCAAAGGAAAGGCCATGGTGGATTTTATGGCAAAGAGATTCAGGAAGCGGTTCCTTCCATGCTCACGTCATGACACGATTAGCTGGCTCCACTCCCACAGAGAGGTGGGCTTGTGGCTAAATTTGTTTTTTTGACCGCTGATGCCCACTCACAGTTGATGCAATGGTTGAAACTAACCAAACGACGGAAGTGTTTGGGGGGAAAAAAAGCCAATGACAGACACAGAAGACGCCTGGCCAATGAATGCTGTATTAGACAGGCAAGCAACAATCACGTCTAGACAACAAAAAACAATACATTTTTTTAAATTAGGTCATAATTGGGTGAAGTTTGGTAATTCATAGACAAGTCATGACAAGAGTTGGTATGTGGCTGGGAGATGCACAGCTATTTCTAACTCTCTTACACATTTTCCGTAACCATATCGAGACTTTAAAGCGAAGGGCTATCATCTCTTAAAATCATCACCAGACGAACAGCAGCTACCGTGTCAAGGCCGGCCAAGGTGGCCGGAATCTCAGGGAAACCGGACACACGGATGGTGAGAGAACGCGGGACATAACCAACCAGAGCCACAGCTATTCCCTGACGTGTTTTTGGGATGGCTTCTCAACCAGCCAATAATAAAACATTGGTTCTCAACTCCAGTCCTGGGGACCAACTGTTACTTGCTGATTGAGAGGCTAAGGATCAGGATCGCCCCCCCTGGTTCAGAGCTATGAATTGTGTCAGTTGCCTTGGGAAAAACTCAGTATTTAAACGTAAAAGTTGGGCATGACTGAGCTCATTGTGAGCTCAACTGTGGAAAAAAAATACTGGTGAAGGGTAGAGAAAAACGATATCTAGAGGCTACTAATGTCCACAACGGAAAAAATGCAGTGCAATGCAGAGGATAAGTCAAAGGAAAATGGAAGGGCATCAGGACAGACAGCTAATATTACTGTCAGGCAAACACTGGAGGAGACAGTGGAACTGCGATGTAATTTTGTTTTGAGGAGAACGAGACGAGCACAAACGGACACTATTGCGTGTAAGTGAAGGAAAAGGCTCCATCAGTTTCAGCGCCGGTGAAGGTCATTCACCATTCACAAGCTACTGCTATTCAGAAATACATTCCACTTAAGAACGGCTTCAGAAAGACACACGTACGCGCACACGGATGGCTGCATGCATCTTTCCCATGTAAGCTTATTTTAACCGTGTCACAGTTTGGTTTCAGCCACCGAGACAAATGCATGTCATTTTCTCTTCAGTACGAGATAAAAGGAAAATCTCATGTACAAAGAAGAATGTAAACGAACGGAAATGTGCAGGACATGGTGCGCAGCCCCGCAGCCGAAGCAGGGCTGGCAGCGCACGTGCGGCATCAGACGGCCGTGACCTGGACCGCAGGGTTCGGACATCGGTCCGTCTCGCCTTACCGTATCCGAGTGCAGGTCCTGCTGCTGGCAAAGACGGTACAGAAACGAGGTCTGCTCCTTCAGCAGAGTTTGCCGCGTCGTGAGGAACACTGTACCGCCGACGTTCAGGCGGACCCATTTGCCATTGTTGCCAGCCGCGGTGGCGATCCCGACCCTCTGCACCGCAGTCTGAGTCTCGGCGGCGTTCGGATCGCTGCTGGTCGGGGATGTTGTAGCCGGGTTCTCGCTTCCCTCGTCTTGGCTGTTATTGTTGTTATTATTATTATTATTATTGTTGTTGTTGCTGTTGCAGTGAGTAGTAGGTGGTAAGCTGACTTCCGACATTGCCTCCAGCACCGGTTTCCGTCGGTCCTCGACTGCCATCAGAATTCAATATTAAGAGATGTACCGGTGAAATAACGTGTCAGCGGTTTTCGGTACCTGCTCGCCTGCCTGTCGCGGTATAGGGAGATCTCCTGCCTCCCTCTCCCGCTGTACAATACTATTCTCCTCCTCCGTAGAAACGCCTACCGCTTTTTGTTGCTCAAAACTGAAGTCTAGGTTAGATCCGTGGTGCATTGTGGTTTTTGTAGTTTCGGGAGTTTTAAAGAGCGTTTTTTAGAAGACAGTCAAAGGAGTGTTGTTAAGGGGACGTTAAGACATCCGACAGTTAACGTAATCTGTCATTTGGAAATTGCTGGTTTGTCAACAACTGCGTTCTGCTTCTTTTATTGTCATGGTGAAATGTTTATTCTTGTATAGAAATGTAGAAGTAGAACATCGTACCCAAATGTACGCCTAACTAGTGTAACACGGCATTTTCAAGTTTCACAGAACTTGATTGATGTTTGCATTTCCATTTTCTTGATGTGTGCGCATAATCTGAACCAATTTACTAAAATAATATGTGTGACGGTGGGATTGCATTTCAGTGGCTTTATCACAAAATTCATAGCTCTTTGGGTAATTAAAATTTTAAATACTTGACATTCTTTAATAACAGGAAAATGGGTCTAATCCATTTCCAGGAACATGCCTCCAACAGCTCTGACTTCCTACGTTCTCAGAATTACTCATTTCCTGGCGGTATGTATTGCAGCATGTACCAGATCGGTCTGCATATACTTAAATGAATTCCATCGAGGACGGGAACGCAAAAAGAAAATGGTTTATAACGCCGAAGATCAAGAACCTCATCAAATAGTTTGACGGCTAGGTAATATCTACAACCAGGTATTATGTAGCATATAATTAATAGAAAAGCAAGACAAATATCTGAACATTCAGAGAAACCGTTAACTCAGCTGTGTTTTATAAAAGCGCTCACATCTGTGTCTTTCAGGCAAGCGTTGTTAGCGCTGGAAATGGTCCTACTGCTGATCCGCAATCGTATAGATGTGACGCTTCGCTCTTCGTGTCACCGCGGTGTGATCGAACCGTAGGCCTGCATTTTTTAAAACGCACCGGTAAATTACAGAAATAACACATCCTTTAGTCTTGAACAGTAGTAGTGATTTTACACACACACACTTGTGACAAAACCAATGTGATCTGAAGTTTAAGCAGTAGAGTGAGACAGTGTGATGCGTTTATGCTGATCTGAATTCCTGCATCATTTCGACATAAAATATGACAGAATCTTCAACGTACTAATAATAGATTCTTATGTAATATGATTATACAAATAACACAGTCTGAACATTCACATACTCCACATGCCCTCCCTAAGGGTAATTGCTATGAATCTCCAGTCCTGTCTTGCACTGGGTACCGTAAGCGAAAAGAAACATACTGAACAATTGTGGTGCAGTCATTCTGCAAGGACATGTGAGTCACTGAACCATCAGCCCAAGACTTTTCCCCAGACTTTTGCCCAAATTTTGCCGATTTAGAGGGGGGGAGATTGGTTGTGAATTTTCTCGAACAGGGCCACCTGGATGATCCAGAAAGACGCTGGAAGAATTTTCTGGAACATATTAACATAAATGGGAAATGTCATTTTTTCCAGACAGGATAGGCTGATTTTATTTAAAGACCCTCAGTCTAATTAATGAGGCAGGTGGTGCGAGTATTATGATTTTGGGATTTGCTCTGTAGCCTCAGGAGAAGAAAAAATGCTTCAGTGTTGTAACTATCAGGGTATCTGCCTGTGAGCTGAAGCTTTGCAGAAGGTGGGTCAAACAGCACGGCGACAATCCTGCTAATGAGCGAATGATTGAAGCAGAATGAGTCATAGTCCTGACCTCAATCTAATTCGAATGTGCCATGACCTGGAGCGAGCGAGGCAGCACGAACGTGCCACTGAGTCCAGTCGGTTCTGCAGAGTGTAACGGAAGAAAAACGCATCCAAGCCTATGAGTTCGATCGATCAGCAGCCACAGCGAACATCTAGCTGCAATTGCTGCTGAGAAAGAGAACATTGCCACGTACCGAGTTTGACGATTCACATACTATTCAGTGTCTAATTATAGCAGGAGAATCCGGTTTTGGCATGTCCATCCATTTGAGCTATTCAGTTAAGTGCTGGTGTGTGCCTCTTTGGGATAGGACTGCGGGCTCATGGTTGGGGAGTCACTGGTTTAATTCCCACGGTGAGTGACGAGCGATGTCACCATTGGGTTGGGGTGACTGTAATATTAGGCTGCTGCCTGTGAGACTTAAATGGATCCAAGGTCAGGATGGCACCTCGAAGCTGATAAGCATTTACATGCTAGGTGTCAGACAGCTTTAGAGAGGGACTGTGGTACGCAAATGCACAGCCTGTTATGAAATATGAATGGGGTGATGTCATGCTCATGTTTATATAGTTTATATAGTGTTTACAGGACACCTGCTGTTTCATTAAGATCACAGCTTGGAATTCTGGGAAAGCCTCGTTTACCGTTTAAGAAAGGTACTCCAATTGATGCAAAAAATCATCCAGCTATATAAACACATAAAGTTTATGTGTGGCTTTAAGTTAATGCAGCTGCTGGGCAAATCAAATTAATAATTCAAACCTTTGACCTCTAACACAGACACAAGCAGAGGAGTGGTCTGTTCTGGGTGCTGTGTGTGTGTGTGTGTGTGTGTGTGTGTGTTTGTAGGGGCACCGATGCTGAAATCCGATCTGGCAAACAACATTGTCAACATGGAGGGGGTCTGATGGGGGAGGTAGACGTGAATAATATCTCTCTTATGGTTTTATTTATTAGTGGTTGGTGGTCACGATTAGCCAGACTATGGAAAGCCAAGGCTAAATAGAAGAGGAGAAACATTCAACGAATCAGAAGCAGGCAGTGTGTCTGTTCCCTTCAAAAGTGAATGTGAAGAAGATATTTCTGGATAAACCCTGAGGGGAGTTTAAAAATGCATTATCTGAAAAGAATTTTTAAATCCAAAGCCTTTTCCCCACATCTGTTCATGTACAGAGAATAACTGACAGGAATACATCTACACACACACACGCACGCACATGTAGGGTATACATATCCTTATGGGGACCGCTCATACACACACACACACACACAGAGGTTTGTAATTATATCTCTGTGGGGACTCTCTATTCATATCTATGGGGAAAACTGTAATGCCAACATGACGACCTTAACCCCTACCCAGCCCTAACCTTAACCATAAATGACCAAACAAAATACGAGACTATTCGCATTTTTAGTTTTTTTATTGCATTCACAGATCGTTGTGGGGACCTGAAAAATGGTCCCTGCAATGTCAAAATAACAGTTTTTTTCTTTCTTACATTGTGGGGAACATTTGGTCTCCACAATGTAATATAAACGTAATCCACACACCCACACACATTCTGCTGTCTGTGTGAATGGTCTTTGCAGTTCAACATAAAGGCTAATGTGCCACCAGAAGGGGTCGCTATTTTCCTTGTCCTATTTCAGCCGAAAACTGCTCCCTCATCCGGTCATTCTGAATCGTTTTTTAAGCATTTACAAATATCCTGACATTTTTTGCGCATCTGATGTTATTTAAAAAAAAAATTAAATCTGCATTTTGTTTTGAGATCTCCTAAATAAATGTCTGTAATGCCTTTTTTACATTTGTATGTTTAAAGTGACATTGCTCAACAGCGGTTATGTTGTCTGCCGCTAAATCGGCTAATTTGATAATAAGATATAAGATTTTTCTCCTGTAGGAGAGAATTAATATTGTCGTTACGGCTACAGTTTTTAATGAGTTTAAGCAGGAACTGAGGTGGATATATTTTTTTTTTTTTACATTATTTTTTGTGAAAAGTCAATCTGTGAAAAATGTTGAGTGATCTAGTTTTTCAGTAGTCTCAGTTTCAGTTTATCAATATTAAATTAAATTTATTAAGTAAAGTAATTAAATATAAGTTTAAAAAAATTATACACGCAATCTGTGAAATAGCTGAAAAATTACGGTTTTCTAATTCATAAACAAAATTGTTCACCCCAGATGGGACTCGAACCCACAATCCCTGGCTTAGGAGGCCAGTGCCTTATCCATTAGGCCACTGGGGCTGGATGAAAAATATTGCACTTTCATAAATATATTACACATACGACATGTCATTTTTTTGTTGTAAGTATTTTTAGTTTATCTTGATTGCTTTGACACATTTTATGAAATATACTTGACATTCTAAAGACTATAAAGAGCATTTATCCAAACAGTTCATGCCTATAGCACAACACTATGGTTTACCTGCAAAAGCCTGTAACTTAACCAAGACAATTAACTCATGTCTCAAGCAAATAATTCCACGAAAATGAAAAGTACAATGACCATTGTTTTAATCATGCTCAGATATATTATCAAAATGTCAGTGTAATTATGCTCCAAAATTATGTATAAAAGTCGGATCTCGCTGTCTCGTTGTCACTGACTGATTTTTTTTTTTTTTAGCAAACGGATGCTAATTCATGTCACCAATTACAACATTGCAACGCTTTGTTTTACAGTATGTAAATTTCACTAGCAAAAGAAAGCACTCGCATGCACATGTAATTTCTTCAGATCTCAAAACACGGAACAATAACAAACAAATAAGTCACACAGCACTGTATAACACGAAAACAGACGGAACAACTAAATCATGTACTTTAGGAACCAAAAATATCCCTATTACTGCAATTTATAGAATAAGCTTATAAATCATTTTGAAAGTTTGGTTAACTGTTTAGCACGTGGTGGCTAAGATATGGTGTAAAAATATTTGCATATATGTACTAAAACATTTGGAAATTTGGGTAAAGCAATGAGAAACTGCTATGCAGTAGTGACATTATGGTGTGTGGTTTACACTCGTTGTTTTGCACATGTTAATTATCATTTAAGAAATGTTCCAGAACAATCGAAAAAACTGACATTAGGTAATTGCAGCATTTTAATTAAGTAGGCTATTTAAGAATAATAATCAGATGATAATCTAAAGCAACATATAATATTACGAAGCCCTTTGTTATTCATTATTAAAAGACTATAAGTGTTTAAGTTTTGTTATATTATCATATTATTTTCTTAGCACGACGGCTAATTTATAAAAAGCTAATTTAAATACAGGGTGACGCCATCACCATGGCGACTGCGGAGACTTCCGGACTTAAGCGTTTGTGGGCGCTTCTATTCAATCTTTTGGAGAGGGGTGTCGGAACACTTTAATTACAAAATTTTATAGTATATTTTGTATTACTCTACTCTAAACATAGAAAAATACTATTAAAAATATGTTCTGCTTTCTGCAGATTTGATAAGTGGTAACAACAATAATAATGTAACATATAGAATTTCCATCTAGAACAAGAAAATAGGATTTTCCGTGTTGAATTCAGCCTAGTTGGAGTTGTTTAGAGCATGCTACATTTGTGTTAGAAGACTGCTTGTAAGTTGTTTTACATTATTTAATCTAATATTTGATGTAACGTAATGAAACGCATGCACAAACTGACGGTTTTTCAGTTGCTCGAACTGCGTTTTCGATCCTTTTATGTGCCTTTATCATAGCTAGAAACGGCTTAACGGTGTAACAACTGTTTCTTAGCAAGCGAGATAACACGGCGGCAGTGATACTGTATAACGTTTAGATAGTCTGTCCTTACGGTATTGTCGTCTGCAGATATATGATAAACTTCCTTTTTTGTTAGACAGTTTTCCCGAGCTGTTTCGTTTAATTTTGCCAACGTAAAATTACATCGATAAAGGGATGTACGTGTGCAGGTATTAAGTCGGATTATCCGCTTTGTGGTCTATTTGACCACGGTTTTCTTTTCGTATGTGATAGTCAATGAACAACACACGGCGCAAAATTGTCATTTTAACGTCCAAGACCCTAAATAAAAAGTTAACAAGTCTTACAGGTAACAAGCTGAAAAGCCAGTATCTGCATACCCAATGATGACTCGCCTCGGCATTTCTCACTTCTAAATTTTAATTTAATTCATAGCATGTGTTTAATGGTTTTTGAATTAATTATTGTCGCTTAAATATCGGTTTATTGTACACTGTGTGATAGTGGCTCCCCCACCCACGATGCCTCTGTTCGGCAACACCTTCAGCCCTAAGAAGACCCCTCCTCGGAAGTCCGCCTCTTTGTCCAATCTGCACACAGTAAGCCATCTGGAGTTTATTTCTTCACCCGGGATATGTGAACGCCATGGCAGAACATAATTAATCTCTTGTTGTATTTTTGCTTCTTAACCCAGCTGGACCGGTCCACCAGGGAGATAGAATTAGGTCTGGAGTATGGTGCCCCTGTAATCAACCTTGGTGACCAGAGTTTGAAGTTCGAGGAGGGACAGTGGATCTCAGGTAAAGAGAGAGTATGTTTCTCGAACGCAAACATTGTTGCTGACTTGCCATCCAAGAACAAACTTGGGGTGCAGTGAATCATGGGATTATTGTAGTTGAGGGAGGAAGTAACCAATGCATCCTTGATTTTTGAGGCTAGGCAAGAACGGCATCTGGGGATTTTTTTACTGTCCTCTGTACTTCTGTTCTTGAGTATTGGAACTGGTCTTCAGCAATGGAAAATGATATAAAACAAGAACAGAAATACAGTTAAGTACACATATTGAGAAACACCCAAAATTTTATCCAGAATCACACAAGACATCATTATAATTAGGAAATCCTGAGAGCATCCACTTGCTTTGAAGACTTTAGTAATTCTGATTATAGTGCTATGATTTTGCCTATACTTATGTTTGTGAGTGAATTGGGAGGGTGGCTGTGTCCTGATAAAGAATCCTGGGGTGTGTTCTTCCTCCACCATGGTCTGAACTGTGCGTGTGTCTCCTCAGAGTCCGGAGGCAGTGTGTCAGGGAGGGAAATGCAGAGGCTGAAGAAGCGCAACCTGCAGCTGGAGGAGGAGAACAACCTGCTGAGGCTGAAGGTCGACATCCTGCTGGACATGGTGAGCGGCTGCATCCCACACCACTTCGCTGTGATTCGTTTCCATTTCACTGTGGAAAGACACTTCTTACGTGTGTGTGTGTGTGTGTGTATGGAGGGGATCTCCCTGGTTCTGAAATGGCCTCCTTTTCATCAGCTGTCTGAAACCACAGCTGAGTCTCACCTAATGGAGAAGGAACTTGAAGAGGTGAAGACTCAAAATCGGCGGAAGAAGTGAGAGGGCCTATAGCGGATGAATTCAGTTATAACAGATCTGCCTATTTATGTAAGGATGACATGCAGTGATTTACCACGCTTTTATATAGGTGTATAATGTTTTATATAAAAGCCACATGTGACATTTTTATGTTGCCAGTTGCTGATACGAAGCGTTGAATAGTCTGGGAATGGATTTAGAGAATTAGACCAGCAGGACTGACTGTTGGAAAGGGTTACCTATCTAAGCTGCACTGTATGAGCTGAGCTGATAGAAATGTACCTTGTATTTTTCCAATGCTACATTCCATCACTAATGGGTCACTTTTCAGTTTTGGCCTTTTCTACAAAAGTACAATTTATAAAATGTGCTTTTTTTTATTTATAAATGCTGGACTTAAACAGGTCCATCTGACTGACAGGTTCTGGGTGACAGAACAGTATATTAGGCCTGAGTAAACAGAACAAAAACTCATGAGAGCTAATCCACACACTGCAAGAAGCAAAATTAATAGGGTGCCTTCAGTCCTCTGTTAAGATAATGACTGACAAACACACTCCTTGTCTTGTTCTGTTTAATCTGTTTCCAAACGTTCCAGTGTAGAGAACAAATAATGTTAATATATTTGTTTAGAAACCCACTGTGATGTTTGTTAATGTGATGTCAAATAAATTTTTAAAAATGTACAGCCACCGTTGTATTTTAAAAGCAGTCCCGATTAAGATTGTGGAAATGCTAAAGTCTTGCCATTGTCGTTGACCATGTTACGTTTGACAGGGATTTCAGGCAGCAGTGAGTTATGTAAGGTCCCATTGGCTGAGATGCACATGAGTGCATGCAGCAGTACACAGTCACGGGGATTACGGCATTTAGAAGCGGCATTGGCCAAGATCACCTGTTACTGAACTTGGCGGCCTTCAAACCCCGGCTATCACAGACTAGAAAAACAATAAACGCCAGTACAGAAATGATACAACTACAGACACACAAATATCTGAAACTAAATGTGAATGCAGTCATGTATCTAGCAGTGAGTAATGCATTTTAATAGCCTTAGATGGCTATTGGGGGCTAATATTTTTTATTAAAGGCATAGGCTGTTCATATGAGCATATTCTTGAGTACTATCTAACTGGTACGAATAATTTAGGAGAATTTGCTACATTAGAGTCATTTATGTGTGTTTCAAGTTTTGACTTTTTATGCCCTAGAATCTAGGGCATAAAAAGTCAAAACTTGAAATGTCACGGCCAAAAGAATTAATAAGTCATTATTGTTGTTAGATCTAGGGCCTAGATCTAACAACAATAACGACTTCTTAATTATTTTGGCCATAACATTAGCCTGAATGGATTTGTGTTCAATCTCTTGCTGTTTGCGGCCTCAGTCCTCAGAGAGGAAACCGTTAATGGGTTTATTAAAAAGATGCCTAGTAGTGTTTGATAATGTTAAGCTGTAGCAGAGATTGCTGGATGTATTCTGGCTCCACCTTTCAAGGTCAATCTGAGAGCCCATTATATAAGTAGGAAGGGTTTGGATTGCATTTATAGGAAGGTGTGTGGTGTGGCTGTTTGACTGAAACAAAAACCCCGAGTAAATGTGAAGTGAGATTTGGTGAAAGTGTTTTGGATGGGAAAGGAGCAAGCCTGGGATCAGCTGGGCAAACAGAGCTTGAGGCGAGAAGGAAGAGAGACTAACCTGACCTGTTGTCTCCTGGGAACCTTTTACACTGGCTTCTGTGAGAAATGAAGCGTTGGATGTTCTTGTGACTCCTGGGTGCATCCTGGCACCTGGCTCCTCAGCTGACAGGTAACGGAGTGAGTGGCATCATTTGAAGTTTCACATGCAAGTGAACACAGAGACATCCATCCATTTCTTGTAAATGCCGGTCCTATTTGGGGTCACAGCGGGGTTTGGAGCCTATGAGCGCAAGTCAGGGAGCAACCCAGGATGGGGTGCCAACCCATTGTTGGACATACACACCTATGGGCAATTTGGTGACTAAGCAGCCTCAGCTTGTTTTTGGAATGTGGGTGGGACCAGAGTATCTGGAGGAAACCCCATGACGACAGGGAGAACATGCAAACTCCACACACATGGAATGCAGACAGGGACTCGAACCCAGGTGTGGAAGGCAGCAGTGCTAACCACTGCACCACCATGCCACCCCCACGTTGTGATAGATAATGTATAATAGAATACTCAAGTTATGATTGTCCATACACCGAAATTAGGCTCTCCTGAATAGTGACAGGAACGTTAATCTGTGAAATGACGTCCCCCTTCTGGATTTGAAGTTGATTTGTAGGATGTCTGAAAAATCTCACACATTTCAGTAAAAAGGTAAATCATCAAAACAGTCGGTTCTGTTTGATAAGTAGTACACAGGCATGGCAGCTGCTGCTTTCACCACCAGCATCATCCAGCTGTATGGTGCCACTAGATTTGCCACAGGTGAGTGGGCGTTTCCCGGCAACCCTGCACACTCACCTGTTTTGGTTTGCTTTATTAATCTAATGCAATATTGCATCATTGAATTTTCCAGTCCAAATCTCTCACATCTGTCATTTCTATTCAAATGCTTTGTCAGTCTTCGGGAAGCAAATGTCAGAAGTGGGATTCGAACCCATGCCACTCTTCAGAGACCAGAATGCCCCTTAATTAGGAAGATTGTTTATCTTAAGTCTGGCGCCTTAGACCGCTCGGCCATTCTGACAAATACATAAAAGGAAATCCTTTGACTCATTACCTTCAGCTTTCCCAAAGCTACAACGACTGACAAAATTACATACAGGCTATTTAATACTGATGTAACGTTAACCTGCAGCACTAGGGAAAAACCATTCATTTAGTCAAATGCTTTGTCAGTCTTCGGAAAACACATGTCAGAAGTGGGATTCGAACCCGCGCCTCTCTTCAGAGACCAGAATGCCCCTTAATTAGGAAGGTTGATTACCTTGAGTCTGGCGCCTTAGACCGCTCGGCCATTCTGACAAATACATAAAAGGACATCCTTTGTCTCATTACCTTCAGATTTCCCAAAGCTACAATGACTGACAAAATTACATTCAGGGTATTGAGTACTGATGTAACGTTAGCCTACGGCACTAGGGAAAAACCATTGAGTCGGTCAACCGCTTCGTTAGTCTTCGGGAAGCACATGTCAGAAGTGGGATTTGAACCCACGCCTCTCTTCAGAGACCAGAATGCCCCTTAATTAGGAAGATTGATTATCATAAGTCTGGCACCTTATACCGCTCGGCCATTCTGACAAATACATAAAAGGAACTCCTTTGTCTCATTACCTTTAGATTTCCCAAAGCTACAACGACTGACAAAATTACATACAGGCAATTGAGTACTGATGTAACGTTAACCTACGGCACTAGGGAAAAACCACTGAGTTGGTCAAACGCTTCGTTAGTCTTCGGGAAGCAAATGTCAGAAGTGGGATTCGAATCCACGCCTCTCTTCAGAGACCAGAATGCCCCTTAATTAGGAAGGTTGATTATCTTGAGTCTGGCGCCATAGACCGCTCGGCCATTATGACAAATACATAAAAGGAAATCCTTTGACTCATTACCTTCAGCTTTCCCAAAGCTACAATGACTGACAAAATTACATTCAGCGTATTGAGTACTGATGTAACGTTAGCCTGCGGTACTAGGAAAAAACCATTCAGTTGGTCAAATGCTTTGTCAGTCTTCGGAAAGCACTTGTCAGAAGTGGGATTCGAACCCACGCCTCTCTTCAGAGACCAGAATGCCCCTTAATTAGGAAGGTTGATTATCTTGAGTCTGGCGCCTTAGACCGCTCGGCCATTCTGACAAATACATAAAAGGACATCCTTTGTCTCATTACCTTCAGATTTCCCAAAGCTACAATGACTGACAAAATTACATTCAGGGTATTGAGTACTGATGTAACATTAGCCTACGGCATTAGGGAAAAACCATTGAGTCGGTCAAACGCTTCGTTAGTCTTCGGGAAGCACATGTCAGAAGTGGGATTTGAACCCACGCCTCTCTTCAGAGACCAGAATGCCCCTTAATTAGGAAGGTTGATTATCTTGAGTCTGGCGCCTTAGATCGCTCGGCCATTCTGACAAATACATAAAAGGACATCCTTTGTCTCATTACCTTCAGATTTCCCAAAGCTACAATGACTGACAAAATTAAATACCGGCAATTGAGTACTGATGTAACGTTAATCTACGGCACTAGGGAAAAACCATTGAGTTGGTCAAACGCTTCGTTAGTCTTCGGGAAGCAAATGTCAGAAGTGGGATTCGAACCCATGCCACTCTTCAGAGACCAGAATGCCCCTTAATTAGGAAGATTGTTTATCTTAAGTCTGGCGCCTTAGACCGCTCGGCCATTCTGACAAATACACAAAAGGCAATCCTTTGACTCATTACCTTCAGCTTTCCCAAAGCTACAACGACTGACAAAATTACATACAGGCTATTTAATACTGATGTAACGTTAACCTGACAAAATTAAATACCGGCTATTGAGTACTGATGTAACGTTAATCTACAGCACTAGGGAAAAACCATTGAGTCGGTCAAACGCTTCGTTAGTCTTCGGGAAGCACATGTCAGAAGTGGGATTCGAACCCACGCCTCTCTTCAGAGACCAGAATGCCCCTTAATTAGGAAGGTTGATTACCTTGAGTCTGGCGCCATAGACCGCTCGGCCATTATGACAAATACATAAAAGGAAATCCTTTGACTCATTACCTTCAACTTTCCCAAAGCTACAATGACTGACAAAATTACATTCAGGGTATTGAGTACTGATGTAACATTAGCCAACGATACTAGGGAAAAACCATTCAGTTGGTCAAATGCTTTGTCAGTCTTCGGAAAACACATGTCAGAAGCGGGATTCGAACCCACGCCTCTCTTCAGAGACCAGAATGCCCCTTAATTAGGAAGGTCGATTACCTTGAGTCTGGCGCCTTAGACCGCTCGGCCATTCTGACAAATACATAAATGGACATCCTTTGTCTCATTACCTTCAGATTTCCCAAAGCTACAATGACTGACAAAATTAAATGCCGGCTATTGAGTACTGATGTAACGTTAATCTACGGCACTAGGGAAAAACCATTGAGTCGGTCAACCGCTTCGTTAGTCTTCGGGAAGCACATGTCAGAAGTGGGATTTGAACCCACACCTCTCTTCAGAGACCAGAATGCCCCTTAATTAGGAAGGTTGATTATCTTGAGTCTGGCGCCTTAGACCGCTCGGCCATTCTGACAAAAACATAAAAGGACATCCTTTGTCTCATTACCTTCAGATTTCCCAAAGCTACAATGACTGACAAAATTAAATACCGGCTATTGAGTACTGATGTAACGTTAATCTACGGTACTAGGGAAACACCATTCAGTTGGTCAAATGCTTTGTCAGTCTTCGGAAAACACATGTCAGAAGTGGGATTCGAACCCACGCCTCTCTTCAGAGACCAGATTGCCCCTTAATTAGGAAGGTTGATTATCTTGAGTCTGGCGCCTTAGACCGCTCGGCCATTCTGACAAATACATAAAAGGACATCCTTTGTCTCATTACCTTCAGATTTCCCAAAGCTACAATGACTGACAAAATTACATACAGGCTATTGAGTACTGATGTAACGTTAACCTACGGCACTAGGGAAAAACCATTGAGTTGGTCAAACGCTTCGTTAGTCTTCGGGAAGCAAATGTCAGAAGTGGGATTCGAACCCACGCCACTCTTCAGAGACCAGAATGCCCCTTAATTAGGAAGATTGTTTATCTTAAGTCTGGCGCCTTAGACCGCTCGGCCATTCTGACAAATACATAAAAGGAAATCCTTTGACTCATTACCTTCAGCTTTCCCAAAGCTACAACGACTGACAAAATTGCATACAGGCTATTTAATACTGATGTAACGTTAACCTGCAGCACTAGGGAAAAACCATTCATTTAGTCAAATGCTTTGTCAGTCTTCGGAAAACACATGTCAGAAGTGGGATTCGAACCCGCGCCTCTCTTCAGAGACCAGAATGCCCCTTAATTAGGAAGGTTGATTACCTTGAGTCTGGCGCCTTAGACCGCTCGGCCATTCTGACAAATACATAAAAGGACATCCTTTGTCTCATTACCTTCAGATTTCCCAAAGCTACAATGACTGACAAAATTACATTCAGGGTATTGAGTACTGATGTAACGTTAGCCTACGGCACTAGGGAAAAACCATTGAGTCGGTCAACCGCTTCGTTAGTCTTCGGGAAGCACATGTCAGAAGTGGGATTTGAACCCACGCCTCTCTTCAGAGACCAGAATGCCCCTTAATTAGGAAGGTTGATTATCTTGAGTCTGGCGCCTTAGACCGCTCGGCCATTCTGACAAATACATAAAAGGACATCCTTTGTCTCATTACCTTTAGATTTCCCAAAGCTACAATGACTGACAAAATTAAATACCGGCAATTGAGTACTGATGTAACGTTAATCTACGGCACTAGGGAAAAACCATTGAGTTGGTCAAACGCTTCGTTAGTCTTCGGGAAGCAAATGTCAGAAGTGGGATTCGAACCCATGCCACTCTTCAGAGACCAGAATGCCCCTTAATTAGGAAGGTTGATTATCTTGAGTCTGGCGCCATAGACCGCTCGGCCATTATGACAAATACATAAAAGGAAATCCTTTGACTCACTACCTTCAGCTTTCCCAAAGCTACAATGACTGACAAAATTACATTCAGCGTATTGAGTACTGATGTAACGTTAGCCTGCGGTACTAGGAAAAAACCGTTCAGTTGGTCAAATGCTTTGTCAGTCTTCGGAAAGCACTTGTCAGAAGTGGGATTCGAACCCACGCCTCTCTTCAGAGACCAGAATGCCCCTTAATTAGGAAGGTTGTTTATCTTAAGTCTGGCGCCTTAGACCGCTCGGCCATTCTGACAAATACATAAAAGGAAATCCTTTGACTCATTACCTTCAGCTTTCCCAAAGCTACAACGACTGACAAAATTACATACAGGCTATTTAATACTGATGTAACGTTAACCTGCAGCACTAGGGAAAAACCATTCATTTAATGAAATGCTTTGTCAGTCTTCGGAAAACACATGTCAGAAGTGGGATTCGAACCCACGCCTTTCTTCAGAGACCAGAATGCCCCTTAATTGGGAAGGTTGATTACTTTGAGTCTGGCGCCATAGACCACTCGGCCATTATGACAAATACATAGAAGGAAATCCTTTGACTCATTACCTTCAGCTTTCCCAAAGCTACAACGACTGACAAAATTACATTCAGGCTATTTAATACTGATGTAACGTTAACCTGACAAAATTAAATACCGGCTATTGAGTACTGATGTAACGTTAATCTACTGCACTAGGGAAAAACCATTGAGTCGGTCAAACGCTTCGTTAGTCTTCGGGAAGCACATGTCAGAAGTGGGATTCGAACCCACGCCTCTCTTCAGAGACCAGAATGCCCCTTAATTAGGAAGGTTGATTACCTTGAGTCTGGCGCCATAGACCGCTCGGCCATTATGACAAATACATAAAAGGAAATCCTTTGACTCATTACCTTCAACTTTCCCAAAGCTACAATGACTGACAAAATTACATTCAGGGTATTGAGTACTGATGTAACATTAGCCTACGGTACTAGGGAAAAACCATTCAGTTGGTCAAATGCTTTGTCAGTCTTCGGAAAACACATGTCAGAAGTGGGATTCGAACCCACGCCTCTCTTCAGAGACCAGAATGCCCCTTAATTAGGAAGGTTGATTACCTTGAGTCTGGCGCCTTAGACCGCTCGGCCATTCTGACAAATACATAAATGGACATCCTTTGTCTCATTACCTTCAGATTTCCCAAAGCTACAATGACTGACAATATTAAATGCCGGCTATTGAGTACTGATGTAACGTTAATCTACGGCACTAGGGAAAAACCATTGAGTCGGTCAACCGCTTCGTTAGTCTTCGGGAAGCACATGTCAGAAGTGGGATTCGAGCCCACACCTCTCTTCAGAGACCAGAATGCCCCTTAATTGGGAAGGTTGATTACCTTGAGTCTGGCGCCATAGACCGCTCGGCCATTATGACAAATACATAAAAGGAAATCCTTTGACTCATTACCTTCAACTTTCCCAAAGCTACAATGACTGACAAAATTACATTCAGGGTATTGAGTACTGATGTAACATTAGCCTACGGTACTAGGGAAAAACCATTCAGTTGGTCAAATGCTTTGTCAGTCTTCGGAAAACACATGTCAGAAGCGGGATTCGAACCCACGCCTCTCTTCAGAGACCAGAATGCCCCTTAATTAGGAAGATTGATTACCTTGAGTCTGGCGCCTTAGACCGCTCGGCCATTCTGACAAATACATAAATGGACATCCTTTGTCTCATTACCTTCAGATTTCCCAAAGCTACAATGACTGACAAAATTAAATGCCGGCTATTGAGTACTGATGTAACGTTAATCTACGGCACTAGGGAAAAACCATTGAGTCGGTCAACCGCTTCGTTAGTCTTCGGGAAGCACATGTCAGAAGTGGGATTTGAACCCACACCTCTCTTCAGAGACCAGAATGCCCCTTAATTAGGAAGGTTGATTACCTTGAGTCTGGCGCCTTAGACCGCTCGGCCATTCTGACAAATACATAAAAGGAAATCCTTTGACTCATTACCTTCAGCTTTCCCAAAGCTACAATGATTGACAAAATTACATACAGGCTATTGAGTACTGATGCAACGTTAATCTACGGCACTAGGGAAAACCCATTGAGTCGGTCAAACGCTTCGTTAGTCTTCGGGAAGCAAATGTCAGAAGTGGGATTCGAACCCACGCCTCTCTTCAGAGACCAGAATGCCCCTTAATTAGGAAGGTTGATTATCTTAAGTCTGGCACCTTAGACCGCTCGGCCATTCTGACAAATACATAAAAGGAAATCCTTTGTCTCATTACCTTCAGATTTCCCAAAGCTACAATGACTGACAAAATTAAATACCGGCTATTGAGTACTGATGTAACGTTAATCTACAGCACTAGGGAAAAACCATTGAGTCGGTCAAACACTTCGTTAGTCTTCGGGAAGCACATGTCAGAAGTGGGATTCGAACCCACGCCTCTCTTCAGAGACCAGAATGCCCCTTAATTAGGAAGGTTGATTACCTTGAGTCTGGCGCCTTAGACCGCTCGGCCATTCTGACAAATACATAAAAGGACATCCTTTGTCTCATTACCTTCAGATTTCCCAAAGCTACAACGACAGACAAAATTACATACAGAAGTGGGGTACGAACCCACGCCTCTCTTCAAAGACCAGAATGCCCCTTAATTAGGAAGATTGTTTATCTTAAGTCTGGCGCCTTAGACCGCTCGGCCATTCTGACAAATACACAAAAGGCAATCCTTTGACTCATTACCTTCAGCTTTCCCAAAGCTACAACGACTGACAAAATTACATACAGGCTATTTAATACTGATGTAACGTTAACCTGCAGCACTAGGGAAAAACCATTCATTTAATCAAATGCTTTGTCAGTCTTCGGATAACACATGTCTGAAGTGGGGTTCGAACCCACGCCTCTCTTCAGAGACCAGAATGCCCCTTAATTAGGAAGGTTGATTACCTTGAGTCTGGCGCCTTAGACCGCTCGGCCATTCTGACAAATACATAAAAGGAAATCCTTTGACTCATTACCTTCAGCTTTCCCAAAGCTACAACGACAGACAAAATTGCATACAGGCTATTGAGTACTGATGTAACGTTAGCCTACGGTACTAGGGAAACACCATTCAGTTGGTCAAATGCTTTGTCAGTCTTCGGAAAACACATGTCAGAAGTGGGATTCGAACCCACGCCTCTCTTCAAAGACCAGAATGCCCCTTAATTAGGAAGATTGATTATCATAAGTCTGGCACCTTATACCGCTCGGCCATTCTGACAAATACATAAAAGAAAATCCTTTGTCTCATTACCTTTAGATTTCCCAAAGCTACAACGACTGACAAAATTACATACAGGCAATTGAGTACTGATGTAACGTTAACCTACGGCACTAGGGAAAAACCATTGAGTTGGTCAAACGCTTCGTTAGTCTTCGGGAAGCAAATGTCAGAAGTGGGATTCGAACCCACGCCTCTCTTCAGAGACCAGAATGCCCCTTAATTAGGAAGGTTGATTACCTTGCGTCTGGCGCCATAGACCGCTCGGCCATTATGACAAATACATAAAAGGAAATCCTTTGACTCATTACCTTCAGCTTTCCCAAAGCTACAATGACTGACAAAATTACATTCAGCGTATTGAGTACTGATGTAACGTTAGCCTACGGTACTAGGAAAAAACCATTCAGTTGGTCAAATGCTTTGTCAGTCTTCGGAAAGCACTTGTCAGAAGTGGGATTCGAACCCACGCCTCTCTTCAGAGACCAGAATGCCCCTTAATTAGGAAGGTTGTTTATCTTAAGTCTGGCGCCTTAGACCGCTCGGCCATTCTGACAAATACATAAAAGGAAATCCTTTGACTCATTACCTTCAGCTTTCCCAAAGCTACAACGACTGACAAAATTACATACAGGCTATTTAATACTGATGTAACGTTAACCTGCAGCACTAGGGAAAAACCATTCATTTAATGAAATGCTTTGTCAGTCTTCGGAAAACACATGTCAGAAGTGGGATTCGAACCCACGCCTCTCTTCAGAGACCAGAATGCCCCTTAATTGGGAAGGTTGATTACCTTGAGTCTGGCGCCATAGACCGCTCGGCCATTATGACAAATACATAGAAGGAAATCCTTTGACTCATTACCTTCAGCTTTCCCAAAGCTACAATGACTGACAAAATTACATTCAGGGAATTGAGTACTGATGTAACGTTAGCCTACGGTACTAGGGAAAAACCGTTCAGTTGGTCAAATGCTTTGTCAGTCTTCGGAAAGCACATGTCAGAAGTGGGATTCGAACCCACGCCTCTCTTCAGAGACCAGAATGCCCCTTAATTAGGAAGATTGTTTATCTTGAGTCTGGCGCCTTAGACCGCTCGGCCATTCTGACAAATACATAAAAGGAAATCCTTTGACTCATTACCTTCAGTTTTCCCAAAGCTACAATGACTGACAAAATTACATTCAGGGTATTGAGTACTGATGTAACGTTAGCCTACGGTACTAGGGAAAAACCATTCAGTTGGTCAAATGCTTTGTCAGTCTTCGGAAAGCACATGTCAGAAGTGGGATTCGAACCCACGCCTCTCTTCAGAGACCAGAATGCCCCTTAATTAGGAAGGTTGATTATCTTGAGTCTGGCGCCTTAGACCGCTCGGTCATTCTGACAAACACATAAAACGAAATCCTTTGTCTCATTACCTTCAGATTTCCCAAAGCTACAATGACTGACAAAATTACATTCAGGGTATTGAATACTGATGTAACGTTAGCCTACGGTACTAGGGAAAAACCATTCAGTTGGTCAAATGCTTTGCCAGTCTTCGGGAAGCACATGTCAGAAGTGGGATTCGAACCCACGCCTCTCTTCAGAGACCAGAATGCCCCTTAATTAGGAAGGTTGATTACCTTGAGTCTGGCGCCATAGACCGCTCGGCCATTCTAACAAATACATAAAAGGAAATCCTTTGACTCATTACCTTCAGCTTTCCCAAAGCTACAACGACTGACAAAATTACATTCAGGCTATTTAATACTGATGTAACGTTAACCTGCAGCACTAGGGAAAAACTATTCATTTAATCAAATGCTTTGTCAGTCTTCGGAAAACACATGTCAGAAGTGGGATTCGAACCCACGCCTCTCTTCAGAGACCAGAATGCCCCTTAATTAGGAAGGTAGATTACCTTGAGTCTGGCGCCTTAGACCGCTCGGCCATTCTGACAAATACATAAAAGGACATCCTTTGTCTCATTACCTTCATATTTCCCAAAGCTACAATGACTGACAAAATTAAATACCGGCAATTGAGTACTGATGTAACGTTAATCAACGGCACTAGGGAAAAACCATTGAGTTGGTCAAACGCTTCGTTAGTCTTCGGGAAGCAAATGTCAGAAGTGGGATTCGAACCCACGCCTCTCTTCAGAGACCAGAATGCCCCTTAATTAGGAAGGTTGATTATTTTGAGTCTGGCGCCTTAGACCGCTCGGCCATTCTGACAAATACATAAAAGGACATCCTTTGTCTCATTACCTTCAGATTTCCCAAAGCTACAACGACAGACAAAATTACATACAGGCTATTGAGTACTGATGTAACGTTAGCCTACGGTACTAGGGAAAAACCATTCAGTTGGTCAAATGCTTTGTCAGTCTTCGGAAAACACATGTCAGAAGTGGGATTCGAACCCACGCCTCTCTTCAGAGACCAGAATGCCCCTTAATTAGGAAGATTGATTATCATAAGTCTGGCACCTTATACCGCTCGGCCATTCTGACAAATACATAAAAGGAAATCCTTTGTCTCATTACCTTTAGATTTCCCAAAGCTACAACGACTGACAAAATTACATACAGGCTATTTAATACTGATGTAACGTTAACCTGCAGCACTAGGGAAAAACCATTCATTTAATCAAATGCTTTGTCAGTCTTCGGAAAGCACATGTTAGAAGTGGGATTTGAACCCACGCCTCTCTTCAGAGACCAGAATGCCCCTTAATTAGGAAGGTTGATTACCTTGAGTCTGGCGCCATAGACCGCTCGGCCATTATGACAAATACATGAAAGGAAATCCTTTGACTCATTACCTTCAGCTTTCTCAAAGCTACAACGACTGACAAAATTACATTCAGGCTATTTAATACTGATGTAACGTTAACCTGCAGCACTAGGGAAAAACCATTCATTTAAACAAATGCTTTGTCAGTCTTCGGAAAACACATGTCAGAAGTGGGATTCGAACCCACGCCTCTCTTCAGAGACCAGAATGCCCCTAAATTAGGAAGGTCGATTACCTTGAGTCTGGCGCCTTAGACCGCTCGGCCATTCTGACAAATACATAAAAGGAAATCCTTTGTCTCATTACCTTTAGATTTCGAAAAGCTACAATGATTGACAAAATTACATACAGGCTATTGAGTACTGATGCAACGTTAATCTACGGCACTAGGGAAAAACCATTGAGTCGGTCAAACGCTTCGTTAGTCTTCGGGAAGCAAATGTCAGAAGTGGGATTCGAACCCACGCCTCTCTTCAGAGACCAGAATGCCCCTTAATTAGGAAGGTTGATTATCTTAAGTCTGGCACCTTAGACCGCTCGGCCATTCTGAAAAATACATAAACGGAAATCCTTTGTCTCATTACCTTCAGATTTCCCAAAGCTACAATGACTGACAAAATTAAACACTGGCTATTGAATACTGATGTAACGTTAATCTACAGCACTAGGGAAAAACCATTGAGTCGGTCAAACACTTCGTTAGTCTTCGGGAAGCACATGTCAGAAGTGGGATTCGAACCCACGCCTCTCTTCAGAGACCAGAATGCCCCTTAATTAGGAAGGTTGATTACCTTGAGTCTGGCGCCTTAGACCGCTCGGCCATTCTGACAAATACATAAAAAGAAATCCTTTGTCTCATTACCTTTAGATTTCGAAAAGCTACAATGATTGACAAAATTACATACAGGCTATTGAGTACTGTTGCAACGTTAATCTACGGCACTAGGGAAAAACCATTGAGTCGGTCAAACGCTTCGTTAGTCTTCGGGAAGCAAATGTCAGAAGTGGGATTCGAACCCACGCCTCTCTTCAGAGACCAGAATGCCCCTTAATTAGGAAGGTTGATTACCTTGAGTCTGGTGCCTTAGACCGCTCGGCCATTCTGACAAATACGTAAAATGAATTCCTTTGACTCATTACCTTCAGCTTTCCCAAAGCTACAACGACTGACAAAATTACATACAGGCTATTTAATACTGATGTAACGTTAACCTGCAGCACTAGGGAAAAACCATTCATTTAATCAAATGCTTTGTCAGTCTTCGGAAAACATATGTCAGAAGTGGGATTCGAACCCAAGCCTCTCTTCAGAGACCAGAATGCCCCTTAATTGGGAAGGTTGATTAACTTGAGTCTGGCGCCATAGACCGCTCGGCCATTATGACAAATACATAAAAGGAAATCCTTTGTCTCATTACCTTTAGATTTCGAAAAGCTACAATGATTGACAAAATTACATACAGGCTATTGAGTACTGATGTAACGTTAATCTACGGCACTAGGGAAAAACCATTGAGTCGGTCAAACGCTTCGTTAGTCTTCGGGAAGCACATGTCAGAACCCACGCCTCTCTTCAGAGACCAGAATGCCCCTTAATTAAGAAGGTTGATTACCTTGAGTCTGGCGCCTTAGACCGCTCGGCCATTCTGACAAACACATGAAAGGAAATCCTTTGACTCATTACCTTCAGCTTTCTCAAAGCTACAACGACTGACAAAATTACATTCAGGCTATTTAATACTGATGTAACGTTAACCCGCAGCACTAGGGAAAAACCATTCATTTAATCAAATGCTTTGTCAGTCTTCGGAAAACACATGTCAGAAGTGGGATTCGAACCCACGCCTCTCTTCAGAGACCAGAATGCCCCTTAATTAGGAAGGTTGATTACCTTGAGTCTGGTGCCTTAGACCGCTCGGCCATTCTGACAAATACGTAAAATGAATTCCTTTGACTCATTACCTTCAGCTTTCCCAAAGCTACAACGACTGACAAAATTACATACAGGCTATTTAATACTGATGTAACGTTAACCTGCAGCACTAGGGAAAAAACATTCATTTAATCAAATGCTTTGTCAGTCTTCGGAAAACACATGTCAGAAGTGGGATTCGAACCCATGCCATTCTTCAGAGACCAGAATGCCCCTTAATTAGGAAGATTGTTTATCTTAAGTCTGGCGCCTTAGACCGCTCGGCCATTCTGACAAATACACAAAAGGCAATCCTTTGACTCATTACCTTCAGCTTTCCCAAAGCTACAACGACTGACAAAATTACATACAGGCTATTTAATACTGATGTAACGTTAACCTGCAGCACTAGGGAAAAACCATTCATTTAATCAAATGCTTTGTCAGTCTTCGGATAACACATGTCAGAAGTGGGGTACGAACCCACGCCTCTCTTCAGAGACCAGAATGCCCCTTAATTAGGAAGGTTGATTACCTTGAGTCTGGCGCCTTAGACCGCTCGGCCATTCTGACAAATACATAAAAGGAAATCCTTTGACTCATTACCTTCAGCTTTCCCAAAGCTACAACGACAGACAAAATTACATACAGGCTATTGAGTACTGATGTAACGTTAGCCTACGGTACTAGGGAAACACCATTCAGTTGGTCAAATGCTTTGTCAGTCTTCGGAAAACACATGTCAGAAGTGGGATTCGAACCCACGCCTCTCTTCAAAGACCAGAATGCCCCTTAATTAGGAAGATTGTTTATCTTAAGTCTGGCGCCTTAGACCGCTCGGCCATTCTGACAAATACACAAAAGGCAATCCTTTGACTCATTACCTTTAGATTTCCCAAAGCTACAACGACTGACAAAATTACATACAGGCAATTGAGTACTGATGTAACGTTAACCTACGGCACTAGGGAAAAACCATTGAGTTGGTCAAACGCTTCGTTAGTCTTCGGGAAGCAAATGTCAGAAGTGGGATTCGAACCCACGCCTCTCTTCAGAGACCAGAATGCCCCTTAATTAGGAAGGTTGATTACCTTGCGTCTGGCGCCATAGACCGCTCGGCCATTATGACAAATACATAAAAGGAAATCCTTTGACTCATTACTTTCAGCTTTCCCAAAGCTACAATGACTGACAAAATTACATTCAGCGTATTGAGTACTGATGTAACGTTAGCCTACGGTACTAGGAAAAAACCATTCAGTTGGTCAAATGCTTTGTCAGTCTTCGGAAAGCACTTGTCAGAAGTGGGATTCGAACCCACGCTTCTCTTCAGAGACCAGAATGCCCCTTAATTAGGAAGGTTGTTTATCTTAAGTCTGGCGCCTTAGACCGCTCGGCCATTCTGACAAATACATAAAAGGAAATCCTTTGACTCATTACCTTCAGCTTTCCCAAAGCTACAACGACTGACAAAATTACATACAGGCTATTTAATACTGATGTAACGTTAACCTGCAGCACTAGGGAAAAACCATTCATTTAATGAAATGCTTTGTCAGTCTTCGGAAAACACATGTCAGAAGTGGGATTCGAACCCACGCCTCTCTTCAGAGACCAGAATGCCCCTTAATTAGGAAGGTTGATTACCTTGAGTCTGGCGCCTTAGACCGCTCGGCCATTCTGACAAATACATGAAAGGAAATCCTTTGACTCATTACCTTCAGCTTTCCCAAAGCTACAATGACTGACAAAATTACATACAGGGTATTGAGTACTGATGTAACGTTAGCCTACGGTACAAGGAAAAAAACCATTCAGTTGGTCAAATGCTTTGTCAGTCTTCGGAAAGCACTTGTCAGAAGTGGGATTTGAACCCACGCCTCTCTTCAGAGACCAGAATGCCCCTTAATTAGAAAGATTGTTTATCTTAAGTCTGGCGCCATAGACCGCTCGGCCATTATGACAAATACACAAAAGGAAATCCTTTGACTCATTACCTTCAGCTTTCTCAAAGCTACAACGACTGACAAAATTACATTCAGGCTATTTAATACTGATGTAACGTTAATCTACGGCACTAGGGAAAAACCATTGAGTCGGTCAAACGCTTCGTTAGTCTTCGGGAAGCACATGTCAGAACCCACGCCTCTCTTCAGAGACCAGAATGCCCCTTAATTAAGAAGGTTGATTACCTTGAGTCTGGCGCCTTTGACCGCTCGGCCATTCTGACAAACACATGAAAGGAAATCCTTTGACTCATTACCTTCAGCTTTCTCAAAGCTACAACGACTGACAAAATTACATTCAGGCTATTTAATACTGATGTAACGTTAACCTGCAGCACTAGGGAAAAACCATTCATTTAATCAAATGCTTTGTCAGTATTCGGAAAACACATGTCAGAAGTGGGATTCGAACCCACGCCTCTCTTCAGAGACCAGAATGCCCCTTAATTAGGAAGATTGTTTATCTTAAGTCTGGCGCCATAGACCGCTCGGCCATTATGACAAATACACAAAAGGAAATCCTTTGACTCATTACCTTCAGCTTTCTCAAAGCTACAACGACTGACAAAATTACATTCAGGCTATTTAATACTGATGTAACGTTAACCTGCAGCACTAGGGAAAAACCATTCATTTAATCAAATGCTTTGTCAGTCTTCGGAAAACACATGTCAGAAGTGGGATTCGAACCCACGCCTCTCTTCAGAGACCAGAATGCCCCTTAATTAGGAAGGTTGATTACCTTGAGTCTGGCGCCTTAGACCGCTCGGCCATTCTGACAAAATACATAAAAGGAAATCCTTTGTCTCATTACCTTTAGATTTCCCAAAGCTACAATGATTGACAAAATTACATACAGGCTATTGAGTACTGATGTAACGTTAATCTACGGCACTAGGGAAAAACCATTGAGTCGGTCAAACGCTTCGTTAGTCTTCGGGAAGCACATGTCAGAAGTGGGATTCGAACCCACGCCTCTCTTCAGAGACCAGAACGCCCCTTAATTAGGAAGATTGTTTATCTTAAGTCTGGCGCCATAGACCGCTCGGCCATTCTGACAAATACATAAAAGGAAATCCTTTGTCTCATTACCTTTAGATTTCCCAAAGCTACAATGATTGACAAAATTACATACAGGCTATTGAGTACTGATGTAACGTTAATCTACGGCACTAGGGAAAAACCATTGAGTCGGTCAAACGCTTCGTTAGTCTTCGGGAAGCACATGTCAGAAGTGGGATTCGAACCCACGCCTCTCTTCAGAGACCAGAATGCCCCTTAATTAGGAAGGTTGATTACCTTGAGTCTGGCGCCTTAGACCGCTCGGCCATTCTGACAAATACATAAAAGGAAATCCTTTGACTCATTACCTTCAGCTTTCCCAAAGCTACAATGACTGACAAAATTACATACAGGGTATTGAGTACTGATGTAACGTTAGCCTACGGTACTAGGAAAAAACCATTCATTTAATCAAATGCTTTGTCAGTCTTCGGAAAGCTCTTGTCAGAAGTGGGATTTGAACCCACGCCTCTCTTCAGAGACCAGAATGCCCCTTAATTAGGAAGATTGTTTATCTTAAGTCTGGCGCCTTAGACCGCTCGGCCATTCTGACAAATACATATATGGAAATCCTTTGACTCATTACCTTCAGCTTTCCCAAAGCTACAACGACTGACAAAATTACATACAGGCTATTTAATACTGATGTAACGTTAACCTGCAGCACTAGGGAAAAACCATTCATTTAATGAAATGCTTTGTCAGTCTTCGGAAAGCACATGTCAGAAGTGGGATTCGAACCCACGCCTCTCTTCAGAGACCAGAATGCCCCTTAATTAGGAAGGTTGATTACCTTGAGTCTGGCGCCTTAGACCGCTCGGCCATTCTGACAAATACATAAAAGGACATCCTTTGTCTCATTACCTTCAGATTTCCCAAAGCTACAACGACAGACAAAATTACATACAGGCTATTGAGTACTGATGTAACGTTAGCCTACGGTACTAGGGAAAAACCATTCAGTTGGTCAAATGCTTTGTCAGTCTTCGGAAAACACATGTCAGAAGTGGGATTCGAACCCACGCCTCTCTTCAGAGACCAGAATGCCCCTTAATTAGGAAGGTTGATTACCTTGAGTCTGGCGCCATAGACCGCTCGGCCATTATGACAAATTCATGAAAGGAAATCCTTTGACTCATTACCTTCAGCTTTCTCAAAGCTACAACGACTGACAAAATTACATTCAGGCTATTTAATACAAATTCAGGCTTTGTCAGTCTTCGGAAAACACATGTCAGAAGTGGGATTCGAACCCACGCCTCTCTTCAGAGACCAGAATGCCCCTTAATTAGGAAGATTGATTATCATAAGTCTGGCACCTTATACCGCTCGGCCATTCTGACAAATACATAAAAGGAAATCCTTTGTCTCATTACCTTTAGATTTCCCAAAGCTACAACGACTGACAAAATTACATACAGGCTATTTAATACTGATGTAACGTTAACCTGCAGCACTAGGGAAAAACCATTCATTTAATCAAATGCTTTGTCAGTCTTCGGAAAACACATGTTAGAAGTGGGATTCGAACCCACGCCTCTCTTCAGAGACCAGAATGCCCCTTAATTAGGAAGATTGATTACCTTGAGTCTGGCGCCATAGACCGCTCGGCCATTACGACAAATACATGAAAGGAAATCCTTTGACTCATTACCTTCAGCTTTCTCAAAGCTACAACGACTGACAAAATTACATTCAGGCTATTTAATACTGATGTAACGTTAACCTGCAGCACTAGGGAAAAACCATTCATTTAATCAAATGCTTTGTCAGTCTTCGGAAAACACGTGTCAGAAGTGGGATTCGAACCCACGCCTCTCTTCAGAGACCAGAATGCCCCTTAATTAGGAAGGTTGATTACCTTGAGTCTGGCGCCTTAGACCGCTCGGCCATTCTGACAAATACATAAAAGGAAATCCTTTGTCTCATTACCTTTAGATTTCGAAAAGCTACAATGATTGACAAAATTACATACAGGCTATTGAGTACTGATGCAACGTTAATCTACGGCACTAGGGAAAAACCATTGAGTCGGTCAAACGCTTCGTTAGTCTTCGGGAAGCAAATGTCAGAAGTGGGATTCGAACCCACGCCTCTCTTCAGAGACCAGAATGCCCCTTAATTAGGAAGGTTGATTACCTTGAGTCTGGCGCCTTAGACCGCTCGGCCATTATGACAAATACGTAAAAGGAAATCCTTTGACTCATTACCTTCAGCTTTCCCAAAGCTACAATGACTGACAAAATTACATTCAGGGTATTGAGTACTGATGTAACGTTAGCCTACGGTACGAGGGAAAAACCATTCAGTTGGTCAAATGCTTTGTCAGTCTTCGGAAAGCACATGTCAGAAGTGGGATTCGAACCCACGCCTCTCTTCAGAGACCAGAATGCCCCCTTATTAGGAAGATTGTTTATCTTAAGTCTGGCGCCTTAGACCGCTCGGCCATTCTGACAAATACATAAAATGAAATCCTTTGACTCATTACCTTCAGCTTTCCCAAAGCTACAACGACTGACAAAATTACATACAGGCTATTTAATACTGATGTAACGTTAACCTGCAGCACTAGGGAAAAACCATTCATTTAATCAAATTCTTTGTCAGTCTTCGGAAAACATATGTCAGAAGTGGGATTCGAACCCACGCCTCTCTTCAGAGACCAGAATGCCCCTTAATTGGGAAGGTTGATTACCTTGAGTCTGGCGCCATAGACCGCTCGGCCATTATGACAAATACATAAAAGGAAATCCTTTGTCTCATTACCTTTAGATTTCCCAAAGCTACAATGACCGACAGAATTACATACAGGCTATTGAGTACTGATGTAACGTTAACCTACGGCACTAGGGAAAAACCATTGAGTTGGTCAAACGCTTCGTTAGTCTTCGGGAAGCAAATGTCAGAAGTGGGATTCGAACCCACGCCTCTCTTCAGAGACCAGAATGCCCCTTAATTAGGAAGGTTGATTACCTTGAGTCTGGCGCCTTAGACCGCTCGGCCATTCTGACAAATACATAAAAGGAAATCCTTTGACTCATTACCTTCAGCTTTCCCAAAGCTACAATGACTGACAAAATTACATACAGGCTATTGAGTACTGATGTAACGTTAGCCTACGGTACTAGGGAAAAACCATTCAGTTGGTCAAATGCTTTGTCAGTCTTCGGAAAGCATATGTCAGAAGTGGGACTCGAACCCACGCCTCTCTTCAGAGACCAGAATGCCCCTTAATTAGGAAGATCGTTTATCTTAAGTCTGGCGCCTTAGACCGCTCGGCCATTCTGACAAATACATAAAATGAAATCCTTTGACTCATTACCTTTAGCTTTCCCAAAGCTACAACGACTGACAAAATTACATACAGCCTATTTAATACTGATGTAACGTTAACCTGCAGCACTAGGGAAAAACCATTCATTTAATCAAATGCTTTGTCAGTCTTCGGAAAACACATGTCAGAAGTGGGATTCGAGCCCACGCCTCTCTTCAGAGACCAGAATGCCCCTTAATTGGGAAGGTTGATTACCTTGAGTCTGGCGCCATAGACCGCTCGGCCATTATGACAAATACATAAAAGGAAATCCTTTGTCTCATTACCTTTAGATTTCCCAAAGCTACAATGACCGACAAAATTACATACAGGCTATTGAGTACTGATGTAACGTTAACCTACGGCACTAGGGAAAAACCATTGAGTTGGTCAAACGCTTCGTTAGTCTTCGGGAAGCAAATGTCAGAAGTGGGATTCGAACCCACGCCTCTCTTCAGAGACCAGAATGCCCCTTAATTAGGAAGGTTGATTACCTTGAGTCTGGCGCCTTTGACCGCTCGGCCATTCTGACAAATACATAAAAGGAAATCCTTTGTCTCATTACCTTTAGATTTCCCAAAGCTACAATGACCGACAAAATTACATACAGGCTATTGAGTACTGATGTAACGTTAACCTACGGCACTAGGGAAAAACCATTGAGTTGGTCAAACGCTTCGTTAGTCTTCGGGAAGCAAATGTCAGAAGTGGGATTCGAACCCACGCCTCTCTTCAGAGACCAGAATGCCCCTTAATTAGGAAGGTTGATTACCTTGAGTCTGGCGCCTTAGACCGCTCGGCCATTCTGACAAATACATAAAAGGAAATCCTTTGACTCATTACCTTCAGCTTTCCCAAAGCTACAATGACTGACAAAATTACATACAGGGTATTGAGTACTGATGTAACGTTAGCCTACGGTACTAGGAAAAAACCATTCAGTTGGTCAAATGCTTTGTCAGTCTTTCGGAAAGCACTTGTCAGAAGTGGGATTTGAACCCACGCCTCTCTTCAGAGACCAGAATGCCCCTTAATTAGGAAGATTGTTTATCTTAAGTCTGGCGCCTTAGACCGCTCGGCCATTCTGACAAATACATATATGGAAATCCTTTGACTCATTACCTTCAGCTTTCCCAAAGCTACAACGACTGACAAAATTACATACAGGCTATTTAATACTGATGTAACGTTAACCTGCAGCACTAGGGAAAAACCATTCATTTAATGAAATGCTTTGTCAGTCTTCGGAAAGCACATGTCAGAAGTGGGATTCGAACCCACGCCTCTCTTCAGAGACCAGAATGCCCCTTAATTAGGAAGATTGTTTATCTTAAGTCTGGCGCCATAGACCGCTCGGCCATTATGACAAATACATAAAAGGAAATCCTTTGACTCATTACCTTCAGCTTTCTCAAAGCTACAACGACTGACAAAATTACATTCAGGCTATTTAATACTGATGTAACGTTAACCTGCAGCACTAGGGAAAAACCATTCATTTAATCAAATGCTTTGTCAGTCTTCGGAAAACACATGTCAGAAGTGGGATTCGAACCCACGCCTCTCTTCAGAGACCAGAATGCCCCTTAATTAGGAAGGTTGATTACCTTGAGTCTGGCGCCTTAGACCGCTCGGCCATTCTGACAAATACATAGAAGGACATCCTTTGTCTCATTACCTTCAGATTTCCCAAAGCTACAACGACAGACAAAATTACATACAGGCTATTGAGTACTGATGTAACGTTAGCCTACGGTACTAGGGAAAAACCATTCAGTTGGTCAAATGCTTTGTCAGTCTTCGGAAAACACATGTCAGAAGTGGGATTCGAACCCACGCCTCTCTTCAGAGACCAGAATGCCCCTTAATTAGGAAGGTTGATTACCTTGAGTCTGGCGCCATAGACCGCTCGGCCATTATGACAAATTCATGAAAGGAAATCCTTTGACTCATTACCTTCAGCTTTCTCAAAGCTACAACGACTGACAAAATTACATTCAGGCTATTTAATACAAATTCAGGCTTTGTCAGTCTTCGGAAAACACATGTCAGAAGTGGGATTCGAACCCACGCCTCTCTTCAGAGACCAGAATGCCCCTTAATTAGGAAGATTGATTATCATAAGTCTGGCACCTTATACCGCTCGGCCATTCTGACAAATACATAAAAGGAAATCCTTTGTCTCATTACCTTTAGATTTCCCAAAGCTACAACGACTGACAAAATTACATACAGGCTATTTAATACTGATGTAACGTTAACCTGCAGCACTAGGGAAAAACCATTCATTTAATCAAATGCTTTGTCAGTCTTCGGAAAACACATGTTAGAAGTGGGATTCGAACCCACGCCTCTCTTCAGAGACCAGAATGCCCCTTAATTAGGAAGGTTGATTACCTTGAGTCTGGCGCCATAGACCACTCGGCCATTATGACAAATACATGAAAGGAAATCCTTTGACTCATTACCTTCAGCTTTCTCAAAGCTACAACAACTGACAAAATTACATTCAGGCTATTTAATACTGATGTAACGTTAACCTGCAGCACTAGGGAAAAACCATTCATTTAATCAAATGCTTTGTCAGTCTTCGGAAAACACATGTCAGAAGTGGGATTCGAACCCACGCCTCTCTTCAGAGACCAGAATGCCCCTTAATTAGGAAGGTTGATTACCTTGAGTCTGGCGCCTTAGACCGCTCGGCCATTCTGACAAATACATAAAAGGACATCCTTTGTCTCATTACCTTCAGATTTCCCAAAGCTACAACGACAGACAAAATTACATACAGGCTATTGAGTACTGATGTAACGTTAGCCTACGGTACTAGGGAAAAACCATTCAGTTGGTCAAATGCTTTGTCAGTCTTCGGAAAACACATGTCAGAAGTGGGATTCGAACCCACGCCTCTCTTCAGAGACCAGAATGCCCCTTAATTAGGAAGGTTGATTACCTTGAGTCTGGCGCCATAGACCGCTCGGCCATTATGACAAATTCATGAAAGGAAATCCTTTGACTCATTACCTTCAGCTTTCTCAAAGCTACAACGACTGACAAAATTACATTCAGGCTATTTAATACAAATTCAGGCTTTGTCAGTCTTCGGAAAACACATGTCAGAAGTGGGATTCGAACCCACGCCTCTCTTCAGAGACCAGAATGCCCCTTAATTAGGAAGGTTGATTACCTTGAGTCTGGCGCCTTAGACCGCTCGGTCATTATGACAAATACGTAAAAGGAAATCCTTTGACTCATTACCTTCAGCTTTCCCAAAGCTACAATGACTGACAAAATTACATTCAGGGTATTGAGTACTGATGTAACGTTAGCCTACGGTACGAGGGAAAAACCATTCAGTTGGTCAAATGCTTTGTCAGTCTTCGGAAAGCACATGTCAGAAGTGGGATTCGAACCCACGCCTCTCTTCAAAGACCAGAATACCTCTTAATTAGGAAGGTTGATTACATTGAGTCTGGCGCCTTAGACCGCTCGGCCATTCTGACAAATACACAAAAGGAAATCCTTTGACTCATTTGACTCTGTTTTCAATACCTTATTGTCCAGTAAGGGTTGCATTAAGCCAAAACATACCATGGGAGGCATTTTGTGAAAGACAACAGACATGCTGGATGGAATTTCAACACAGACACAGACAAATACAAGGACGTGAACTCTCACCAAGTGACAGAGCATGAAATGAGACAGAATTATCAATTTATAGCAAAGAAGGGATATGAACTAATTCTCAAAGAAAGACTTTCTTACGCAAATCACTGACCATGATCCTGTCATGTGTCCCTCTGGCTTACAGGCCACTTAGTGGATGAGTACAAGAACGAAGATATTATTTTTTCACAAGGCTGGGGGAGAGCTAGCAACCGCAGCTGTGGTCCTGTGATTTGCATCATACTACTGTGCTGGGCAAAAGAGTCACAATACACATGTAGAGAAGGGTATGGAGGAGGTCGACCTCCCCCTGGTTGAAGGCGCTGCCCACTGCCCTGACGAGCAGGCCCACCGGGTGGCCTGGATCGAGGATAGCTGTGGATCGATGTGGCCGGACCTATGAGAGAGAGCCTATGACATCTCGCCTCTGACTTATTGTCAGTGTGAAAATAGCTATAACTAGTGATTGTGCATATCATCTGTCATGTCAAAAATGGACTGTAGACCTAGTTGCTGATAATAGGTCTGTAGACCTATTATTTTTTCTTGGATCTGGACATGCTGCACTATGCCAGACAGGAGAATATCTATGAATGGAAGATTGTTTGCTATTTGACCTGTGAAATGACAAGGGTCTGTGACTGCTGATTTCTGAACTCACTAAGGACTCAGAAAGGCAAGGAACAACTCAGGATGGGGTGCCAACCCGTCACAGGACACACACCAGGCGCACGCACATGCATAGACACAAACACACATGCACACGTGTTTGAATCAGGGTTTGAAAAATAGTGAGGTTGGGAGCTGGAGGTGGGGTTCAAGATTCAAGAGATTCAAGATTCTTTAATCGTCACATACAAAAAGGACTGGACTGGCCATCTGGCGTACCGGGCAATGCCCGGTGGACTGCCGCACATGGAGATTTGTGGGATGCACATCCAGGGCACGAAGCTCCCGTTCCACCACATCCCAAAGATGCTCTATTGGGTTGAGTTCTGGTGACTGTGGGGGGCCACTGTAGTACAGTGAACTCATTGTCATGTTCAAGAAACCAATTTGAAATGATTTGAGCTTTGTGACAAGGTGCATTATCCTGCTGGAAGTAGCCATCAAAGCAAGTAGAGCAACATGGTGGTCATAAAGGGATGGACATGGTCAGAAAGAATGCTCAGGTAGGCCGTGGCATTTAAACGATGCCCAATTGGCCTAAAGTGTGCCAAGAAAACATCCCCCACACCATTACACCACCACCACCAGCCTGTACAGTGGTAACAAGGCATGATGGATCCATGTTCTCATTCTGTTTACGCCAAATTCTGACTCTACCATTTGAATGTCTCAACAGAAATCGAGACTCATCAGACCAGGCAACATTTTTCCAGTCTTCAACTGTCCAATTTTGGTGAGCTTGTGCAAATTGTAGCCTCTTTTTCCTATTTGTAGTGGAGATGAGTGGTACCTGGTGGGGTCTTCTGCTGTTGTAGCCCATCCGCCTCAAGGTTGTGCGTGTTGTGGCTTCACAAATGCTTTGCTGCATACCTCAGTTGTAACAAGTGGTTATTTCAGTCAAAGTTGCTCTTCTATCAGTTTGAATCAGTCGTCCCATTCTCCTCTGACCTCTAGCATCAACAAGGCATTTTCGCCCACAGGACTGCCGCATACTGGATGTTTTTCCCTTTGCACACAATTCTTTGTAAACCCTAGAAATGGTTGTGCGTGAAAATCCCAGTAACTGAGCAGATTGTGAAATACTCAGACCGGCCCGTCTGGCACCAACAACCATGCCACGCTCAAAATTGCTTAAATCACCTTTCTTTCCCATTCTGACATTCAGTTTGGTGTTCAGGAGATTGTCTTGACCAGGACCACACCCCTAAATGCATTGAAGCAACTGCCATGTGATTGGTTGATTAGATAATTGCATTAACGAGAAATTGAACAGGTGTTCCTAATAATCCTTTAGGTGAGTGTATGTTTATGTTTCTTTGACATCCACTTTCACTTCAAGGTGGGAATTGTGACACTGGCCATCTCTACCAAGATGAATCCCTGAGTAGTGAAAGAGCATATCAATTTTTTAACATGGTTACTCTCTTCCTTGTAAGCTGCTGCGCTTTAGTTTAATTTTTGAAATCACACAACGTACATATATATCCTCTGGTATGGCATGTGCTGTCGCATATCGTATAAATAATCGTAGTGGGCCGCCATGACCAGAAAATGCCAGGGCCAGTTTTTGGTCCCAGTCCAGCCCTGCGTTCATAGTTATACAAAGTACAACGTGTAGGGAAATGCATCCTGAACCGCTCTTTTGTAGACTGTGCAAGTTGCTAAAGTTAAAGTGCAAAAAGCTAAAATGCAAGCAGAGATGTATGTTCAAAATGACCGGTAACCAGACATAAAAAGTGAGCAGTGTAGCAGTGCGGATATGGTGAGGGGCACAAGAGCACAATGTACATCAGGGTGTGAGGTGCAAAGGCTCGTCCAGGTTCAGAGACCTTATGGCCTGGCTTGGGGGTGGGGGTGCATCTCCGTAATCACACATTGCATTACAGGAGGCCTATTTCTACTTGCAAGAAACACATTTTTATTGGTGTTGAACATCTTAAAAACAAAAATTCTGAAAAATACACCACACATCATGTATTTGCCAAGGGTCCGGAGAATTGTAAACTTAAACAATTCACTCTGAGTGACCTTCCCAGAGCAGAGAGCAAAAACATACTCCACTAACCCTCTTGTTTTTGGTATTATGAGCTATATTAGCCTTCTGGGACATCTGTGTAGTACAATTCATGCGGCACAAAACACTACAAGCCTGATTGTATTACATTAAAAGCAACCTGGTTAGAAGATCATATTCATAACTGGGATCAGGCCTTCAGGGCAGGTCAAAGCATAGAGAAATAAAAACCCAAGGAAATAAGATTTGTTCCAGCTAAAAACATAAACCAACAGTCATCCACCTTCCAAATGCTAATACTGGTCAGGGTGACGTTCAGGCTGGTCCAAGTAGCTTAAGTCATACTCAATACTCTCTGGATGGGATACCAGTCCACCACGGGGAACATGCACACACACACACAGACCCACACTTTGTCTTCATATCTTTAAGGGGATTCTCCATTCATTTGTACTGGCAATATCCTAATTCCAACTATGACAACCTTAACCTACCAAGCCCCTAACCTTAAGCATACATAACCAAACAAAATACAAGACTTTTGGCATTTTTAGTTTTTTACCGAGCCCCTAAAGTACTATAAGGTGATTTTTTTTAATCTTGTGTGCCCAAGTTAATTATCTTATAACAATAATAAACAATCAAAAGGAAAAAGTCTAACAGCATTGAATGGCATTTGTGAAATGGAGCGCTGACTCCACCTGCTGGCCGATTTATTAAAAACTTATCAAGTAGCGCGTACTGCGTACACGTATACATCAATTAATTCTGGCAATTTTTAATGAGTCAAAAGAATTAAAAACATTGATTGAGATGAAAGGAATGGTGACAGCAGTTTGAAGGCTTTAAGAGATGTAAGGGTAATTTGAGCTGAATTAGCCCAGATGGGCCTTGATCGGTTTGGGGGCGGGTGGTGGCCTTCCGGTGTGGGCTGTTCAATAGTTTTTATTAGAATTAATGACATCAACGCACTGATTTAAAATATGTCAGATTTACCTGAAATGGATGGTGAAAGCTGGACTAGTGGAAATGTCTCTTTGATTCAAATTTATGGAAATCAGTAGGAAATGCATGTCTGTAATTTAACAGTTAATATATTCTGATTTGGCATGAGTCACAAGACAAGTATTTGAAGGATTTTGGCCACCTATATGATGTTCAAAGAAAATGTCAGGTGTTGAGGTCTTGCAGGTTTAGAGAGACGTGTTCAGTTGATGTAGTGCCGCCTATTGACCAATCAGCTACAAATTTGGAGGGTCTACCCATAGTCCCGTGCTACAGTACAGCTTCAGATTTGGTGAGGATTGGCTGAAGCATGCACGAGTGATAGCTGTCTAACAGAAATGTGTGTAGCACAGGTAGAGTTTGGGTGTGGCTGGTGGCTGTATTGTACATGAAGTTGAAGCTTTTTAATTAATCGTTTAGATCTGCAGTGTGCTGATTAAAATGTCACCAGATGTCTGTAGGTTGGGTGGAGACTAGGATTAATAGAAATATGTCTTTTTTAATCTATAGTAATCACTAGGAAATGCAAATGGCTGTCATTTAAGAGTAAATATATTTTAATTTTGCACAGAACTGAAGTTAAAAAAGGATTTTGACCATTTATAAAATATTCAATGTGAAATGAGGAAAATGTCACTTGCGCTGGTTTTGCAGGTTTAGAGACACATGTTCAATTGCCATAGTGCCCCGATTGGTGCCCAATTTGGAGGGTCCTTCCTCAGTTCCCTGCTTTGGTTTGGTGAGGATTGGCTGAAGCATGCTTGAGATATAGCTGTCTGGCTGGAATGGGCGTGGCGCAGTTTGGGTGTAGTTGGCGGCCGGACCGTACAAGAAGTGAAAGATACTGCTAATAACTATTTATAATGAAGATCTGCTGATTCGATTGATACCAGATTTATGTAGGCTGGGCGAAAATCCTAGGACGAGTTTGAAAAAAATCTGTTTCCAGGCTCGTACAAAATAGGCAAAAATGCCAAGAGGCATGACATACTGAATTGGGAGGAAAAGAAACTAAAGCTGTAAACTTGACATTTCTGGAGAAATGGTCAGAAATGCAAATGTTGTCGCTGTAGCGTCCCCATCTGGCAGCGTGAGGCGCCCTTGCCAGGGTAGGCTGAGGGTCTATAGAGAAATGGATCAGCCAATTTTGGTTTGGATTGGTGATTGTTAAGCCTGTCAAATGGCTGCTTGATTTTCATTGGCTGATGGAGGCCAGGGTTTTATGATATATGACTGCAGTTGTATTCAGTATTACTTAAGATCAGGAACCGCTTGCATCCATAATAATTAATTTCTTTTTCTCCTTACAGTCCACTGTCGCGGAACATTATGAAAAAGCCCAAATCCCCGCCACCTCCTAATATTTACCCGCAACTGTATTTTCAAAATAGCCCAATTCAATGTCATGTCATAATTCTACAAATACCCAATAAAAAGTCACTAACGCAAATGCGATAGCAAGGCCGCATATATACATTTAAAGTGAAACATTATTCAGTATTTTAAATATTTATATGTCCAAAACGTTGCTATGGGGAAGAACACTGTTCAACCGCATTTCCAAGCAGTAATTCAGGCGTAAAATACAATTGAACATGCCATTCACAATGGTCTTATTCATAAAGACGACTTCAGCTAAGTTCTCCACAATTCAGTAACATGTGCGTCATGCTTGAATCATTAGCCCGCGGGTTGTCCTTCGGAATATTCTATTGGGTAGCATAGCCGTCCGTCATAGGTTGGCCTATCGGGTGCGGGCACAGCAATGTCAATCATATATTCGTCGCCTCACTATTGGCAGAGCAATTTACTGGGATGCTGCCTGTGATTTGTGTCATACACCGGCACACAGGAACGGGAAATCCGCCTCAAGGCTCGGAGGAGGCGGGAGGTGTGAGGCTCTCGAAGGCCTTGCCGTAAAACGAAACTAGGTTTAAGTACAGCTGGTGGAAAAACAGTGAAAGAATAGGCTGTTAATTTAAAGGTGTCTTTAATATTAGGTAATAATTTTTAGCTGAATATTTTAGGTTTTACGCTACACCCTGAAAATGCCTAGAGGCGGTAAGTACTGATTCGGCTCGCTGAAAGACCGGTCGATGCATTCCCTCATTTTTTCTGTAAACCTGTGATTCCGTTGCCTGCCGAAACGCGTGAGGTTTTAAAAATGGAAGTAAACGGATACATAATGGTTACATTGTATCGTTTGTGTCAGACAGGTTATTTAGATGAGATTTTTACTATGCCTCGTATAAAATCAGTGGTAGAATTTTTCATTAATTATTCTTCGAAGTATTCTGACTAAATAGGTTAATTTATTTCATACTACTTCATAATTAAAGGCGATTGATACAGAATTGTTAACCGCTGAAAATACAAAGTCATTACTGGCGTTTTTCTTTCGGTAATGTCATGATATTTTGCCCACGCGCCTGCTGATCCACAGCGTGGCTCTTTTTTTTGTCTCCGTAAGTACTAGAAGTATTTCTCCCGGATCCGACAGTATATGGTCCTCGTGGAGACTATGAGTACGGGGAAGATGATTCAACAGCTCTCAGTCGTGTTAAATCAAGCCTTTTCTTTCCCCCGGTCTCTCACGTCGTTTTCGCTGATTATGTTTAACTGTCGCCGATCGCAGGAAAGAAGGGGCACAAGGGCAGGTCGAAGCAGTTCAGCAACCCCGAGGAGATTGACCGGCAGATGCGAGCCCAACGAGAAAAGGTACGAATCGGACTGCAAATCCGCTGACTGCGATCGCAGTTTATATGTATGGATTGTTGTGCAGTAATACTTTTACTCTCGGCATTTATCAGGCTGTCGTTCTGTACCTACCAGGAATATAAAATCGTGCAAATTATGGTTTATAACTTTGAGGAAAAATGATGGCGAGATCAGTTGTGGCCATGCAAGATTTAGCTTGTTTTATGTTCTGAGCGCTATGTGGGATGTGTTAGCTTATATTTATATTTGCAAGGAGGAGAATGGCGGTGAAGAACCAGAAAATTCATCTGAGTCTGACAAGGAGAGCAGTGATGATGAGGACTGTGAGGTAAGAGGCACCGTGCAGGCCCTGTGTGGGTTTCTGAGTGGTATATACGTCATGAATGACATTCTGGAGTTTTTTTTTGTTTTGTTACATGCACATTAGCTTCGAGTCACTCAGAGTTCATCGCTATTAATGATAGTGTTTTTTCTTCCCTTGTCAAATCCATTGTATCGTTGCAGCTGTCATTTGTGAATTACAAGGTTGCAACAATAGATCAGATATCGCATGTTAGTGGGTGTGATGCATTCCTTTATGAAGCCGATGTAGCGTTTGCTGTTTGTGCAACGGGTGTCGGTGACTCACTAATGATCTCTCTTCCGACCTCGATCAGCAAAAGAGAAAAGGGGTGGAGGGACTGATAGAGATCGAGAATCCTAATCGCATCTCGCAGAAGAACAAGAAGGTTCCTGAGCTGGAGGCGAGCGCACCCAAGGAGCTCAGTCGTCGAGAGAGGTGACCTGCCTTGGATATGTCCGGAATATAGTAACTGTAGCCATGAACTGATGTTTTTCTCCCTGATGCTCTGCACTGGCCTCGGTCATGACGTTGGACCCCCCACCCTTAACAAAGTGGAAATGGACCGTTTATTGTCCATTTCTCACACCTTTGACATTCATTCTTAGCTTCTAAATGTTTTTATTTCGACATTTAGGTTCGACTTGTAACTGTTGTTCAGACTCGGCACATGAAAACACATTGGGCGGGTCCTGCGTTACGCCTTAATGACGGGGCTCTGCTCCTTGAGGTAGGGAGGAGATCGAGAAGCAGCGGGCCAAGGAGAGGTACATGAAGCTACACCTGGAGGGGAAGACGGAGCAGGCCCGCGCCGACCTCGCCCGGCTGGCCATCATCAAGAAGCAACGTGAGGAGGCCGCGAAGAAGAGGGAGGATCTTAGGAAAGGTGCGTGGCCCCACCTGCAGGAACAATGTGTGCCGCAAGGACACATCAGTGCCACTGCAGATGCAGTAGGAGGAGATGTACTTTAATGCCATAAATATACAGTTATATTGATTTAGTACTTAAGACTGACCTTTAATGAGCGATTTCTTGTGTATATCTTGGCATGAAGTTTTCAGTGCCTCTCGACGCTGCCCTAAAATATCTCACGCCATTCCTGCCGCCCCCTTTTCTGTTTCAGAAAAAGAAGTGGAGGCTACAAAGGCTAAACGCTAGCTGCCCCCCCCCCCAGAGGGCTGTGAGGGTGTGACTTCTCAGGGGGCCAGGGTGGTTGTGACAGGGAGATGGCGAGAAGTATTCACAAGCCCTCGCCAGCCGCCTCCTCCTCTGTGGATGAGTGTAGAGCACGTTTCACATCTGGGGAATAAGGAAGGCAATTGTCATCAAGGCTCACCATTGTCTTCACCTCCACATCACGCAAAACATTTTTAACTTTCCCCCCCCCCCCCCCGACTGATACTCCTTACTGTGTTAATGCTGCTGGGATACATTGCTGGCTCCTCCCACCCTCCTCCAAAAGGGGGGTGGCTAGATCCTCATTAAAGTCACATTGACACCAAAAGGGGTGGAGTCTAGACACAGAGGTGCTGACAGACACACAGTCATTTCATCAATACATTTCCCCCGTTGTACTACCTGCAGAAATTTCATTTTACTGGAATGCAAAACGAGGGACCTGGAATATCGTGGTCTGATAGTCAAGTTTCCACATTTACTGCATTAACTTTTAACTGTTAACAGGTCCAGTCTTGTGTCTCATTTCCATCAACATGCAGGTTTAGCTTGGAAGGTTCTTGTCATCATGGAAACTTCTCTCAAATGAGCAACTTAAATGCAAGAGCTCTCCGGGACCAAATGTTTACAGATTCCTGTGTGTGTTTGGTATTTGTTAGACTTCATTTTCTTTTGTTGTATAGAAATAAAAGGTTGAATTGACAGCATTCTGTGTATTATTTATCAAACATGGGCCTCCAGTGAGACACAATTCTGAAAAGTGTGTGGCACTAGCTCAGTGTAATATTCGTTTTAGGGAAGAATTGTTTGACTGAGAATAATAGACCTCTCTTCTCCACTAAGGATTCATGCATGTGTAGATCTTGCACTAATACCTTGAAAATTTTATAGGATTATAGTAAATGTCCATCAGCGAGATGGATGGCCCCACAGTGGACCTGCCTTTGGAAGGCCTGCAGAACCAGGCAGGAAATAGGATCTTCTGGAGGAATGTCTTCTGTATGCGAGCCTGGAGTCCACACTGACTTGATGGTACTCAGTAATAATCTCGTCCATGTGTAGTTCTTACTGCTGTGATTAGGAAGTTAGTTTTATGCTTATTACTATGGTGTGAGACCTTCTGCATCCTTAAGCAGAGGTTCCTCCCGCTAAGACACTTCTATATTATTTATAGCCATCTCTATATAATTAACATGGGAAGCATGGATGAGGGATGTAATGAAGCAGCAAGTGACAAGCCAGTTCATTCATTTCACCTGTGCAACAATGGATGGTTATTTCGGCTTAGCACTCCCTTTTGGACTGGGGTCCATGAATTTTTTTTCCTAGGGACCAAATTCCATCAGTAATACAAAGAGACAATATTCCAACAGTAAACTTCACCAACTGTGTTAGAGCGCGTCCCTGACAGCCAAGCCTGAGCCCGAATCCTGTATGGATTTGAAGTTGAAGTTTGAAGTTTATTGTCATATGTACAAAGTACAGCGTACAGAGCACAATGAAATTCTTACTTGAAAACCCCTCCCTCCCAGACAAAACATAAGACATAATACACAGAAGACATAGAAGACAAAGTAGTGCAGCAGCAATAAATAATAAATAGGTCAGTGCATAGTGTGGAGTTAGTTGCAGTTACTGTGTGGTGTCAGTGCATAGTGTGGAGTAAGTGCTGTTACTGTGTGGTGTCAGTGCATAGTGTGGAGTAAGTGCTGTTACTGTGTGGTGTCAGTGCATAGTGTGGAGTAAGTTGCAGTTACTGTGTGGTGTCAGTGCATAGTGTGGAGTAAGTGCTGTTACTGTGTGGTGTCAGTGCATAGTGTGGAGTAAGTGCTGTTACTGTGTGGTGTCTGCATAGTGTGGAGTAAGTGCAGTTACTGTGTGGTGTCAGTGCATAGTGTGGAGTAAGTGCAGTTACTGTGTGGTGTCAGTGCATAGTGTGAGTAAGTTGCAGTTCCTGTGTGGTGTCAGTGCATAGTGTGGAGTAAGTGCAGTTACTGTGTGGTGTCAGTGCATAGTGTGGAGTAAGTGCAGTTACTGTGTGGTGTCAGTGCATAGTGTGTTGTAAGTGCAGTTACTGTGTGGTGTCAGTGCATAGTGTGGAGTAAGTGCAGTTACTGTGTGGTGTCAGTGCATAGTGTGGAGTAAGTTGCAGTTACTGTGTGGTGTCAGTGCATAGTGTGAGTAAGTTGCAGTTCCTGTGTGGTGTCAGTGCATAGTGTGGAGTAAGTGCAGTTACTGTGTGGTGTCAGTGCATAGTGTGGAGTAAGTGCAGTTACTGTGTGGTGTCAGTGCATAGTGTGGAGTAAGTGCTGTTACTGTGTGGTGTCAGTGCATAGTGTGGAGTAAGTGCAGTTACTGTGTGGTGTCAGTGCATAGTGTGGAGTAAGTGCAGTTACTGTGTGGTGTCAGTGCATAGTGTGGAGTAAGTGCAGTTACTGTGTGGTGTCAGTGCATAGTGTGGAGTAAGTTGCAGTTACTGTGTGTTGAATAGCCTGATAGCACTGGGGTAAAAACTGTTCCTGAATCGAGTCGTGCGTGAGTGAATTGTCCTGAGTCTCTTGCCTGATGGCAGGAAAGTAAAAAGTGCCAGTGCAGGGTGGCTGGGGTCTTTCAGGATGCTCCTAGTTTTCCTGAGACAGCGCGTGTTATAAATGTCCGTTATTGCAGGGAGTGGTGTGCCTGTGATCTTCTGAGCTGTTTTCACCACCCTCTGTGGAGCTTTCTCGTCCTGAGCAGTGCAGCTGCCGTACCAAGACGCAACACTCCCTGTGAGAATGGACTCCACAGCGCACCTGTAGAAGCTGGTGAGGACAGAGGTGGAAACCCCAGCCTTCTTTAGGCGTCTGAGGAAGTGAAGTCGTTGGTGGGCTTGTTTGGTGACCGCTGCTGTATGTTCTGAGGACTTGAGGTTGGCACTGAGGGTGACCCCAAGGAGCCTGAAGCTGCTGACCCTTTCCACAGCACCTCCTCCGATGTGGATAGGGGGATGAGCTGCATCCTGCCTCCTAAAATCCAAAACCATCTCCTTGGTTTTGCTGACGTTGAGAGAGAGGTTGTTCTCCTGGCACCACTCTGCCAAGAGTCTCACCTCCTCTCTGTAGGCCGTCTCGTCGTCGTTGCTGATCAGGCCCACAACGGTGGTATCATCAGCAAACTTGATGATAGTGTTGGAGCTGTGCCTGCACACACAGTCGTGTGTAAACAGGGAGTACAGCATTGGGCTCAGAACGCTTCCCTGTGGCGTGCCAGTGTTGAGGATTTAGTCTCCCCATTCCTATCTTCCATCTTTTGTCGTTTAACTTGTATGTTTTGTATTGTGTGTTTACTGAAAATCTTCAGTCACAGCGGCTTTAGCCAAGAATCACGCCTTAAGATTAAAAAGGACTTGTAACCTGCATATGGAATGTATGGTGAATAAGGTGGAATTTAAGTGTTTAATTAGCTAGTTGGGGGTCAGGTATTCCTCATGCCTGCCCCCCTCCCACCTCCTAGTTAAGCTGTCATAGTTAATTACACCTTCTGGAACTTCCTTATCTGAATGCTGCACTACAAAATACTTAATATAATTTTACCTATTAGTCACACAGATTTCTTAATGCACTGTCCAGTTCTCTGTCCTGGAGCTCCATATGTTGGGCAGTTCCCTGCCTGCCCAGCCAGCTTGACACATCTGCCATTCTCCTCTGCTTTCTGCCATCCCCCCCCCCCCCCCCACTGAAGGAAGCAGCTTCCTCACCTTCCTGTCCTGGCATCAGCTGACCTTCCGCATTTTTACCTGAACGATGCACAATTTTACTTCATTACCTGGGACTTGGCTATTTTGGACTTCCTTTGCCAGCCCCTGGAGGATGGGCTCACCCTCTGGTCCGGTTCTTCCTAAAATTTCTTCCTTCTAGGGAGTTTCTCATTGCCACTGTCGCCTCTGGCTTGCTCACTGGTCGAACTCCTCAGGGGCTTTAAGACATTGTAATGTTGTGAATATGAACTGAACTATCCTGCCTTGAGCCCTGCGCTTTCTGAGATGGGCTCCAGGCTCTGTAACTGCCCAGTCCTGGGTAAGGGGTTGGATGGATGGGTAATGAACTGAATTAAAACCCATCTTCACTATATATCTGCTGTGCTCTCATGAATCAGCCGACTAAGCAGTTAATGTGACTATAACACGATGTTTGAAAATTACATTAGATTTTTTTTAGATAAAAAAGAAGCAGGACGGCGTTGCTTACACGCCGTTTAAAATTCACGTCTCCCACCAAGCGGTGGCAGTATATGCACAGGAAACTCACACTTCCGCTTGAAACAGACTGTTGATTTTTGCAGCTGGGATACAAATATACGCGTAACAGTTATCGCTTAAAATCCACTTATATAGGCCTACGTCATACCAATGTACCTATGGTCTTTTTCCCACACATAAAACTCCACTTTACGTCTCGCCTGAACCGGTGAGCGGTTTCCGTCTTGCCGCCTTTTAAAGGACTTTCGGCATTGCAGTGGTTTGCTATTATTTGCAGAAACCTCCGCAAAAAAAAATCAGTTATGACCTAGTCCTCTTACAGCAAATGTGTTCCGTCCGCAACACCAGCTGTGTCTGACCGCTTCTCCTTTTCTTCTCTGAATCCAGCCAGTGGGTAGGGGGCAGGGGGCTCCTTGCAAGCCAACACTATAGCCTACTGAAGCATCTGGATGATTTTCGACCATGCAGCCTTGGTATAAATATAGCTACCAAAAATTCGACTAATAAAGAGTGATAATACTCTAGCTTCATGAATGAACGGTGCACTTCGATGGACAAGGCGATCCTGCACATTACATTAACTGGGAAAGATGTCCTATATACTGATGTACAAAAGGCAAAAGGGATCTTGAATGCTTACAAGTTATGACCTACTAGCTGTTAGAATAGCGTAGTTTTTCTCTACACCGTTTTCATATTACGACTGTCATTTTCTAATAAGTAGTTCTGGCTTATTAGCTTGATGCCTCATTGGCCTAAATGATTAATAATTGTAGTGGGATGGCCAGTACTTTCTTTTGCATCGCTGAATAGATATGTGTCGACAGAAGCGTAGAAACTTGCGAAAGTAACTGAATTGGGGTTACTATTTCTTAAAACAATTATATATTTTACTTATTTGGGGAGGGGTGGGTGGGTTACACTTCGTTATATGAAGCATAGCACATCGCTTTCTGCAGCCCGACATTCTAATCGTCTACAACGATAAGTAATCTTCACGGACATCGCAATGTTCCGCTTATGCGCGTTATCATTCGCCGAAAATAGATGTTTTAATCTAAAATACATTTTGCGAGGTCATCTGAGGTGGTAGAGCAGTCACATACGAGCCTCGTAAAGAAATGGTCGTGTTGCGAAATGGCATCGAGTTTGCGCGCCTGCAAAACATAACCTGGCTGCAGAGACTGACGTAACGCCGCAACCCGCAAAGCGACCCGATCGCTGCCAAGCGCCAATTCCGGGGTCCAACTGTGCACCTCATTAGAACCAATGTGTGTTAGTATCTGTAAATGCCAACAGGTGGGAGCATGGTATGGCTACTCTGACCCAACGCTGTACGGTACTTTTCTCTGCCATAAACAGTGTAAGTACCCCTTTTAATGAAAGTACACTGACTTGGCTGTCATTTGCATCCAGAGTTTTGCATTCTATTCACTATATTTGTAATTCGCGACGCAGTGATCAGGTCCTCGCAAGTGATGGCTGCATCTTTTCAGTGTTACTATCGGTGTTACTATAATAGTTACTACACTGCAGCACGTTAGCTTTACCCGGCCTCTTGTCACTTACAGCTTGTTCTTTTGTCACCGTTTTACAAGTGTTTTTCCAATTTTTACTGAAACTGCTTCGAAATATCTTTTTGAAAGTCAACGCACTTCTTTTTCTATATGTCACAAAAAAAAACAACTTCCTTTTTTTGCAGACCCTGTGGGGATTTTGCATGTGTGTTTGTGTCCACATCAAGATTCCCCTTCAAGCAAGAAGTAAAAGCTGCAAGCTGGCCATCGCATACAAGGGTACGGGGAAATGAGAAAGCAAAGACAAATTCGCTGATTCAATGAGCTCACCGTGTAAAGCCGCACCGGACTGTTAGCGGACTGAAGAAGAGCGAGGTGGGGGATCGGATCACGGAATGTAACAAATGAACCCAACGTAACCATGCTGAATCGGTTGAAACAGTTGGGATATGGATACAAGTAAGTAGTCTTCTTTTCTGATTCCTCTAAATAGAGATAGTACAGACTTTTGTAAGCGGCGCAAAACAAACAGTAAACTCAGAACAGCAGAACTTTTTAGAATTTACGTTTCATCTCTAAAGTGTGACCTTTCAGCAGAAATACGAGAACCTCGATGGTTTATACTACCAAGAAACGAGGCAGCAAACTTATTGAATTCTCCGGCAAAAGCTGAAGAAAATCGTCACACTCTATCTTCTGTCCGGGTCCATTCTGGTGCTAGTGTACTATTAAATCTATACTATATATCATTTGTCTGTGAGAGAGTGTTTTAATCTAAGTGAATTTACGCCTCATTGTTATGTTGTGAACTTAATTTATAAGATGTGTAAAAACGAAGACTTCTTAGGGCCTCGAATTTAGGGTTGTTGCCTCTCCCCAGCCCGGGTTTGGATCAGCTCATCCGAACTGCCATTCCTACGCCTACCTTAAAATGTAAAAATCCCCTGCATTACATAAGTGACATTGCTATACTGTCGATTATACTGACATGTTTGCGTGCGGAATAAAAGGTTGTCTTATCTGTGTAATAATGGGGGGGGGTATTGCGCTTGAACACCCACAAATCTGCGCGCACACTATATAATGCTGCGAAAACGAAAACATTCGTTAAGTAGAATTATCTTTAGTATTTAAATACTTTGTGTGGTTGTTAATGCCCGGCTTCCCTCCTTATACCAGCAAGCTAGTAACGATTAAATGACGATTTGCTCGGAGCCCGTAACCTCGTGAATTCCACAGGTGATAAAACGCCGCCGTCCATTGTGACCGCATGTCGCGTTGCCTTGAGGTCTCACGCCGGAGCCCAAAGCGCAGCAAAAGCAAGAGCGTGCAATATGTTACCAAAATAGGGTGGGTGACTGCAAGTTGCACGCCTGAGGTTTTTTTTTCCGACAACAGAAAAGGTTGCCATTCTTTTACATCACAATGAAAGTTCGTGTAAATACATTTTTGTTCAGTTCAAGTACTTTGCTTCTATCATTGCCTTTACCACACAGACAGCCAATCCCATTTCCATTAATTGTTTTTTTTAAATAGAAATTAACATTAAATAAGTAATATATTTTCTACTGCTACAAGACTGCTTTGACCTATTAGGCTCCTTGCAATGAAGAGGAATGCATTGAAATTTGTGGCATCGAAAATATTATGGCAGCCATTGGCAAATGTTAGGGCAATGTCCTTGTGTTTCTATTAAGATAAAAAGCTACCTATTATCTGTCCATCCATCTATCCCTGACTGCTTATTCATTACAAGATTACTGAGATTCAAACATGTCTCAGCTGAGTCAGAATACGAGGCTGTTAAGCAATGCAACGCCTCCGGGCGAAATTTTTGCTGAGGTCCGGTGGACAGGACTGTTTGGGTCAATGTCAGAATTCAACTGAAATCTTTTAACCTTTAGGTCACAAGATGCTACTCATCTACTTGATGGGGATCTCGTGTTGGTAAGTTCAGATGTAGGTGTTGTTTTTCTGTTAAAGAACAATGGAGGATCTGCGCTTGATTTTCAAAGGTTTTTAACGAAACGAAAGCAACATATTTCTGTCGGTGCCTGTGCACGCGGTATATCAGATCTCGGGCCTCCGAAACAAACAGCGTTTTGACGATTTTATCTCTGCATCCCGAATTCCAAACCGGATTGGCTGCAGGTGGAGCAGAGGGTGGAGCCAGCCCGGAGAGCCGCTCAGGTCATTCATAAAAAGCTGGTAGCGTGCCTGCAGAGTCAGCAGGGCTTGGAGAGCGACAGGCGCATGGTAACCAACACCACTGTCCTATGTCTTTATCGGCCTGTAATATTGTACCTCAGTTATCTGAGTATAATGGAGTAACTTCTTTATTCTTCAAAAACATCACATCAAGAAAAACACTATGCACTACCAATGGTGCCAACAGCATTAATTTATAACAAAATCCACGTTAGATTTGTACCAGATGTGTGCTAGATGCATACATTGTAATTTATCATTACTGTAATTTACTTATCCGATACTTTTATCTAAGGCGACGTACAATTAGGAAAGTACGATCAGGCAGTCCTTGGAGCAATTGGGGTTAAAGGTCTTGCTCAAAGGGCCCGATGATGAAATCAGTCTGCCGGCCACAGGAACCTAACCCCCACCTTCTCCTGCCCGCAGAAAAAACTACCCCTCATGATGCTCTCAGTCAGCATGGCAGACAGTTTCAAAGACTTTGACGCGGATTCTTCCATTAGGTGAGAAGGAGAGCTATCGTCCCAGCATGCTCCGGGAGACGATGCAGCCCCAGCGGCAGGCTCGATCCATACGGGGGGGGCCCCCATGATGTGTTTTGGCTGTGTTTGCGCTCTCTCTTGTCAGGAAGGTGCTGGAGATGTGTTGCTTCATGCAGAGTTTTCTAGCGAAGACGCTGGCAGACTTTGAGGTGCAGCTGGAGAAGGACGTTTTGGAGCCACTCAATAAGCTCAGTGAGGTCAGAGTTTCTTCAAAAAAACAAGTATCCCATTGCTAAGCAGGGGCCAGTGCCTAAGGTCATAACACTTGCTGTAACAATGTATGTTCTTTTTCTCATTGTTACATTGAAACTGCAGTGAACCTCCGGTCTCAAGAATGATTTCTAATTATATAATCATGAAAGGGACTTTATTCATACAGCCAGCTCTGCTACAATGTGTGATATCACATTGCAAATGTTCTAATGCAAATGATACATTAGTACCCAAGCCCAATACAATGCAGAATTGTGTTTGTATTTTGCATGATTTTCAGTCAGAGAGGAATGCAATACGTGATTTGGCCTCAGCGAGAAATACTGCATGCACAGGAAAAACAGCTGTCCAAGTGAACGAAAGAGATGTCCGATTCATTAATGAATCGTTCTTTTAAATCGGTCGGAACGGTTTTTAAATCTAAAAGAATCAAACTTTTTGTATATTCATGAACTGCACAGGTCAAAGTCTTATATTCTAAAAATATTTAACAAATGAACACAAAAACATGCTAGTTGATTATCGCTGTAACATTTATTGTTGTCCACTATTGTCACTGTTTTAATTTTTATTTAATTGTCATTGCGTGTAACTAACAAAGTTTGAGAGTCGCATTCCTCTAACCTTTAGTACTGTATTTTGCCTGTAGGACATGTTTGTCATATAATTTATTAATGTCTTATTATTTCTTATTTAAAATGCATATAATTACATTATTGCACTCGTATGACTTTTTATTATTTTATTCATCCTGTTTGGTAAAAGTTACTAATGGTGCATTTCCACTGCTACCAGGAACCAAGCGGTACCCCACCCCTACTGCAAACTGACGTTTTTTCTTTGCCACAGTACTTATACCTGGGAATTTGTGAATTTCCAACCTACTTAAAAAAGAAAGACTGAATGGAATAGACTTGAAATGCAAATTTTCCCAAGACAACGCTAATTCCACTACCCTTCGATGCTAACACGGTGACTCTCACAGACGTGCTAGCGGAAATTAGCACATAATAAATCATGATGTACCCCAAGTGAACAGTAAACAAACGTCTCCAACCCAGCCACACCTATCCCGAACCCTTCTGCAGTGGAAAACCAAAGGGAGCAGGAACCGTGCCGTAACAGGTCTCTCTTAACATTCTGGGTCGGGTGTGGCTTGGTTCCTCTATGCCAATGGAAAAGCGCCATAAGTTCTGGAGTTGCATTCCCCTAACCCTGTTTTCCCACTGTCTATGTGTATGTTAGTGAAGAGAAGGTTTTTCAGGAACATATTAGTCACATTGTAGCAGGACTGACTGCACCACAAATTATGGATGTGATTGGATCATTTCCATGCTTGATCTTGACCTGTGAGGTTTTGGTCGCAGGACGATCTGCCAGAAATCCTGAGGAATAAGAAACAGTTTGCCAAGCTGATGATGGACTGGCATAATGCACGCAACAGGTCAGTCTCTACCAGGATCTATAAAGCCGACCTTTGCAAGAATGCTTACCCCTTTCTGAGAATCTGTGGCTCTTCCAGAATCTGACCTCTGTTCTTCCTCTCTGGTGATCTTTTCTGTGTCTCTGGTCATGGCCAACCCCCTCGCACTTTGTCCCCTCTGCGTCTGTTCATACAGAGCGCAGGCCAGCACAGGGCCGCAGACCAAACAGGATGGACTGCGCGAGGAGGTGGAGGAGGCCTGGCGGAGACTGGAAAGCATCAAGGTTGCATGAAACTTTTTTGTTTTGCTGGCACAGATATCAAGTCGGGACGGTGCACTGTAACTGGTGCTGTGGCAAGTGTAAAGTAGAGAGTGATATAGGTGGCACAACACATATGAATTGGTGTCGTCTCCATTCACTGTTGCCCCCCAAATGTCAGAGAGCAGCGATTGCAACACGAGTCTTGCTAATAACATAGCAGTAGAAATCTGAAGGCCGTGAAATATCATCATCGATCTGGACTCCAGCAAACACTTCTGTGCTAATGTGAAGTGTGTACCTCCTTCGTGCAGAACCAGTACTCTGCAGATCTGTATCATTTTGCTTCGAAAGAAGATGACTACGCCAACTACTTCATTCGTGTGAGTCACCGTTTGGTGCCCTTATATCAGGTAAACGGTGTCACTGGGGGACTGATCATTAAGGTGGAGTCTGTTGTTAGGTTTTAGAACTTCAGGTTGGATTCCACAAGACTTCCCTAGAGTTTCTGCAGAAGAATTTATCTGAGCTGAAAAACAACTACAAGAATACAGGTGAGGAGAGAGTGAGAGAGGGAGTGGAGAGAATGTGTATCTGTATGTGTAAATGCTTCAGAACAGTAAGGCTTTTTCTGATGCTAGACACTCACATGGACAGTCCTTCGGGGAAGGTGTACGGGGTGCCTCTGATGTCTCACCTGCTGGAAAGCGGGAGGGAGATCGCCATGCCCATCGAGGAGTGTGTCCACATGCTACTGAACAATGCCTTGAGAGAGGAGGTGAGTGCTCCATATGGGAGATAGGATTCTCAGTCTCACACCACAATTCTGCAACCCCCTAAATACCTGAGCACTTTTAGTACATTAGTTATTGTAGTAAAGATGGGATTGAGGTCCTTGCTGAACAGGGATGAGGTCTCAGTATCAGGCTGTTCCTGTGGACTCGCAAAGGTCCACTTGACCGGTATGTTGCACCTGGTGGCACTGGTGGGAAATCAGTCTCCAAGGACTTTCGAAAGGTTGGGCCAAGAAGGGATGTACCAGAGAGAGCAGATGATCGATTTCACTGGGGCTGGGCTGTCGGCCTGAGGTTATGGGGGTTGTGGGTGAGGGTTTGTCTCAAGGCAAGTCTTCCAGGTTGTTTGTACCTCGTAGGGTTGATGGCTTGGGGGAGGTGGGGGGTGGGTGGAGCAACTCATATTGAAAGAAAAGTGACAATAGGCAGATGAGACTGTAATTGGTCATCGTGAAGAAGGGTATCTGTTCATCTCTGTTCTGTCACTCTTCCCTTCCTTTTCCATTCACAGGGTCTGTTCAGGCTAGCAGCCGCTGCTACAGTGGTGAAGCAACTGAAGAAGAGTCTGGACTGTGGTGACGTTGACCACAGCAAGTTTAGCGCCGACCCACACGCAGTGGCAGGTCAGAGATCAGGCTGCCTGTTCGAGCACAGCAAATTTCAACAAAACTAGCTATATCTGGACCTGCACCCGACACTTCCTAAAATAAGCTCTGAACTCACCCTGACCCTGTACTGAATAAATGGTTGAAAGATGGATGGTGGACTCAACGTTAATGAGTTTGAAATTATGGACTCTTGCTGGGGATTTCCAATCAGGGGGATGACTGACGCACCCCTTCCCTGATGTGTGTGATGTCAGCTGCCAACGTTTTAGTTCTGTGGACTGTGGGTTTTGCACCTTGATACCTTGCAGTTCTGTTTTTAAGCCAGCAGCCCTGAGAACCCAGTTGGCATGGGACGTCATCATAGGACAGTAAGGTGGGGGGAGGGGCGGAGCCCAGTGACAAGTCTAGAGACTCTTTACCCCGAATGGCTCTGTTTTCTGGGGTTCGCCACATGTCTTAGATAGATAGACAGACAGACAGGCAGAATTAATCCCCAAGGGGACAAACTCGCTATATTGAGAATAACTACTATTTCAGATGGCCTCGTATTTGATAACGGTGAACCAGTCACATGATCTCCAGTCAGATGACCTACATTCCCCCCCGTCTGACAGGCGCGCTGAAGTCATACCTCAGGGAGCTTCCCGAGCCCCTCATGACCTATGAACTGTACGGCGAGTGGTTCAAAGCCGCAGGGTAACTTCCCCGAAGCGATTTCCCGTCCTTAAGGACTGCATACCCATTCTCCCCTTCTGAATCCGTCCATTCGCTAACGTTTTTTTCTCCCCTTCTGACTCCTTCCCTGCCCAGAGAGAAGGAGGTGCAGGAGAGGTTGGAGCAGCTGAAGGCGGTGCTGCAAAAATTGCCCCAAGAAAACTACAACAACCTCCGGTCAGCACCTGCGGCGTTTCACGGCAGGAGAAACTCCAGCTCTCCTTTCGGGACACAGCGGTCCCCATGCTTCGGCATAGGGCTGCGATTGAGGACACTGCTGAGCTGACCCGCTCCTCATTCCCCTGCCGCTTCTCTCACAGGTACCTGGTCCAGTTCCTGGCCCGGTTGTCGGAGCAGCAGGCCGCGAACCGCATGACCCCCAGCAACATAGCCATCGTGCTCGGACCCAATTTGCTTTGGCCGAGGACTGAGGGGTGGGTACAGAATTGCAGGGATGAAGCCTGCCCGCAACTCTGCGTACAGAACGTAAATTCCTGTCCCTCCTCCTCCTCCTCTTCCTCCCTGACAGCGGCGGGTCCCTGCTGGACATGGCGTCTGCTTCCTCGGTGCAGGTCGTCACTGTGGTTGAGCCCCTCATACTGTATGCGCAGAGTCTCTTTCCGGAAGGTATGCGCTATTTGTGGGGCATATGCTGTGTCTGCTCGTGATTGCTTGAGTATGTGCATAGAACGGCGAGCATATCTGTCTGGCCTACGTTTACATAGTGGTCTCTTAAACAAGCAGCATGCGTGATTTATTTTGCAACGTGACAGAATGTCTGACCCTCCCGTCTCCTGATTTCGAGCAACAGCTGAAGACTTTGAGATTCCAGAGCTCCCAGCAGTCCCAGATGTGGCAGAGAATCAATCCCAACTGCCCCAATCTGGGGCCGAGGATTCTGCCCCCGCCACCAGCCCCCGTTCGCCACCTGCTGACACAGACAGGTACTGAACTGCATTATGACAAATGGACTTTCCCCCAAATTTCCTAATGATGGATAAACTGAAGAAACTTCTCACACCAAACTAGGGCTGCAACAACGAATCGATTAAAATCGACTATTAAAATAGTTGGCAACTAATTTAATAATCGATTAGTCGGGTCTACGTTATTATTACACAGCAGTCTTGTTTTAATTCTGCCAGAAACGGTAGTATTTAATGATAATTAGCTGAAATTAGGTCGGAGAGACACTGATGTATTATGTGACATTATGAAGTTTTTGGATTATTTTATGCAATTATTCAGATTAACGCAAATCCTTCATTCAGTGGTGTAGTGGAGGGTAAATGCACATAAACGCCGTTTACGCACCTTTTAAATTTACAAAACAGCGTTTACTCACCTTTTTTGAGATCACTAATGTTAAGGATATGAATAGTTACCCACCGTTTTTACTGCTGTGCATATAGTTTACCCACCTTAAATTTCCTGCTACCACTGCACCACTGCTTCACTTCTTCATGCATGATAGAAATTTATAGTAATATCAAATGTTGTAGTACTCAAGACCAGTTTTTGAAGGTCTTGATCTTGTCTCTGAATCAGCTGTATTTGTACTCGTTCTTGTCATGGACTCAGGATTTTATTTGGAGACCAGCCGAGGCCACAACTCTGAGAATATGAGCCGTTTACTGTCGGATTACTGTCTCACTTCAAGTGCAACCAAGTATCCGTAATAAATGCAGACACAGTCGCTCGCGTGCTCTCTCACCCCGTCACCATATGTGTATCAACAATAACATTAGAGAATTATTTAATAACATTCTTAGTAGCAGCAGCGGTAGTCTGTGCTTTTACATAAAAAAAACTGGAGTACTGAATACATTATCTAAAGCGCCATGCTGGTTGCACTTTATAATTTTTTTTGTGTGTTTTTCGTTACATTGATTCAGCTGCTACAAAAGTTTTATTTTTTGTACTCTTAATGTAGCATACACTTATTTTTTATGTGAGTTGCTGGAAACAACCTTTGTACAAAGACAGTTTGGGTTATCAAAAGATGCTGATAATCGAATTGGTCTTTGCCCCCCCCCCCCCGATTAATCGGAGAAAATAAACAAACAATCAACTGATTAATCGATTACCAAAATAATCATTAGTTGCAGCCCTACACCAAGCTATGCATGCCTGTACTTTGTTGCACTGCATATTAGGCTCTTTGTGCTTTCCAGCTTCACGGTGACTATCAAGTCAACCCTTTTCAAGACGGCGTCATGGGCCAACTGCGCTGCTCCGTGGGAGGATCTGCCCTCTGAGCTGTGCAGACAGAGCCGCAGCCGCAATCCTACATCCGATCCGGATCAGCCCCAAAGCCCACCATCCAATCAGATCCCGAGCGAGACCCAAACGTCCAATCAGGCCCTGAGCAGGAAGGCCAGCCTGAAGGAGTCTGCAATGGAACAACCTACCCATTTGTCTAGGAAGCTCAGTGCTCCATGTAACGGTATGATCTGGATCCATTGCTGCACACTGCACTCTACATGTGACAACACGCTGGTCCATGTTAAACTAAAGCCTACAACTTCCAGAATCCACGCTACTTTCATACTGTAGTATGAAAGAAGAGGTGATATCCAGTCCATCCATCCATCCATCCATCTTGCATAACTGCTTTGTAGGTTTTTCTTGAGCCCAGTCTGTCCCAGGAACCACAGGACAGTTGTATCCCACTATATCTATGTAAACATCTCATTTTTATCCTCAGCACAGTCCGCTGTCTTCCGACATCTTCCCAACACAAGGCGGCAGCAGCTGTCGGCCAAGTCCCAGATTCGGCTGAGCAAGAAGCCCAAGGGACCCCCGAGCTACCCGCCCCCCCAGCCCCCTCCATCAGCCAATAAGCAGCTGCCGACTGTGACTCAGCACATGTGAGCCGCCATGACACTCTACTGCAGAGGCGTCTGTGTTGGACGCGTCCGGATCGTGGTTGACACGTGCACAGGCCGTACTGCGACCCCCCTGCGCAGGCTGTAACGGAGACCCCCCCCCCCCCCCCCTGCGTGGTGAGCTTGCTTCCAGAAGGCCGGCCCTCGCCCAGCGGTGACTCGAGCGCAGGGTTTCCAAGTTCTTTGCCTAGCAGTCGCCACCTTGCATATATTTAGCTAACCGCTGAGATCAAAATAAGCATTTTTGTTGACAATCGGTCCTTCCACCTCCCCCCCCCCCCTCCAAGTCTGGTCGAAACCAGCCCTTTTTATACCGGACCGCGATATTTGTTCAGGATTCTGCAGAGCGCTTAAACAAACATGAGAGAGAAAGAGAGAGAGAGCCCATTTCCTGTGAGATGCATGTCTACATGTATTAAATGCATCCATTTATTACAGTTTGTTAAGATTGTTATCATTATTATCCTCTGAGGGACAGACATTTCTCTCGTTGGTATGTATATACAAAGAGCACATATCATTTGCATCGTATGACTAAGAATACAAAATAATAATATAAAATATACTGCCTTTGTTTCCTTTGATTACTAGCATACATGCAGACTAACTAAATTACCCAAGTCATGTGCAGAAGCTTTGGTTTGCTTGATTAAAAACATTAACACATTCATATATTATTGTTCCATTACAAACAAGATGTGTTTTCAGAGACTACCTCGCAATATACCGTAGATCCAATATTACGCAGGTTTTTTTAACATGCTGTCTTGAGCACACTTAAACCCGGAGAATCTGAAAACTCCCCTTTAGTTCAGCTGTCGCCAGGTCATCGTTATTACGGATGAAAATCACACGAATGTGCAAAAACGGTTCCGGAATCTTCGTTTCCTCTTTTGAGATGGCTGTGCGTCTGTCACCTTGAAATCAGTGTCGTTCTGCAAACGTACTTACTCATCCCGAAAGTAGCGTTGCCCTCACGCGGTACACGAGGTGGGGCCCGGGGAAACTGCTTTGAAGAGCCACATCCGGGGGCGTGTGAATGAGGAAGGAACCCTAGCGCTGACCCCTACACTCAGGGGACGTCGGTGTGCTAGAAGGCCCTGGAACGATGCACTTTCATTTTCTCAGACACAGGGGATGCCCTGTCCTGCAGGTCACATACAGTTGCTTCATTTTGGACAGTCCCTATCGGGCATGGTGACCTGGAACTACGCCGGTGATGAAGGATCTTGGGAAATCGGCACTGTGTATTGTGAAGAGAGGCTTCAGAACGGGCTGGCCCATATACTCAAGATGGAAATGGGCCTGTAGCAGTTAGGGGAAGAGTATTATCAAGGAGGGATGTTAGGCACAGGCCCCTAGAGGCTCTGAATCAAACACAGCACAGTTCGTTTCATTTTCCCTTGCAGTGCCGACATGTTTACCAACACTCACTTCTCCATTTAAGCTTCCTTGACCTCATTTCCTGTCCCTCCCAGTGAACGTACGGTCGCCCTATTTTGAACGGCTCTATTTAAGGAACTCAACGGTGGGGGGGGGGGGGGGGGTGTTACTTAACAGTTCATTCTTTCCTCTTTTCTTCCTATCTCAATTACTTGTGCCCAGCACTGTATTACAAAAATGCACATCCGTAAGATGAAGACAGCGAGCGTGAGCGAAGACAGAAAGGCCATCAAACGCATCTCTGTAGTCTCTGTGGCCCAACATTCAGCAAAATGTCCTGCTCTGAGGGGTGTAGTGACACAAACGGGATGTGGATATATTTAACGGACAGCCAAGCAGCTGAAGTGAACGACACTTGTGTCCACCTGATGGTGCTTCTCCATCTGCTGGCTTCTGTTTATCTTAATATAAGAACATAAGAAATATCCTGATGTGTACAGGACACCCATCAGATCGTCTTGGCTGTGTGGAAACTGTACTGTTAAGATGTTAGTTACTGTTGCTTTAAATTAATATAAATCTTGTTTCCTTGGATGCTACCCAGCAAGATGTTCCAAACCTTTCCTACCCTTTGCACAAGGAAAGTCTGGAGGTCCATTAGGGTCAGGGTTTTTTGAGCAAGACAGAAGAAATACAACCTTGCGGGCCAAACTTTGTGAGCTCGATGCAGGAAACACACACACATACATCACAAGAGTCACGTTCGGGTGCTTTCAAGAAACACTGCAGTCTGTGCTTCTTCAGACTTTGATTTCATCCTCTTCGGGGTCGGGACATGGGCTTCTCCTCTGGGTGGGCTGGCCAGAGCCCGTATAAGGACTGAAGTCCCGCCCATTGGGGGGGGAGGGCCTTTTTAAGACCCCGCCTCCCCCGTAATGGCGTGATAACACATCAGCCGCCTTCAGAAACCGTTCCGCCTCCATTCCCGGCTCCACTTTTCCGGGGGACTTCACCGCCGTGCCTGGAGATTCCGGTTTTGGCAAGTCCCCGTTTTCCCCTTCCTCCCATTCTTGGTCTGACCGCTCCCTGCCATTTAGCTCCACCCCCTGTGGGGAATCCGCAACGGCATTGGTGGATAAATGGGTAGCGTCACAGCTATTGGCCGGCCCTTCTCCCTCCCACCAGAGGCCCGCCTCCCTGATGCCGTCAGGGCTGTCAATTATGCCAAACACTTCGCTCATCAGTGAGGGGCCAAGGTCCACGGTGAACGAGATCAGGGAGTCCGACCGCACCAGAGAGTCGGCGGTGTAGTCGGAGGGCGACTCGTGCCACGGTTCCGGGGAGCGGTGGGTGGGACTATCCTGCAGCTGGCCGTCAATGCGTGAGAGGCGGGGCAGCGTGGCAAAACCGGAATCCACACCTGTGGACAGACAGGAGCCAGCAAGCACAGTCCGTCAATTAGTTAGTTTGCCCAGAGGACTTGCTGATAATCCTCATACGCCCATGAAAAACAACTCACGCGAGATCTCAGCCTCTCTTTGAACTTGATTTACTGGTGCATGCAAAAAAACTGAGGACTTACTAATAATTAACTCCTGTTAAATAAACAAACAAGTAAATCAAAACAGAATTTCTTCTTTGTCTTTATACAATTCACTAAATGTAATCATCAGCCATAGGAAGCCACAGAATGACGGGGGGGGGGGGGGGGGTATTTAAATTTTCATAGTGAAAAACTGCCCACTACTGCCCACAATACTCCATGATACTTTAATGAGTATTGGCGGCTGGATCAGAGCAGACCTCTCTCACCAAGGCCAGGGGCTCTAGGCTATACTGGGGGGTCCTCAGATGTTACCTAGCCAGCTGTGAGATGTAATCCCTCTTGGTGTCTGCCTGGGGCCCCCCCAGTAACCCCCCCCTGAACGACTTCCCTTCAAAGCCAAAAAGGCTGAATCCTTATAAAATGCCCAAACCACCTGAGCTGATTCCTCTCAACAGGAAGGAGCAGAAGCTTTATAAACATATACAATAACATGCATGATATATATGTGCATTTTGAAAGTAAAGATTTAAGGCAGTAGGGGGTGCTGTCGATCTGCCCAGTGCAGGCCAGGCGGGTTCTAAATTACCTATAGCTCAACTATTTCGCCAGTAAGTTGCCTTGCCTGTTTTTTTTTTGGCTGTTACAGACCTTTGAATCCATCACAGAGGCACCCCCTCCTCAGCCAGCAGGTGGCAGCGCTGAGCCAGACGTCAGTCATCAGCCTTTAGGTGTGCGTCTCGCTACCCCCCCCCCACATACCTCTGTGCTATGACCTCATCGCCTCTGAATGCAGGATCAGGCTCCCTGGCATAATGAGTGACTTTGGCTTGCGGTTTTAAAAATGGGTGGCAGAGAGGAAGTATGTGGGGGGGTTGGGGGGCGGGGGGGGGGGGGGGCAGACCGGTTTCCTCAAGCACAGCCGGAGCTCTGCCAGCATGCAGCATTTTGACATCTGGATCCACTTGGTGCTGACGGAACCAATATCCCAGTACCTAAGATATACTTTACAGCCTACATCACTGGATGAAAACTACACTGCTTCTAAATTTTCAAGTCTAAATTATAGCCAGTACAGTACTGTAAAAAGCTTTTAAAGCACCAGCACCAAAAAGCAGCGTTAAAGCAAATGATGGTACAACTGGCAGCAGAGACCAAGTATATTTTGATATTGTGAACCTGCAGCCTTTTAAAGGAAACGATTGCAGTCATTTCTGAGAAGCAAGGCCTTTGTAAATAAATGCCTGTGGTCATGATGAAGTCGTTTTTCAGCCTCCGTGTGACGGCACACGCCGTATCTGGGTTACGTTCTCACAAAATATAATGATCACAACCCTCACTATTCATGATGTTTTTGGTAGACAGACCACCAGTCCCTGGGCTCAGCCTGGTGGTGTACAGAGGGCTAGATACCAAAACTGAAACTTTACCAATGCTCCCCCCCCCAACCTGCGGTCAGATCAGCCCCCCGGGGAATCCCAATTTCCATTGGTTCGGAGTGATGTCAATCATAGGACATGCATCAGCGTTTTCCAATATTCATGTATGTGACTCAACCATAAATTCAATTTCAGATCCGTCCCTCCTTCCCCTGTAAATTACATAGAGCTGCTTCTTCAAACACATGCAGGTGAGGTAACCCCATTTAGCTGTTTCCGGGCCGCCCAGAAACGTTCCTTGGGTTTAGCCGGTCATGTGGTTACATTCCTGTGCTGTTGGCACAGCCGGCCTGTGATGACTTCAGCTGGCCTCTGGACTCAGACGCTGGGGGCCCGATAAGAGATTTCTCACTCAGCAATTCCAGTTCCCACGTATGGGTCATTGCCCCGGTGACCGGATTGAGCGCCAACAACGCAGAGTCATTGACGTGTTCCACTTTTGGCTTTGTAGAAATCTGTTATTTGTGACATTGCTCAACGTCCAAAGCTTATCAGCACTGTTCACTGGCATGATTTTTGGCACGGAAGACCTGATGCAGCATTTAAAAAGTCATAGATCTATAAAGTTGCTGGAATATTACACTAACTGCAAAAAAACATGAATATATGATATTTTATAATGATAATTTTGTCAGCAACAGAACGCGGAGACAGGCAGGAATGTAATGCCGACTGAGTTTCTCACCATAGGAGTACATAGAGCCCTCTGGACAGCTGGGCGAGTTGGGAAACAGCTCCCTCTTCAGGCAGCCGTTGGGAGTGTCGACATCCAGCCGGGGCAGGGAGATGGCGTTTTTGATGATGGGCGAGACGAGGGGAGGGGGCGTGGAGAGATCCGCAGTGTCGGCCACCGGCCGGGTCGGGGTCCGGAGGACGTGCCGAAAGGTGCGGGAGAGGAGGCCGCTCGTCTTCTCGGGGGAGGAGTCGGGATCGACCGCCCCGCCGTGGTTGCTGAGGAAGGAGGTGTCGCCGAAGACGTCCCCGCCGCGGCCCACGTGCATGGTGTGCCGGAAGTCGCCCAGCGGTGGGCTGATCATTTCGGCCGTTAAGTCGCCCTTGAAGCGTCGCTTGCCCTGTGAGCTGGACACCAAGCCCTTGATGCCCGACAGTTTGCCCAAATTCATGGCTGCAGCTCCACAAGGCCTGCATATCCAAAACAAATAATCAATGCCCCCCTTCAACTGCACCCCAAGATAGGATTATTCTAACATTTCATATTTTTGCATTTAATTATATTCCCATTTACAAAAAGATCATTCAAAAATGAATCATCGTTACACCGCTTATACATGCTTTCAACAGGCCAAAGTTACAATATAAGTAAATAAAAGAACAGATAGATGTTTTTCTGTTGGTTCTGTTTGTTGGTCTTGGATGTTCTCATTGACAACATAAACACAGGGGAAGCCTTCAAAATGTGAACTATTTTGCCAAAAGAAAGAAATAAGCAAACACGCCTTATAAAACTGTCACCTTTTTTAAAAAAATTATGGAAAAATAAATGTTGACGATTAGATTCCGCCTAAATGTGAAAGACATGTTTTCTTTCTGTTCTCCAAATCCATCGCATTTCAGTCATGATGGCTAAACCCAAATTATGCATCCTGGTTCCTGGAAAACACTGCATGCGGTCAGGGAAGTTCAGTTCCACACAGTTGTTTAGGGTTTTGCTTGTAAAATTTCGCTTCAGAAATAAATCACGGTCCAACTGCATAGGTCGTTGTGGTCATAGATTTTCAGCATTCATTCCTTATTTAAAGAAGCAAGATAAAAGAAAAAAACATAGGTTTTCATCCTGTGGTTACTTGAAAAAAAATTCATTTATGATTTTATAAACATTGGTAGGTCAAACGTTTTTAGTAACGTAAAGGTCACATCATGGCTGCATGTCATCGGATTCTGTTGCGTCATTTCAAGAGGCAGCTGGTAAAAATGTCTGACTTTTTCTTATGAAGTTTATATACAAAAAGGGTTCAAAAGAATATTCTCTTTTCAGAAGAATAAAACACAAACTTGGCTGTAATAAATCTTCATATGATGCCATCCTGTTTCTTGTTTCAACATGTGTACTTAAAATATACACCTGTAAGATAAAAGATTTAAGGTCTGCCGCTCTATCCACACCCCTAATCTGGAAGTGTTTTCACTAGCCTGCTTATAAACATCCAAAGTATGCCCCAGCAGACAAAACACAGTTTTATTTTTATCCGAAAGCTCATAAGGCACTTAAACTATTATGATAAAATCCACTTTGCATGCCACTTTGTAGTCTGACAACTCACAGTTCAGGAAAAAATATTTTTTTTTCTATGTTGACACGGTAATGCATGCCTTTACAGTGTAGAATAGATTCAATTGTTAGGCTTGCTTTACATTTTTTCGTGTGGAAAACTTACCACACAATTTGCCACATTAATGTTTCCTTTGTCGCGTTCTGCGTACGAGATTTTTGATTTACCGTTATCACTGTATACCCTGAGGCAATATTTTTTTTGCCCGTTCCTGTCAATGGCAAAGCCACTGCGCTTTCAGCAGCTGCGCTTTTCTCGGGCACATTTTCAGGGTACAGTTTTCAGCTGGAGAAGGGTGTGACTGTCACACTGCGCACATACCAAAAATCGATATCAGAAAGTGACACTATCTCCTGCCCCTCGTGCAGTAACGGCCACATGGTGAACTCGATCCGGTTCAGCTGTCTAACAAGCTCCTTCTATATAATCCCACCGTGGCTAGAGGGTGTTGGCACGTGCCCACGGAGTACCAAATTGGAAGGAGCATGTGCTTTAAAAGAACCATGTCTCCATGGTAACAGCAGGCTGCATCCAGGGGACCTCATGCAGTGGACCTCAGGATGCTCAACCTTAACTCCTACTACTCCTTAGGCTCCTTGGGTGGTTTTCTTTGAATTCCTGTTCCACAGCTCAGCAGTTTTGCTGGTGCTCCAGGCATTAAAAAGAAATCCCAGAATAAATTTGTTGTCACCTATGTGTTTTTTTAAGGCAACAGATTAATGGGTGGTTCCCAGCAAACACACAGTAATAAAAGACCTGCGTGTCTGAGTGGAGTTTTAGATCTGTCCTTAATCTAAGTTTCCATGCTTCTCTCGCTCCTCTGTCACCCTTCTGTCATCCCAACTAAAGCAGCAAACAGTCGGTGTGCAAGTGACAATGATGTACAGATGCCCGTATAGTCACACCTTCAGATCTTACTCTAAAATCAGCGAATGCAGCGAAACTGATGCTTTCGTTCTTTCATGTGATGGCAAACACTATTTTAAGTAACACGGTTGAAATTTCCATGATTTATGCCACATAAATGCACATCAAACGTGACTCCTAACCAGCCATTTCTATACGCAAGTCCTGACATAATTTGGGGCTCGTTAGTGACCAGAAGCCAAGTTTGACTTGGCTTGTTGCAAATGATAATGATAGGCTGTTCTAGAGACAAAAATTCAGGCAAAGATAGATGGCTTCTCAAGATGTTGGAGTCCGCTCTGGGGTTGAGGAGACGCTGCGTTCTTGAGGTACCTAGGCATCTGGGTGTTACTGAGATGCGAATCACGGGTTATTAATGTTGTGAAAATGAAATAATAAAAAAATCCGAGATGTAAAAACCTTCACACCTCTTACGAATCTCGTATCTGCTAAATAATGTTTCACTTCAGTGACTGTAGGTGTGGTATAAACAGTACAGAAGATTAAACGTTACTCTGACCAGTTAGGACAGGACTAATATGTAGTGAGTAATACTGGGCTGAGTTTAATGGCCTCATTGATAGCACCGGATGAACAGCAATCAGGATCTGCAACTCAATGAAAACAAGTCATCTAAGAGCTGATTAGCTTTTATGAAGAAGTTGGACCATCTGGAGAGCAGGACGCTGGATGCTTCTCTGAAACCACATTATGAAAGTATTCAAGTGTTTAGTCTAATTGTGTTTTTCCCATGAAACTTGATTAGATTACGGTCCACCTCATTTGGGTACACGGTTACACAACTGACTGTCGTAGACATCAACGTGTAGCTTAACAGAGACATCTGTCCATAGCTGCTTACATAACTAACAATCAGCACAGCCTAACATCTTGCACAAGCCTGTCAGGATAAGGATCACACTCCAGAGGACCCTCTCGGGTTCTGAACCTTAAACCTTCTGGCCATAGTTCGCTTGCCTTTACCACTGCCCTGTACTGATTCAATGTTAATCATGCTGACTACACAGAGACAGACTATATCTCCCCAAATTTTCGCTTACAATTCTGAGTAATCCATTCTTTTTTGTTTATCCCTCATTCCTGCTTTTCATCACTCCCTTCATATTTCAAGCTTCCTAATCGCTAACTAACTTGACTAAATGCACAAACATACTATGAGATAAGACCTCATAAGACCTGTTTTCCAGACAAGAACTTCACTCAATAAACATTGCACCATTCAGTCATGAGACTACTTCCACAATACAGCGCATCTTCTCCCAGTCTGTCCTCCTGGGTCTTTTCCTCAGTCCCCAATCCCCTCCTTCGTTCACCCTCTCCTTCTCCAAAAGTATATATAGGCATACTTTTTTTGGATGCCAACTTGCATGGATGGGGGGTGGGGGGGGGTCAATGACAGGACCTTTACATTTTGGGAGTGACTCTGAAGCCACTAATCCTCTCTACTAAACAAATAAAACACTGGAATTTGTGCTAAAATTTAGCCAAAGCACATTCCAAATGGTCTAAGCCCACCCGAAACACTAAGCCAATACTTAAATGCTTGTCATTACAGTCCCCCCCATTACAGTTCATGGAGCCCTGATGTCCCCTAACCCCTGTGTTGGGTCTACACCGGGTGCCAGTCAAATCAACAGGATGTTTTGCATGTTCTTAAACTATGGGAGATTCCACAATGAGATTCCATCCTAAAAAAGTCTGAAACAGTAGGATCCTTAAAAAGACTGGGGCGTCGCTAGGGCTGTTCTGGAGGGGGTATAACGACCCCCCCCTCACCACCACCCCAAAAATATTTCTTAGCCCCCCCACATAAATGTACACTAATTAGTTTAAATGGCGCATCAATTCGCGTTAAAATCAGACCCCCTATAGTCAACGCTTAATCGCTCTTTTCACACATCTCTAATGATGCTCCGGCTGGGGCGTTTTCACAAAACACAATGTCCAAACAATATAATGTGATACTATGTATAAGCTCCTCCGTAATAATAAATATATTTAAATAACATATAGAGTCGCATTATATCTATTAAAGCTCATTTAAAATAAATTCCATAATTTGTATTTTGGTTACTTTTAGACTTTTGCTGCTATTCTTTTCGGCCATTACCTTGGCGGGTTTGACGTGGAATCACCTGTCTGAATCGCCCACTTTTTAAACAACTCCCAAACAACGAAGTGTTTACTTAAGAGTTAAAAATAAATTCTCAACTTTAGAAAGAAAGCGCGGTGGCGGCGGGTATTATGGCAGCGACGTTATTAAAACAAGGCTGAAATAACAGACTGAAAGCTCATACGAGCTTAAAATGGAGAGCCACAAAGGGGCTGCTTTGTGTCCGCAAACGCAAGCTTTTATTGACTTCAAAAAAGTTTTTGCAACAGAAGTATAGTTGTACATGGACCAGCTGCAGACTGCATTCCTGTGTTATTGCAATGGAGACGCAAAAGGGTGAAAATAAAATCTGATTTAAATTGTCAGTACATTGTACAAGGCAGCTAATGAATCCGAGAGTCCATAAAAGCAGGAAGACGAAAGGAAATAAATACAAGATTCGGGACCAGATTACACTTTCTGCAATCTATTCACCGGCAAACTAACGCCGCAGATCACGCTTCTGACCACGCGTCTGGTTCCTGTTCCCACGCGCTGCCTTGTATTTATTAACATATAAACCGCTACACCACACAATGTATACAATGACGACTGCCAAAATATCCAGATGATGTTTTTAAGTTCAAAGAAACTGTTGATTTATATTCATTATATTGCTAAACATTATGTCTGGAAAAAAAGTTGCCGTATATAACCTACCCGACTTTTGCCCCTACTTTTATGCAGCTCGTATTATCAATAGTATGGTACATGACTGCAATCCATATTTTCTTTCATCAAATTTCATGTAGAAAGCTTACCTTAAAACTGTTGGGAAACTCGTCGTAAGTGATAACGTAATGTAAAAGCTCGTATCCGCAAACACGTCCCTCGGCGAGCCTGCCGCATGTTACAGCTTACATGGAAGCGTTTTCCTCCGGCGCCGCTTCCCGACTCCCTCCCACCCCCGGCTGAGGAGTGCGGACCGCTACCCCGACGGGCTGGGACAGGGGGTGAGGCGGGCGGTGCTGGGGGCACGACAAAGAACTGATCGTATCACCACAAGTAAACTGACTATTTGCTTAACCGAGACGGTGTAGGGGAGGGACCCAGAAACGCTCATGGGGCTGTTTGAAACGCAATCCAGGGCTTTAAGCTGACAGCCACGCGCGGTGATTTTTATTTACATGGACACTCTCAAAACCGAAAACCGGTCCCATGTCAGTATGCAGTAGGATATTTCGGGGGTTTCTGCACTCCAGGCTTTCAAAGCACGGTATACAATTTAATTACGGTTTGACGGTGCAGATATGGTTTATTAATTTTAAATGCATTACTTATAAATGTTTAGAGAAAGCCACAATGAAGCCTGAACTTGCAAATTATGTCCATCTGTTTTCCAGTTTGATTACCCAGTCTGCAGAACCCAAAACTACTTCTGCAAAGGGCAGGATATGTGTCCTTGTGGGATAAATATGGTTATTCATTTACGAATACCATGCACTGTGCGGCTGGTCTTTTCCATGGGAGCCAGAAGAAGGGCAGGTGTGCTCTTAGACCTGCAGGTGAAAAAACACTCAGATTTATCCAGGCAAAGGACGATCAGACCTGACAGTCATATGTGCAGTTATTTTGACTTTGATAGCCTATATCCAATAATGGTGAAGATTCGCAAGCAGAAGCAATCTCCGCATTTCCTTTGAAAATCGTATTTTACTTTATTTTAGAACTTTATTGTATTACTTCAGTATATCTGGTATATTACCCACATATAAGAAAAGCCAAGAATCAGATGTTGCCGTGAAGGTTGGACCAATGCTAAAATTTTAAGCAGGTCTACTATAACTGTTGTTTATAGCAGTGCCTGACGTTTGTATTATATCAGTCAATCCAAGCATTCTGTGCTCTCCGATTCCGTTAAATGTCTAATGAAATGCATCTAAAGTTGACCCTTACTGGATGGATCAGGCTCTGCTGGATGGATCAGTCCCAGCTGAATGGGGTCTCTTTGGCGTTGGGTGAGCACACGGGTCAGTCCCCAGTGCAAAAATCACAACAGGAAGGATGTGACCTCACCAGCAGGAATCCGGCACAAACGTGTCGGTGAAAAGCAGTCCTTTCAAAACGGTCACGGTCCTGCAGTTGTCGTTAAACAAAACGCTAAAATACGATCTTCTCTGTTTTGCACACACTAATATTTATAACTCTGATGCTTTACAGCGAGACCTACTTCGGCAGCTCTCGAAATAATATAGTGTATGTGTACTGTGGAGATGACGTCCTGGGTGGGGGTCTGCGGTCTCCGTCTGCCAGTTCTGCGGCAACAGACTCTACGGCTGAGGTCCATGGCCGTTAATCTATCAGCGACGGGTCACTGTGACGCCTGCGTTTCTGCACTGAAAGCTGGGGGTGATGTACTGCAGGGGACAGTTCTTCACAAAGAAAATGAACAGACCCTGTGGACAGGTGATGCATACTTGTTAGCCTAAGTGCAATGAAAACAGAAAGGTGAGGATAAAACCTTAATCCCATCATCAAAAAAGGTAGGGTGTCGTTCGGCTTACTTGGAAGGGGGGTGGTTCTTAACGATAACATGAGCCGATCGTACAGCAGCACACCAGGAGACTTGATACCTGAGGTGAGAAAATGTTCACATGTACAGTCAACAGTGTAGGAGATGGGGGGGGGAGGGGAGATAAATCCAAATGAAATTCAGGGGGTACCTGCCCCCCAGGTTCCTACACCCCTGCGTACAGTCTGTCTCTCCTCTCCTTTCTCATTTTCTTTCTCCGTCTCCCTCTCTGTGCCCCATGATCAGAAGAATGCCAGCTATTTGGTTTTTAAAAACACACACAGCTTTTGGATGTTATTCAGGATCTGATCCCTGAAGGGAATTTACCCCACCCCCCTTGCCCCCCCCCCCACCCGCCCAAGTATTCTTCTGTAGACACCAGAAGATCTGATGACTTAAAGCTTTGGGATGTGGCCCCGGGCCCCTGGCCCCTCCCTCTGCTTGACAGATCCTCGGTCCTTTCAGGGAAGACTGCTGTCTCCGTTTCAAAGAGGATGACTTGACAGTCAAAAGATTGTAGATTTTTTTTGCCTTAAATTTGGGTGGAGGGTCAGACTCCTCTCAGTGTCGCACATAAGCAAAGCACAGCCCCACAGACAACCAAGCGATGGTCTTGACGCCTGGATTCGCCCCGATGCTGCTCTGTTTAGAAATACTTCTCAGGCACAGTTGCGCTCGTCGTGTGAGAGCGGAGCGAGCTGGAGGTCAGTGTCCCGGGGGCCGGCTCCCCTCCAAGGATATGGCTTGTCATTAATCTGCTTGAAAACAATCAGGGCTCCAGCGTCCAGGATCACTGTGCTCCAGCCTGAAACTCTTGGTGTAACTCAGCAGTGGGTCAGAGGCGTACAAACACATTTGAGCAAGCGGGGGGGGGGCATAAGGGAAGGGGGCATAATGTCATGTCCACTTGTCAGTTTGCTTCTAAAAAACTCAGATATTATCTTCTGCCTCTTCAGTTTTCCCTAAATTGTCAAAGCCTGCTACCCTCACAGTACCCTTTCTGACTCTGCAATGCATGCTGAGGTTTGGCTAACGCTGCCCATAATGCAACATTAAATATACAATCTTAAAATACAGCTGATTGGTGGATAACAAATCATAACACCGAATGAGAAATCAATACTGTTTGCCTCACCTATAAATCACATTTTTGTTTTTTTTTTTTAAAAAAAGGCATTTAAGGCATTTGATTTTGAAGTTTTATGGCTTTGCATTACATTATTTGTAGGGAATTATTTCATGATTGTTCTTCACTGCATTTTTAATGATGCTTTCCCAGGCACCTTCCAGGAACTGGCTGGCTTGGTGGCTCATTGGATAGCAGAGTCTAAAAACATTATTGGTGATTAAACGCTTATGGGGCATGGAAAGAGATTAAGGAAGTGAAGAGGTCCAGAATTTTTGTTTTGTTGAGTTTATTCAGGCAGTATATTGCTTATTGCAGTTTTCATCATTCCCTAATTCATTTGTCTTATCATTCTAGTGTTGTTGAGGGGACAATCATCCATCCATCCATCCATCTTCCAAATGCTTATCTAGTGCAGGGATGCAGAGTTGGTAGAATGAAGATAAATGATTGTAAATGTCTATATGTGTTGGATGTGTGTAACTGGATGATTTGGAAAATTTGGATTTACACTGCAGAGTTATCAGGAAAGCTTTGAAGTAAATAATATCTGTTCATCACAATGGAGAATCATCAGGTTCAATGTGACTCAGTCGGCCCTCTGGCTCCACGGCGAAAGCGATGGCATGTCTGGCCAGGCAGCAGAGGTGCCCTGAGGTTGGGTGACACTTTCAGACTAGCAGATATCAGACGTGGCTTCCCTCATCCACCCTCACGTTTCTGTTTGGGCTCCACATGGAGAAAGCAAGAGCTTCCCAGGCTCAGCGACCGGCGTAAACAGCTGTAATGGGAGAGGAGACCAGAAGGCCTGGCGGCGTCATTCCTGTTTGCAGTCTCAATGACTCTTATTTTGTTTTTCCGGAAGCGAGAATGAGCCGTACACGCCTGGCTAGGGGCGGCCACGTCTAAACATATGCATGTTTAGATGAACCATTTCCACACGCTACGTTTAGCCCATTTGTAAGTGGGGCCAGTCACCCCAACGAGGGCCTGTGTGTGATAAGATCCAATTTTCACAAAGAAATCAACAATGTCGAATGAGTGTATGAAGGACAGATACGTCCTGAGGGACAAACAGCGCAAAGAGTCTGACCCATCTTGGTCATTACAGTCTGGGGCTCGATAATGTATGCAGGCTTCAAGAGCATTGCCAGTTGCTTACTTTCTAAAGCCCCAATGCATAATCAGTTATCCAAGAGTATTCCCAGTTATCTCTGGAACGCTGGGCTCCCGGACAAACACACTTCATTCCTTCCTGTTCGCTGCCTTCATGCGTATCATGTGTTAAATGATCTGTGTGATCCCGTAATTGTTCCGGATTAGCGGGGTCGCTGTTCACCTTACGGTAATCAGGTTTCCGTGGAGACAGACGTGTGACAGCTGAGGATCTGATTCGTTCTGATGACTCAGATTGGGAGGATGGGAGCCAGGGGAGTGAGGTAAGCAGTGGGAGTGAGGTAAACAGGGGGAGTGATGTAAGCAGAGGGAGTGAGGTAAGCAGGGGGAGTGAGGTTAGCAGAGGGAGTGAGGTAAGCAGGGGGAGTGAGGTAAACAGAGGAAATGAGGTAAACAGTGGGAGAGAGGTAAACAGGGGGAGTGAGGTAAACAGTGGGAGAGAGGTAAACAGGGGGAGTGAGGTAAGCAGGGGGAGTGAGGTAAGCAGGGGGAGTGAGGTAAACAGTGGGAGTGAGATAAACAGAGGGAGTGAGGTAAGCAGAGGGAGTGAGGTAAGCAGGGGGAATGATGTAAACAGAGGGAGTGAGGTAAGCAGAGGGAGTGAGGTAAACAGAGGAAATGAGGTAAGCAGTGGGAATGAGGTAAGCAGGGGGAGTGAGGTAAGCAGGGGGAGTGAGATAAACAGTGGGAGTGAGATAAGCAGTGGGAGTGAGATAAACAGAGGGAGTGAGGTAAGCAGAGGGAGTGAGGTAAGCAGGGGGAGTGAGATAAACAGTGGGAGTGAGGTAATCAGTGGGAATGAGGTAAGCAGGGGGAGTGAGGTAAGCAGGGGGAGTGAGGTAAGCAGAGGGAGTGAGGTAAACAGAGGAAATGAGGTAAGCAGTGGGAGTGAGGTAAGCAGGGGGAGTGAGGTAAACAGTGGGAGTGAGGTAAGCAGGGGGAGTGAGGTAAGCAGGGGGAGTGAGGTAAACAGTGGGAGAGAGGTAAACAGGGGGAGTGAGGTAAGCAGTGGGAGTGAGATAAACAGAGGGAGTGAGGTAAGTAGAGGGAGTTAGGTAAGCTGGGGGAGTGAGGTAAGCAGAGGGAGTGAGGTAAGCAGAGGGAGTGAGGTAAGCAGGGGGAGTGAGCCAGAGAGAGGCAGAGAGAAATGAAGGACCATGCATGCAGGCAGGAGTGGGAGGAGGTACAGAATGAGGGGAGCAGAAGGGGGGAGGAATGAAAATGGGGGGCTAGTAAAACAGGATGAGAGCTTCCCAGACTGAAGAAAGGATGCCTTTCCAGGAAATGACTTTTACACAGTTTACAGAGGCGGCCAGAAAACGTTAACCCCTGTGTGCGCCTCGACTCCTGTGTGCGCCTCGACTCCTGTGTGCGCCTCGACTCCTGTGTGTGACATGTACGGATTTTTCACTGGGGCCACCGGGCATTTAGGGGGAAGACAAAGAGGCGGGAAAATCCCACAGTTAATTAACAGGCTTTTCAAGGGAAAATGTGAATTTTCCAAAAAGTCCTGCAGTTGTTCTAGTCACACAGGAACTACTGATCAATGCTACTTTACCCCTCAGGAATCCAGACAGGAAAAAGGTGACATGACATAATTTCTGTCTAGACGGGGAAGGTGAATACTGTAGTACAACTTCATTTAGTTGTACATCATGGGATACTCGTACAAGTTATGCATCCATCCATTCATCCATCGATCCATCTTCCAACCTCTTGTCCTGAGAAGGGTTGCAGAGAAAAGGTTGGGTATGTGCACAGACTGTAGGTTTGTAATCCCTGTGCATGTGAAAGACATCGGGGGCTGCTGTTCCATTCGGCGCCACACGGAGGCCGGCCCGCGCCACTGCAGGTCCCTCGGGAGACCCGCAGAGGCAATTTCACGCCTCCAGACCAGACACTGTGAGACGGAAAATCATTTCTCTTCTGAAGGAGCCTATTTCCTGCTTCAGACCTTTTATTCTGAGCATGCAGACAAAATGTGTTCTGTGGCAGCTGTGCAAAATTTGTGTGTGTGTGTGAATTATGTTTACCTGTTATTTTGAACATTGTTCAGGTCCCCACAAAGATCTGTGAACGCAATCAAAAAACTAAAAATGCCAAATGTCTCGTATTTTGTTTGGTTACTTATGGGTAAGGTTAGGGCTGGGTAGGGGTTCAAAATGTCATGTTGGGACTACAGATTTCCCATAGAAATTAATGTAGAGACTCCACAAAGATATAATTATAAACCTGTGTGTGTGTGTGTGTGTGTGTGTGTGTCTGTTTCTGTGGGTGTTTGTGTGTGTATGTGTGTCTCTCTGTGTGTATCACTCCCCTTTTTACGGCTACTGCTTTTGGAGATGCCCGCAAAGATCCTGTGAGATAAACCATTTAAATGCTTCTCTTTATTTTTTGCATCATTAGTTGCATTAACATTGATGTTGTGTTTGCGTCTGTGGGTGGGAAGTCTGCAGAAAGTGTGTTTGCTTAATGATTTTAATTGAAAAATTACTTGTGGGCAGGATCATCACTAGATATGAACGAAAAGGTGGGGGGGGGGGGGTAAGCCTTCTCTAGTGGGGGTCTGTTTCAATGAAAATGAATGAGGACGCACTAATTTAGCTAAACCCTCCTAAAGCAGCCTTCATGCTGCCCCCCTTCCCGTGAGATGCCTGATTTCTTCAGCCTGCTTCATCTAACCAGCTCGTTCCTGTTGCTGACGCTGGCGCATTAGCTCGTTCCTCAGTTAGCGTGCCCTTGCTACGCTATGCGCTAATTCGGCTAGCTCTCCATGCGGAAGGGAAAGGTAACGGTTAACATCCAGCCCCAATTTATTCTCCCGCTCATTTTTGCTTAAAAGCAAATATTTATGTGAACGTGTAGCCAGGGAGCGGGTCCAGAGCCGTGGCTAGGGGTGCTATTTGAAGTCGATTAAGAGCTGGAAGGGAACGCAGGCCTGGTGTTATGAAAGCCAGATGTTGGCTGCCATGGATGGAGGGATGGAGGAGAGCGGAGAGCAGAGCCCGCACGGCAGCCGCCCGGCCGGGAGCGGAGCCCCGCTACAAAGCCCAGGGGATAAAACAAATTAGGGCCTCGGAGTAGCGGACCGTCGGCGCGAAAGTAGAAGGGAAGGTGGCCCAAAACAAACATCAGCTCGGCGAGTTTGCTGCCGTCAGCTGGGCCCCGGGCATCCTGTCTGCGTAACGGGGAAAGTGCACGGCTCCAGCCACTGCCGCGGGAGGGGGTGTGCGCGCCAAAAATTCCGAAAATGGGTCTCATGCGTGGGGACATGTGCGACTTTTTTGTCTCACGTAAGCACACAGTTTCAGGCGGCCGAACAATACTGGCGCACACTGGTACCCACACGATCAAATCATTCAGCGTCCAGAAATCTTGCAAGACCGTGACCCCTTTGGCGTGCCGTTTATAAGCTTCCTGTCGGGAAGGGGGCCCCCATCTGGGCACTTAGTTCCTCTTTGAGGGGTGTGGTGTTGAGGGGCAAGGGAAAGCCTAACCTACGGTATTTGTTTGGACTGGGTCCTCGCTTCCGCCAATTCTGACCCATCAGGAAACTTGGCCCGGCCCAGAGACAATAGACTATTGTACTAGTGGGTTTGGCTTCTTCACTGGGCTAAAACAGGAAGACCAGCTTCGGCACACACACACTAAGACACAGCAGCACTCTGAGGTTTGTAAACCTGGATAAACATATCCTCGCGACTCAGGCTCAGATTCTGTTTTGGTTACTGGATTGATTAGCTTTCCGCTTACAGTCCTGCTCTTTTTATTCTCCTTCTTTTTACATCTTTCATCTCTTTTCTTTGTTGTGCTCCACTGCATAGGAGACTTTATAGCGATGCATAGGCTGTTTTCAGGAATTAAACACTTCAGTGCACCTATAGCAGGGAGAGGCCACATCCCTGGGAGGTCAAGGCCTTGCCTGAATAAGGCCCCGAGAAAACACAGCCGTCCTGCCATATGGATACAATGGGGGCCAAACTGCTAGCGGAGGCCCAGTAATGCTCTGGGGGTGTGTGGGGGTGTGTGGGGGCGTGTGCTTGCAGCCTGCATGTGCTTCCTCCTCTGCATATACTGCTGTATCTCTCAGGCCCCAGGAGAGCTGCTCAGTCGCGTGCAGTCAGTCACACACATACACACACGCGCACACACACACACACACACACGCACGCACGCTCAAATACACACACACACACACACACACACACAGGTCTGTAGTCATATCTTTGTGGGGACCATCCATTCATTTCTATGGGCATAACCCTAGTCCCAACAATGCCAACCTTAACCCCTACCCAGCCCTAACCGTAACTATAAGTAACCAAACAACACAAAACAAAAGTCTTTTGGCATTTTTAGTTTTTTAATTGCAGTCACAGATTGCAGTGATATTAAATTGAGTTTCCCCTTGTAATATATACACACGTACACAGACACACTGATATCATGAACACATGGATGAAGGATTTTAATTTGTCATTGTGCAAGTTACAAAACTACAATGAAACATAGTAGCAGCTTCCATGACATAAATAACTTACATAAATTATAAATTCATTCATGAATATTTACATACGTGATGTAACAATCAAATGTAGTATGAAGAAAATAACTACAGATCAGCCACATGTGCAGTATGAGTGTATCGCAGTCAGTTGTCAGTAAATAACTCAGTCTGTTACATTTTGACATGCATATGACAAATGTTACACTGTTGATGCAAAGTGCAGTAATAATAGTGCTAAATAAAATTTTCAGTCAGTCCAGCAGCACTCAGTGTTAAAGGGCTGGGGCAGGGGTGTCAAACTCCAGTCCTGGGGGGCCGGAGCCCTGTTTAACTTTCTTTCCTTGTTCCACCACAAATGATTCAGCTGTGTGGCTGTGTGGTAATTAGCACAAGGAGTTGAATTAGGTGTGTAAAATGAGGGGAAACCCAAAAATGTGCAGGGCTCTGGCCCCCCAGGACCGGAGTTTGACACTCCTGGGCTGGGGGGCGAGATAGTGAAAAGAAACCTGGAAAAAAGAAACAAACACAAGCCTCTAGCAGAGGATGGTCTCGATCCATCGACCTCTGGGTTACGGGCCCAGCACGCTCCCGCTGCGCCACTCTGCTTCATAGGGGCCTAACATACCTGACCACTCTCATTTGTCTTTGCATCACTCTGGAAAACCAACACATCTTAGTCTTTGTAGTAATATAACCTTTTGCTGTATGATATTTAATATTAATATGCAGTAAAGGGTTATCCGAGAGAAACAGGACAAGGAACACCGCGGATGGGATGCCAGTCCATCGCACATCAAAAACACGAAATGATGCTTTATTTTTCATTTGCATAAGTAAAGAGTACAGGTACATTGGAATGCATGCGTGTGCAAATCCCATCTCACTCTCCTTTGAAACACGACACACATATACAGTTGAGAGTTAAGCTTAGAGTCTGAGCGTAGTGTCCGGCCATTTTTTTTAGTGCCCCTGGAGCAGTTTGGGAGGGTGCAAGGACCTTGTGCAAGGGCCCAAGGGGGATGTGACTATTCTGCTGAGTCTTGAACAGGTCACCTTCTGGCGCAGAGGTTTAAACCACTGAGGTAAAGCCCCCACACACAGAACCAGGGCCAGGAATTGAGCTCACAACCCACAGTGATAAACACTGAGGGTGCCATAGCTATAACCAAGTAGTGACAGGTTTAAGGTCTATTAGATGCTCTACAGCACTCCCTGCTGGTAAGTGGCTGCAGCACCGTGCGTGGGCTAGAGCTGAGAGCACTGTGCTCAAAGTGCTTTGAAGCCTCATGTTCCATAGAGCAGTGTTCCTCAAACTGGGTCTCGGGGACCCCCAGACAGTCCAGCAAAAATGTGAACTGTCTGGCAGCGAGCTGGGAGAGAGCTAAAACATGGAGCGTCTGTGGGCCCCCAAGGACTGGATTGAGAAACACTGCCCTAGAGCCACAGGCAGCCATTTGGCTGATACGAAGCATATTAGAGCAAGTATATTTTATTGATGAAAACTGGGGGCTTTCCATTTGGGGGGGGGGGGTGTTCTGATGAGTGTTCTCCAAAATCCCAGTGTCCCCTTAAACCGTCCCTTCGCACAGACACGTGCTGTCACAGGCACACAGACAGGCCCAAGACGAAAAGGAAAAGAAATTAAGTCATCCATCTATAGTCGTCTCAGACTCCAGAACTGCCCGCACTGAAATATAAGATCTCGATGCTCTGGGACTGCGTGTGCGCCTGTGTTTGTATTTAGCATTGCACGTGTGGTAAAGTGGGAGATCGTAATTGCAGACTGTGTCTATGTGGTACTGTCTGTGTGTGTGGAAATAGACAGGCAGATTGTGTAATTGTGTACTGTTCCTTTTTTACAAGAGTCAAGCTGTTTTGAGGAAGATGGAGAGTGGGAGGGATAAGTGTAGGTGGTGGTGGGGGGTGTTAGGAAGGAAACAGAGATGGACAAAGAGGGGATCTCCCATCCAGTTTTGAGACCCCCTCCCTTCCCAAAGCCTGGAATCTGTTGGACAGACAAGTGAGCCACCTTGTTTAGTCATGGTCATGCCATTGGAGGACCGAGGGACCCAGGAGCTGCCGGGAGCCCTAGCCTGGAACCTGAAACGCTGCTGCCCATGGCTCAGCGCCCGGAGCTCAGAGCAACATTTCTCGGTTTGGACTGAGCAGAGAAATGCAGCCCACGCCTCACCGAGCCACAAACCATGGGAACACTAGTCGCAGTATGAAAGGCCACCAAGCACTACACTGAATGTGTGAACCCTTTGGTGTGTGTGTGTGCGTGTGTTCAATTACACAAAGCCTGCCTCATGTTATCCTACTGTAACCCTGCATCGTGGGGGGGGGGACTAAAAATAAAATACACAGAGTCATGTAAACAAGCCGCAGTCAAACACACGCACAGGGCCGGGAGAGCAACACGTGGACTGGGGGCGTCAGGAATGGACAAACGCCGGCACTGGGACCGCAGCTGGCAGTCGCGCTCAACAACGCACATTTTCCACTCCCAGAATGCAATGGGGGCACTGTCAGTTTAGCTCTGCACAGTATATGGTGCACATTTCTGCCTTTTTGTGTGTGTGTGTGTGAGCACACAGGCGGCTGAATACGGGCTGTTTATAAGACTAAAGCCAGTTCGGGTCACATAAAAATCATAGTCTGACACTTTGCTCTCCCAAAACAAGGGCTTGCATCTGCCGTCTGCTCCAGCAGTGTTCATAATTACGTGGAAAAAATGACACTGTGTAAGGCGAATCTAATAGGTCTTTCTAGAATCCTAATTCATTCAGCTCATGAAATGGCTGGTCTAATTATATCCTTAAAAAGTGTTTCACTATTCTGGACCATTTCTTCTTTTTTTCCCAGTAACAACCAGGATTGTGCATAATACAAAACCACCCATGTCTAATGAATAAACATCCTTTCCAGTAAAGTAGTTGCATACTTGTGAAAAAACTGGAACCAGGTATTTCTCAAGGCAAAACAGCAGATTCTAAAAAAGCAAAAAAAAAACAAGTTCCTTGGTAAAACAAAGTAAAATCTTAATCTTAATTGGAAATGTGTGGTGTTGCCATGGCGCTGGGGAAACGGTATGGTCTTCATTCCCATAATGTGGCTGTTGCATCCCGATGGTCCCGGGGTCACATTGCAGCCTGTTTCATGTGGGTGAAATTCCAGTCCGTGACCAACCGATGATAATCTAGGCCGGATGGCGTGACCCAGACCTGGATGCTGTGACATGTTTACAGGCCCCGGAATCAACTGCAGCGCAGCTGTCCCCAAAATGCGTCCCCAGAGAAACAGCGACAGACGACCGGGGTAAAATACAGCACGAAATGTCACATTACTGACAGCCACGACCAGTTGAATCCCCCTCCACCCAGTGTGACACCCTTATGTATTACTCCCACCCCTCAAACACAGAAGATAAAAAGCTGAATTCTCTGCTGGGACAATGGCCCTGTTGCCGTGCGGTGACAGGGCGGGAGCTGGGGCTCAGCTACTGAAAGACCGCCCTGTCTCTACCAGGAGCGGGACAGCAGCGTTCTAGGCACTCCGATTCGGGACAGCGGATGCACCCCTGGGTCCCTCAAAGGGCTCCCTGTCACTGGCATGAGGATGGCGCACTGGGAGGGGCACTGAAAACAGAGCAAAAGACAGAAAAGAAAGCGGGGAAGCATGGAGTTGATTCAAGTGAATACATTCATATTCATTTATGTGACATGTTTACCCAAAGTTAGGGGTTACAATTTTGGATTGTTAATACAATACTTTACTTGTTCAGCTACATACATACACAAGCTACATGCACACATTCCTAATGTGGGTACCTTGGTGGATCAGTAGGGGGCACTGTTGCCTCACATCTCCAGGGTTAAAGGTTTTAATTCCACTTCTGCTCTGTGTGCGGAGCTTCGTGTCATGTGGGTTTCCTCCACGCCGATAGGTTAACTGGTGTCACCCATTGCGTGTGCTGAAAAACTACTGACTCAAAACCGACACATAGTCTGACCGTCGGCACGGCAGCTAAGCACTGTATCTCTGTGGCTTGATTTTCCAGCAAAATGCTTCCATGCATGTAATAATTCAGCAGGTAACACTGCTGCCTCGCCCCCCCGGGGCATGGACTTTGCATACTTTCCATCCACAGAACACCACGGACCCTCTGGCACCTCCCTGCTCAGACGTTGTGACATAGAAGTTAAAGGCTGTTAGAGATTTGCCCACCTCCACTCAATCCTAACTTCCCAGCCCTGCTGACCAGTCCAGAGGCCTTTCGTAGAGTTAGGGTGACCAGACAGTCCATGTCAGGAAGGACACTTTGAGCTACTTCGGGTTTTACAAACTACTTTCTAATTGAAAGGCTCCTGTGCTCGGCTAAATAGTTTAGCTCTTCTTGTGCTTTGACTGGTTTGTTTCCTTGACTGAAAGACTCATCCAGCTGTTTCACATTAGCATTAGTGACACATGCATGATTATAGGAGACTGACCAATCAGCACACAGCAAGAACTGAGTGCTCAAGTGAAATCCAGGTCCGTTTAATTGAATTGGTAATTTACAATTCCTGTCCTGGCTCAGTGTCCTCCCTGACATGGATTATCTGGTCACCCTACTATAGTAAACCTGAGGTTCAGCAGTTTACCGTCCTCATTCCTTTGCACACAGCTGTCTACCTATTCAGTTCCACTCACGTTTAAGTGACAGCCTCTGCAAAAGTTTCCTTAAAGTGCAGAACATTTAGCACCAGAAACCACAGACGAAATAATAGTGAAGTTTAAATGCCTCAGAAGTCCCAAGGCTGAATAAAGCAAAAAAAGACAAAAGACGAGATGAAACAAAAACTACTTAGGGTTGAGTTCACAGTCAACCTCACTCTGACTCTGTACAAACCATCAACAGGTGGGCATGAGTCCTTGCCGCTAAATCCAGGCACGGAATAGTAGCGGTACCTTGTACTATAATTCGGACTGGCGCTACATTACTCTTCTAAATGGCCACTGCCTGCTCATTCCAGGAACAAAGAGAGGAAATTCAGCAGGAGGCGCCGTGATTAAGGAAACACACTCCTAATCAGCTCAGGTCCATGTCGGGGCGCTGGTAATTTACCTAGTAGCGCGGTAGGTAACCTGTATTCCCGTAATAAAACATCCATTGGTAAAAGATGGTATAATTGCAAGTTGCTTTAGATGGAAATGTCGACTAAGCAACGAAATAACACTTATTACATTGCCGTCTTGTTTTTATTTATTTTATTTTGAAATTCTTCTATTTCGGGCGGTGTTACTAGTCATCCCCTCCAAGTCCGTTGTCTGCTGCCCCTTGCGGAGCCCTGATAGCGGAGTTAGTAAAACGGCCAAGAGTAGCTGCGGAGAGGGGGCGGGATGATTAACTGCGGTCGGTAATTAGAGTCCGGCGGCCATGCTGTGCATAGCATGTGCTTCCGCAGAATTATGGCTATTACTGTGCTACGTGCAAAAAGTTTCGCATTGGGAAGCCGCAGTTAATTAAATACGCAGGCACGACTACAACTGTCCACGCACATCTCACCCGAGCGCCAAAGCGAACCCTGCGCCCAGCGAACACTCCCACGTCTGTGCATTAACTGTACGGCCAAAAATTCCTTTCGGTGCATTTGAGTATGACAAAAAAAAATTAGACAAATCAAACATATATCATCACTTGAGCACTGGTACGTATACAGGTTTGTTATGTAAAAAATTCTTAATTTTCTCAATTTCTTACATCACTGGCTCCCTCCAGAGGCCACCGCAGGAACTCCTACATTATAGGTGATATTTTGGAGATCACTTTTCACATGCACTTTCCAGGTAGGAAGCAAATGTTTTTCCAAAGCGACTTACTATCATTACGGCCGAATGTGTTACCAAATGATATCATGAATTATAATTATTCTAACAGTATCTGCCACATACAGTGTACATCACTGCTTCGGTACTTTTCTGTTAAATCTTTAAAATCACCTCCTTTGTCACAGTTCTTTAGCTGAGAGGTGCCCTTCCTCCTCTCTCAAAAATGAAGCGGTCAGGTGAAAAACTAAAAACCGGATGCCATAGCAGCTTCCAACAATTACCTGTACATGAATCAGGGCCTGCAGGTCGCTAGATCCTGATTCCAGCCACCTCAGCGCATCGTTGGACTTTGTACATGAATAAAGGCACAAAAATTTAAATCTAAGTGATTCAGGCAACTGATGTTACTTCCGTGGATATATTCTTTTTGGTCAAGTTCATTATTGTGATGTTCCTTCTTCCTCCTTTACTTTCGGCTTTTCCAAACACAATGTCTTTCTCCAACCCACAGGATCTTCTCTTAATACACCCCAAACAAGAACTTTAAACATACTTAGACTGCAAAGATTAGCCCCAACTTCAAGGGAGAATCACGCTCCAGCACTCCATCATTCACATGCCTTAATGGCGTGACTTACACGTTTGCTTAAAGATTAATGCTGAAATGCCAGCAAACATGTACATCTGGAAGGGAAGTGTTCGCATGCTTCGATGTCTGTGATCACACCATGAGTCACATGACCAGGACCAACAAACAAATCTTCAGTGGACAAAGCAAAACCAAAACAGGTTGCTGATCTACCGACTCCTGCTCAACTTGTGCAAGACGGTCAAATTTAACTCATCGAAATGCTAGTTTATTGTGATACTTTCCCAAGAAAAGATTAACAATGAGCTGAACTAATGGCAGCAACAGAATGATTAAATGTAATGGAACAAAACAGGACTGAACAGCACTCTTCTCCCTTTTCTTTAGAAGACTGTTGCTGGGGTAAGTCTTCTAGTCTTCGCAGAGGGAGTACAGAAGAGCTATCTGTTCTGCGTACTCGAACCCTGGGCTGTAGAAAAACAAGAACAATTACATATAGTATATCAGACAACACATGGGAGAAGCTGGAGAACAGGTGAATCCTATTTTTGTGCAAAGTAGTGATTTATAATGAAAAAATTTAATATTATAGCATGCAGCCAAACATTTCAGCCAGTCCAGTCTCCATCACCCATTATTGTATGGTCCTGCTGCACCAATTAGACACTGTCCATATTTATTGTTATTGTTTACAGGGGTTTATTGTGCTGGGAATTCTTTATTTAGGTAGTGCTGCTGCACAAAAAAAAATCTTTCTTGAGATTCGCAATAAAGTTCTATGTTATACACCTTTAATGAGGACTTTGCCAGCTGTGTATCAAAACAACGCTGTCTGCTGCCCCCCTTCCCTCCCGTCTACGACTTACCGGCCAGGGGTTTCCAAGATGAGAGGGATGTTGTCAAGCAGCGGTTCGTTCACGATATCTCGGAACGTGGGTAGCCCAATTTTGCCACGCCCGATATCTTCATGACGGTCCAGGTTACAGCCAAGACCACCTGTGGACAAGAATCGGACTGAAGCGAGGACCTCACTGGCCACTTCTCTTTGCAGTGTCATAGAAGGCGGATTTGTGGTCCTGATGACCCAAAGTGAACGATGGATTCAGCAGAGCTACAATACTGTCAAAATTAGTTAAAAAATATTTACTGAAGTATTATTTTCAAAATTTCTAAATGAAAAAACACAGTTAAGATTTTTAAACTTGGATTTCGATATCTGAAAGACAAATATATGCCACAAAAGACTATTTAATTTGGACAACAATAGTCTACCTTTTGAGTCATTGAGATGAACGGCACGAAGATACCGGAGTCCCACTATCTTATCAAACTCCTCCAGCACTGACTTCACCCCTCCCTTTGCAGAGAGGTCATACCCTGGTGAGAAAGGCCAATACTCAACGTCTTCTAAAAGACAAAATGCATTTCTACTACTCTTGCTAAAGATTACTGTTAATTCAAAGCAAGCTAGATTAACGTAATACTTTATAAGAAATGACAATCAAATGAAAAAAGGGAAGAGTTAATCAGTACATCTGGTGCTGCCCTCCTAATCCTGTTGCTTCTAGAGTAGGGCTGTCACTTTTTAAAAAAATCAAGTACGAATGAATTTCAAATGTCACGCAATTCATTGGAATATATATTCGAATACCCATGGAGAAAAAAAAAATCCACAACACAGAATCATTCTTTTCAGAATTTTATTAACAGCCCGTACAATGTAACATAAAGCCCCTAGAGGTCAGGGTGGGAAAATATTTTTGAATTCAATAGCCCTGCTGTCTTGTATAAAGTCACTGGCAGTGAATGGACGCAGTGCAATTACTGATAAATACGTATAAAAGCACATAAATTAAAAAGTTACATGGCTGTGCATTGTCCCCCATAGTTTAAAGCATAAAGCACACTTAGAGTATAAACTTCTGTATCGTTTAGGTTTATCCTTGCGGTCACGTTGCAGCAAATAGCAAGTGGGCAAGTGTAGTGCGATCGCAAAAGTATTCTAATGAGTATTCTAAAATTCTAATGAGTTAATTATTGTTCGAATGTGAATTTTTCACTTCATGTTCAAACGAATGTTCGAAATGTCAGTTAAAAAGTGACAGCACTATTCTAGAGGGCCTCTACTGGGGCACATCACCTCACATGATAACTGATCTAGCATAGCATGACTAGTAGGTTTAAATAGTTTTATCTCCGCAAAAACTGTAATAAAGCGTTATGCTAATGGCTGTGTGAATTTAAAAAGCCCTCAGCATGCATTTCGAGAAACGGCGCTACGCACCAGCGGCGAAAGCGTGGCACGTGTCCAGGCAGACCCCAACGCGGCTCTTGTCCCGCACCTTGTCGATGATGCCCCGCAGCTCGCTGAACTCACCGCCCACTGTGCTCCCCTGTCCGCTCATGTTCTCCAGAACTACCAAAAGAGAAGGTGACTTGCAGTGCAGCTAGCAGACCAAGGACAACTGGGGAAGGAAGAGAAGACTGAAAGAAGGCAGGTGAGGGAGATGGGTGAAGGTGAGGAAGCAGAGGATGAAAGACGAGTAGAAATATACACAGGTGAGAAAGAACAGGGTGTCAGAGCAGCACGACCCAATCAGTGTGTCTGTTTACCTGTGACCACACCAGAGGTTTGCTGGTGGGCGTGGTTGATGGCTTGGGCGATCTTCTCAATACATTGCTCTGTAGTGATGGATCCCAGCGAGGCTCCGGGATGTAGGTTAAACAGACTGAGGCCCAGGGCACTGCAGCGGTTCAGCTCGTCCACCAGCATGACCTGGCTCTTCTCAAACACATCTATAGCAGGGAAAACAGACAAACACACTGCCACTCTCCCTCAAAAAGAAGCAGTTGGTCCTACTGGACATAGTGTTGGGTACCTTAATGGCTATCATAACTGCACTGGCAACACTCTTCCAGTTGCAACTGCTCTCTGCTTCTAGGTTTTTTCTTAGTAATTAAAGTAAATCTATATTACAGAATCTTACTAATGACAAAAACACCCCCCCCCCCCAAAGAAACGTGGAGAAGATTGTAAATATGTATTGTTCCAGGTTTCGCCATGTACCTTGCAATATGAAAACAAGCTAATAAAAACTACTATTCCAACTTTTGTATCACAAAACAAAGTCAGAAATAGATTCATAATAAGAGCCAGAGTGAGTTTTTGACCTAAGCTCAGGCCCAGATTAGCATTTCAAGAATTAAGGCTCATTCTCCGGCCTAGGGCTATTTAAGTCATGGTCCTCAAGGTCTGAGCCCTGCTGATTTTCCAGCCTTCCTTTACCTGTGAGCCAGGTGTGAAGCCTCTGGCCAATCAGGATCTTTAATTATCAAACTAACTTCCTGGGAGAACTAAACACATGGCCTGGATTTGAAATCGAGCTCCAGGTTTGAAGAGCCCTGCTGTAGACTGTATGGACCTTCTTGAAAAGTAAAGACCATTGCAGATTCAGAGGCACACCAACCTTGCTTCGGGGAACCACAGTTCATCAGGTAAGAGCCATGTGGAAGGATATAGGCTGGTTCAAAGCTGTGCCGAGCGCAGGCCTCCTTGAACTTGGCTGCTGCTGTGCCATCAAGTGGAGGTCTCTGCCATGAGCGCTGGGAGCCGAGGAACAGGCCGAAGCTGCGTGCCCCGATGGTGAGGCTATCCTGTACTGCATGCCATATCCCACCTGTGCATGAAGCACGGAGATGTGCGCTATGCTATTCAGATGATGTTAATTATGCAATATGTTGATTTTTGCAAATTTGAAGCTTGGGACAGAAGTACACATTGAAAAGATATGCATAAAAGGGTAACAGTTTTTAAACTCACCATTTAAACTGAAAAAATAAGCAATACAGCGTTGGCAGTTACCTGATATCGACATGTGAGCACCAATATACTTTTTTACTCCTCGTCTCTTGCTTTTTCTCTCCCTCAAATCATCCAGCACCATTTCTTTGCAAGTTTCTTCCTCATGTGCAGACTCTTCTTTAACCTGTTCATTCTGTTCCCCCAGCTTCTTCTTCGGACTCATGCCCTCCTGTGCAGACTCTTCTTTAACTTGTTCAGTCTGTTCCCCCACCTTCCTCTTCCTCTCGCCCCTCTTCTTTGGACCCATGCCCTCCTGTAGAGACTCTTCTTTAACCTGTTCAGTCTGTTCCCCCGCCTTCCTCTTGCTCTCGCCCCTCTTCTTCAGACTCTTACCCTCCTTTAGAGACTCTTCTTTAACCTGTTCAGTCTGTTCCCCCAGCTTCTTCTTCCTCTCGCCCGTCTTCTTCGGACTCATGCCCTCCTGTAGAGACTCTTCTTTAACTTGTTCAGTCTGTTCCCCCGCCTTCCTCTTGCTCTCGCCCCTCTTCTTCAGACTCATGCCCTCCTGTAGAGACTCTTCTTTAACTTGTTCAGTCTGTTCCCCCGCCTTCCTCTTGCTCTCGCCCCTCTTCTTCAGACTCATGCCCTCCTGTAGAGACTCTTCTTTAACTTGTTCAGTCTGTTCCCCCGCCTTCCTCTTGCTCTCGCCCCTCTTCTTCAGACTCATGCCCTCCTGTAGAGACTCTTCTTTAACTTGTTCAGTCTGTTCCCCCACCTTCCTCTTGCCCCTCTTCTTCAGACTCTTACCCTCCTGTAGAGACTCTTCTTTAACTTGTTCAGTCTGTTCCCCCGCCTTCCTCTTCCTCTCACCCCTCTTCTTCGGACTCATGCCGTGCAGAATCTTCTTCTTTGACGTGTTAAGAACATGGAAAATATGGAATGTATTCTTCTTTAATTTGTTTACTCTGTTCCAATGCTTTGCCTGTCCCCTAAAGCATATTTTTTGGATTTATGTTTTAATCTTAATGTATGAATCAAAGTGACACTGCATCCGTGCTATTAATAGACTAAATAACTTTAAATATATTTTAAAAATTAATTAACTACGGTTCTTGGTTTCTTGTGGTAAGCGGATCGAGCGGATCGAGATCCTGTAGACGCGTAACATTTATTGACACGCGCACGCTAACGGTCCATATTTAACTTGGAACCACAGATTTAAAAATCAATACACGTGAAATGGCGCGAATACAAATTCAATGAGAACTACTGAAACACACAATAACGTCTTCTGAGTTCGCCCAGACACTTTCCAGGACACTCACACTCCCACGTTGTTATCCTAATTAACGGATGCTCGTAGGGATGTTTATAAACAAGTTTACGACAGAAGAAAACCGATAGAGCGCTCTCGCGAGAGGTTGCAAATTTAGCACAGCGCCACCTGCGGTGGAAATGACAGGTGACGTTTTCTGTACTGATTATAATCGGGTGCACAGGACGCGCTCGGAGGAATACTTTACATGTTCTTAACACGTCATTTAATCGTAAATTACAAAAACCCATCAGTTTGTAGTCTCGAGCAAAACGTTTGATTTATTTTGATGCTTTATAAGACATTAGTAAAGTAGACGTACGGTAATGTGCTGAAAGGTAAAGTGTTTTGTCATTATTATGGTATTTGGATCAATGACAAAGCGGTGATTTATAAGCAGGTCGTATCCTCATCAATAGGGGAATATCTGTGAAAGTGGACAGCACTTTCACACACCTCCAAGGTTATGAGTTCGAATCCCCCTGTGTGTTGTCCTTTCTTTCCGTGTCGCGCGGGTTCTCACTGAGTACCCCAGTTAGGCTAATTGCTCTACGTTGGGCTAGTCTCCATACCTAATACCCTAGGCTGCCATCATGTCCAGGTTAAGGGGTTTGCATGTGAAAAAACAATCTAAATTAAATATGATATTGTAAAAACACGTTACCATTATTAGTTTTGGGGAATGTAAATACTGCATGAGCCAAAATTGATGCCGTACAGCATTTGCATTGCATTATTTATTTTGGCAACACTGATGTTACTTGGGTAATAAAGCTTGCATTTTAGTTTATACTCGCCTTCTGTTGTGTTTTATATCAGTGATGTCAGAGTGAAATCCTCACACTTCTTAATGTTGTGAAGGTCAAAAAACTCTCCCTCCCCCCAGTCAGAGTTCTGCTAGGCAGACACACACACATGCATGCACACACACACACGCACACACACACAAACCGAACAGCAAAATGGCCGACCGTCAACTGACAGACTTTATAGCTCGTTAGAAAACGAAGAGGTTCTGCATATTTGGTTTACAGTATCATTAAACATACATTCTATTCGGAGTTTTTAAAAGGGTATTTTTCGTCATTCTCTACTATTCACCTTTTGGGAATATTACATTGTTTCTGTGTGCGTGTGTTTTTTTTTGCCTCGAATGCCTCAAAACGCCAGAATTTCGCACTCAAGCACTTTATTTCATGTGTAATTCCTGAGGTGAGTATCCCGTGCAGCCCGCCGCCACCTCGGCCGCGCGCTTCGCTCCGGGTCCCGCGGCGCCCGAGCAGCCACCCCGCGGTCTGGAAGCGGGTCCCCGCCGGCGCTCGGCCGCGGCGCGCTGCGAACTCAGGCGCTTCCAAAATGGCAAATCCGCGGACGCGGCAGCCCGCTGCTGTCGTGAACCGAGCCCGAAAGTCGGCTGTTCCGAGGCGAAGCTTCAGCTTCCTCCAGCGAATTTACTGCTACCGCTTGCTGTCTTTTTACCTTTAATAATGTTATTTTTTATAATTATTATTGTTATTTTGCGTTTTTTATCGAAGTGGCGAAATGGTTTGCGAGCTTATATTAGCCCACATCGGGCAGCCTATTTCACCCGGGCTGCTCGGTTATGTACAGGGGCGCCCGCTGGCAATTCTAAATTAATGGTGCATCCTCCTCCTCCTCCTCCTCCTCATAGCCAGCCGGCCGAGTCCGTGCCGGGGCCTCGCTTTGCGCCGCCGGCCGAGCGGCTCCGTGCGGATGTGCGAGAGGCGGAGGCTGCACGGCTTTGACAGCTAGGCTCGGCCGGGCCGGTCTGCAGTACGTGCGGACGGGGACCTCCGCTTCGTCTGCGCATCTCCCCAACATCAGGGACCCCTCTCTGCGGCCGCCTGAGCTCCCCTCGGTACCGAGAGTAAGGGGGCTGCCTTTAAAAACCATAAAATGTGCTAAATACGCTGGTTCAAACACGGCGGGATGAAGTCGGGAGCCCGTCACCGAGCGGCCAGCGCACTGCCATCCTGCCCAGCCAGGGATTGCGTCCCGTTAATAAGGCTGAGCCTCCTGCCCTCATCCTGGATTAACACGTTAGCATGTCCGGGAGTCGGAGCCTCACACCCACGGGCGCAGCGGACGCCGGAGGCGGCGACTGCCCTCCAGCCGGCGAGTCGCTGGTTTCGTTTCTCGTAACTTTCGGACCATTTTGTTTTTGGCGTGTGACTCTGGAACTGTAAAAGAAACTAAGAAACGCCCGGGCAAACTCAAAAAGCACTACCATCGGCACTGGAGTTAAATGTAATGAACTGTAAATGTGAAGCTGGTCCCCTCTTCTCACCTGCTGTCATGGGCTTTATTTTTCTGCGGTGTATTTGCACGACTTGATGGCAGTGCAGTAACTGCACATTAATATTGATTTTCCTTTGAACATAAACATTAGCACAATAAACGTAGGTGCTGTGTGGAGGATGCACAGAGCATCGAGCATTTACAGTATTTTTTTTATAATCTTCCCAAAGGAGGTGTTCCGCATGTATAATCACATACTCCGCTGGCGCCTGAGTTCAGAAATGACACTTAGTGAAATATGGCGCGCTCCTACTAGCCATTCATGCCGGTCCAGTTTTCCCAAGTTATCAGTGATTTTGTGTCTGTATGTTTTTTTCTGGAAATAGGAAGTTTAACCTTTATAAACATTGGTTTTCAACTGATGTGTGTAGCTTCAAATGAGTATTAAATTATTTATATACCGCTAGCTGGCATGTTTGCTAATACTGTAAAGCAGCTTACAGCTACCCAAATGCACCTAGAGATGAGGGCTTAGGCTCTGTGCTTGGGCCCTATGAGCCAGCTGGGTCTATCCGGTGCTTCAGAAAGACCCGTCATTGTTTTCTCGAAACTTCAGCTGTAAATAATTCATTTTCTAGTTGAGAGATCCCCGTGGTCGCCAGCCGACTTGTGCATCCCTGGCGTCCGTGGAAATACTGGGATGTCCCGGACTGTCTGACCCCCTTCTCTTCTCCTCCCACCCCTCTGCTTCTTCCCTCGTTTTGCCTCAGAGAAGAGAATTGGGAAAGGGAAGAGCAGTTCATGGAAGACAAGAAAAGGAAGAAAGAAGATAAAAGGAAACGGGACGCTTCCCAGAAGGTGCCAGCGCCAGACTGTTTTACAGCCAGATAAAACGCGTTTGCTTTTACTCAGTTTGATGTAAGAGATGCATAGAGGAGAGCTATCACCTGCCGGCTGCGGTGAGAGAAGGTTTCCATTTGGTACCTGCCGGCTTGTTTAAAGTTGTCGCTCGTGGAGGAGGTGATCTGGTGCTTGAGGTGTTTTGTTGTGGTGAAATGTGCCTCTGATTGAAAGGTGACCTCATAGGCCTCGTGTGACTCACGGGGACAGCCTAGCATTTGCTGTTGCCGTCCAAGCTGGGGACTGATCCCACAACCCACTGGCAATGGGGCAACCTGAAAGATTCCACCGTTCCCCCGTTTAAGAAGGATTTATCGTTCCTAGTTGCTGACAGCTTGCATTACCCGAGGCCGGACCTTCATATGTCTTACACCATGGGTGGCAGCTCTGGTTTCATTCTAAAGCCACCCAGATCGAGGTGTGTCTGTGGTCAGGACAGGGGACACTCAGCTGTGGTGCTAGAGGCCGGCCGTGTTTGCCGGTGTCCTTATTCCAGCCGATAACGGCCATGTTACCCAGGGAGATGCGCAAACGAAGGTTTCGAAGCTCTCAGGTGGCTGGAAAATGTTTGTCTCTGTTGTGTTCCCAGGGCCGAGATTTAACACCACTCACTCGTAGAATCATACAGTGATAAGGACTACAAAACGCAGTCATATTTTATAATCATGCTCTTTTCCCCTTGATCACTGAGCACTTGAGTCTCACTGTATTCGAATGAAAGCCTGATTACGATGACTGACGACCCTGTATCTCGTTTCAGGTCGCAGAACAAAAAAACAAAGGTAAGCTCTCTTGCCATGCAGTTCCTGCCGCTTAATTTACCCTGTGTCCCTGTCCTTCCCCGCGGTGTCGTTTCTTGTGCATGCTTATATTTCGTCACCGTCTGGTAGGCTGTGACTGCTGCAATGTTGGTGTTCGGATGGTGTGTTGCAGGATATGAACCTAGTCGACCTTTACGTATCTGCTAGTCACATACCTAGTCTGCTTATGAAGTCTTTCCTGCATCCCTAAAAGGGATGCGAAAAAATATTGCCTTCATGGTTAGTCTAGATATTGACTTTGATGATTCAATACCGATTCTCAAAATTGTCAGATTTATGGCTTTTGCCTGTGTGAAAATATTTTTGCTGAATTTTACTCAACCTTTTCTTGTTAATTGCATTACATGGTAATGGATGTTGTAATAACTGCATTGCACTATTTTGTTTGTTGGTTAAATTAAAAAAAAATCATCGTTTAACATTGACCTTTGTTGATGTTTGACATTCATTAATCTGCAAGCTGAATTCATTCTCAAAGAATTGTTCTAAAAAGATGTTTTAGCAAAATTAAACTGAATCGAAATTGAATCAAATGGAAACCGGGTGGAATTGTACAGTAAGGGCTGATATCCAGCCCTAATCCTTAATATGATTTAATTGCCCCTGTTTAATGCATCGCATTTTCCTTCCGTTTTTGCCGCTGGTCGGAGTCCCCCTCACATGCCCCCTGCCGCGCCTCTCTTCCCGCAGTGCCAGACTCGACCAAGCCCACACTCGCTCAGTCTTCGGCCGCCCCCAGCTCCGCGTCCCCCAGCCCTGGCCCCGCTCCCTCGGCCTCCCCCTTGCCCGCCGGGGCCGCGGCCGGCGCCCCCTCCCAGGGTGGGAACAATGCCAAGCGGCCGGCGGCGTCCAACGGGCAGCCCCCCACCGGCGGAACCCAGGCCCCACAGCGCTACATGCCCCGTGAAGTGCCCCCCCGTTTCCGCTGCCAGCAGGACCACAAAGTGCTACTGAAGAGGGGCCAGCCGCCGCTGTCCTGCATGCTGCTGGGGGGGGGCGCCCCCGCTTCCTCGCCAGGGGACGGCACCAGTGCGACGGTAGCTGCTGCCTCAGGTCAGTCATGAGAGAGGGAGACATTTTTTCCCCCTTACATTTTCCAATATCTGTTAATCGATTTGGGAGGACGATGAAGGAATTGGTGCCCCCTTTGCATCATTTATATTGTGGCACTATTGCCTATTATCTGAATACGGACTGCGTGCTGCTGTCAGCTTCTTGTTTCCTCACAGCAGTGAGCCAGACTTTGTTGTTGCCCTGAAAAGTGCCCGTTTGAAAATAACAAGATGTCAGAAATATCCTGGCTAAGACGTTCCTGGCCAGATCATAATTAACTGCGTCGTTTGTTCTTGCTTTAGATTGCGGTCCTGGATCGGCGGGCTCAGCTTCCTCACTACCCCACTCTTCCTCCTCTTCTTCCTCCTCGTCATCGCCATCAGTCGCTGCTTCTTCTACTATTTCTTCTTCAAATTATGCAAATTCCACGTGGGGGGCGAGCTCAGGCAGCCAGCCCCTCTCTCAGGGCTGGGAGAAGGTGATAGTGGACAGGTCCGACATGGAGGAGTGGCCGAGTATTTTGGGGGCGAGCGCGGCCGGGGGGGAGACCGGTGGTGCCCCCTGGGGCGATAGACACATGCAGCAACATGCGGGGGGTGCGGGGAAGGGCGGACCTCCATCCCCCCTGTTGCCATCCTGCCCCGCGAGGGAATGTACACAACTAAGTGGCGTTGTTTGGGGCGGCTCGTCCCAGGCCAGTGCTGGGGGGGGCATGAGCTCCCGGTCCAAAGGCTCTGCCCTCCCTGGGACTGCTGACGGTTGTATGGCTACGGGCAGTGGGACCCCTGGTGCCAACTTCACCCCCAATGCCAACCCTTCGGCCTGGCCGGCCCTCGTGCAGGATGGGGCAGCCGGGGTTTGCTCCTCGGGGGCCGAGGGTGGGCCATCTGCTCTACCAAACTTGTCACCGTCGTCTCAGTCTGCTGACCCTTCCTCGGGCCACCTGGCTCCCTCCCTGAACCCGGTCGGGCATCAGCATCAACCTCACCAAGTCCGGGATGCCGAGCCCCTCTGCGGGGAGTGGGGGGGCATGGGACCAAAAAAAGCTGGACTGGATGAAGGCGAGTGCGGCCCGCTGGATGGGGGGGAGCTCGCTACCTCTTTGTCGTCCTCGTCCTCCTCGTGCAGAGCTCTCTCTTTCTCCTCCAATCCTAAGACGGGCGCCTCGAAGACTTGCCTCGAAGACTGGGAGGGTGGGCCGGGAGGGGGCGTGTTCTCTGGTGAAGGGGGCGGGTCTTTGACTTACGCCAGCCAGGAGGGCAAAGAGGGCATCGGAGCTTTGGCGGGTAAAGCCTGGGGAGCAGGCAGCGGGGGCACCAGTAAGACCGCCGGGGTATCTCAGGGAGCGTGGGGTGGGGCGGATGGGGCAGAGCTTTCGGTGGGGGAGTGGGGCAGTACTGCGGGGGCGGCTAGCACGAGCGGGCCTAGCAATCAGGTCGCAGGAGGCAACAGTGGCGTAGGTACCGCACCTGCAACACGAGCTTGGGACAATCAGAAAGGGGCCGGGGATGATGCAGGGGGCGATGTCGGCGAGTGGGGGGGCCAGGGCAAGGGCAATGGGGGCGGGGCTTCGTCCTCGAGCGGTGGTGGGCACTCCCGAGCTGGGGGTGGCCCTCACAATCAACATGGCCAACCCCGCCCCCACCCGGCTGCCAACCCCGAAGTGGCCTTACAGAACCTGCTCAGCCGGACTGACCTGGACCCCAGGGTGCTGTCCAACACCGGATGGGGCCAGACGCAGATCCGGCAGAACGTGGCCTGGGATTTGGTTGGAGGCGCGGCTGCGTCCGCCGGCTTCAGTTCCTCCACCCCGCCGTCCTCGAACCTGAATCCTGCTGGCCTGGCCCCTGTATACCCCCCTGCTGCAGAGTCCGCCCCCACTGACCCATCCGCTGCTTCCCATCTCACGGGCGGCGTTCCGAGTTCCCAGGGGCCGAGTGCTGCCCCTCTGCCCGGAGATGCCTGGGACGGCGGCAGTAACACTGCCCAACCAGGCCGCGGCTCCCTGCCCTCTGGCCCCGGGTTACGCAATCCGACTGCCAGCACGCAGCCTGGCTCTGGGGGCCCGGGAAATGCATCGGGGAGCCAGGGGAAGGCAGCCGGGGGCTGGGGTGGGATTGGGCAACCAGAAAACTTAGGCAAGGGGTGGGGTAGCGAGGGGCAGGAGTGGAGAGAGCGTAGAGGAGGTGGAGGAAATGGATGGGGAGATTTTGGGCAACAGGGTACGGTTGGTGGCGGAGGTGGGAATGGATGGGGAGTAGGTGGGGATGAGAAGGGGGGAGGATGGAAGGACAAGGGCAGGGAGGGGTCAGGCTGGGGGCAGAGAGATGGCAGCAATGAGTGGGAGAAGCGGGAGCCCAAATCAGGGGGTTGGGGGGAGGGGAAGGGGAACGGGGCCAGTGGAAGCGGGGATGCCAACCTAGGGACTTGGGGGGGCTGGGAAGGTGGGGGTGGAGACGGGGACGGAAAAGCCCAGCAGGGCTGGGGGGGGAAAGGTCACTCTCTGCCGGCGCCAGGCGGCCAGGCAGGAGCTCCGAAGGGCACGGCACAGCAGCAGCAATCACAGCCAACGCAGCAGGACACAGCTGGCGGCTGGGGCAGGCCAGGAGGCCCTCCGTCCCAGAACCCGAATCAGAACCAGAACCAAAGCTCAGGCTGGACCTCGGGCCCGGTGCCCCAGCTGCCCAGCAGCCGCCCCGAGGGCCCCGAGCCCAGCGGCTGGGAGGAACCGTCGCCGCAGTCCATCAACCGCAAGATGGAGATAGATGACGGTACCTCAGTGTGGGGCGACCCCAGCCACTACAACCACAAGAGTGTCAACCTGTGGGATAAGAACGGCGCCCCCTCTGGCCAGGGGCAGCAGGCCTCCCACCACAGCCAGCAGCAGCAGCAGCAGCAGCAGGGCCCCGGGAGACCCACGCAGCAGCCTGCAGCTCCAGGGAACAGGGAGTCCAGCTCCGGACCTGGGAAGAATTCTGGGATGGGTGAGGAATATGGGTCATGTGTGTCTTTGTGTGACTTAAATTAATGCCCCGGCACTGCGTAAATTAATGCCCCGGCACTGCGTAAATTAATGCCCCGGCACTGCGTAAATTAATGCCCCGGCACTGTGTAAATTACTGGCCACTGGCATTAGTAAAGTAGCCCTTTATATTGGCATACGAATATGGATTGTGTGTTTTTGTATATATTTCTTTTTGTAATGTGTGTTGTAATGTGTTATACAGTAAAATCCCGTTATAACGGACTTCAAGCAACCTGGCAAAACAGTCCGTTATGTCCAGAGTTGCTGTATGCCCAGAACACAACTACAGGACACCATTTACTCATGCCACACCTCAGCAGACACACTTGTGGTATAGATTATTATATTGTACATGTAATAATCCAACTTTACCGGACCAGATGCGTGATTATTAATCCCGACTACGTATCTGCGCTGGATATCACCGGCACGCCACGCACCTTGTAGGCGGAGCTGCATGTCTGTTATAGCCGAACAAAAGTATTGCTAAAAGCGGCCCTGGGGACCAAAATTTGTCCGAAATTCCATTATATGCGAGTCCGCTATATCCGATGCTTTTTCTGCATGTTCGTAAAGACGCAAGGCCGGGACCAGCAGACCTTGTCCGTTATAAGCACGTTCACTATAACGGGATTTTACTGTAATAATATATGGCCCTGGCCCCATAAATTAACGTGACATGTTGCAACACATTAAGTTGCCCGAAACCTGCAACCACACGTTGCTGAATTGGGTCGGATGTAATTATGTGGGGAAAAGATCAGATGTTTACTTGTGGTGGCGAAACGAAGCAGGAGCCCCCTTTTGGGTTAGTGGGCTTAGTGGGCTTCCAGCGATGCTCCTGCTCTCTCCCCTTAGCCTCCGTGAGGGATCTTGGGATGCGGTGAAATTGGAGCTGACAGTGGAAAAGGGCAATTGGATTATCCTCGCCAGCCACACAGTAAAATAATAGAGTCTCATCTCAGGAATTTAAGAACCACCTTCTGATAAAGTGTGGTTTTCGAAGACCAGCAAGGAAGGCCCCTGAAGTGCTGCTTCGCCGGATAGCGTTTGACGTCACCTGTGCTTTAAAAAGTTACATTTTCTAACAGTCGTGTGTTGTGTGTCGGAAGATGAGCTCGTTCAAATTTTATAATTGGCTAGAAATGTTCAGGAATCATTTATTATAGCTTTGTAAAGGCTGCGGTCAGAATTCTCGTTAAGATGGTGCTTGTCGGCAATTGCAGCCTGGGGCAACAGCGGCGCCCCCTCCAGCTCATGCGTAGACAATGGCACAGCAGCCTGGGGCAAGCCTACGGATGCCCCCACCAGCTGGGGAGACCTAGAAGATCCTGCCAAGCCTGCTGGTTGGGGACACCCCTCCCCCAGCACCGGTAGGTCTGCTTCCCCCCCAGTGGTGTTGTGTGAATCCCTCCCCCCTGTACTCATGGCTTCCCAGGTCCACCCGGTGGCCACAGTGTTGCTGATGCTCCCTTCCCGCTGCCCCCCCCACCCATAGGTCCGAAGTCTATGCAAGACGGCTGGGGCGAGGCAGACGGCTCCGTCAGCGCCTCCCGCCACTCCAGCTGGGAGGAGGACGAGGAGAGCGGCGGGGGCGTGTGGAGCAGCACCGGCTCTCAGGGCAGCAGCTCCTCCTACAACTCCGGGGGCTGGAGTCAGGGCCACACAGCCGGGGGCAAGAAGGCCAACAGCAAGGTACCGGTGAAGCGTGGCGGGGGCTGACTGCGGCCGCCGTGATCTGACATCTACAGAAACCGAGAATCACTGAATGTGTCTCCTGCCAGACGCCTCCGTGTGTGTGTCAGTGTGGCCACTGATCTCAAGTCAGTTCCTTCTCAAGCCACCTCCTCGATGGGGATTCACATTCTTGTTAAATTCCTCCAGAATGGGATTGGCCATTTCCTGGCCGAGTTCAGAACAAGATGAGCTTGTTTAGCTAAATGCTTTTCCTCTAATCTTCAGTCATTAGTCTGAGCCTTGGGTGCACAGCGAGACGCAGGATGGTCTGCAGTCATGTCACTGATGATTACAATGGACTCCTAAGTTGGGACCCTAAGTGTAACATGTGTGGGTATGTTTGGAAAATTATCATCTGCTGAGATGCAGACTGACCCATGGCCTCCACGACGTGTCACGCACAAACGTCGCGTTGCTGACAAAAATGCCAGGGGTGGGCAGACTCACCCACGACGGTAGGATCCTGGGCCTTGGGTGTTCTTTGAGGCGTCCTTGTAGATGCCTGTTAGGCCTCCCTGGTCCTGCAAAGGCCAGCCCGGCTTTCGCCAGATACTCCTGCTGCTTACACGACTCAATGTGTGAAGTGTGAGGATATTTTTGCTTCCCAGTTCATGGCGGCGGCCTCGTCCGCCGCGTTTGGCGTACGTCTGTTTTTGTTTGCTCGCCATGTTTGGTGTTTTGTTCGTTACATTTGATGTTTGTGCCACGTCTCGCTTTAAAGTCTGTTGAAGGTTTTTCAGGCCTGCCGCCATTAAAGAAAGAAGATGTGCAGTTTTTGTGCTGCGCGCAGAAGGGAAGCCTTTGATCTTATCAGTCGTTCTCTTGCCACAAACAGCACCATCTGTTCTACGTCAATACGTGCATGGGGGCCGGGGGAGGGCTGGATGGTGCTCTGGCTGCCAACGTGCCATTCGTTCCGCTCTTAATTTTGGTTTTCGGCCGGCTACTCACATTTCCCCAAGCTGCGCTCTGATTGGTTGTTGCAGTGTCATGGTCATCTGGATCCGCAGTGTAACCTGGGGCAGCGGGGCGTCGTCTGATGTGCCCCCACCCCCCTTCAGCCCAGGCCGGCTTAGCCAGGCCACTTTTATGGAAAAGATTCCAAAAGTTCCCTGCTGGGCTGCTCCCCTTCTGCTTTCTGTATGGTGTTCCTGTGTCTGTTCTCTGTATATATTTATATTATGTAATATGTTTCTTTTTTGGTTTCACTTGTCATTTATCCTTGAGCATTAAATGGCATCTGGTTTGCCGCTTTCCCACAGCGCCCCCTTAAACAGGAAAAGCAACACCAGCCTGCGGGCATATTTTAAATATCAGTGCAGAGGGGGAGACACTGGGGGTGGGGGAGTGGGTGGGGGTGGGGGAGTGGAAGCAGGTAGGCGGTTTGACGCAGAGGGCAGGTGTCGCCTTACAGGTGCTGAGGGGGCGTGTTCCGTGATACGGGCACAGTTCGGCACCACTGGTAATGTGTCCTGGTCATGGTTGTTTTTCCTCTAAATTTGGAGAGCGGTTTGGCTTGCGGTGGCCCACACCCCCGGTGCGGGAGAGGGGAGCGGGCATGACGTAGCAGAAGGAGCCTGTAGCAATGCTGAATGCTCGGCCATGGCGCTTACTTTCCTCCCTGGCAGTGGCTCCTATGGTCATGTGACCATGTGATCATGTGACCCGCAGCTGGGGGCGGTGGTTCACGGTAAGGGTAGTGGGCGGAAATTCCCATTGGGGGTGCAAGGGAAACTGCAAGTAGGCTGGCGTGGCTCGTCGGGGAGGGTGTGGCTCCTCGCCCTGCGACCAAGGGGCTTTTCTCAGAACCTGATGGGATATAAAATTGCATTTGTGCAGCTTTGCATGCGCAAAAGGAGCGTGTGCATGCGCACTCAGGCATCTGGCTGCTCCACAGGGCGCGCTGAAGGGCGGAGGCGGAGGGGGAGACTCTTGGATCGGCCCCATGAGCCGGCAGTTCTCCAACATCGGGCTCCTGGTAGGTGCCCTGAACACACGTGCTGCATCGATCCAGAGAATGATGACGGAACTGACGAAGACTCTTTCCCCCTCTAGGGTGAGGACCCCGGCGGAAGGGCACTAGACCTAGCCCCGGGACCTCCCCAGGACAAGAAATTGGATGGGGAGAAGCGGGGAATATCCCCAACCGACTACAATGGAGAGATGCGCAAAGTCGGGAGGGGCGGAGGGGGAACGGGGCCTGTCTTCCGGCCCGGATCCAAAGAGGCCTGCTCTGCTGAGCCTGGGCCATATTATGACAAGGTAAAGTAAAGCAACAGTCTGACTGCAGTTACACTGACAGGCTACCTGTTACCCATTTATTCCATCTTCCTCCACCCCCCTCGCTCATTCCCTGCTTGTCCTTACTGGTCCCCTTTTGGCCATACCAGTCAGAGCCCAACGTGAAGACTTAAAAGCCCTTTTCTGTTCCTGTTTTCCATTCCTGCTGCCCCTAAGTAAAGGTTTAATTTCCTTCCTTCTCCTCTTCATTGTACAGTGTTGTGGCCTGTATAAAAGCCCCTCCTTTCTCTGTCCTCCCCCTACCAGGCGGGTGGACACGGAGCGTTTGGTAGCAGCGGTGGCATGGCTCCGTCTCGGGGGGTGCACCAGCCTGGTGTGCCGCCCATAAATCCATCCCCAGGCATACGAGCGCAAGTGCCTCATCAGTTCCTGTCGCCTCAGGTACGTCTGCGCTATCTCCTCTATTAGCCTGGTTTATGCAGTTTCTTGACTGTATATGTTGTTCAACTCTTAACCTGTTCCCTCCCTTGTTTAGGGGGTACTTTTGCAGATCCGTTACTGTTAAAACAGTTCGATCAGTTATTCTTTTGATTAGTTTGCTCTCTACTGGAGCTAAGGGTCTGTCCACTTCTTGTTCTTGCGGTAGCATTTTCTCAGAGTTGCGATTCCCACTGTAAAGTGTCAGAATCTGATGGTCACACAGCCGGTGTGAAGCATCAGTTGGAAACTGGCTGATAAATGGCTGTTCTTGCACTTTCCTTTTCCTTGTGTAAATGTGTGTGCTGTGGTGCTATTGCGAATCTATTTCTCTGTCTGTCTCGGTCGGTCGGTCGGTCGGTCTCGGTCGATGAACTGCACCAGTGACTTTAAGGTCACGATTTGAAATCTCCTTGTGGACCCTGATATGCTGCTGCTCTGCTTCATCCTTAGGACAGGTTGCTTAAAAAAATATGCTATTAGATAATCGGACATAAACTTTGACCTGATTGCTCCCGATCACTGGGGCCATTTCATACACGGGTTGTTATCCATAAACATGCACCTGTATGCAGTGAGTCCCCAGCTGAGCCGAGTCATTCGGACCCGGTATGGAGCAGCGGGGCCCTGCCTGGGGGGGTTCTCAAAGGGCAGCACCGGAGCACAGCCGCCGCTCTCCTGCATGTCCTATGTCACAGGCCCTGTGGGGGGCGCTGGAGCGTGCCGGCCGTGACACGTGTGTCCCTTCGCGTTGTAGGTGTCAGGCTCTGTGCTGAAGCCGATGCCCCCCCCCAGCAGCAGCGTCGGAGGAGTGGGAGCGGGGGTGTTCCCTGCCCAGCTCTCTCCCCAGCACCTGGCCATGCTCAGCAGCATCTACCCCCCCCACATTCAGTTCCAGCTGGTGAGTGTCAGTGCCCCTCTGCTCCTGTTTGCAGGTCCCACTGCCGCATCTCATCCTCTGCTCTCGGCTTAAGGCTGCACGCACTGCACGCACTGCACGCACTGCACGCACGCATATGTATCCACACGTCTTTCTCTCCGTCAGGCCTGTCAGCTCCTATTGCAGCAGCAGCAGCAGCAGCAGCCGCCGCCACCGCAGCTCCTGCAGAACCAGAGGAGGTTCTCCCAGAATCTGCGGCAGCAGTCGGACCCACAGCAGGTACCAGGGCGTGGCGAGGAGGCGGATCTGGGGCAGTCGTGCCAATTGGGTGCCAGGAGACGCTGAAGCTAATGCTTTTCATAGCTTAAATTATGTTTAATTTAAAAACAAATAACTGCATTTATTTTTGTTTAGCACTAAACTAACTGCAAGTAGGAAAATTTGATTGTTCTTTGTGTGTTTTACATTTGTAGTATGTCAACATTGTATACACTTAATTTCTTTTTAAATGCACGTTTATTAATGCTTGTATCAGGGATATGTTTCATATTTCACAGCTTCTTAATTTATGGCACTCCTTTGCTTTTAGTACCAGTCGTATTTTACAAATCGGATCATTGTTACATGGCACTTTCATTGCTAATTTCAAATATAGTGTGTGCGCTATAGATTTTCTTAACACCCCCTATTAGTTTTGCTGTTTAAGAAGGCTCTGCCCGCAGAGATCTCTCACCAAATCGAAACCTGCTGAAACTTGAACACGTCCGCGTGCGCGTCTCATTCGCCGCCTCCGGGTTCTGAGCATTGCTGCTCTCGTGCTCTTGGCTAATGCAGAGCTAGAGGTGATTTTCCAGTGATTCCTGCTGCTGTCGCTGTATCCAGACTCCTGAGTCATAGGAGAGTGAATTTGAGGCAACTTAAGAAGAAGAAAAAAAACAACACAGGCTCTACTCAGGGCAGTTTGCCAGACGCAAATCGATATATTTCTGTGTTCTGTGTCAGCAGATAGTCTGACTGTGTTGTAATGTGACTTTTTAGGCCTTTTCCGCCATCCCTACTGGTGGTGCTCAAACTGTACTCTGCTCTCCGTCCTCAGCTGGCCAGAATCATGGCCGTCCTTCAGCAACAGAAGCAGCAGCAGCAGGTCGGGGGTCCTGGCGGGGGCCCCAAACTGTCCCCGTCACATATGGGGGGGGGCGTGCCAAAGCAGACGATGGCTGACCCCTTGCCCCACCCTGGCCTCGGGGGATCTTTGGCTGAGCAGCTGCATCAGAAGACACAAGGAGCATACCCTGGTGAGTCTCGGACCCTAACCCCTTTCCAGCCTGTGATTGTGCACTTGTGTTCTATGATCACCCCACGTGCAATGGCCGAGTAGTCAGATTGCAGTCCTCAACACATGCCACTGACTTCCTGTCCCTCAGTAGGCAGCTATGACGTGATTGAGAAGCGTAAAAGGGTGCTGTCTCAATGTCCTGGAAGCACACAGTAAACAGCAAGCATCTTTGGACAGCAGAAGCATGGCAGTCCATTAGAAAAGAAGCCACTAAAAGAGCGTGCAAAACTGGCTCTCTGCTGACAGACAGGGGGGCCCTGTGCCACTGGGGGCCCCCTACAGTCTCACCTGTGAAATAAGATGGTGAAATGTGATCTCTGCTCTCTGGTTCCCAAAAAAGCAGGCGGCCATCCAGCCAGGTCTAGAAAAATACCAGCAGAGGCGATACACAAAAACGTCAGCCAGGCTTCTGGGATATTTCCATGGGACGGCACTGTGGAGAAGCAAACCTCTCTCCCGTTTTTCATATCACCCCCCACAGGGTTCAGCTCTGGAGTGAACCTATCCGGTCTGGAGATGGGCTCGATGTTGGGGGGCCCCGGCGGAATGAAGGACGGCGGGGGTCAACAGTCCCGGTTCAAATGGCTGATGGAGGGGCACTCCCCCAATCCACCCCCCCCCGACACTGCACCACACAAGAACGGTGAGCTTCAGTTTGCGCATCTTGACGGTGCACGTCTTGCAATACACAAATTTCATTTGAGAGGTGAAGTAATTCAAGAGCAATTTGTCCATGTTTCATAATTTGACTATTATTCTTTGAACTGGGGTTTATGAAGAAGGATAAATTTGGGTCGAAAATACGGGGTAGGCAAAAATAAACTTAGGCTTCAGCCTAAACCTTTCTGGTTCTCTGTTATTATTGGATTTTATTCGTATGAGGTTGGATTTGTAATATGTGGAAATTTATTATGATTTTGAAGTAACCGTAAAAGAACCAGAATAAAATTCATTCATTCATTCAAACAATAGAGGAGTGTTTGATCGGTAATTAACATGGGGGGGATGATAATAATCCCCATCAGTGGCTCCTATCAGCCCATAGGAGCACACTGATACTAATCAAGTGTCATCCTCAGTCGTTTTTCCCTCTCAACATCCCCCCCTGTGTTATTTCTCTCTTCCAGGTCCCATGTCCACACCAATGAAGCTAAGGGGCGGCTCTCCCTACTCCCAGTACGAGTTGCTAGGAAACGACGGTCTTGGAGTGCCCCCGCCAGGCCCGTCCGATAACTGGCATCGAACACCGGGGAAGATGGGCGTCAAGGCCGGCGCCTCCAGCTGGCCACCTGGTAAACTGCGGCACTTGTGTTAAACCGCGCGCTTGCTGTCGGGAACCCAGTGGGGAACCCAACCTCAGCTCAGTGCCAGTCCATGCTTAGTCTGAGTCGCACAGATTCTGACGCTCTTCACGGTCTGTCTGAACAGAACAGAGTATGCACATTGCCCCAAAACATGAGAATCATCTGGAGGTATTGCTAGAGTAAATTCAATTCCAGCTTTTTATGCCAAAACTGTAGCCAATGGAAATCTGAGAAGATGGAGTAATGTCTTTATTTACTGGATTTATTCATATTCCATTATATAAACTGGGTTTTGACAAACTTCGTTTCACTACGTTTGCACTAAAGTGAATATTCCTGAATATTCCCGCCATTTCCATGACAGAGTTCCAGCCCGGAGTTCCCTGGAAGGGCATTCAGAGCGTTGACCCTGAATCTGACCCCAATATGACCCCAAGCAGTGTGCTGGGCTCCACAGGCACCTCGAGCCTCAATGACAATGAGCACCAGTTACTGAGAGACAATGCAGGTACTGACACGAGCACCTATTACCAACCGGCATTGTGGGTACTGACACGAGCACCTGTCACCACGAGACAGTGTGGGTACTGACACGAGCACCTGTCACCACGAGACAGTGTGGGTACTGACACGAGCACCTGTCACCAACAGACAGTGTGGGTACTGACACGAGCACCTGTCACCACGAGACAGTGTGGGTACTGACACGAGCACCTGTCACCACGAGACAGTGTGGGTACTGACACGAGCACCTGTCACCACGAGACAGTGTGGGTACTGACACGAGCACCTGTCACCACGAGACAGTGTGGGTACTGACACGAGCACCTGTCACCACGAGACAGTGTGGGTACTGACACGAGCACCTGTCACCACGAGACAGTGTGGGTACTGACACGAGTATTTGTCACCTCATTTCAGGCTAACTTCTGCCACCCCCTCAAATTTGTATTTCAGAATCCAACCCCTCCCTGAACACCTTGCTGCCTTCACATGGTGCCTGGCCCTACAGTGCCTCAGACAGCCCCCTCAACAATGCACATAATTCAGGTATGACTGTGTGGGGGTTTTGTCTTTATGAAGAAAAATGAATGTTGTTTTCCGTGCTGGTAGGGAGGAGCGACTCCTCTAACCTCTAATTAGGCTATAATATTAATGAGGTGCATTTTGTGACACCCAAAGGTTAGTAATCTGTACAAACTTGGCATATATTTATGTTTATTAAATTCAGTTAGCACCATATAATACTGTTTTGGTATAGTATGGTTTGGTATACTTTAGTGCGATATGCACTGAAGTGGCGGTGAAGAAAGGAACAGCTCAGCAGCCACGACATCTTTTAAACGAGGTAAAAAGACGTTGGTGGAGTGGCAGTACTTTTTCCAGTTTAAAGTGAGACACATTTGTTAATCGTAAGGATCTGTGAAATGAATACTGATCACTCACTTTTGGGCGTCATAAAATGCCTTGTTAATATTTTAGGTGCACTATTAATCTGCTTTTGTAGTAGTGGGTGTAAAAAAAATATCCGTATAATACTGAGAAGCTGTAGTCCAGCAAAATGTTTTGCCCGTCATCTGAAGCCCAGGTGATTTTTGCGCTTGCCTGATATAATGTCGATATATCACTCAGCTCTACTTTGAGCCCTTTTTTTGAACAGATAGCGCCATCTAGTGGGGTCAATAAATACAGCAAGTGGTTCATGAAGCTTCATTTGGCATCACTACCTCTAATCGTGATTGTGATGGAGGGCATTCATGTCCCCATTAATTGCTAATTGGCCTTTGCTAAGTTTAACACTTTTCAAGTGCTCTCTGCAAATTGGATTTAATATAACTTAATTTCATTGTAGGGAAAATATTAAGTGAATATCCTCCAAGGATACATAATAAGTATGGAAAAAAAACTAAGGTTATATGTTTTGCTTACTAACATGAAAGTGTTCTGCTGCTTTGTCTGGCAAAATATGAGTGTGTCATCTTTTTAATGAATGTGAGTATTTGTACAATGAATAAAAACATTAAGGGTAGGATTAGTGATAAGCTGTCCTCAGCACAGCACATGAGAGCCTGTAGTGTCTAGTTCTTGCAGGGAGACTCTCAGCCACTAAAGAGCTTTACTGTAAATAGCTTTCAAGTTGTCTCTCTTCTTGTTGCTGTTATATTTCCTGGCTCTTGTTATGTTAGACGACATTTTCCTCCTATTGCACCATTATGGACCTGGGGAAGCATCTTTATAAGCACCGCAGGCATGAGATTATCTATTTGTTTTCGTAAGATGAAGTGATAAACTGACATGAGGGGACCGGAATAATCTGTCACATGTCAGCATAAGCATAGTTACAGTATTGGCTAATAATATCTTCCCCATGGCTCCATGTGGCACTGAGTTCATTAGTTCATTAATTAGTAGTTATCGCTTGGTCTTTGGAGAAATCAATATAGCAACACTGCTGTAGTTATACTATCTGAGTCTGCTTTCTTTTAATTTTAGGATTAATTATAATTAAGCGGCCGATAGTGATTTAATTCTCCAGACGATTATAAAACGGAGTTGTAAGCTCACTGAACAGTGTTGTCCCTTTCCGAGTAGCTTTTAACCGTAAATGCCCGCAAAAGATGGCTGTGGTTAATTTAGATGTTTATCATCTTGGGTATTGCGTTCATTGTCCTATGAGATTTCCATGTTGGATGCTTTACTGAAAGTGCTTTAGTAGGTATCAAGGAATAACGGCAGATAGCCCATTTGAACCGTAACGGCCAGTGACCAGGCTTCCGTGGCAGCGTTTACTTGTTTTCTTGGCGCGACGTGAATATTTTTCGGTTAGTTTTGTACGGTCAGTAGAATGCGGTTTCAAATGTTAGAAAAGCTTGATGGCACATTTAAGGGTCACGCACCTAAACAGGGTTAGTCTCGCAGAAAGCTGAACTGACTCTCACAGCCCTGTCTGACTTTCTATCTGTTCAGTTTCAGTCATCTCTTATTTGTTCCATGTGTTGTTTTTCATGGATGGTAGGGAAGTGGAAGGGCTACACGAACGTTGGAAAAACAGGGGAGAAAAGCTACTGTTTTGACAGGCTTTGACTTTTTCTCCAGGGACTTCTAATTGACTTCCTCTTTCCTCAGCAAAGTACACTGAATACAAACCCAGCTGGCCTCCTGACCCGATTGGACACAACAAGCTGTGGAAGGCCAAAGGCAACAGCTCTCAGATGCCCCGCCCTCCCCCTGGTCTGACCCATCAGAAGCAGCCCTCTGTGTCACCGTGGGCCGGGGGCGCTCCCCGATTGGCCAGGGGTTGGGGAGGGTCTGGTGGCAGCCAGGACACTCGATATGGGCCAGGTACCATTACGAGCACCTCCCTGATCATATTCTTTCAGTTGAGTTGTATTGATTCATATCAGGGAAGCATTCAGTGGAGCCATAGAGCTGTTTCTGGTCCGAAGCCATTCCCGCTGAGATCTGAAGGGCTGACGTATGTGTGTGTTTTCCCTCCCTTAGGCTCCGCATGGAGCGATGCTGGGACATCCAGAAGCAGCTGTTGGCTGTTGCTTAGCAACCTTACTCCACAGGTAAGGGGTTGCTAGCGAATGGGGTTGATGTAATTGCCCCTTTAATCAAGGACATTCACTCAGTTCCCAGGTTTTTTGGTTTATTGTAGCGCCATCGAGAATCGGCTGATTTAATCTTAAGTTCCAGTGCCACCAAAAACTAAATCAATATTCAGTATCAAACTGTTTCATCTAAATTGTTCTCAGGGTAGCAGATGTTGGTTAAATGCAGGCCTAAGTCAAAGGTTACCTGTATTTTACCACTAAATGTATTTTAGTTTTGCCCATGAATCAAAAACCTTCAGGTATTCTAACTAACTCGCAGGGTGAATTTTTGCAAATCTCATGTTCAGCGAAGCCCATTCTTATGTGTGTTTTGGTTTTTAACAGTTAATTAGTAGCCTGCAGAGCAGCATCCAGAAATTATTTGCTGTCTTTTACTAGAGGTGCAATTAGTGTGTCTATACAAGGGCACAAATTGGACATCAATAGGTGATTTTTCTTTTCTTTAATTTCAGGGTTTTTTGTGAATTAACCCTGTGTGATATCTGACCTTTTTTCATCAAATTCTTATCCATAGATCGACGGCTCCACTCTGCGCACCATTTGCATGCAGCACGGCCCCCTGCTGACCTTTCACCTTGGCCTGACACAGGGCAGCGCTCTGATTCGCTACAGTTCGCGGCAGGAAGCAGCCAAGGCCCAGAGTGCATTGCACATGTGAGCCCCGTTGGCCAGCGTCCATTTTCTGTCAATGATCTGCTCTCATAGCTCCGTCTCTCTCAGTGTTTTACGACTCTGAAACCAAGTGTAACAGTTTTAACATATTTCGATTGTGTTCCAGCTATTAATGGAAACTCCCGCTGTTTTCTGCAGGTGTGTCCTGGGCAACACCACCATCCTGGCTGAGTTTGTGAATGAGGAGGAGGTCGGTCGGTATTTTGCACATTCCCAAGTGGGTGGGGGCGGGGCCAGCGGCGGAGGCGGGGCTGCCGTGAATGTCACAGGTGCTGGAGGAGGCCATGGGCCATCAGGGACAGGTGCCGTGGGGGGCAGCAGCGGAGGCGGGAGCACTCCAGGAAGCGAGAGAGAGCGGGAAAGGGCAGCGGCGGTGGCAGCAGCAGGAGCAGGATCGACTGAAGCAAGCAGCAATGGAGGGGGTAGTGTGGGGACCGTAGGGCCTCCCTGTTCTGGATGGCAAGGATTGGACGGTACAGGCAGCTCTCCGGATCCCTCCCAGTCCCAAGGAACCAGCCTGGGCCTCTTTGCCCAGTGGAGCAGCAACGGGTCTGGGGGAGCAGGAGGGGTGGGGGGTAGCAGCGTAGGGGGCGTGGAGCCTGGAAGGCAAGGGCTATGGGGTGGCATGGCCCCAGGCTATCCCAGCAGTAGCCTCTGGGGGGCACCCCCAGTGGAAGACAGACACCAGATGGGCAGTCCAGCTGCATTGCTGCCTGGAGACCTTCTGGGAGGGGGAGCTGACTCCATATGATGCTGTTTCTCTGTCTCTGTCTGTCTCTCTCTCACAAACACACACACACACAACAGCACTGGCCTGTGCAGGTACTTACAAGGCAGCACACAAGCCCTCATGCCAAAACATCTCATCTCATGAACCTATATCAACGGTGCAGACACACACACACACACACACTTAACCTTTGCCCTAAATGAAGACTTCAACATCCAGACTTGAACCGACAGAGTCAGTTGGACTCAGACTCGACTGGATAACACTTAAATCTGGAGTGGAACTGAAATGCAGGAATACATGCAAGCAGAAACAGATGCAAGGAAGTATCTGCGTTCAACCGCTGTAAAAAACACAATGTGCATCACATGGGTGTTCTCCGTGAGTTCTGGACGACCTGCAGCATTCGTGTTGCTGTCACTCCCGTAGAAGGGATCGCACATCTCCTTGCACAGGGCAGGCTCATGTTCCACAAACTAACTGTATCTTAACGTATGTTTTGTGTTCAGTTTATTTGGAGCAGTGGAATCCAGAAATGTCTTGTTCCTCTTCAAAACTGACCTCTGGCTTTATTATTATCGTTGTTATTTTCTTACTAAGTCAAGTTCATTATTATTATGACTATGATTGTTTCGGTTTTATTTACCCTTACAAGGCACCGTCTGTTTTCATGAGACTGAGAGGATTGTAATGAGGAAACAAGATTGGAGTTTGTCCAGACTGGAAGAATATGTGAAAATGAGAGACAGGGTATTTCACGAGGGCTGTGGGCAGAAGTGGTCCGAGTGCATTACCTGCTCCGCCAGTGTACCCTGGCACTAACTCGTCTTGATACGTTATTTTTTTTTAGCATCCTTTTGATTTGTACCATTTGATCTGCAATAATACAAAGTGACTCTTAAAGAAGTGATTGACAGCATTGCACGCGGTCGGATGCCAAATCTGTCAGACCAAGTTGGGGGGGGGGGGGGTACGCAAATACCTTAAGTTACAACTGTGTGTTAGTTTTGTTGTTGATGAAGATCCTTTTAAATTATGGCAGGCTTTAACACTCCTGTTCAGTTTTTGTTTTCATATTCTACAAAAAGAGAATTTTTAAAAAGGAACAAATTAATAAAGGTTGAATTAAAGGCTCTGGTTATGTTGCATTAGACGAAAAAAGGATTTGTGTTTACACTTGAAACACTTTGTGGTGAGAGACACCTCCCTGCTTTCATGACAGATCTGTTGGTCACACTGTTTTCTTTCTTTATATATACACTCACTTGCACACAAACACACCTCTGCCATTTTCACAGACTCCTTGATTTTCTTTTGCCAGTCTGTCTAACCAGTGATTTGTCTTAGTTTTCACGTTGCCATGTGTTGAAATCTTCGTAAAAATCGTTCATTTGCGCAGGAGTCCTTTTCGTATGGGGTTGATCGGTTTGAGGTACGAACTTTGGACGCAGCATGTGCACAGACTGCTGTTCACAAATGGCAAGGACCCCATATCACTCCACCCGACAGAGATTTCCATGCTAAAGTCATCGTCCTTGCAGATGAAGCATTGTACCTCAGTCAGGGCTCTGGGTCATTGGTTCTTCTTATGATGGGGCCTTGGGTACCCGTTCAGTCTAAATCCTGATCTCTTGTTCTCTCGCTTCCAACTGGATCTGTGAAGTGCACAGTGCGCTCAGTCACTTTGAAATATTGTACATTCAGGAGTCTGCTGTGGCCCTCGAGAACTGTGTTAGGGGCTGCGTTCATCAGTGTTCAGTTTGGGAGGAGGGTTCAGTTCACTTCTCAGTGCAGTTATCTGGAGAAGAGCTAACTGCCGAGAGGAGCTCAGCCTGAGCAGATTGGGCTTCTTGACTAGGTGTGGTTGCCCTGCTCTAGATTTCTAGAGTTTGTAGCTGGAAACCCATCTACTGATGTTCAGTTTTTGGTAATGACATTAACATTTTCAACTTTTTAATTTTTTGTCTTTTTTAAATATATATATATATATATGTGTTTGCTTGTCAGGGATTAGTTTACAATTGCATAAATATACACAAGAAACATACAAAGGTTACTACTGGAGTTTCTCAGCGTGTGAGGTTTAAGATTTTTTTTAATCAGAGTGACATTTTTTGTCAATGCTGTGTATAAATATATATGTACAATGTAATGTAAACAAAAGGGACATTTTGGGGGGACGGCATGGGAGTGCAGGGCAGACCCCAACCTCCCCTTTAAAAATCTTAAATAAACCGCTTGTTTTCACTCATCATAACGATGTCACTTGTTTTTCAGTCTCACTTGACCAGATTATACATGGATCCATGCCATTCGTCGTAGTACGTGTTCTATGCGCCTGCTTCATGATGATACATTTTCAAGACACACCTTTGCGTGCCTGCGGTGTATTACGGAGCCCCGAGAGGGAATAGGACGGAGAAAAATCGGTGGTTGGGGAAAAAAAAAACAACATATGGGCTTTTGTGAGATTGCGCAAAGTTGGGAAGGACTTTTGCGAGATCTTGCAAGGTTGTGATAGATTTTTGAAGATGTCGCAATACCTTTCCGTTACCATTAACAAAGGTACTGTGTCCGTTTAAAGTTCAAAAGACAGAACTTTTTTATGGACTGACAAGTATAAACCTAAATGATACAGACATGCCCTATAAAGTATGCTTCAAGCATTAAACAATGGGGGGGGGGGCGCAATACATACTATTTAGCTTTCAAATTATGTGTTTTTATACATATTTATTAATAACTGCACTATGTCCATTCACCCCCAGTGACAAGGCAGCAGGGCTATCGAACGTGCAGTGCACCCCAAGGTTTTCCAGTAACGGAACAGTATTGCGAGGCCTCGCAGAAGTCCACTTCTTCAACCACTGTTTTTTTTCTTCTGCATGACCCTTCCGGGGCTCCGTAGTAATATATGCCTGTGCTGATTGTATGTTTCCCTGAACGCTTTGCTCTTCGCCTTCATGTCCCTACTCGATCTGCTAGAGCGCATACCAACGCGATACACCGAGACTGGCTTTTCTGCCGCCTGTGGCTTTAAGGCAATCCGGGCCCTTTCGGTTGTCCTAATGACATCATTGATGTTGTCAATGCTCCTCCGAGAGTAACAAGAGGGAGATACTGCTTCGGCAGATGTACGTTCACACGGAAGCGGCTCTGGAGACTATAAACACTGAGTAGAGCGAAAGGAAGAAAACTGGGGCATGAGAGCCGCTAGAATCCGATCCCATCCTTCGCTGCTTACGGCCCAGTCTGTCTGACAACCACCGGTCCAGCACCGCCGAGAATCCAACTCTAAGAAAAACCCCAATTTCTGGTGCGTAGTTATTGAGAGGGGGGCGGAAAAAGGGGGGAATGAAAGGGGTTTCGTCTGGTTTTTAAGTGCAAACAGAACTAGAATGGAGAACATCGGAGGGTGGGGGTGCCGACATTGGGGTTAACGGGGTGCCCAGTACGAGGGTGCGGCTTCGCTAATAAACGTGAAAAAAAATCGGCAGTTGAAGTTAATTCGAATAACAGTCACCGACTTTTAAGACCAGTGCTCTTGAAATAGTTTAAAATGGTGAATGCATCTGCAGAGCCAATTATAAGACCTACAAACTACAACCAGTGTAGCTTACTATTGAGATGTACACCGCTAGCTAGCTAACTACCCTTTTGTCCTGGTGTACGCAGTGAATGTCTTTAAGATTGCCCAGTGGATTCAACTGTTTTCGTAGTAGTTGAAGTGTTACATTTATTGCAGAATATCCGTTTATAACAGAAGCTAGCTGTCCAATAAAATCCTAGCTTCGTATGTTAGGATGGTGTTTACCAAAGCCAGCTTGCTCGCAAGTTTACCGAATTCATTGCAGATAATTGTTAAGAAATGCTAATTTCACACGCTGTTGGCTTGGGAATTACACTGACCAGCTTGTGTTTATTGTTTTTAATCGCACGTTAATTTCGTGCAGTATGTGCGATGCCCCTCAGTTATAACAGCGACGGTCCTCAGCCGCGGGGAGGTAGAATGAAGTAGGGGCCAATGTGCTGCTGCTGGACAGCTGGGTGGATATTGAGGGGGCCCCAAAGCTGTGTTCTTGTGTGTAGCCTTTCCTGAACAGTCTAAGAAGATTAGGGATATTACAGTTCGTTTTTTGATCTCGAGACGATCTGGAGACCATCTAGAACGGCGTGACGTCATAATGGAGCCTCCGTGGCCGCGAGTGCGGTGTAGTAGTATTGCGAGGCTCTCGTTTTTTGTGTGCACATAGCCAAAGTTATTTAATATTTAGGCCAATTGCACATAACAAGGCCAAAGCTAGCTAGCAAGGCTAGCAGATTGACTAGACTGAACGAATCGATAAGTCGCTCGCTTAGTGCCTTCGATTTCTACAGGAAAATCGTTGATTGCCATGTATATTTGCCTCAATAGTCCCATGTCCAGATCGGCGTGGCAGTGACTAGTGTTATTACGCCATATGTCTGTGGGTTTCTGTGCATGCGCGCCTTAGCTCCCACTGTTTGGTCTGCACGTATATTCACTGTCTACTCAGCGGTTGTGTTCCGTTGGTAAGTCTTGGTTCACTGCTACTGAAATCTGATTAACCTGAAACATAGCAACTAAGCACTTTAGCAGTTACGTTTTGTGTCAATAAAGAATCAGGAGTTATCCAGTACTTATTTAACGTATTTGCTCAGATAACAAAATAGATACATCCATATCATTGACCCTGCTCCCACACAATGCTTCATTTGTCATGTTACAACAGAGCATCGAGATCATTTGGGCTTCCTTTGCTTGTGTGCTAGCGGCATATTTCTTTCAAGTAGGCCACTTATTTTGCGAGGAGTGGGGCTACACAAAATAGAGGAACTTCAGACATTAACCGTCTAAGTACTTCTGCAATAGTGGGTTTACAGAACTAATGGATATTACACAGTGCATTAAAACTTGTGACAATCAAACGTAAAAGTATTTGAAAGCCGAAACCTTGACACAATGACTAAATATATATATATATATATACACACACACACACACAACAGTAATGTCTTTGTTGGTGTTTAACTTTCAGTCAATTTTTCCAGAAAACGAATGCAGTTTAATCCATTTACAAATGGCCGAATCCGCTATTACTTTGCAGTCGCCTCCAGAACATAATGGGTGGATTTTCTGGGCAGCCTTAAGGACAGATCTGGACTGTATGGTCAAGTAGATATTTTTCTGAGCGCTTTGCTGAGAGCAGCCATCACAGAGCAGACATTAATGACTCACTGTGGTGACTGGGGATCCCTTTTTCATGTCAACATGCAGAGGAGAGGATGCCCTGACTTTGCAGATTAGCAGCTAATCGTTGCAAATTATAAAGGGACTTGTGCTTAATGGCACTAGGCAGCAAAGCTTTATTCAGTTTTGTTCAACTTAGTTCATTGACTTATTTACATTGGTGCTACTTACCTTTTAAAGTTAAACGTTTTTGGGGGTAAATCTGCCTTTCCGTCTGAAATTACAGCTCATAAAATTGTAATAAGATCTACGGGTATGGTGGCATTGTGGCGGCATTCCTGTATAACTGGGGTGGACAAGCTTACGGGAGCAGTTTACAGACCTTTTAACAACTGTTGGTTGTCCAACTGAACTGAAATTTGTACCCTCTGCCATTTCAGATTTGATTACTTCCTGTGTTTTTCCCGTTTCCTCCATTACCCTCATTGCTTTCCTGTCATCGGTTTTTTTTTTTTTTTCCCTCTCTATAATTTTTTTCCCGTTTTGGGGCAGAGAGCTGAGTCGCAGTGGGAGGTTGGGATGGGGTCGTCCCTGTAATGTATACCCGCCATCGATCGACTGTTTGCCCTTCCCTTACCTTGTGGGTTTGTGGCTCTGTGTCCCGCCCCCCCCCCCCCCCCCACTCCAGGGTGCTGTTCAGACCCACACCATGGATCTCAGAGTTGGGAATAAATACCGGCTCGGCAGGAAGATCGGAAGCGGCTCCTTCGGAGACATCTATCTGGGTAGGACTGTTCGCCGTTAATCTTCCACAGCAGAGAAACACCCTCTGTTCTGTTGTCACAGCCCCCCCATCATTGTTGGTGCTCCTTGTACAGCCCCCTGCTTGTCTTTTCTGGGGCTTTTCTGTTCCATTATGGGTCGGGTCAGAGTCAGGCCATTAGAACTTTGCAGAGTCGTGTGTGAGTGCTGCGTCCAGGTTGTAAACACCCCCCCGCCACCACCGCCATGGTTTCAACCTGCGCCATCTTGTTCTGTTGCTCAGCAGATGGCACCATCCAAACTCACTTTCCAGACATCCCTTTGTCCATGGGGGGGGGGGGGTGCTTATAGTTGCGAGGACCCCGTTGCAGAACTCCGTGCTGCGCCGCTGACCGCGGCCATTCTGCACATGGCAGGTACCAACATCGCGACGGGCGAGGAGGTGGCCATCAAGCTGGAGTGCGTCAAGACCAAACACCCGCAGCTGCACATCGAGAGCAAGTTCTACAAGATGATGCAGGGTGGAGGTGAGGAAGAGGACTGAGGGATCAGGAACTAATGTGGGGTGGGGGGGGTGGTCTTGGTCTATATCTCAGGTGGTGTTGTGCATTGAAGCGCCATATTTTGCCTGTGACTGTGTGTTTGACATGAATATCGGTCCGGCTAATAGCTCCCTGTTGCTACCCCCCCCCCCCCGGCATACCTGTCTGCATCCCATGCCTACAGTGGGAATCCCCTCCATCAAATGGTGTGGCGCCGAGGGGGACTACAATGTGATGGTCATGGAGCTCCTTGGACCCAGCCTGGAGGACCTGTTCAACTTCTGCTCCCGCAAGTTCAGCCTGAAGACCGTATTGCTCCTAGCAGACCAGATGGTGTGTTGACTCTGCCGCCCCCCGTCCCCCCCCGTCCCCCTCTGCTGACCGCTTTGTGCCCTCCGGCCCCTCCCCCTTTTGGTCACGTTTGGGCCAAAAAGTCCCTCTGGTGGCCTCACACAGTAGCTCTGAAGCTGCTGTTGCAGTGTTTGTGTATTGATCCCGGTGCTGTGCTCACCTTGCAGATGCAGAGTTTCTCACTTTGGCTGGTTCACACTGGGTGGCTTTCAGCATCCATTGAGCAATCTGGAAGTTTTTATTCTTTAGTACCCCCCCACCCCCAACAGATTTGCATCTGAAAGGCCATTTTAAGCACAAAGCCACCAGTGGCCCACATTTCCCACCAGTTTGTAGCCCCCCCCCTTTATTTTCTCGCCTACCCCAGATCAGCCGTATCGAGTACATCCACTCCAAGAACTTCATCCACCGGGACGTGAAGCCCGACAACTTCCTCATGGGCCTGGGGAAGAAGGGCAACCTGGTCTACATCATCGACTTTGGCCTGGCTAAGAAGTACCGCGACGCTCGCACCCACCAGCACATCCCCTACCGCGAGAATAAGAACCTGACGGGCACGGCGCGCTACGCCTCCATCAACACGCACCTGGGCATCGGTAAGGGAGCGCGGGAAATGGTGGACTCAAGTCCCACGGGAAGCATTCTTTAGCGCTCCCATGTCGTGTCTGATCGTTATGTGGTCCCAAGCGGCTGATTGGCTCACATGTCGCGTCCTCTCCGTTGACCCCGATCTTGCCTTGCCTCCGCGCAGAGCAGTCCCGCCGTGACGACCTGGAGTCCCTGGGCTACGTGCTCATGTACTTCAACCTGGGCTCGCTGCCCTGGCAGGGCCTCAAGGCCGCCACCAAGAGGCAGAAGTACGAGCGAATCAGCGAGAAGAAGATGTCGACGCCCATCGAGGTGCTCTGCAAAGGCTACCCCTGTGAGTGCCAGCCGGCACACCTGGCAAAGCCGCCTGTTCAGCGTGTCCCTGATTTCGTGTCACTGGTCCCAGGGGACAAACCCTACATTCCAGTGTCTCTCATTCCTGAGCATTTGACTGTTTCCATGACGACTCTGTGCTAGCGCAGCAGCATCACGGCTCCGGGGTCGTGGGTTCGATTCCTAACCCCTGGCTCTGCATGTATGGCGTTTAAATGTCCTCCCCTTGTTTTCAAGCTCAGAAACATTCAATCCGGGTAGCTGCAGTCTCTAATTTGGTGTTGGATGTATGATGAGTGTGTCTGAGTGTTTGTGCCCTACAACGGACCACCATTCCATCCAGAGTCCCCTGCCTTGTGCCCTGCACTTCCTGGAATAGATTCACTGTGACCTTGTACCCTGACAAGCTGGATGGATGATCTAAACTGGTGTTTTTTATTTTTTTAATTCATAATAATGAACCACTGAACACTCAGACTCACTGCAGATCACCTTGGCCTGTGCGTTCCCCTGGTCCCTCTCTGTCCTCCCCTCTAATGGCCACCCCTGCCCATTTCTCCCCTCTTCCAGCTGAGTTCTCCACCTACCTGAACTTCTGCCGCTCTCTGAGGTTTGACGACAAGCCCGACTACTCGTACCTGCGGCAGCTCTTCAGGAACCTCTTCCATAGGCAGGGCTTCTCCTACGACTACGTCTTCGACTGGAACATGCTCAAATTCGTAAGCCGGGCCCGAACTTGCTTGCTGTCGGCTGCCGTGGCCGGTTTGCCTTATTCAGATGAAGCATTTCTGTCTCGCAGGTGGCTGAGGGTTAATATCCTTAAGGTTCAGTCTTTAGTCATTTTAGTGCCTTTTTTCCCTTTTGTTCCCGAGATGCTTTGATTGCTGCCTGTTGTACTGGAAACCTGCCTGGAATTCTTCAGATGGGTTTTTACATGTAAAAAAATCATGTAATGCAAGAGGGAGCAACTGTGTAATAGTACAATGTTTAAAACTTACTGTGAAGAGGCTGAACAGCAACCGGTATAAAACGGGAGGAAACTGCACCAGACTGAGAATGTTACTGTAAATGTTTGACCATCAGTCTGCTGTCAGCGTGTCAGACGTTTATTGTTCCTTCGTTGGTCACGTGACCTGATATGTGTTAATAATCTGGCTCGATTTAATATAACCGGCTGTTTGATTTCTATCAGTTTGAGATGTTTGCTGTTGTTTTTACCATGTGAGAATTCACACACTCCGCACTCAGTATCGCGCCTAAATACTCGATGCCCTCCCCGTATTGGACAGATTAGCACGACTCTGCTGTGTTGTGTTTCTGCACATCAGCGTGGGTTTGGATACCTTCGTGTTTAGCTCATATGTGTGTTGCTCACTTCAGCCACTTTAACTTTAGAGAACCTGTTTGCCTTTCATTAAACGGTGGAGAGTGAAGCTTCTCCCTGCAATGTCTAACATCCTGTTATTTCATTTAACTGCTCAGTGTAATCAAGGCAAAGAGCTGACAGTGATCTTCCCCAGATCTTTCATCTGTTGGATTTTAAAATGCGGTGGAGATGGCCATCAGTGGGCCAGAAAGACTGCTGCCTTCGGCCTAAATATTTATAATTAACCCTAAGAGTGGCTGATTAATTGCTAGAACCAGAAGTGTGACAGATGTCAGTTTCTGAACTTTGGCTTGTATTTAAATCCGTTCCGCTGCTTGTAGAGTTTGTCGCTGGCTGTGACGCCGCTCCTCCTCGCTCGCGCAGGGTGCCGGCCGGAGCACAGAAGACAGTGAGCGGGAGCGCAGGGGCGGCGAGGAGCGGGACGAGCGGGTGGCCCCCGGTCCCCGCGGTTCAGCAGCCCGCGCACTACCCCCGGGCCCCAACCCCCAGGTGTCCGGACGGGTTCGGAATGGACCCGAGGCTGCGGTCATGGGCCCTGCGGCACGAGTCCAGCAGCCTGGTGAGTTTGGTGTGTCTGACTTTGCCAAGGAGCTTGTGTGTGTGTATATGTGTGTGTGTGTGTGTGTGTGTGTGTGTGTTACGAAAATGGTTTCTCGTAGTTTTCGTTAACGGTAAGAATCTGGCTTCACGCTCCGCCAGTGCAATAGCCAGGTTTCTGAGTTTGCACCCCCCCTCCCCCAGGAAATACGTCCCCACGCGTCATCACCCGGGCAGAGCGCGATCGCAAGGTGAGCATGCGACTGCACCGGGGTGCCCCCGCCAACGTGTCGTCCTCAGATGCCACCGGCCGCCATGAGCAGCAACGCGTTACTGCGTCACAGGTACCCCCCCATCCCGGCACCCGCCTTTCCTTTGTGGTTTGCCTTTCATTCAGCTCAGTTTTCTTGTCACCCCCACAAAATCTTCCATTTAGAATCTGCAGCGTGCTTTATTTACTTAAGGTGTAATATCCTGTTTGATTCCCCACTCTTTGGTACAATGACTCCAGAGCTGCTGACTTTTAGTGCTTTCAAAGTATATCTTCAGAACTAATAAAGAAAATTATACCTTTTCCTGCCAGTACTTTCCATCGGTCAAGCGTTTGGGCCTGTTCACTCCTTCCATACAGGTCGGCATGCCATTCGAGCACCTGGGGAAGTGAGCTCAGCCCCGCCCTCCTCCACCCTGCCAGGCCGCGGCGGGCTGCCCGTGGACCCGCCCACTCTCTGATCAGTACAAGAATCGGAAAGCCTCCACCAGATCCCATTCTTAAACGTTCGATTAGCTGTTAAACTTCGCCGGGTACTAAAACGCATAATTTTACGCTGTCGTCTCTTTTGAAACCAGCAGAGTTTATCGCGGGAGTGAATAACAGGAAGAAACAAACGAGCTTTTGCAAAACAACCGAACAAAGCCATGAACGGATGGGATTGGTGGGGTTATTATTCTCCACCTGGAGGTGTGGGGGGGGGGGTTCTTACCTATGCCTCACAGACAGAAGATCTAAGTCCACCAGTCCTTCCAGTTGCTACACTGTCAGGTTCACCAGCATTCCCCGTCGGCCTCGGATGATGGGCGACGTTTAATTTGCCTCTTTCGTTCACAGAATGCCATCACTAAGCAATGGAGAATAACAGTTCAGGTGCTAATTCAGATTTAATCATATCTGGACTTAGTTTTTTTTAAATGTATCCATGCTTTTTATGTACCCACGACCTACTCTTTGACGGCACGATTCCCCCCCCCCCCCGTCAGTTCCTCTTGTCATGTGTGTTGTGGAAATGTCATGGTCGGCAGCCATGTCGAGGGGCTTGTATGGAACAAATCGAGTCTCAGGAGGGAGGTAAGCGGGGCAGAGGTGGAGATGTGAGGTGATTTGGCAGGAGGAAGGGGGGGTACGGTAAGTGAATGTAAGCGGTGTCTGGAAGGGCGCGCTGCCCCTCCCCGTTGTACACGAAAGACTGGCACAAAGGCTGCTGAGCCAACATGATGTACTGTGGGGGTGGATAGTGGAAAGGTATGTGCCTTTAATTACAGGCCCCGCCCCCAAATACAAGCCCCGCCCTGTCCACCAATGCTTGCACCCATCTCCTCTTTTTACACATTTGAGTGTTCATAGTTTAAACAAATCCAGATAAATACCACTGAACTCCCCTCAAAATATAATTAACTTTAGCTTTTGCGTGTGTGTGTGTCTGTTTTAACCCTCCTCTTTTGACCAGATGCTGAAACCTATCCTGCTTATGGCCAAACAGTTTACATTAATAATTTTAAATTTTATTCAGATTCAGAGGTTTTAGACAAATGGGGATGATGTTTAGGGTGGGGGGGGGGCTTTTTATGTCACTGTAAATATTTATATTTTTTTGTCTGTTTTTGCCTAAAGCCAAAATGTCGTCTAAGGTGTCATGTTGAGAGTAGATGTGGGGATGAGACTGACATGAACAGGTGGTGTCTGACTGTAGTTACACTGCCAGCCGGGTCATTTTTCTCTCGTACGCTGTGCCAGGTTTTCAGAGTTGGGTACCGAGTGACACGTTTACATTTGCGAACAGTCCCTTTGTGTCTGTGAGAATTTCAGTGCTGAAATTTTTCGCGCTAATCCACGCATGGACTCCTAATTTCTGTTGTGAGCCCGAGGTGGAAGTTAACAAATGTCTTGTATATATTTTCCTGCTGTCTGTATATTGAAGAACTCTTGAAGAAATATCTGTCCCCCCCCCCCCCCCTTGGTGCCGTTATTCCAGTGGTATGGTCCACCGCGCTGTCTTCAGTGTGCTCTGTCCTGATTGGTCCCTCACAGTGATGTCATGTGGTCCCCCTGTCATCTACTAACCTCCAGCTCCTCTTCTCCAGGGTTCTCTATTCCACCATTTAAATTTTTTTTTTTTTTTTTGCACTGGGTTCCGTTACAAGTCGCTTGGCCGTTTGTCGTCGCCACCTGTAACCTAGCATGCAGTTTTTATTCCTAACCAGAAATTTGTATTGACTCCTTTTTTGGAGAAATGGGGGTATTTGATTTGGGGGTGGTGGAGGGGTGGCTTGGAGTCAGAGCGTTTTTTTCTTGTATAATGTGGAGTTTATTTGCTCACTGGCTTCTGTGACATTTGTGACTTCTGTGACATTTTGGTTCTGAAGTGTGGTTCGGATGTGGGCCAGGTTCATGTCACCGGATTCTAACAGCCCCCTTTTTAAAAAAAAAAATTAAAAAAATAGTGTTTTACTTTTTTTTTTTCTCCTCTAAAGTGAGACGGCAGACGGCGTGACGCCGGCCTGGGGGGGGGGGGGGGAGTGCGAGACACGCTATGTATTGTGTACTTATATCTTGTACAGTTCTTTAACACGCTTAACTTTATTTACAACAGTATTTGTGTATATTTTATGAAGTAATAAAAGTTTTTTAAAAGCCACTCTTCCGTTCTCGCTTCCCTTCGCTGTCTGTCTCTGTCCGCCGTCGCTTCTCCTCCCTCGTTCGGCTGAAATGAGGGACTCTGCAGCTGATCGCATACTCGCAAAGCCCCCCGTTAACCCCAGTGCCTACGGCTGAGGTCCGTTTGAAAATGAGCCGTTCGGGGGGATGCCGGTGGACGTTTTGCCATTTAAATATGTCACCATAATGTATATTTTTATATAAATCATATGCTGTATGTTTTCCATCTGCCTGATCTGCTCCGGCTCAGGTTGGGGCCTGGAGTTTGTCTAGAGCAGCTTAGAGCCCTGAGCTGCGGTTCACTGGACAATTCATCAGAGGTCACTGTATAAAGGCACTTGCATGCACAATCATGCACTACAGGCCTTTTAGAGAGTCTGTTAGCATTACTGCACAGCTTGGGACAAACTAGTATCTAGAGTAAACATAAATGAGAGAACTTACAAACTTCACACACAATAAGCCACTATGTCACTCCTTGTATAAGATGTAGTGAATTGCAGTGTTACAGCACGTCAGCAGCTCGTCGTCATCGTCCCACTGCTCCTCCCAGTGAGGGTTGGGGTGGCAGCTTTCCAAGCTGGTCAGACTAGACCCCTTTTTCACGGTTAGTCTCCTGCTCGTTACGGCAGATCCCTAGGCATTCCCAAGTCAACTGGGAGATATAATTGTCCTCAGCGCGTCCTGAGTCTTTCCCAGGGCCCCCCCCCCCACCCTTTGGGACGAGCCCAGAATAGCTCCTCTGGGAGGCGTCCAGGTTGCAGCCATGTTCAGACCACCTCAGCTGACTCCTCTCAATCCAAAGGATCTATTCTGAGGTTCCTCTGGTTCCCCAAACTCCTTGCCCTGTCATAGAGAGTCTGGCAGCCAAGGGTGTAACTTTGGATGGAACATTGGGGGATGAGGTCCCCACCCACTCATCATGACAATGTGATTATTTGTGGGGGTGGGGTTGTATTGCCTGGATCTGATTATTTGTGGGGGGGGTACAACCTCCCATTGCCCTCATAATTTACACCCATGCTCACAGCCTTGTTCATTCAGTCGTCATCAGAGGTGAGAATGGTAACGCAGATGGCCTAGTAGACCATTCAATTTCACTCCGTCTTACCACCACGGACCTCCTCAGTCCCCACAAAACTGCCGTCACCAAACCAATCCATCCGTCAGTCATTTCTCAGCATCATTCGTGAAGATCCTAAGGCCCTTGAACTCCTTCACCAAGGTCAGACTTTCTCCCCTCACCAGAAAGGATCCCTCCTTTCCAGCTGCCTCCCGCTTATGGAAATGTGTCGGAACGTGTGCTTGTAGGTGCTGGTCCAGTAAGGCCAAAAGCATGACATCATCTGCAAATAGCAGGGATGTCACTTCCAGCCGCAGCTGCCCATGTCATCCTGTCCGTGACATACAAGACCGAAGACCCACTCTGATGGGGGCCGCCCACTTTTACCGAGTAGGTCAAATAGCAGCCCTGCTTCCCCGTGTTCCTGTAGCACCACTCGCAGTATGTAATGGGGCTTGTGGTCACATGCCTTCTCCAAATCTCCAGAGCCCTGTGCATGAAGGTAAGGCCATCTTCATCCTGCTGATGCCTTTCTATCTCCTTCACTAGCCCAGGCTCCTTCCCCACCAGACACCTAGTGCCAAAGTCTAATCAATTTGGAGCCTTTCCACTCATGCCTGCCGCCCAAATGACACTGGACCTGACCCTTACCTTTCGCCTAGTGGGTGGTGAGCCCACATGATCATTTAAGATCAGACACTGCAGGCTTCCTAGTCATCCCACATATAAAGTAACAGCAGTAAAGCAGTCTGCTACAGGATATTATGGAATGGTTTGCCAGCTCATGTTCAGGATGCCGGATTAGTCTCAGTCTTAGAATCTTGACTGAAGACCTGTTATTTCAGTCTAGCTTATCTGTACCTTAAGACACCGTAACTATGGCTGCTGCTGTACATGCCATTTTTGGTCTACGGTGCTTCTCCACTAATGTGTCTCTGCATGTTCTGACCCCCCCCCATGCTCTCTGCCTTCCTTCCCACATGTCCGGATGGTGCCCAGAGTGGGCACCTTCTGAGCTGGAGTCCCGGTTCAGTCCCATCAAAGAGCATCATCATGGGTCCAGCCTTCGCCCTGCTGAATCACACAGGCTGGCACAGAGAACCAACTCACTCATGGACTCTGGCTTTGCCCATAGCCACAGTCTACAGGCCCATTCTTTCTTTTCTATAATGTTAGTGCCCAGGGGGGTTGGGCAGGCAGTTGACCTTTGACCCCCAGAGATTTGTTTTTCTCCCCACTTTGGAGTTTTTGGTTCCCGTCCTGTTGTCTTCTGGCTTTCATTCTTTCTTTCTTTCTTTCTTTCTTTCTTTCTTTCTTTCTTTCTTTCTGCCTTCCCCTTTTCCCTGTGTCACACATTATTCTGTATAAATGATGCTGTAATATATTACCAGACACCCATGTAAATCGCTTTGGGGCAACCCTGTCATGAAAGGGGCTAGATAAAAATAAATTGAATTGAACTGAATTAAATTTCCGGTTAGGTTACATGGGTGGCCTGGTGGGTAGAGACTCCCACCCCCAGGTCAGACTCTTAAGGTGGGTCTCAGTAACCCTACTCCAGGCAGGACACACTCAGCCTACTGGGTATCTTTCGGGGGGGGGGGGGTCTTTCTTTGTCTGGCTTCTCCCTTATTTGCCAAAGGAAGATGTACCATAACATCAAGCTCCAGTAGACATGGATCTGTGGATCTCCATGGCACGCAAAACGCACCGCCATGCTAAGATCTTGATTTGAAATCCTCAAAGCACTGCTTAAAAATTCCATTGAAGAATGATAATATTTGTCCAATGGGAAAACGCTGCTAATTAGCCTCATCAGACTCATCATCCCAGTGATAATCTTAGTTTATGAGCAGGAGCAGTGAGACGAAATGCTGCTGCGTTTGTGGAAACGACATTCAATGTTCTAGCTCTTGCATAAATACAGCTGTTTGACGTTTATGCAATCAGTTTTAATAATTGCCTTCTCACCCTTATTTATTCCTACAATTGCGTCAATAGATGTGAAAGTCATTCACTGAACATTCTGGTGGAATCGTGAATATTTTAAATAGAATTTCCTTCAGTGGCATGTTATCTGCAAGAAACCCATGGGACTGTGTGCAAATGTCACCTCAGTCAACCTTAATCTGAGGTGTGTAAAGTAATTCTCCTTCTCATGGCCTTTACAGGTGCAATCAGAGATTATCTATAACACCTTGTAATTAACTTGCTAAGTATCTACTAATTTTTCAATTGTGGCTAATTACCTGACTGTCTATTGAACCTAGATGGACTTGAACAGACTATAGTAAAACGGCATTTATTATAATTTACTTTGATCTGGGTCATATCTGGGTTACTGGAAACTTACTACTGTAGCCTTTCACAGAGGCCTCTCTGGCTGAAATGAAGCACCAAATATCTGCTTCGTGCAGCGACCCAGAAGCAAGCGGTATCTTAGCGAGGCTGTCTGCTCAATATTTTATAGCAAATAAAACTTTTAATCTAACCTTTGTGCTTTGTGTGCATATGTTTATGTGTATCGCCAGTGACAGATGGCTTCCTTGACCGAGACAGAGAACGCCATCTTTTCTCTCTTGTTGTTGCAAGGTCTCTTGGGATGGTTGGGAAGAGGAAACCTGTTGCCTAGCGACGATCACCACATCACAACCCAACAAAGAGTTGTTTTTGAAGAATCCCTCATAAAACCCACAAACCACTGGGTGACTGATCTCATACAAACTGCAGTTCTGTAGCAGAAACAGTGGCAATTTTTGGTTTGGTTCATTTAGAGAACCATAGAGAACCACGTGAAAACTGTCTGTCTCACCTCTATACAACCTTATAATGGATTAGAATATGTTTGAAGTTTATAAATGTGAAATGAAAAATTAAGCCAAGGAAATCTGCTATCCAAATATTATAGTGATAATAGTTTAGACCTTCAGTGTTTTTTTAAATGCTTTTTATCACTGCAATAACATTTTAGACTCGTTAATATAACACTGCAGTGTTCTTTAACAAGCTTTTCATGTTAATGCCAACAATGTTATTTGCCATGAATGTCGTCCTGTTCTACATTATCTGCATTTCTCAGGATCACTATATAAGGTAAGTACATATGTAACTTATTCAGTGCAAAATCCGTTGTTTGGCCTCAGAAACATTTTTAAGGTGATTTGCATCAGGTCTGTTTTTTTTTTTTTTTGCTGACGTGATTCACTTTCAGTGCTTCACTTAAGGCTCCAACAGCAGCATCCTCTCCTGGGACATGATCTGAGAGGCGCTTTGACGTGACGATGTGACGACATGACAGCCCTGGTTTCTCGTAGCAGTCTTGACACCGTGCAGTATGGCATGAGCCGAAAGTGAGAATGACAGACTGTCTGCGTGCGAAAGGGTGACTGTGTTTGTGCGGATAAGGGAGGGGGGGGGTATTTTCCTTCAAAAGACACATGAGCTGTAGCAGGTAGCAGCTGCGTCCCGGGGGCTCAAGCTAAAAATAAAGCCCCGTTTTTTTTTTTTTTAGACATACACACGCGAGCAAAGATGCCCATGAGCTAACAGCACACGTGCACATGCAGGCTAACATACACAAACAGGGGATAACATGCAATTCCAGCTGGTAAGCTGAGACTGGGCATGTGATCTGAGGGGGGGTAGCAATAGAATTGCCATTTGAGGGATGGAAGAGAGATACTTTGGGGGGGGGGGGGATGCATGCGACAGGTGGACGAGTGAGCAGCAGTAAATGCATGCTGCCGACAACACGGCCATCCATGTTGCAGCTTGGGAACCGCAGACCATAATCCCCTTCTGACAGATTGCATACTCACCCAGCGGCTGCAGCCCTCAGCAAAATCAGCATGTCCCTGTGCCTGAACTGGGTGGCGGCTTCCTTACTGGAAGGGGAGTAAAACGACCCCCTCCTCAGCCCCAGCTAAGGTGTTTGCGCTAAAACCGGTCGGCCATGTTTTTATTGGCGTGCCGATGTCGTCTCCATCACTCTTGGACTTATTTCTGGGATAAAATATGCTGATGCTGTCCCTGCTATGATTTGATGATACGTGTCTTTTAATGGGTTCTGTCACCTTTATAAATTTTACATCACTCCCCGTGTTTGATATACCATAAATTCACACTAGGGGCACCATCCCCACCTGCTTGCTTCTGCAGTTGATTGACAGCTACCTCAGCCAGTGGGAGAGCAGGGAGCCGTCGTGACCGACCAAGAGGGACTAATTTCCCAGGTGAGGTCACATTTACTCTTTTAATCCGGTATGCTGCCAGGTCAGAGCAGTTCCCGGTTACCCAGCACCTTGGGGTCTCCCCTCGGCGTTTTACGGGCCTCTAACCAAATCATGGTAGTGCTCTTTAAAGGAACAGGGTTAATGAAATACAGCTAAACTGACAGCCAGTTGTGCAACTACCATTCTACTGCCAAACCCCACCCCAAAGATTCTTCTGTACTCTCCAATATCCCAGTGGAGAACTTCATTTTATCTGCAAAAATATGTCGCAAACACTGAAATGATAGTTTTATAGTCTGGGAAGTGATCCACTACTACAGCAGTATGAATTGCTGGCTCCTGTACTGTAGGAGGTGCCACATCCATACATAGCCCGCCCGTGTTTTGCATTGCCCTTATGCACCTGAATCCTACAACAGTGCTGACCTAATAAGCCAGCTTCCACTTAGCCTAAGCTGCTCAGCTCAATAGTAACTCCCTCATTAATCTCCATTTTCTGTCAGTTTAATTCCTCCCCTATAACAGTGTTTCCTTACTGGGTCTTCAGGGACCCCCAGGCAGTCCAGAAAACGTGGGCTCCCCCCCCCCCAAAGGGGACTGGCTAGGGAAGGGTTGCCCTGTAATCCCACCCTCACGCCTTAGCTGTCTCTGTCCCTCTCCCTGCCCTCCATTTACCACCATTTCTACAGTCCATCCACCTCCATATATTAATTGCTCTGTCCTCTTTTTTTATCATCTATTTAAGCACCTTTTTTTCTTTTCACTCACCCTGAATCTGTTGTGCTAAAAGGATCTTCCCAGCATATTGGAAGTTTGGAGAGTCTCTTGATATCTGTATTTCCACGTTCCCGCGTTTTTTTCTTTTTCTTTAAATCTCTATGCTGTTTTATATTATTACGCGTTTAAGCGATGCATTAATTTGGTACATGTATATACAAAATATAGGTGGTGAGTGCTATTCCATGTGTTTTTTTACTGAGGCTTTGTTTTTACTTGCATGCCAGTAAACCCTCACTCTTTTGTAATGGACTCACCTTCCTTGTCCTCGAAAGCTGAAGGACGCCATAAAAGTGGGTCGACATGGTGGATGTGCGACGTGCGAGGCGCCCGCTATGTCTCCCCAGCCTGCCAGCAGTGCAGGCGGCAGACCGGGCTTGGGCAGCGCCCCCCGAAGGGACAGACTCAGCGAAAGCCACAGAAATGATTATGTTTGAGATTCAGATTGCTCGTCCCCGAATGTCATTCAAAAAAAGCATCTAGACAAAAGCATCGAGCTCAAATCCTGATTTTTTTTTATAACAAAAATCATCGCTCAGAATTAATGTTTAATAACTTATTCATTTGTTAATTAAATGTGACCTTATGCAGATCGTTTCCAGTGTCTTAAGACTTAAGATCGAGGATATGAGGGACTTTGCGGGCCACGGTGGGACAGTTCAGATCGTGGTGGACGAACAAGGCGACACGCGATCGGAGCCGAACTGCGGTGGCTGACTGCATGTCAGGGATCAGGAGAGACGTGCTTGATCCGCTATATGGCAAGAACGTAACACCTTTAATTGCGAAAAGTCCACCTCCACTCGGATGCAGTAAGTGGACAGAGAATATTAAATAAATTCATGTTCCATTTCAACCCGCATTTACGACATATAGAGATAGACAGTCCATTTAAACTATATCAAGCTTTAACCGGTCATGCATATGTGCAAAGCCTTTTAAAACCCTACTGCCTTGTTATTAATTAGCTCCAGATTACTCGTTTAGGGCATTAAACAAGTCAGAATAACAGATGCCATACTGATGTGGCCTCCAACAAGTGTGCCTGACACTGCCTCTTGTAGCCGCTAGAGGGCAGCTGTCCGCAGCTTTTCATGTTCTGTGCAGCCTTATCTATAACCTGGGCGACCCAAAACATCTTTATCAGCAGTTTTAAGGCGTCCTTCTAGCCGCTCAGCAGGGAGTAGCGCTACTTAACTCCCAGTCCAGCTGCCTCTTGTATGTATGCGAGCTGTTCTTTATTCTGTGTTTCTCTTTGCTAACGGGGGTTAAGCTGCAGGTTAGGAGCCTCACCCAGTGTCAGTAACACGCCATGAACCCAAGTACCTGGGCGGGGTCCTCAGTTATTGTAATCTGAAAGAAATGCAGTCTAGAAACTTAGTGGACGATTACGTTTTTGTTACTGTGGATTACGGTGTATGTGGGTTTATTTGTCTTGACATTCAATAGCTTTAAACGCAGCTTCCACTATAAAAATGTTTCACTTTGCAAAAATAAACAGCTTTGAGGCACTACGGCGTCTTCCGTGGATGGTCCAGCTGACTCCTTGGCTCGGACCTGGATCTCTCTTTTGCACATCCCTGAATCCTCAGCATCCACTCCTGTCTGTTGAAACTCCATGTACTGGTTGTGTTCCCTGTGTTTTTCTGGTCCTAGCTGTTTTAATTTAGGTGACTGTCGGCCACTGGGAAAGGGGGTCTGTGAAGTGGTGTAGGACCAGTGCTAACACAAGTCAAAAAACCAGGAACCTGTTTACAAAGACCAGAGGAAGTCAGCTATTCTGAAGTTGTATGTTTTTGTGTGGTCAGTTGGTTTTGATTGATTCACATTTCAATGTTTTAGATTGCAACATTAAAATGACTCTCAAGTGGTCATCGGCCTTCTGGACGATTGCTGACTGATGGGGTCTGATTGTTATTTTGAACTCTTTGTAAGATCTTCTCATAGTGGGAACCCCTAAGCGCCATGAAAACATCTCCTCTTTTTCAGCTTCCATTCAGCAAACTTACCTGCAAGATAATTTACGCCATCTTGGCTCTGATTTGGTCAACGGCGTATTTATATCAACCAAAATATCTGCAAATAGCAAGCTTTTATGTTTGACTCTGATTTTTATCCCCATTGCTAACAGAGTAATAGTATACAATCAACACTGGTTGCATATCCATATTTTACAAAAATAGTTATTCCCAAAACAAACGGAACCACAGCAGTAACCCCAAAGCCAAGCAAGGCTAAGAAATTATGCTGTGCGCCTGCCGTATTGTGTCTGTCAGTCTGAGGCAGCTGAGTAAGCATGTTTCCAGAAACTGTGTCCAACCACAACACACAACAGAAAGAATCTGAGGAAATTACTCATCGTTCAGTGTGATTTTAGATATTCTTTATATTTTCTGTAAGGTCAGCATGCACAAGCCGCGTTTGTGTACTTTTCGGTTACATTTGTCGTCTTTAATCCTGTAGCACGTCTCCATCCCAAGATGCATATTTTGTTCTCTCCTTTGTAATTTTCCCACATTTCAGTCGTTCTATGGCTCCGTTTCCCCATTTCCTTCTCATAGGACAGAAATCAAGTCCATCTTTAATCACCACTAATAAACTCCCCAGTTTTAACATACTTTAAGGGAATGTTCAGGGTTTATAGTAAAAGACAGATCTCTGTGTAAAGCAATAAGGTCATTAATGTGGATTGGGTCTGTTGACAGAGACTCTGCTTTGGTAATGATCTTAAACAAGATCAAAGTAAAGGATGAGGGTGATCTGACATGGAAGGTGTTTGATGTAAATGAAAACAGAGAACCGCCACCCGGAAACCATTGAAGGTAAACAGAGGTGTTACCTGATCAATAACAATAACAGCATCTATCCAACAGCATGTGACACCACTTCCTGCCATGGGGCTGAGTGGCATCAGTACAGAACAGCCATCAGACCGACAAGTATCTGTTCTTAAAGGAAATAATGAATTAAATTACACGCCACAAAAAAAATATATACAATATATACATTTATTAATTATAAAATACTTAAAGTACTTCTATTTCACCAATAGAAAAAAATACATACAATAAATACAAACAAGAATGCCTTTGTTTCCAGAGCCTTATAAAACATCCCACAGCGTGTGCATAATTAAAGGTGGTTTCTGGTTGTTATTAATGGGACTAAACGCTTTAAGTTGCGCCTCTAATCAAATCCTTACAGAGCCAAACAGACAATTACACATTAATAAAACTCTCAAGTATGACATTCTCTGCAATAGTTAAATTAACTCAAATCATATGATGGTTATATTATTTAGGGACCAAATTGCAAAGCTGGTTAAATCCAAGTTCAATTACATCTGCTAAAAGGACAAAAAAAACTTCCACATTAAGGGAAATTCCCCACAACATACAGTGAACTTATTTGGCATCTTATAAATGCAAGTACTCATCAATGTCTGATTTCCTGGAGCCCAGGAAAGACATTTGTCTTGATTGGTTAGAAAAATCTGTTAATTCTGATAGGGCTACAGATTCACCACACCATCGTGTCCTTTTCTGTGACCATCGATATCACGTCCCAAGTGCCTTCGTCTCTCACTGCTTCGTCACACGTACCCCTCCACTTTCTCTCTCTGGTATTTCATTCATTCCTTTACTTCCTGTGGCGTCACCCTCATGTCCAATTGCTCAAAAATACATAAATAACATCAACACAAATGCTCACTCTCATATTATATAGACCCCTCAAAAAGAAATATCTTGTACTCAAATTAACACATATTCCTAATATTAATAGCAAGTTTAAGAATCATGAACGACATATCAATATTAAGTTGTTTTTTTTTTTAACTTTGATCACAGAACAGGTTTGCTATTTAACTTCAATCTTAAATACGATTCCAAAATAAAACGACTCTGATAAATGCCGCTTTTCAAAACACAGGAAAAGAAACAAGAAAAACAGAGGAGCATATTCTTAACTTGCACTGACAGAACCAGTTACAGTTGCCTTGACAGGTCCTCCAAGATAGAGGGCCGGGAAAATCCGGCTCCTCTCGAAGAAAAACTATGACTGATACAATCCTAACTCAATCGAGGATGGTGCTGCACGCATGGAGAGTTGAAGTGCACTGCGCTGAATACCAATAATCACACTGTGACCCGTCGCTCCGATCGGGATTCGCCAGGTGGCGAGATAACACGCTTTGTCAATTTTCTATAGGCGCCGCGTAGAAATTACCCGTGTAAAATGCGACATCGTCATTAACATGCAGCTGTTGATACCAAGAAATCAGTCTCTGTGCTGCGGCCTGTCTCCCTCGATCGCACGGGTGCAAGCAATCCTGATTATGTCTGTGAGTATGGGTATCTGTATGTGCTGGTGTGTCTGCGTCCGGCTGTGTGGATCCGTCATGCTTGTGCTCCTGACGCTGGTCCAGTTCTGTCCCCAGCCCTAGGAACTGCTCTGCTCCCTCTGCGCGTGTCCCTGCGGCGGCGTTTTCACGATGGTGATGACCGAGGCGGTGTTGAGGCGTGGGGCTACGGCCATTAGGTTCCCGGCGCCGGGCTCCAGCCCGCGGGCGAACCGCTGCAGCGCGGCCAGACGCGCGCCCAAGCCTTCTAGCTCGCGCCGCATGCCCGCGTTCTCGGCGCCCAGCCGTTCCACCTCGCGCTGCAGCTCCGCCTTTTGCTGCTCCAGGGCCTCGCGCTGTGACACGCGCTTCACCCGACAGCTGGCCGCGTAGCCGCGGTTCTTCAGCGTCCGTCGCCGCTGCTTCAGCTTCTGCACCTCCTCCCGCGAGAGCCCGCGCAGGTGCATGTTCAGCTCGCGCACAGACAGGGACATGAGCTCGCCGTCCGTCAGCACCGGCATGTTCTCCCCACACTCCCGCTTCACCTGGAGCCGGGGGATGACAAGATTCTGTAAAGCATCTGCAAGACACAGCCTTTTAATCATTTCAGCTTTTAAGATTAACCGTAGCTGCTTTGCTGGAATACAAGACAGAAATTCCAAAAAGCCGTATCAGCAACACAGGACTTCTTGTAGAGAACTTCATGCTGACAAAAGCTAAAGACGAAAACACCGTAGGCAGTGACCAGATTAACAGCGAGATGCAGGACTGACCTTCAGCGCTTTGCTCACTCTGCTGTCAGACGTCATGATGCGCCTCGGAAGTGGGTCTAAGTAAGATGAAAAACAGTAAAACCTCTATGGATAAAAAGACTTTGTAAAAGACACTTCAGAGTGCCAAGTGTTCAACATGTGCCTTACAAAACTGAGTATATAACTCAATTTGTCAATTAAAAACGCCCAAGACATTCATGATCAAAAACAATTTTCTATCAAGCGAGGATAACGCACTATTTTGACTGTACCCTTTAAATATCTGAGGTTATTTCAGTTCACATCAAACAAAATGTTAAAAATTACATTCTCTAAAAGTTCAAATAGGCCTAGTTTTTAATATAGATGGACAGATAGGCAAAGAGGCAGATGACTGAAATAGAAAACAAAAAATCCCATAACGCAATTCAACGGCATTTTAGCTACTTCCACCATCACCCCCCCGAAACCACTTAAAAAAAGCTTCGATCCTCCACCACTTCCCTAATTTTCTCGTTTTACAAACAAGGCTTCAGCGTTCGCGTTTAAAGATCATCTGATACAAATCTAAAGAGCATATTCGGTGAACGGCGATGAGTTAGAAGCGGTGGCAAAATATAAAAATTATAGATTTAATACAATGCACCCTAAATGTTGTGTAAGAGCCGGAGCGAGGAGTGCCGGGTCTCTGCAGACTCCCTCCAGACTGCGGGGGGACCGCGCGTCGGCGGCCGCGGAGGAGGGAGGCAGCCGCGGCCGACCGCCCTTATGGAAACCGTAGAGTCACGGTGAATCAGCAGTATATCCGCCGTAAGCGACACTCCCCCCGGCTCCTTCCTGATATCCTTATTACAAGTTTCGCCGGATTAAAAATCAATTGGGATAATCCTGGGAATACACAGCTCTATGGGGAAAAAAACGCTAAATGTTCGGTGAACAGGCGCAACTTCTCATTAAGCGCCTATTAACGTGCTTTTCGGTTAATGGAATGTCTTACAATATAGTAACCTGGGGTAGGTTTTATATGGGGAAAAACATTATCCGTTTTCATTTCATATTATGTGGAATCATTTGATTATATAGTCTATACAAAATTAAGGAAATAAGGTGCGTGATATGAGTCCACCTGCCTTAAAAGCAGTCAAAATTTCTTCCTACTTCATCGTCAGGAAAAGATGGAAGATTTCCGATGACACGGAATACAACCGGCAGTTAGATTAACTATATTTAGTTATGTGTCAGTTTTTAAAAATAAAACTTTACTCGTTGTACGCTACAAACGCGAAGGCCGGGTATACAGTTTTTCTTTTTTGTAAACACATAAATCTCAATACCAGTCCACCCATGTCCTTATACGGAAAATAACAAGCCAGGTCGCTATGTGTGTAAACACAGCCATTGCAACCGCGCCGTCTTCCAAGCTTCATTTTATGGGTTTTAAAGCTTCCTGGTTTAATAAATTCAAAACATCTGACAAACACATTTCCCCACAATCTCCCAAACATTCAGATTACTATGATGTCTGCTTTTCTCAAAATGTACTGTAATAATGCCGTATCAAATACCTTCTACGCAACGCTGTCCTCGGCTCTAGCTAGCTAGCTAGCTAGTTAGCTGACAAATGTAGTTACCTGAGGTACAGATAAAGGGAAAAAAATCCTCTTACCTCTTATTTTCTTCTAAAGACAATCGGGATCAGTGTCCGATGTTTCAGTTTAGTCTACACGGACCGAATCTAACACGCCGCACGAACTTGATCCGTGGACAAAAACATTAAGCTTGTTACCCAACAGCAGAAAAATGTCAGTTCGCCTTTTCCCGGAATTACTCACTCTGCTCGCTCGCTTTCATTCATAAAAAAACGCGCAGAGGGTGACGTCAGGCCCGAGGCACGAGGGCGGAACAGCGACGCTCCAGCCGAAGTGCGTGGAAAGAATGTAGCTCGTCTGGCAAACGGAGCCACGCCATTTTTGTAATGTGGACCAGCGGAGGCCTTGTAGTTTTACCTGTCATCAGTAACCGCACAGATTCACAACATTTACACGAATCTAATACTTGCTACTTGTAATATGAATCCATAACAAACGAAACGTTTTTTCTCCATAATATGAGTATTGTGGCAGGCCTGCGCTTATTTGTTTTTATTTTCTTACTTGCGTCTGGGATTTAAGTACGGTAGTAATATTAAGCTATATATAATTGTGTGTTCCATAAATCCTCTTACGTTTGGGTGTATTATTGAATGTATTATATTTGATGTGCATGTAATAGATACTGTAGCACACGATAAATAATCTCATACCTTGTTCAAGTGAAGAAAAAGTGACACTTGTTGCTGGTGACATGTATTTACTACGAATTCTTAGTACATTTATTTTCGCTTAACTTAATGTCTTAGATTTGCAATGTCAGAGAATATTTTTTCGCAGAAAGAATCCAGGAGCGCTCTAGACTGCCGGTGGTCCTCTTGTCCGCTTGGTGGCGATACCACTATAGGCGCTACCGCTTTGTGACGTTCGGCATCGCTGTTTCCGGGCTTTCGACGCGCATGTAACTTGAATGACCTCAGACTGCTGCAGATCCCTTACACGCTTTCTCGCTAGTGCTTTCAGGCAAGCTCGGGTGAAACCGGTCAGACCGCTGTAAAAACAAAAAACAGACTTAGGGCTGACTTGCGGCGCACTTACTCCGGCTTTCAGAGGCACAAGGCCTAACGTCCCGTGGGTGACTTGGTGAGGGAAGTGGATAATGGCTGGAATCGAGGAGATTTCTCCCTCATCGGGCCCAGTTGAGACCCGGCCCCCCGAAGACGAGATCGAAGGAGATGATGAAGACGACGAGGTAGCTACACATCTCAGTCACGCTGCAGGCTGTTGGTTCCTGCAGATTTATTGATCGCGGGACCTCCTATGCCCGCGCAAATGTCAAAGAGAGAAAGCTAGACTGCCCAAACGAAACGCTATTTAAGACAAAATTTACGATGTTCCCAACCAGCATTAGTCCCTTGGCTGCCAGGGCATAACTTGGAACACGTCTCCCGAGGTAGTCAATTTGTGCAGCAGCGAAACACTTATACGAGGGGCATGTTTGTCATTTATTGTAGTTCGACATCATTTGTGTTAACTGAATGTACTATTAAATTAACTGTGATGTATAACGCATACTTCTGCAAAACGTAGTTTGTTCTGCCTTGTGTTTTTTCGTTATAGGACGTCCTACAAACCCACCTTATTGAGTAGATTATTTTTCATTACATTCAGCGTGGAGTTTGCGTTACTGTGGGGCATGTATTTTTCGGCAGCCTGTCAAGTATCTCAGGCTCAACGGAGCCCACTTTCAGTGTTGCCTTACTTAAACTTTTTAGATAGGAAATATCGTATGATAATGTTTTGATTTGTCTTCTTAACTGTAACTCCTATCCATGGCATGTGTCGGTCAGCGTCTCTGTTTTTGTTGCTGATTTCCTGGTGCGCTTCCCTGCAGTTAGATGAAACCCTCACGGAAAGGCTGTGGGGCCTCACTGAGATGTTCCCAGATAGCCTGAGATCTGCAGCTGAGGTGTCTGTGGACTGTTCTCTTTCTGTGGCCAAGAAGTTGTACAGGTGAGTTGAGGAAGTGCTGCACATGTTCCGCCTGGTGGTCCTCTCTGTTCCTCACGGCTCGTTCCCACCAGCTTTACCCGGTCGGCGCTCTGGGTGGGCACCACGTCCTTCATGATCCTGGTTCTGCCGGTGGTCTTTGAGACAGAGCGACTGCAACTGGAGCAGCAGCAGCTACAGCAGCAGAGACAGGTGAACTGGTTTTGTCAGTTATATCCCTCCCAGGTTGTCTTGCATTTCATGTTTTGGTCTCATATGAAACTTTGTAGCCAGACCTTTTTTTTTATTTCAAATAAAAAATACTGTCACTTTGCGGAGCAGATCCTGCTTGGACCCAACACTGGGATGTCTGGTGGGATGCCTGGAATGATGCCTTCAGCTCCGGGGAAGATGTGACCGTGTCATCCGTCTGTGAGCATCCGAGTTGCACGAGGAGAGCGGAGGACTGGAATGTGGAGGAAGAGTAGAATCCTGGGACTGGAGAACAAGCATACACAAGTATTCCAGTGCCAAGGCTTGGCTTGGGATGTGTGTGTATGGGGGGGGGGGGGGGGGGCAGCGTTATCTCCTGGCTTGTGGATTCTGTGATGGTGAGATTACCATCCCCTTTGCAGCCTCTCGTAGAACATTCTGCAGAGACAGTCCTTTGACCGCTATCCTTTTAAGTTTCTCTTTTTATATATATATAATAGGCATATAAATATGTACATGTTTCAGGGGTGGGGTGGGTATGAATTACTGATTGGGAGTTGGGGTAGACCGTCTCATGTTACATGTGAGTATGAGTTTGCACAGAATGCTGAATAATGTAAGAACCTCGTTCCCTCGTTCCACAGAGCTAAGCATTGTTTGCGTTTGATGCCGCTGTCTGGCCTGCGGGCACCGAGCGAGAGTTTGCGTGCCGTTGCTCTCGTGAGGTGTGCAGTCCCTGTATGTCTATTTTTCCAGTCTCATCAAAAATTGCATCAAAGTCTTTGTGAGTAAGGAGATGCATGTGAGCGTATTTTGTTAAAATGCGAAGTATTACATTATTTTATAGTCCTACTTGTGCATTATTCGTACATGTTACTCACAATTCTCCATTTCAGGCTCAGATCTGTGCTCCCTTGTTGTCTGACATGACCACAGAAATAAACATCCAGAGAAACTGATATGGTCTCCTAACTGCTTATTGCTAGAAAGTGTTTGTCCGGTACCTGGCTTCTAATGTTGGGACCACTGTTTTTACTCAGCAGCCTGTCATCACCGCCTTGTTATTCTGAAAGCTAATAAAGGACCTCAGTGGGTCTTGCAGGTGAATAGTGCACTTTTTTGGTTGTGCATTTAAGGCTGGATGACATAATTAGATAATCTGTGTGAGACATATTGCTAGCAGTAAAGCTTATTAAAGCTGTTTGTAAACCCTGCAAACTTGCTTTTGTGGTTCAGGCATTGCATGTTTTTTGTTCAATATAGCAAGGAACAACATCCAGCGGACTGTGATGATTGTCATGTCAATTACTTTGTTGCTCCACACAAAACACTGATGACCAATTTGAAATCTGCTGTGCGAGTTGGAGACTGACATGTGAAAGTTTGTACCGCAAAATGTCTCCCATTGCAGCTAAAGTGCGTGATGAGAAGCTTAAACCAGGAAGCATTCTGGACGGGCGTAACGTAGGCCATTCAGATTGATGCACACTGAGCACACTTGAGACCACACTGCATTTAGGGGCGGCGTGTGGCTCAATGGACTAAGCCTGTATGCATGTCTGCAGGTCCTTGAGCAAGACCCTTAATCTCCAGCTCCCTGGGTGGTCTACAAAAGAGCAAGTTGAGGGAGGTGTAAAGAGCAATAAAATATTGATGATTATTATATTTGAACAGATTAAAATATGAGAGAGAATGGGCTCTTTATTGGTTCATTGGAGGGAAATTCTCTTTACTGCAGCATAAACATGTATAACACATAAATCACAATGGGCATTTTTACTGGGGGGAAAAAACTAAAGATAATGATGTACCCTGATAATATGGAGCATGACTAGAGGAGATGAGGAAAAAGGCAAAGTCCACAAAAACAGTCGTGTGTGTTTTAACCCAGTGGCCTACATACAAATCTCTCACCATACTGTGAGTGCGATAGACCAGCGGCTGCAGGTAGAAGCCGATGTACCTGTAGCTCTGCCTCGTACTGATAACGGCACAAGCTATTATAATAAAGGAGTGCAACAATGAGTAGCAATTTGTGTAGCATTTAGGGTTTGATACTTATTCTTGTGTTGGGATGTTCTCCCATAGGTTATCTCTGATTGGTCAAGTCTATACACCCACCCCCCCCACAACTAAGTACTGTGTGGAGTGTTTGCGAGTGAACTTGCATATGATTGGCCAGGTGCTGGTGAGCCCATGACAGGACAGGATAGTGACTTCCCACTGTGATGTGAAAGTACTTGATTAATCATCCCTGAAAAGTAAGATGTTTGTGCTATTTTTCCTTACATCACAAAACTTCCTTGTGCCACAGTCTAGAATGTTATTCAGCTTTGCAGGAGATATGTAGATTGTTCAGATCACCTATTACACAGAACCACAATCTCACGGCGGTGACAAGCAGAGTTGTACAGGTGTGCTGAGGCCAACCTACCTGTGTTTGCCAAAGCATAATCGTGGAAATAATGGGTCGATTTGCTGTGTCAAGGAATTGCAGATCTTGTTGAGCAGAAGGGAGGAAGTGCCCCTTCATGCATCCAGCGCCTGGAGAGATTAAAATTCCTGATCTCATGGAAGGTGCTGCAGAAAACATCACATAGAACCTACTAAGTGGGGGAAAAGTAGCATCATTCTTGCTGCTCCACCATACATACGCCATCGTGTTAATCCGAAAACACGTGGCTAAGTGAATTGGTAGCTCTGAATTATGTGTATGTGTGTGCCTACCCTGTTCCCCTGATTTGTACCCTGTTCTTGATAGGATACAAGGTTACCAGTTGGAAAACGTCTGAATGGGCACCACTTTGATTATCAGTAGGAAACAGAAGGGCTGCACTCGCGTAACATCATGGATTACGACATGCCGTGCTAATTAATCTGTGCTTGTTGCTCCGCACCGAGGTAGCTTTCAGAGGTTTGCCAGTAGAGGACGCTGTTCCACTTTCGGTGACCAAATTGAAGTTAATAGAACAGTCGAGGAAGCACAACTTAAAAAGACCGTACTGTGTTAAATTACAAAAATATAATAATTATATTTTAATAATTACATATATATATATTTTAGAGTTTTCTTGTTTACTTATCACTTGAGGTTTGCAGATGAAGTTGATAATGGCCTGACATTGAACAAATTGGTTGAATCACTGGTGCCTGTATCCCCTGATGTGTGCTGAGTCTCGGATGGCTGACTACAGGCCAACGTGGAGTTTGGTGGAGTCTGCTGGGTAACATCTTAGATGCTGTGACATATACATCCTCTGCTATCCTGTTTTTAAGATGATTCTTGTTTTTCTTTCCTACATGAGATTACCCAGCATGCAGCACTGGCCCAGTTTGTCTTGGCCCACTCTGCCCCACAAATCTACATAATCCAAAGTTCCTGTTTTTCTCCCCTAGACTCCCCCATGAAATGGATACAGAAGATCTCCTGTTCTCAATTAAATGTATTTTCATGTAGTGCCTTTCACAACAACGCTGATCCAAGGCTCTTAACAAGAATGTGTGGCAATACATCATACTGTTCTCACAACTGTACAAGCTCAGGAAATGTGTAGCCCATCGAATAAATTCACTCTGGCCATAAACTGCCTCAAAAACACTAAGGAGAAGAAACGGCAAAGAAAGTAGAAACAACTAATGAGGGAACGTTGTGGAAGGCCTAAAGTATGTTTTTCTTAGAATTTTTAGTATTAAATATCATTATCATGCTTCACATTGTATATGTATATCAATAATTATTGTCCATCCTTTCCCAACTGCTGATTTTGGATGGGAGTCTGTCCTAGACAGCGTATGTTGCAAGGTAGGGGTACAACCTGGATGGGATGTCAATCCATCACAGGGAATATGAGCAAGCTACTGGTAACTTGCCAGTTAAATTAACTGCATGTTTTTTGACTGCTTGAGGTCATTACAATTCCTAAAGGAAAGCCAGATGACAGGAAAAATAAGCAAGCTACTGTACATGCACATACACACAGACCTGTAATCATATCTTTGTGGGACCGCTCATTTGACAACCTTAACCTTATTGCAGTCACAGATTTTTTTGAAAACTGAGTGTTCCTTTATGGGGACCAGGAAACAGAAAAAAAAAATGGGTATTCATCATATTGTGTCCCCACAATGTAAGGTAAGTCTGGACCAGACACACACATGCATATACACACATGTGCACATACGCAAAGACTTTAGGCAGGATTTGAACTGCCAGTGCTGGAGATGTGCAGTGAGTCATCATAACACTCGCGTAAAATTATAATATAAACTATAATACAATATAATATAACAGTCAATATTACTATTCATACTTTTATTTACGAATAAATGTTGATTTCAGGATACAGTGACGTGAACATTATCTGAACTAAGTACATTGATCTCTGTCGTGTATTTTACTACCGATAACAAAGAAAAGCTGCACAACATAGACAAACACTGCAGGCGTAATTTACGTCACAGTCTAACCGGCAGTACGCAGATTCCTGAAAATGATCTACGCCATTTTAGCACCTTCTTCCCACGGTTCTCTGGGAGAGTTACGGCTGAAGGTTTTTTTTTTTTTTTGCGTCGACGAAACCTCCATCTTATCGCGCACAGTTGTTTGGAAGAGAGGTTTTGCAAAAGTAGTTCGAAGTATAAAGTATATCCACTTGAAACAGCATTAAAGTAAACTTTATTTAAATTAGGGGTTACTCTTTTTTTGTTTGTTCTTTAGTTTCAGAGACAAACGTTTGAAGGACCAAACATTCTATAAGCTGCAAAGCTCGGAGCCATTTAAAAATTAGAGAGAGCTAACTAAGCTAGCTGCCTCGTTTGGGGAAAATGCGCGGAAGTTCTTCTTATGGGGACAGAGACAGGGACCGTGGCCGTGATAGGGGGTAAGTGCTTCTGCTACTTACAAAAAGTAAGATTTAGTGAGACGGAGCGCGAATTCGTGGCTAATTTCGCCGACCTTGCCAGTTTGAGATGGCTAGCTGGCTAACCTTCGATATCGCCAAGCCTCAGCGGGCAAGCAACTGCAAGAGCAAAACAACTCAACTTCATTATTCGGTTTAAACTTTTCAATTAATCGTGCAAAATTAATTGTAAGCGAAAAATGTTGCCAGTTATAATGATATTCTTGCTAATGTCATGTTTTAACTTCGATTTACTGAGACGAGTCGTACATGGATAAAATTTCTGTGCATGGATTCAGTTTTATTGCATGTCCCATTAATTTGATTAAAGGAAAAAAATAAAATCCTGAAAATACTAACTAGTCACTAAGGAAACAATGTTTCCAGTCCCAGACGGCATCGTTAAAAAGTACTTTAATAGACTATGTTTGAAAACTTAAAAAAAGTAGTGTTTAATCTTGGATGTGTTGTTTTTGTTTACCAGTTAAACGATCTGTGAATTGATTGGATAGCACAAACTGGCAAAGCCAAAGGTCCCTTTGAGAAACACCTTTGGTTCAAACATTATCTCTCAAACAATTCTCTCTCCATAACCACCAATCGATTATTGGCGTTATTTCCCAGACCTCGACCGTGACAGACTTGGGGTGAAGATGTTTGGATTGACTAATTTCTAGTTGCAAGCATTCTGTGATACATGTTCAAATTAACAAGACTCAAAATCTGCATTAAGCATGTGTGATTTCAATTATTGCAACAGATTAAGACTAATTGATTAAAAGTGTTCCTGGGAAGCAATGAATTAATGGGGCATTAAGTTCCTGGGTCCTGGATTAGGAAACGCTGGTTTAAATACCGTTACGAAATTCCCTACTCTGTTTAACCTTCAAGGACACGGTTTGGGTCGAGTCGGAGTGCCTACTCTCCTCCACGGAAGTTTGGTAACCCTGGGGAACGTCTCCGCAAGAAAAAGTGGGACCTGGACGAGCTGCCCAAGTTTGAGAAGAACTTCTACCAGGAGCATGCTGAGGTGCAGCGCATGACGCAGGTACTTGCAGAACAGCCACAGGTGTTGCCTCCATTGACTGTATACTTAGGTCCCAGCTGTTCATGCCCATCACCGTCTGTGCCATGTGTTGCGTCTTATGCCTTAGTATGATATAGAAGAATTTCGCCGGAAGAAGGAGATCACCATCCGGGGGACGGGCTGCCCCAAGCCGGTCACTGCCTTCCACCAGGCAAGCTTCCCACGTGAGTAAAGGCTGCTGACTGATAACCTTTTTGGCATGCATCCTTACCATGCCTGCGTCGCATGGTTTTTTTTCTCCATATATTTCTGTAACACTTTCTCTTACTTTTTCCCGAAGCGTATTTTGATATTGCTTAAATGTTTCTTCTTGTGGAAAAGTTTTGTGACAGTGCGATACAGATTTGAACTAATTATTACCTTTTTGTATCAGCATTGTATTAACATTGCAGGTACTTTAATCTCATCTAATTAACCAATTTAGTTAACGTTAATTTGTATGAATTAGTGATATATTTAAACAGCTTGGTATTTATTCAGGCAAATGAAGCTGCTTATGGTTTTTCTGTTCTTCAGAGTATGTGATGGATGTGCTGATACAGCAGAACTTCAAGGAACCCACAGCCATCCAGGCTCAGGGCTTCCCCCTGGCCCTTAGCGGCAGGGACATGGTGGGCATCGCTCAGACCGGCTCTGGCAAGACGCTGGCGGTGAGGGCCGCTCGGCACGTGGAAGCACACGCACGACACCCTAGCGGAATGGAAAGGCAGCCATTAAGCCCTGCGATAATTTCTCTTGCAGTGTAGACAGAAGTGAGGTCCTTTGGATAACACAGATATAGGAGATTATTTCAAAGCTAAATCTTGGCTAGTGTCCGAATAGCTTTGGATGGGTAGGTATGAGGCTTAAGTAGGCTACTTAGATCAGTGTTTCTCAAACCGCTCCTCGGGGACCTGCAGGCAGTCTGTTTTTGCTCCTTCCCCGCAAAAATGTGGACTGTCTGGCAGGCAGCTGAACGGAAGCAAAAATGTGAACCAACCTTAGGTCCCCATGAACCAGGTTGAGAAATACTGGCTTAAATCACACAAACTCTAACTGTATGGGTTTTGTTACTCCCCTTAGCCCCCCCTACTAAGTACTGCTAGTAGGTTGATTTAACCCTCTCTACCGCTCTGTGCCGCAGTACCTTCTGCCTGCAATTGTACACATCAACCACCAGCCCTACCTGGAGCGTGGAGATGGGCCCATTGTAAGTACACGGCATAAGTAGTGTGTACGTGTGTAGCAGTATATACATACGTATGTAGTAATGCATGTAGGCATTTTGTGTGTTTTATAGCACCAAGTGATCTGTTCCCAGTATTTATTACTGGACTATCATCTCCTCTGTTTCCAGTATTCCCAGTCTCATCCCCCCTTTTTTCCAGTGCCTGGTTCTGGCTCCGACCCGAGAGTTGGCCCAGCAGGTGCAGCAGGTGGCCTTTGATTATGGAAAGTCGTCCCGCATCAAGAGTACCTGCGTCTACGGAGGCGCTCCCAAAGGGCCGCAGATACGAGACCTGGAACGAGGTGCGTCACCGTCTCATGATTATGTGGGCTGATTATAAGACAGATGAAGGGACCCGGGGGACATACTTAGTGTTATACTGATAAAGTAAGCTGATGCATTCAATTGTCAGCAAAAGGGTTTCCAAATCTGATCCTTGCCGCCCCACAGCCAGTCCATGTTTTTGCTCCCTGCCAGACAGTCCACATTTAGGCTCCCTGCCCGGAGCTGGGAAGGAGCAAAAACGTGCACTGTCTGAAGGTCCCCGGGAACCAATTTGGGAAATGCTTCTCTAAGGGGGGAAAAAATCCCTTAAAAGATTATCCTGTTTTCTACTTAATGAGAGACAAAACTTAAACTTAAGAGACAGTTGTGGCTCACTTTAGATCTGGTTATAAGTGCATCACAGACTGGGCGTTTCCATCTAAGCAGTCTGAAATAAATTAATTCTGATCAGTTTTCTCTGCCCTGATTTTTGTTTTCCTTGGTTAAGATCCCAACCCATGTGAAAGTTGTCTTTTCCCATCTCCTGGGGTCTTTTCCACCCCCCACTAAAAAGATACCGTTTCCTTCGTTAGTTTGTTTGCTCAGGTCACCCCCGTTCTTCCCTTTTCCCTGAGGAAGGGAAATGCCAAAAATGAACGCGACTCAAAAATCTGCATTGCGCATGTCAGATTTGAATTATCCCAACAGATCCATCCAGATCCATTAACTTTTCCAAATGCCCGGTGTTATGCGATTCTATCCTGGACTTGACCCAACCTCGATCCCATCCTTGATCCGACTTTAAACAAAGAGATGCATGTTTTAATAACATCTAAATAAAAGTCAGGGCAGATTTTTTTAATGTAACCGAATGACTTTAAAAGGTTCAGCTAGTGTATTTGTGAAAAAACCCTATACATCGATAGATATAGATATATATAGATCGACTGATCTGAGTAATCTGCACAGCAAACCCTTATGCAAGTCAGATTTTTTGTGATTTACCTTTTGTCATTCAAGACACCTTACAAAAAATATAAGCCAGAAATGTACTAGTAATAAGTATGAAAAAGCACATATTAAATTTAATGGTAAAATGTAAGTTTTACTTATAGATGTATATCACCTTTTTGCGTTAGCAATTCTGTAAACAATGTATTTTGGATATTTTTGGGAACATTCCCACTTAAGGCTTGACTCCACCCACCACTTGGGTGTTGGGTGTGATTTTTGCCGTATGCCCACCTGTCAGGGTTGCCTTCCTGCTCGGATAAACTGTAGGTGCCTTCAGACATCAGGTGTGTCCAAGGCAGGTTTCTCACACCCTTGTCTCGTACAGGAGTGGAAATCTGCATTGCTACCCCGGGGCGTCTCATTGATTTCCTGGAAGCGGGAAAGACCAATTTGCGACGGTGCACCTACCTGGTGCTGGATGAGGCCGACCGCATGCTGGACATGGGCTTCGAGCCGCAGATCCGCAAGATTGTCGACCAGATCCGGGTAAGAGAGACGGCCGGCCGCTGTGGTAGGAAGCTAACTGCGCTAGCGGTGTCTGATGCCCCTCGCTCCGTCCGCCCCAGCCGGACCGGCAGACCCTGATGTGGAGCGCCACCTGGCCAAAGGAGGTGCGTCAGCTCGCGGAGGACTTCCTGCGGGACTACGTGCAGATCAACGTGGGCGCCTTGGAGCTCAGCGCCAACCACAACATCCTCCAGATCGTGGACGTGTGCATGGAGAGTGAGAAGGACCACAAGTGAGGGTTGTCCGTTGGTGGCGGGAAGGGGCAGGTCTCTTGGAGTCGTGGTCCAAATGTGTAAACGTAACCCTGCCATCTTCGTTTCTCCCTTTCCGCTTCTCTGGCTTTCAGGCTAATCCAGCTGATGGAGGAGATCATGGCCGAGAAGGAGAACAAGACCATCATCTTCGTGGAGACTAAGAAGCGTTGCGATGAGCTCACGCGCCGAATGAGGCGAGACGGGTGAGGCGGAGTCTGGATGCTAAACTCTTGGGTCTTCACATGTGCTGCGTTTATATGTATTGACAGTAATATTGTATTTATGGTTAAATGAAGACGAGAGATCTGAATATATGCGTATTAAAGATATTCATTAATGGTGGCAAACAGCACATTTTCTCATTACTATAGTCAGGTTATGTTTGGCGCAGCTGGTGTTTTTGTTGTTGGATCAGTGTTGTCATATCGCATTTAGCTCGCCCCCTCATTATGTGTGTTTACCCTTAGTTGGGTCCAAAAGGGGATGATCTTTGTGATGTTACTGTGGGGACAGCAATTTCTTTGTGCTTCCCAATTACTATGAAATTTATTCTCAGTTGACTCTCACCCTGCTTGTCGGTTTAGGTAAACTTTCACATGCATGGGTTTGTGTATCTGTGTGTAAATTAACTGAGCCGCCGTCCAGACCGAGCGGCTCACCTGCAGTCATCCTCCGGGAAAATGGCTGCTTGCCCGTCTAGAAACAAGTCCTGCAGGTTTCTGGGTGTCCCCTGAGCCTGTAATTGTGCTGTGCCTTCTAGGTGGCCTGCCATGTGTATCCATGGCGATAAGAGCCAGCCTGAGAGAGACTGGGTGCTATCAGGTAAGATGATTAATCTGTTATCAAGTCCTGACAGGTGCATGTAGATGAAGAAAATGCCACAGATGTCACAGACCTACACCTGGCGTCATCCAGCCGCTCGTTGGTCACATGACAAATGTTTTGACTAGTATGGAGTTACTTTAGAAAGCTTTATTATATGTGAATAAAGCATGTGGCTTTTGGCATCTTTTGGGAAAAGTAATGGAAGACCGTGGTTACACCAAAGTGTTCTGCCAGAGGTTTGCACAAAAGCATTGCCTTGAGATTACTCAGGAAATTATGCCGACAGACCACAAAACGTGTTTTTTTTTTTTTGGGAGGAAATTGTCAGTGATGCTTGGTAGACAAGGTAGGGCCCTTTTCCCTCTGCACTCTCTCTAATGTGTTTAGACTGATTTGGTGACATACAGAGGGCAAACACGGGGTGTCTGCAGTTCGAAAGCCGCTCTGTTTTAGCAGCGTTCCCATTTTCCTAACTGGCTTTTAACTTGGTGCTTCTGCTGGTTCCAGAGTTCCGTAGTGGCAAAGCCCCGATTCTCATTGCCACCGACGTGGCCTCCCGTGGTCTGGGTATGTCTCGTCAGCTCACCCCCCCACAAACACGCACACAGACACCCCCTCACAGCTGCCTGCTTATACACTAGGATTTCATTTTATCCCAGAAGTACATTTCTGGCATGTTTTCATGAGGTTTAACCATTTTGTTACACCATGTATTTAGATATCTGTCCTTTGACATAAAGCATTCACGCCTGTGTCCTGCTAATCCTGCAAACCTGCGCTGCAGCTGGTGCAGTTTATCACCTTAAGGCCTCTTCCTATGGCTCCATACAGAATAAAACCTGCAGGGCTCCTGCTGCTGTGTGATCAGTCGCACCCTCAAAGGTGAAGCACACTCAGCGTGGCTAAAGGGTAAATGGCCAGTAACACAATCAAACACAGACCTCTGCTAAACTTGTGTGACATCATGGGTTCAGGTTGGACACACACTGTGGGTGGGGTGGGGGGGAGATAACATAATGCAGCCCCCACTTTTGTTCACTTATTTTAACCAATTTTTTCTCCTTGTGTTCATTATTTTTTTGGTTTTGTGTATTTTTTTTTTTTCTTTTTTTTTCTTTCCAAGTCTCTCTTCCTACACTAGAAGCGCACAGGCCCTTGGGAAGCCTGCAGCCGGACCTAGGCATGACTAAACGAAGCCTGAGTCGGAGAGAAACTGCGGAGAAGGGGCCTGGCTTATCAGTCCCTGAGACAGCTATCTCTCCGAAAAAGACTTAAACACAGCCCTCAATAATGCGCCTTCCCTGCCGCCTCCCCCCCCCAGGAAAGAGGCTGGCTGGGATTCCAAATTTGAGAGCGGGGCAGAACGGGGCGGGGAGTGAGCTGGGGGGCCAGAAGAGGGGCATTGCGGGCGGAGCGACCTCCCAGATCGCCGAGATGTTTGCTGTAGCGTGCTGTTATGGTCATCGGCGGCACGAGGAAAATGGCTTCAGTGCCGTGCTGCCAAATCCCAGTCACGTTGTCTCGAGGAATTTCCTAATTGGCAGACTTTCGGCACCCATCGCGGGCCTTCGTGTGCTTAATCTTGGTCACATGATCTGCTCTTTGGGAAATTCCGGTTCTGTCTGGAGTCATGTTTTATGCTTGCGGTATTAGCTGACGCAGGTTCTGGGCTGCAGCATGTTTGTGCTCGGGCCCGCGTTTGCTGATTTTTGTGGTAGCTGGTTTCCAGTGAGTCAGTGAAATGTGAAAGCAGTGAGCGTTGTGGACATTGAGACTTAAGCCTATGGTGGCTGGAGGAGGACTATGGCAGCGTCTGTGGTTTTAGGGTAGGCAGGGGGGACGAAGAGCGATGTGAAAAACACAGGCTGTGTAGCGTGTGCACAAAGGGACTAGAATGTGGCTGGGATGCGTTGTGTGCAGGCTTGAATCTTCGGTGTGGAGGCCCCCCCTCTTTGCTGCCCCTGTGGCCCCCGACACCAGGCTCACCGACGCCCCGAGCCCCCGTGCGGCTGTGCTGGCTCTCCCGCTGTGGGCGTCATGTCTGGTCCTGGCTGGCAGGAGTCCTGGCCTGGAAGAATCTTTTTCTCATTGCTATCTTTCTCTCACTCACACACTCTCTCTCTCTCTCTTTCTCTGCACTCTTTCACCACTTCTTGTCTCGCTTTTCTGACAGATCCTGCCCTGCTCTTCAGCCCGTTTGATTATCGTGGCTGTTATCTAATTCCATCCTCTTGTCTGAATGTTTCTCTTCCCAATCTTCTCTCTCTCTCGCTCTTCTTCTCTCTCTCTCTCTTACCTTACACTTGTCTGTATCTGTGTATGTGTGTGACGGTTCTTTGTGTGCAGCGATCAAACCAATCTGCAGGTAAAATCTGCAGTTGCTAGGTGAACATTTAAGCCAGGTCACTTTTATCTCTGAGACCGTGCTCCAACGAACCCCTGCTCCCCCCCCAACTCAGTGTTGAAGCCGTTGTCTGTTTCTTGTTACTGCGGTTACCCCCCATCTCACCTTTTCAAGAAGGAAGGGTAAACTGGGCTCTCGGGCATGCTGCCTGTCGCTGGACGGACCGGGGGAGACGCTAATCTTGGTCTCTCCCTTTGCTTGTCTCCTTTGTGTGGGTTCCTGCAAAATCAGGTTGCCACACCCAAAATGACTCCTTACCCCAAAGTAAATATATCAGCACTTTGGCCTCTCAGGCTGACATTTTGCACAAGTGTGGCACAAGAGATGTATTCTGTTGTTTGGAAGATTTATTTTTCTTACATGTGGATGGTGGCATTTGGGTCCTGTGTCTTTGTGCAATCGGACAAGGTTTTAGAGCTGCAGCCCTCTGATGCTGTATAGTCTGCTGGGTCAGTGAAGGCACATTTCTGACGTTTGCTAAACAGGAAGTAGGAAAAAAAATTCTGATGCTCACAGGAAGTGTGTGTGTGTGTGGCTTTGCTCGCACTCTTTGCTCAGGTATTGCCGGGTACGGAGTACCGCGTTTCTGCTCTTTGGTCCAGAGCTGGGTCTCTCTCTTTTTTGTAATAACTGTATTGGCTGTGACACCAGCGAGCTTTTGAGGGAGAAACAAGAACATAAAGGCGGCCCCAACTTGGCGTGAGCTGAGGCCTGGAGGTAGAGTAAGAACTTGGTTCACTCCAGTTGGTCAAGGACCTGCAATCCTTGAGGATGAACTGGAGGGGGCGTGATCTGCTTCCAGTCTGGAGTTCTGGGCGTACGTTTGGGAGTGGGAGGGGGGTCAGTTTGTCCCCCTCTCTCCCCAGCCCTACCAAATGACCCAGGATTGATCGGGGGGGACAGAGGGAGTTAGCCCTGTAAGAGACTCTTCTTAAACAGGGTAAGTACCTCCTCACCCCCCCCTCCCCTTCCATCTGCTGCATTTAACACAGGTCCATGGAAGCACTGCGAAATCTGAAGTAAATTGCTGTAGAGTAGAGGAGGTGAAGCTCCTTATTGTGCCATCTGTCTGCTCCTCACAGCGGCGCCTCCTGTTTCTGGATACCTGCAGTGTTCCAGGTTTCCCCAATCGGGATTGTGAAAAGGAGACATTCAAACCCGACCGCAGCAATGTTGTCCGAGCCCCTTCTTCTCCGTAATGAGAAACAGACTTTTTAAAAAATTTTGGGTTCCTCTCAGAATGAAAGCTTACTGACAACCATCGGAATCGCCCCCCCCCCCACACCCACACCAACACCTTCCTGCCTTTCCCCAAATCCTTAACACGAAAGAAAAGACCTTCTAAATATTGCCTTCGCTTTTTACTGTATTTTCTTAACGTGTCTTAGTTAAAAAATGCACCAGTTTTTTTTCTGGTTTGATGTAATTACATACCCAGGTCTAATGTCGTCGTTCTTATGCAGCATCTTTTTTTCTTTTTGGGGCAACTTGGGTCACGCTTGTATTTTGGTTTAGTTTAGTTTGTTGAGAGCATCTGTAGCTCTCTACTCAGTCACAGGTAGTGTTCAGTGGTGCAGGTGAGTTGATCTGGTCTTCATTGTTGAAAAGGTAACTACTGCTGAATTAGTTACTGGGCATCAGTTTTTCACTGGTCTCTTCCCTGTTTTGACTTGTTTTTCTTTCTTTTTCCCTAATGAACTACACCCCTCCCAATTGCCCTTTTCCTACTCCTAAGACGTGGAGGATGTTAAGTTTGTCATCAACTATGACTACCCCAACTCCTCCGAGGACTATGTCCACAGAATCGGTCGCACGGCACGCAGCACCAACAAGGGCACGGCCTACACCTTTTTCACCCCGGGCAACCTGCGCCAAGCCCGGGACCTGGTACGGGTCCTAGAGGAGGCCCGACAGGCCATCAACCCCAAGCTGCTGCAGCTGGTGGACTCGGGCCGCGGAGGAGGAGGAGGAGGTGAGTACTCAGGCGTGGCGGCGTCCTGGCAGGAGAAACGCAGAGGAAGCCGTAAGGTGTTCAGGAGATAGAGGGGCGTGTTAGGGGGTGTGCAGGTAATGTCATGTCCTGTTGTTTCAGTCTGTTTGCATGAGCTGTTATGGAAGTAGAAACAATACATAAAACCTTCAGCAGTTAAACTTTCTTTAATGCTGTCGTCATTACTGGTGCTCCATTGGAATTGATCTGTTTCAAAGTATTACAGTTTTGATTATTACGGGGGGGGGGGGTTGCAGGGTCCACCCAATGCTGACCGGCATCTCTGTATTGCTCCCCCTCAGGAGGCCGGTCCCGATATCGCACCTCAGCCTCCAACGCCAACAACCCCAACCTCATGTACCAGGAGGAATGCGAGCGGCGCATGCGCTCCGTCGGCGGGAGCAAAGACGGGCGCGGGGGCGGTGATGGCCGGGACGGCAGAGGGGGCGGGAGCGGCCGGGACGGGGACAGGTCCTCCTCATCCTCGTCGTACAGGGACCGCAGCAGAGACTGCAGAAGCGGCTCCAGCTATGGCACGGGGACGAACTCCGCCTCGGCGTTCAGTGGCTTGGGGGAAGATCAGTACCAGAACTACAGCGGGACTAGTCAGTACAACGGCAGGGCCTCCTCCCAGGCAGGAGCTGGGGCCGCTGGCGGGGGGGGCAGTGGAGTCCCGGAGCAGTCAGGCCAGCAGCAGCAGGGGCAGTTTGCGAATTTGGCCGGCAGAGCTGGCCCGCCCCCCCCGCCTCCGGCCGGACCTCAGCCCCTGATGGCCCAGCAGTTTGCGCCTCCCCAACCTCCCATGATGCCCTTCATGCCTCAGGCCCCCTACCCATTTGCCCCTCCTCCACCTCCCCCTCCCCCCCCACCTAGGAAGTAACGGCCCTCATCTTAAGCCAAAACGTAAAGCGTCACATCGTTGTTATTATGGTAATAAGTAATCCTTTTTGTAATTTTTTTAGGGTTTAAATTTGATTGAGTTCTTGAAAAGCATAGTTTGGTTAGCTATAAACTATTTTGATAAATATAAAAACCATTTCAAACATTGAATTCTGGCAGTTAATGTGCTTGTGTTGTATTTACGGATAGGTTCTGTGGATTTGGCGTGTTTGCATGTTCCTGTAGAATAATTTGGTTGCCAGAGATCCGAGAGACGGACCTGTATTATTTTCCCAAATGTGCATATTTCTAAAATTTGTAATTTGTCTTTTCATGTTAGAGGTAGGTACCACAATGAATCATTTAGCACCACATAGCCTGTTCCAGTAGGGAGCCTCTGGAATCGGACTCCTTACCAACTGGACAGGTTTGTGATACGCCAAACTTTTTTCTTTTGTGGTAAGGGTTTGAAAAGAGAAAATCAGAATAAAGAAGCTTTATGCAGCTGCAAATGTTTTCCCACTAAAAAAAAATCAACCCCCCCCCCCAGTCCGTTTTGGTAGTACTGCATGTGAGCTGCTTTACTTCTTGATGTTTCATGCATCCACAGATCATCTTGCTCCTATGTGTAGTTTTTCATGCCATTTTTCCGTTTCCAATGTGTAGTTTTGATGGTAACATCAGGAATCTGCAATGCATTTGGTTGCTTGCAAACTCTTCCCCTGGCTGCCCCATAGGCATTGATTCTCCTGTAATGATGTACTTTTCTATATTTTTTCAGGTTTTAATAAAGATTTAAAAACATTCTTTTGGATATTCACGGGTTATATTTACAGTACAAGTAGTCCCTGGGTTAAGAACGTCTGACTTGCGTTCAGCTCGCACTTACAGCCTTATATACAATGGTTTGTAGAAACGAACATGCGCTACTTTGTAACACTCATGAAAACATTACACACCTTTCATTGTTCCCTAGCTTGAGGTACAGTTACCACACGTTGCTGTATTATTCTGACTTGCCTACAAATTACTCTGACAGATTTTAAGGAACTGATCTCGTTCATAACCTGGGGACTGCCTGTGCAGTTCTGCACGTCTTGGTTTCTGTAGAACCTCTGGAAGTTAGTGTTAGTATTCCAGCGGTTGTTCCTGTTCCCATCTCTGGCATCTCTGTATTGCTCCCCCTCAGGAGGCCCTTTATGTAGTGGAGTGACCGTTTACAGTGAATAACGACATAACGTTGTGCTAAACCTCAAAAAAAAGAAGTGCTTTATTTCCCTTAAATATGCATTTTTACTGCCTTTCCTGTTGCCCCTCAGTTCTGTAGCGTTATTATAGTATTTTGGCATATATACATAATTGCAATACTGACAGTATTTACAGAGTTGTAACACGGAGGGGGAGGGGGGGGTACCACAGCAGGGCCTTGTGAACAGATGCCTCTGGTTTGCATGTGCTGCACACGTAGTAGGGTGTCCCTGTGGCAACAGGATCGATTTCATCTGATGCTGGGAGGGTGGTGAGGCCTTGGGGAAGGTGATGCCGTCGTTTTGCAGGGACCAGAAGTGTGTTTTTTGTTTTTTTATATACCTTCTGCTGTTCAGTTCTGTCCTGTAACAAGCTATACAAACTAGGACTAAACAACCTTGTGATCTAAATGTAGCAGCATTTTATGCATCTTGCCTTTTGTAACCAAGTGCAAAGTCCCCCTAATCCTTAGACACACCAAAAACAGCAGCCAGAGCTGACTACACCCTACGTCTCAGACAAAAGAAAAACGAAACACATATATACATACAAGATCAATCAGAATTTGTCAGAATAGGCACATACGGCATATAAAATAAGACTTCAGTATTGACAGTTTGTCTATGTACTGAGTGGTTCACTGTCAAACCACAGCAATAGACAGAATTTAGGTAAGCGCTGTTTTCCATACATTTCAGGCATAGGAGTTCTTAAGTAATGGAAAACTAGTGTTACTCAAAATAATGAAGTTTGATGACAGCATTGCACAGACAATATTTGGGGGGGCGGCTGGGAGAGAACAGGAGACATTCCATTGCTGTAGCTGAATCACTGGAGGGGAAAAAAGTAGCAAATCATCTCACACAAGACACACCCTTATGCTGAACCAGCTGCCCCTTATCCTGGTCACAAAAAGACTACAGTACAATACCTTGTACTATACTATATTACAGCACAGTAGAGTATTGTACAGCATACACAGCCACACAGACAGGTTTAATTTTAAATATACTGCTTTTGAAGTCAAATTTGAAGTCAAATCATTCAGGTTTGATTCACAGGAAAAAATACATCTATGTTCATTAGAATACAGTAAGGGAGAAGAAATAGGCTGTTTATTATTGTCGAGCTGGATTGGAATGAAGACAAAAATGAACATGTAAAGAGCGCATTGAGGACAGTGACGGAACTCTAATGCAAGGGCTGGGGCATGTGACACCCAGAGGGTCATGTGACAGGAAGTCTGTCTGTCCTCCTAAAGACTTCCCCAGGTTTCTGGTGCAGGAAACTGTTCTACATCCCCAGTCTCATCATGGGATTCCTCACCCAGGACAAAGGTGAGTTTGAATCGCAGCCGGACCTTCTCCTGAAGCAAAAATGGAGCAAAAGCACAGTACGTTATAAAACTGTCCCATGTCTTTATATTGTTAATTTGAAAACAACAAATCCCAAATGCTGACGATACTGTTTACGTAATGTTCAGTTAATAAAACATGTCAACAGTACCATGCGTGTAATAGAGCAGAAATGTATCTCATTCATGCATCAAGTGACTAACCAAGTGAATATTTGATTTATAATCAAACACATCACACTACAGACTCTGATGCCTGCATCCACAGCTGTACTGCAGCAGCATATGTATGGAGGGTATTTTGGAACAATATGTCATTCAAATGACTTTAAATTAGTTCTGCATGATATCACATCACGATTATGTGGTGCATGTGCAACAATCACCAGGGCTTTAGATGACTGGCGTCAGCATGTGTCCGGATGCCGGCGTTTCAGTACTACATGGATGTTTACTTACGCCCGCAATTTGGTAAGCAGATTAGCAGTGCGCCTAAAATATTAATGAGGGCCATTTTCTGACGGCCAAAAATAAATTCGGCATATCCTTATGTTTAATTAATACGTCTGACTTGAAGCTGCAAAATGTACTGCCATAAGACCGATGTTTCTTTTTACCTTGTGTATCAACAATATCTCCTCTTTTAAGCGATGTTGTGGTTACTGAGCTGTCCCTTCCTTCACCGCCGCTTCAGTACTCATCGCTTCCATGATTTACCAGAGCTGGACGTGGTACGCTACGCTAACCAGATTTAATAAACCTAAGGATAAGGCAAATTTATACTGATACTAATCTTTCTGGCGTCACATGACGCATCTCACCGACGTTTTCTGTGTACTACTCAAATTAGCCTTATTTTCAAGAGATGATAGAGTAATGAAAAAAGACAAAGAAACCATGGATAACGGGAACCACAGATAAGAGCAATAAAAGAGCAGCCATATGGATTAAATAAGTTTAGCTATAGCTAACGCTATGTTGTGGCCAGTGAAAGTTAGGACAGCTTAAATAAATTTTCCTAACTTGAAGATGCCAGTTAAGGTTTCGGGAAGTTAGGATGTAATACAGCGTCAGGATGGAACAGAAACGTGGTTATAAATGAGAATTCAATCCATTAGGCAAGATCGATCTGTTGTGACTTAGTCTGCAATGTAACCAATCAGATGTCAGGTTCTGTTTAGAACCCGCCCACTGAGTTTGATGGGTGACTGACAGATAATATTAATGGTTGCTAGTATCACTTAAATTTTGTTTAAACCATTTAAATTACAAATGTAAATTATAATTTAAATAATTTAAATCACAAGTATTTATTGAATATTGTCACAAAACACTCTCCATACATACGTCCCCAGATTTAGAAACGCTACCTGAACACTTCATAGCATCTCACACCTACGTGCCCCTGCTACGCAAAGACGGTAAAACACGGAAGGATGTACCTTGCTGGGGTTGGCCAGCAGCAGCACCTGAGTTATGGCAGCAGGGGGCAGGATGGGGTTGAAGGAAGGGAGTTCAGTCCCCGAAGGGGGCTGAAGCTTCACCTTCATCACCTGGAGGGCAAGTGGGTGGGGCAAGAGGGAGGGGCAAACATTACCCGATTCGCTATTCTGTCAATATAAGGGAACGAGAAATGAACAAACAAGAATCAAGCACTACACTGCAAAAATGGACATTTCCACAGCATATTTATAGCTAAAATTAAGTTTGTTTAGGATACGTTTAATTCACACAGGGTTTATATAATGGATTCATATTCTTTCACATAATACAGTTACTGCAGGAAACGTGTTACGCGAATTCATCAAGAAGCAGGAGCTTGATGCATATGAATGAAGGCGGATATAGTTTAGGACAGAGCCTCACCTTGGGGACGGCTGCCTGGAAGCGGATGTTGGTGACGGGAACAGGGGCAGACGACAACATAGAGATGACTACCACCAGCACGTCGGGCCGGCCGGGGGGGGAGTCGCGTGCAAAGTGGAAGAGGACCCGCAGGCTGTGACGGTCAAACACGGTCACGGGCAATAAGTTGCCTGAGATCAGGGAGGGTTGGAGAGAGGGCAGACGTTAATTAATCGGCGTTTGGTGGAAATAAGTGGGTCTCATGAGGGCCTTTAAAGAAGCTGGAAGCGATTCAAGGCAGGAATATGAGCTGTCTGTCTTACTGGGTTTAATGGACTCCAGCGGCACGATCACATTGGTCAGGGAAATCTCCTGTGGAGGAGCGGGAGAGGAAGCAGACGGCATTCCCTGCGGAAGCGCTCCCAGGCCGGGTATGGAGTTGAGGAGAGTTCCAGGATGCTCGGTGGAAAAGGCCGCACTCGGGCTGGGGCTCGCGTTGGACTTGTGTTGGAGATCACGTAGTGTGGGTTTGGACTGAGGGGGCTGCTTGTCCCTGAAAGGAAGCATTATCAGAAATTACATCCCACCCTTTATCCATTTTTTAGCCTATCTAGTCAAGTCACAGTGAGCCTGGAGCTAATCTTAGGAAGTGCAGGGGACAAGGCAGGGGACAAGGCAGGGGACAAGGCAGTCCAGCCCAGAGCACACAATCACACACTATCTGTAATTTACCTACCATTTGACCTGCTGGCTCTCTGGGGGCAGGGACTGCTGCAGGAGAGTTTTTCCCAGCATGTCCAGCTCTTCCAAAGCCTTGTTCCCAGACGGAGGCGGAGCTTGCGAGGGTGTGGTCACCGCTGGCTTCAGCATCGCTGCTGGGGCGGCCGGATCCGTGCTGTCGGAAGACTGGCGAGAGCAACAGCGGTGAGGTCTGGTGAACGCGGGGGGGGGGGGGGGGGGGGAGATGGGCAAATTGTCCAGTAACCGCGGAAACATCCCTGTGACCTCACCTGAAAGCAGTTCCAGGAAGTGGCGTCTCCGGGCTGGGAGGCAGGAGTGACGTCGTTCAGCCCTGGGACAGAGGAACGAGGCATTTCTGTGACATGCCAAGGCAGACGGGAAACGGCGATGGATCCGCTGATTGAGCTCCTCTTACCCAGCGACATCAGCTCGTCATCAAGGAGGCTGGCTCCCAGTTCATGAGGCGGCCGGTCATGTGACTGACTAGGGACTTCTGTGTCTAAGCCAGCCAGGTCCAGGAGGGCCGTGCTACTTTCTGAAAGGCGAGGGGTGGGAGATAGCTTAGCTGAATCGTCCTATTTTAAAAACACCCCTCTTCCAGACCCACTTGGGGGGGGGGCGGTCTGCACGCACCTGAGAGCTGCGATGGTTCGGAATTTTCCCCATTCACCTCCTCTCCTTTCACCTGCTGCCGGTACAGGTTGATGACCTGAGTCAAGCTGTCGTTGGCCTGCAGGATCTCCGCTGTCACCGTGCAAGGGGGAGACCGTGTTGGGGGATGAGAAAGCCCCGCCCACACCCCGCTTGTGCCCCGCCCACACCCCACTTGTGCCCCGCCCACACCCCACTTGTGCCCCGACCCACCCACCCCCGCCGTGCCCAGAAGAGGGACACACCCAAGGCCTCATCGTTGTCCTCTGTGTCACTGGCGAGCCGGAACAGTGTGGGTCTCATCTTTTCACAGCGCTGGTACAAATCCTGCAGGCGCAGAGAAACATCAGCGCCAATGAGGCTGACGTGAAGCCCGTGAGTCACACCGGCTCCGCCACACCAACCAGGGGAATGTCTGAAGGAGCGGCCTACAGGCTTCGGCGGCCCTCCTTCCCTGGCACCCGGCCCACCTTGATGAGCTCAGCATTGCTGTGGGAGCAGGTCTCCTTGCAGTAGCTACTGAGCAGCTGGGTGAGCAGGCTGACACTCTCCTTCACCTCCTGTATGGCGTTGACACGCTTGGAGACCTTCTCCATGCGCTTCTGGTCCTGGTGGGGGAGGGAGAGAGAGTCAGAGAGGGAAAGGGCAGAGTGAAACCGAGAGGGACTCAGAAAGAAAGGGAAAAGACAGGAGGGAGTCGGGGGGGGGGGGGGGGGTTTGCAGAGAGGAGGCCAGTTCGGGGGGGGGGGGAGATTGGGCGGGGGAGTGAGAGAGAGAGACAGGGGGAGTGAGAGAGACACAGGGGAGAGTGAGAGAGAGAGAGACAGGGGAGAGAGAGAGAGAGAGAGACAGGGGAGAGAGAGAGAGACAGGGGAGAGTGAGAGAGACAGGGGAGAGAGAGAGAGAGAGAGACAGGGGAGAGAGAGAGAGAGAGAGACAGGGGAGAGTGAGAGAGAGAGAGACAGGGGAGAGAGAGAGAGAGAGAGAGAGAGAGAGAGACAGGGGAGAGTCAGAGAGAGAGAGACAGGGGAGAGAGAGAGAGAGAGAGAGAGAGACAGGGGAGAGTCAGAGAGAGAGAGACAGGGGAGAGTCGGGGAGAGTCAGAGAGAGAGACAGGGGAGAGTCAGAGAGAGAGAGACAGGGGAGAGAGAGAGAGAGAGAGAGAGAGACAGGGGAGAGTCAGAGAGAGAGAGACAGGGGAGAGTCGGGGAGAGTCAGAGAGAGAGACAGGGGAGAGTCAGAGAGAGAGACAGGGGAGAGTGAGAGAGAGAGACAGGGGAGAG